>NC_060128.1:147132115-147825032 GCF_021461395.2 Schistocerca americana
CAGAGGCTGCTGCAGCTCGTCCTCCAGCTGTTTCTCCTCATTCTCGTCTTTCTCTAACTTGATTAGGAGTTTCTGATACAGCTCCTCCTCCAGCTGTACGTGTATTTCGTCCACCACCTTTAATCACCCTGGCCCAGCCTCTGCTCCAATTGTAGGCCGACATTCTTTCGCAGAAGCAGACACTGCCCTTTCTCTAGCTGTTTATCCTGTCGGTGGTCGCTCTCGCTTCCCAGCCGCTGGTCCAGCTTACGTTCCAGCTGGGGAGGCTTTCCAGAGTGGTCCGCTTCACATTAGCGTATCAGCGTCTCTGTAGCTGCTCCCAGTTTCTCCAGCAGTGTTACTATCCGCCTGCATTGGCTGTACGCAGCCACTAGCTGCAGCTGCTGGAGTCTCATCGTGTGAATGATCTGATCATCAGCTCCGCTTTCCAGCCGAAGGCATCTACTGAGCAGAACCTCTCGCGAGACTCCTGCCATAGTACGTTCCGCTTCGCTACACGCCAGACTTCGCTAGCAATGTCGCTTCCAACACCACGTTACGAAACAGTCGAAAGGACCAGCCAATGTGGCCGAGCGGTTCTAGGCGCTTCAGTCTGGAACCGCGCGACCGCTACGGTCGCAGGTTCGAATCCTGCCTCGGGCATGGATATGTGTGATGTCCTTAGGTTGGTCAGATTTAAGTACATTAATGGCCATTAAAATTGCTACACCACGAAGATAACGTGCTACAGACGCGAAATTTAACCGACAGGAAGAAGATGCTGTGATATGCAAATGATTAGCTTTTCAGAGCATTCACAATAGGTTGGCGCCAGTGGTGGCACCTACAACTTGCTGACATGAGGAAAGTTTCCAACCGATTTCTCATACACAAACAGCAGTTGACCGGCGTTGCCTCGTGTAAGGAGGAGAAATGCGTACCATCACGTTACCGACTTTTGATAAAGGTCGGATTGTAGCCTGTCGAGATTGCGGTTTATCGTATCACAATATTGCTGCTCGCGTTGGTCGAGATCCAATGACTGTTAGCAGAATGTGGAACCGGTGGGTTCAGGAGGGTAATACGGCACGCCATGCTGGATCCCAATGGCCTCGTATCACTAGCAGTCGAGATGACAGGCATCTTATCCGCATGGCTGTAACGGATCGTGCAGCCACGTCTCGATCCCTGAGTCAACAGATGGGGACGTTTGCAAGACAACCATCTGCACGAACAGTTCGACGACGTTTGCAGCAGCATGGACTACCAACTCGGAGGCCATCGCTGCGGTTACGCGTGACACTGCATCACAGACAGGAGCGCCTGCGATGGTGTACTCAACGCCGAATCTGGGTGCACGAATGGCAAAACGTCATTTTTTCGGATCAGTCCAGGTTCTGTTTACAGCATCATATGGTCGCAACCGTGTTTGGCGACATCGCGTGACTGCACATTGGAAGCGTGTATTCGTCATCGCCATACTGGCGTATCACCCGGCGTGATGATATGGGGTGCCAGTTGTTACACGTCTCGGTCACCTCTTGTTCGCATTGACGGCACTTTGAACAGTGGACGCTACATTTCAGTTGTGTTACGACCCGTGGCTCTACCCTTCATTCGATCCCTGCGAAACCCTACATTTCAGCAGGATAATGCACGACCGCATGTAGCAGGCCCTGTACGGGCCTTTCTGGATACAGAAAATGTTCGACTGCTGCCCAGGCCAGCACATTCTCCAGATCTCTCACCAATTGAAAACGTCTGGTCAATGGTGGCCGAGCAACTGCTTGTTCTGGGTACTGATTTCTCAGGATCTATGCACTCAAATTGCGTGGAAATGTAATCACATGACAGTTCTAGTATAATATATTTGTCCAATGAATACCCGTTTATCACCTGCATTTGTTCTTGGTGTAGCAATTTTAAGGGCCAGTAGTGTAGTTCTAAGTCTAGGGGACTGATGACCTCAGATGCTAAGTCCCATAGTGCTCAGAGCCATTTGAACCAGTCGAAAGGACGTGACGTAAGTGCAGAAACCTAGTAACGGAACCCATGAGTAACAGAGTCGTCGCATTGTTAAGGCACGCTGAAGCAATACATTGTTGTTCTTTGTCCGATCTGTAAAAAAATATAATCGAAGTTAACTAAAGACAATCATCCGATTATTACTTTTGAAAATATCATAATCGAATATATAGCGTAAGATATATTGGAGTCACAAGTTTACTTTTATGAGGTTGCTGTAGTTGCCTTTTTTCTGCAATATAATACGATTAAACGAAAGGAGAAATGAATGAAAATTTCACTAGTGTTAAGCATTCAGGAAGGCGGCAGCGAAGACCTGCTGAGAAAAACGTCGGCGCCAACGACATGAATTACCGAAGTGAAGTATTGACACAAGTCAACGAAAATGGAAACAGAAAACATAATACCGATTGTAAATGATCGCCATTCTTACCCACCATCCAAAATCGTACAATTCGTATTTAATGACCGCCATTATTACCTACCACCTATTTGAGAGTGAGCACGCAATTCAAAGTTAACGAAAATTATGAATATTACTACTTTAGGACAACAGATAGAATGTTCTGTGGTATTTATTATCCTTGCTGTCGAAATAGAAACAATTTTACCTTTGACTCGCAGATAAAAGCGAACTGCAGCAATTCTGATAGTTAATTACGGTGCTCCGATAGATGTTAACTACACTCATGCTCATAAATTAAGGATAATGCTGATACATGGTGAAACAATCCTCTGGCAGGCGGTTTGCGGGTTTAAATCACCTCGGGGTATGGCCATGCGGTGCATTTGACCTGCGGTCGTCGCACGGTGGCGCTGGTAGCAGTCCACATACGCAGAGGTGTGTTGGTGCATGTCAGAGTACGGTGCAGCGAGGAAGCGTGCAGACGTTTTCACACGTGCTAATGATGACTGTGTGTTGAAAATGGCTCAAAGAACACATATTGATGATGTGAGGGGTAGAATACTAGGGCGACTGGAGGCTGGTCAAAAACAGCAGGTCGTAGCACGGGCCCTACGTATGCCACAAAATGTGATCTCTAGATTATGGCAACGATTCCAGCAGACAGGAAACGTGTCCAGGCGCTACAATAAGGAACGTCCACAGCGTACAACACCACAAGAAGACCGATATCTCACCATCAGTGCCTGCAGACGGCCACGGAATACTGCAGGTAGTCTTGCTCGGGACCTTACCGCAGCCACTGGAACAGTTATGTCCAGACACATAGTCTACAGACGGCTTAACAGACATGGTTTATTCGCCCAGAGTCCTGAAAGGTGCATTCCACTGGCCCCTGGTCTCGGGGGACCCCGTTGTTCTCTGTAGGCTCCGCATTGGTCACTCTTGGCTGACGCATGGCCATCTGCTGCGTCGCGAGGACCCCCCTCCTTGTCGCTGTGGTGCAAACATGACAGCGGCCCATATATTGTTGGAATGTCCTCTTTTAACCGCCCTCAGGTGAACTTTTAATCTCCAGTGTGATTTATCATCTCTTTTAGGTGACAATGTCTCTATGGCAGATCGGGTTTTAAGATTTATTCGCGCAAGCGGCTTTTATAGATCCATATAATTTTATTGCATCACCCTCTTTTGTGCTGTATCTTTTACTTAGTTTTGTGTTGTCATTCGACTCCACCCTAATCTTTTAGGCTGGAGGTTTTAAAGTGTTGCAGAGTGGCTGGCTCATCCTTTTATCTTCGTGATCAGCCAGCTACGATCCTCTACTGTACAGTTTTAATTCTTTCTGCCTTTCTTCTCTATGTTGCCTTTGTTGATGTGCTCCGTTTTCCATGTTGCTTTATTATTGACCTTGGGGCTTTTCTTCCCCTGGAATTTTTCTTTTGTGCTTCGAATGATTACTGGATGGTTTCACTGTGCTCTGTGTGTTTATGAAACAAGGGACCGATGACCTATGCAGTTTGGTCCCTTTAACCTTTAAACCAACTAACCAACCAACCAGGGGAGCGCGTGAAGCCTGGTGTCAACAACACAGTACATGGTCATTGGAACAGTGGTCCCAGGTTATGTTCATGGACGAGTCCAGGTATAATCTGAACAGTGATTCACGCCGGGTTTCCACCTGGCGTGAACCAGGAACCATATACCAACCTGTTGATGTCCTTGAAAGGAAACTGTATGGAGGTCGTGGTTTGATGATATGTGATGGGATTATGATTGGTGCACGTACACCTCTGCATGTCTTTGACATGTCAGGTCAGATGTATCGGGACGTCATTTTGCACCAGTATTTCCACCTTTTCAGGGGTACAGTGGGTCCCACCTTCCTCCTGATGAATGATAACGCACGGCCCCACTGACCTGCCATCGTGGAGGAGTACCTTGAAACAGAGGATATCAGGCGAATGGAGTGGCCTGCCTCTTCTCCATATCCAACCCCCATTGAGCACGTCTGGGATGCTCTCGGTCGACGTATCGCTGCACGTCTTCAATTTCCTACGACGCCTCAGGAACTCCGACAGGCACTGGTGCAAGAATGGGAGGCTATCCGCCAGCAGCTGCTCGACCACCTGATCCAAAGTGTGCCAAACCGTTGTGCGGCCTGTGTTCATGGTGATCATATCCCATACTGATGTCGGGGTACATGCGCAGGAAAGAGTGGCGTTTTGTAGCACATGTGTTTCGGGACGGCTTTCTCAACTTATCACCAATACCGTGGACTTACAGATCTGTGTCGCGTGTGTTCCCTATGTGCCTATGCTATTAGCGCCATTTTTGTGTTGTGCTACGTTGTGTGGCACCACATTCTGAAATTATCCTTGATTTATGAGCATGAGTGTATATTATCTATACTTTTTTTATTTTTCAACATGCACCGTTCTCCTTCTTCCACATATCCACAACGTGCACACTATATAGTATCTTTTAACGATCATAATTGTCCACGGCCACATACATCACTGCTTCGTTGCTTAATCCTTAGGTACACTGGATCTAGTCCATTTCAAGATATACAGTATACCATGCCACGAGATCATTCGATATCTCACATAGGAAATTTTGCTTCAGTACTGGTGAACAGGTGCTGTGTGCTACAGCTGCAGTTGTGCTGCACCATCCACCTTACGGCTTATGACGGGGGCTGCTTCTGGTATGAACCACAGTCGTTTCCCCCCTTTCATATTCGTAATTGTAGTGTTGGCAGAAGAGCCAACACTGTTTTTCTAGAGGAGGCCGAAATGCACGCGTTTAATCACACGCTGACTGGCGTGAGGTCTGGAACGGGACAATATCTTGAGAATTGTAAATAAAGTACGTAGATGATGTAATACTTAACTTTAATCCACAATTGTAGAACATCTCTCGCTACGGTACATGCTTCATAATATTAATTATCAATTGAATACGGCGCCTTGCTAGGTCGTAGTAAATGTAGCTGAAGGCTATGCTAACTATCGTCTCGGCAAATGAGAGCGTATCGGTCAGTGTAGCTTCGCTAGCAAAGTCGGCTGTACAACTGGGGCGAGTGCCAGTACGTCTCTCTAGACCTGCCGTGTGGTGGCGCTCGGTCTGCTATCACTGACAGTGGCGACACGCGGGTCCGACGTATACTAACGGACCGCGGCCGATTTAAAGGCTACCACCTAGCAAGTGTGGTGTCTGGCGGTGACACCACAGTAATGATGTTTGGGAAGGGCAACTGTCAGTAATCCGTATGAGTTCCAATCTATCTGGCTTATACGACCAATCTTGTAACCTGATCTTTCAGTTGGTTCGAATCCTGCCTCGGGCATGGATGTGTGTGATGTCCTTAGGTTGGTTAGGTTTAAGTAGTTCTAAGTTCTAGGGGACCGATGACCTCAGAAGTTAAGTCCCATAGTGCTCAGAGCCATTTGAACCATTTTTTTTAAAATTAATGTTCCGAGGCTCAATTGAACGAATCTTCTATCGAAACAAGCTATACCCGGCGAATTTCGTTCTTCCTCTGAAAGTCTTTATATGTTATAGCTGACCCGGCAAACGTTAATTATCTCTAGTCTATAAGAATAATGTATACGTGTAACACAATGTATACGTGTAACACAATAGCCGTTGTTGGCGGGAGCTCGCGACACAAACAATAATAATGGCCGAAAACTGTGTAGGGAGTGAGAAAAGGCTTAGGGGCAAGTCCGGCAGTATCGGCCACTATAGTTCTGGCGTTTCTACGGTAGATCGCGCGGATTTAACAATTGCAGCCTATACACGGCTCGTCCATGAGCATACAAACATAGCGGCAATTTCGTGTCGAAACGTGTTCGCCAGCATTATGAATAAGGCCAAGCGCACACGCATCGATTTTTATCGTACGTAAAAATATTGTACGATTAAAGTCATTTAGAGGAACAAAGGAGAACATAGGAACTTCTTTGTTCCATTAAAAGAATTTGGTCGTACTATATATTTCTGTACGATAAAAATCGAGGCGTGTGCGCTAGGCCTAAATGTCGGTTTGGCGAATGACGCTTGCTACCTAGTTAAACTTCTCGGTCTAGTTACGCCGATTCAAAGAGGGCTATTCGAGTCGTTGCTTTTGGTACGTTTTCTTCAATTACCTATCTATCGGATAATGAAAGACTATCACCGGTAGACACTTGGCGGGGATAACTGATCAAGTGATAATTGATCAGCTATCGACCAGGGTTGAAAATTATTAAATTACTAAAATCGCTATTAAAAATAGGGGTTGGTGGTAGAAGGGTGAAAATTTAGGGTTGCGTGTATTTTGTAATGCCACATCATAAAAAAATAAAAATAAAAAGTACTGTCCAAAATATAAGAAAATTTTTTTTGGTGTGGACCACCCTTATCACTTAGGGGTGTGAAAAACAGATTACGATCGATTCTCAGATCTACCGAATATACATGTAAAATTTCATTAGAATCGATCGAGCCGTTCGGGAGGAGTATGGCAACTAACACTGTGACACGTGATTGTATATAAAATGATGATGTGGGACGAACCAGTTTACTTTTTGGAACACACAAATTTTTAGTCCTACTCATGCAATTACACTTAGCCTTTTTTCGGTAAACCTGTTTTTAAATAGAATAGGAGGACTTATCCAGAAGAGCCGGCCGGAGTGGCCGAGCGGTTCTAGGCGCTACAGTCTGGAACCGCGCGACCGCTACGGTCGCAGGTTCGAATCCTGCCTTGGGCATGGATGCGTGTGATGTTCTTAGGTTAGTTAGGTTTAAGTAGTTCTAAATTCTAGGGCACTGATGACCTCAGAAGTTAATTCCCACAGTGCTCAGAGCCATTTGAACCATATCCAGAAGAAATGATTTTAGGTTAGATTTAAATGTAACCTTCCTGCTGTCCGATACTTTATGCCATTGGGCAAATGACCAAAAAACTCTGCATATTGAACTCTTTTCTAAGTCATTAACACCTTTAATAATGGGTAATAAAGGTAATTTTTCATCTACTGTTGTAGGTGTGGACATCACTATTCTTCTCAAATTGTGATGTATTATTTATGACGAATTTCATTAGCGAATAGCCGGCCGAAGTGGCCGTGCGGTTAAAGGCGCTGCAGTCTGGAACCGCAAGACCGCTACGGTCGCAGGTTCGAATCCTGCCTCGGGCATGGATGTTTGTGATGTCCTTATGTTAGTTAGGTTTAACTAGTTCTAAGTTCTACGGGACTAATGACCTCAGCAGTTGAGTCCCATAGTGCTCAGAGCCATTTGAACCATTTTTTCATTAGCGAATATATGTATTACGAAGTTGCAGTTAAAATTCCCGACGCCCTGTAGAGGTGTTACATAACTGTGGATGGACACTCCATATTAATCTTACTGCTCGCTTTTGTGCAGTCAGTACTAATTGCTAAGTCATCACTTTATTGAACAGAAATGTGAAAAAAATATGGCAGAAGATTGATTCACTTGCTTCCAAGACTAGCAATTATACGGCGAGAAAATATAGCTGAGCTTAATCGTCTGAGTGGCTCAGTAATATGCTTATTGCTGTCTAAGTTTTCATCGATATGTGTGCACCCATAAATCTGGAGCAATCTGATGTATTTACTGACTTCTTTTCATGTGCGACATCATTAGCTGGCATGTCTCTACACGCTGTACGGAACTGAATATAGCGTATTTTGTCAAAGTTAAGGGAGAGACCATTTTCAGAGATCCATTTAATAATGCCGGCCGCGGTGGCCGTGCGGTTCTAGGCAGTTCAGTCAGGAACCGCGTGACTGCTACAGTCGCAGATTCGAATCCTGCCTCGGCCATGGATGTGTGTGATGTCCTTAGGTTAGTTAGGTTTAAGTAGTTCTAAGTTCTAGGGGACTGATGACCTCAGATGTTGAGTTCTATAGTACTCAGAGCCATTTTGAACCATTTAATAATCATTTGAAAAACAACTTTCACAATCTATTCTATTGCTTTTTCTCTAATGGTATTTATTGTAACAACCATATTGTGTGTAAAAAGTGCTAATTCTCCTTGTTAAATATTAAGTGACAGCCCATTCGCAGGTCGGCAGCGCCATCTAGCGGGCCAATCCCTTCAAGGTAGACGAGTTCCTTTCTTTGTAGTTTTTTCTTTTGATACTTATTTCCTGAGATATTTGGCAGGGTCACTATCAATGGACCACCCTGTAGACGTCACCAGAATTAACAGACGTCACCAGAAGCTCAACGCTAGACACCCTCAGCCACTGAAGCCAGTCACCAGACCAGTGACAATTCCGTGTCGTTTCGGACGTCCGCGAAATTTCGCACCGTAGATTTTTGGATTTCTTGGGACTGCGATCAAGTTCTCCGAATTCCTCGGCAATGATACGAGCGCGTGGTGCAACCGCTCTTCTGAGTAAGTGCCGCGGGCGTCTCCACGCCAATTGTCTCGGCCTCTGCGTGCGACGCGTTTATTTATAGGAGTTACAAGTAGCCGCGGCGGCTTCGGAGAGGCGAGCCAGCTGGGAATGCGTGGCCGTGATCTCCGCCTCAAGGTGCGCAGAAATCGCATACTTATTGACTAGCGAATCCGGCAGTGTTTCGCAATTGCTAATGATGTATGGGAGCTGAATATACGCCCTAATCTCCTCCCCCCCCCCCCCCTCTCTCTCTCACTCTCTATCCCTCTCCTCCTCCCCCTACCTCTCTTCATCCCGTTCTTCTCCCCTCTGTCGCTGATATCTGTCCATTATCTTCCCCTGCTCCCTGTCCCTATCAATCTCCTCATCCCACATCTCTCTGTCCATATCCTCGTTCCCCTTCTTTATATCCATTTCCTTCCCCCTTTCTCTTTCCATCTCCCCCAGCTCTCTGGCCTTACTTATTATTATTACAAAGGGAACCTTGACTGGGTTGTTGTTGTTGTGGTCTTCAGTCCTGAGACTGGTTTGATGCAGCTCTCCATGCTACTCTATCCTGTGCAAGCTTTTTCATCTCCCAGTACCTACTGCAACCTACATCCTTCTGAATCTGCTTGGTGTATTCATCTCTTGGTCTCTC
Source organism: Schistocerca americana (assembly GCF_021461395.2). Lineage (NCBI taxonomy): Eukaryota > Metazoa > Arthropoda > Insecta > Orthoptera > Acrididae > Schistocerca > Schistocerca americana. Next base: position 147,141,587 of record NC_060128.1, read on the forward strand.
TTTACGATTTTTACCCTCCACGCTGCCCTCCAATACTAAATTGGTGATCCCTTGATGCCTCAGAACATGTCCTACCAACCGATCCCTTCTTCTGGTCAAGTTGTGCCACAAACTTCTCTTCTCCCCAATCCTATTCAATACTTCCTCATTAGTTATGTGATCTACCCATCTAATCTTCAGCATTCTTCTATAGCACCACATTTCGAAAGCTTCTATTCTCTTCTTGTCCAAACTATTTATCGTCCATGTTTCACTTCCATACATGGCTACACTCCATACGAATACTTTCAGAAATGACTTCCTGACACTTAAATCAATACTGGATGTTAACAAATTTCTCTTCTTCAGGAACGCTTTCCTTGCCATTGCCAGCCTACATTTTATATCCTCTCTTGACTGGGTATAGAAGTCAAAATGAATGAGTAAATCGTCTGGAATCATTAGCACATGGGGCATAAGAGAGACATTTCCGGCTGATGGCTCTGTTATTATTGTAGCTTTAATGACAGTATTTCTCATGGTTTTAATCTGTGAAATGGAAATGAGCGTCTGGCGTCATTGGCCGGGAGGCACCTTACGGGGCAGGTCCGGTCGCCTTGGTGCAGGTCTTATTACGAGGGTCACTCCAAAAGAAATGCACACTATCTATGTAAAAATACGGTTTTCATTCTGCATGTGTGAAAGTTTTACAGTGTGTAGATACATCCTTCCCGCTTGTTTTCAAACTTAGTTCAACCTGTTCCTGTGTGTGGCGCCGTCACAGCATGTCTTCAAGATGGCTGCTATACTTGACGTTCGTCAGAAGCAACGTGCTGTCATAGAATTCCTGTGCTGTGAAAACGAGACAGTAAGAAACATCCACAAGAGGTTGAAAAAGGTATACAGAGATGCAGTTGTCGATCGCAGTAAGTTAGTCGGAGGGCAAGCAGGTTACGTGACGAAAGCGGGCACGGCAATATTGAGGATTGTCCTCGCAGCGGCAGGCCTCGTACTGCACACACTCCAGACAATGTGCAGAGAGTTAACGAATTGGTGACAGCTGACAGACGCATCACAGTGAACGAATTGTCACGCTACGTTGTGATAGGGTAAGGAAGTGTTTGCAGAATACTGAAAGTGTTGGCGTTAAAAAGGTTTGTGCCACGTGGGTTCCCAGGATGTTGACAGTGGCTCATAAAGAAACAAGAAAAACGGTATGCAGCGAACTTTTGGAACAGTACGAAAATGGTGGAGATGAATTTCTTGGAAGAATTGTGATAGGTGATGAAACATGGCTCCATCATTTTTCATCAGAGATGATGAGGCAATCAATGGAGTGGCATCATGCAAATTCACCCAAGGAAAAAAAAAATTCAAAACCACATCTTCTGCTGGAAAAGTTATGGCTACGGTGTTTTTCGATTCAGAATGACTCTTGCTTGTGGACATCATGCCAAGGGGTACCACCATAAACGCTGATGCATATGTGATGACACTGAAGAAACTTCAAGCTCGACTGAGTCGTGTTCGACCACATCGGCAAAAGCGGGATGTTTTGCTGTTGCACGACAATGCACGGCCACATGTCAATAAAAAAACCGTGGAAGCGATCACAAAACTCGGATGGACAACACTGAAACACCCGCCTTACAGTCCTGACCTGGCTCCGTGTGGCTATCATCTCTTTGGGAAACTGAAAGACTCTCTTCGTGGAACAAGGTTTGAAGATGATGACTCCCTTGTGCACGCTGCCAAACAGTGGCTCCAACAGGTTGGTCCAGAATTTTACCGTGCGGGTATACAGGCACTGGTTCCAAGATGGCGTAAGGTAGTTAAGAGCGATGGAAATTATGTGGAGAAATGAAAATATTGTTCCTAAAGTATGTATCTACACACTGTAAGACTTTCAAACATGTAGAATAAAAGATGGATTAAAAAAAATAGTGTGCATTTGTTTTGAAGTGACCCTCGTACATTCGACGCCACATTGGGCGCCGGATGAGGATAAAATCATGACGAAGACAACACAACACCCAGTCCCTGAGCGGAGAAAATCCATGATTCAGCCGGGAATCGAACCCGGGCCCGTAGGACGTCAATCCGTCACGCTGACCACTTTTTTTTTAATCTCATTTTGTTCGCTTTTTTTCGTTGCACCAGCTTGGGGCGGACGTCGGAAGACATCCGTTAAAGTTCGTCGTTGATCGATTAACTCAGTTCTTTATTACAGAGGGCAGCTAACCCTCTGACCGAACACCACTTTTTTTGCGTTTTTTTCGTTCTTGATCGTTGTGTGTGGTCGTTGCGGACGTCACGTGACATCCGATCAAGTCCGTTTGTTGATCCGTTCACTCCGTTTTTTATTACAGAGGCCAACCAGCTATCTGACCGAACACGCTGAGCTACCGTGCCGGCAACACCACTCAGCTATCGGGGCGGACGTTTTAATCTATGAACAGGTGGGATTATATACTGAAGCGCCAAAGAACCTGATATAGGCATGCGCATTCAAATACAAAGATACGTGAACAGGCAGAATACGGCGCTGTTCAAATGGTTCAAATGGCTCTGAGCACTATGGGACTTAACATCTATAGTCATCAGTTCCCTAGAACTTAGAACTACTTAAACCTAACTAACCTAAGGACAGCACACAACCCCCAGTCATCACGAGGCAGAGAAAATCCCTGACCCCGCCGGGAATCGAACCCGGGAACCCGAGCATGGGAAGCAAGAACGCTACCGCACGACCACGAGCTGTGGACGCACGGCGCTGTGGTCGGTAACGCCTATGTAAGACAATTAATATTTCTTTTTTCATAATGCGGGGCCACAGTCATAATATATATCTTTAAGGTCAGTACCGCCATTAGACTGTTGTTTATTTGCAGTGTTACATTCACACTTACACAATCATGATTTCGGCTTCAAAGTGCCATTATCAAGTGTTTTAAGTGTTATAAATTGCGTGATATGGCATACTGTCGTATTAAAATACACTATTAGACACATTGTCTAAGAGTCGATATTTCTGGCAGAGCCCACAAGGGGTATGGTTGGAATGCTTCAATCAGCTGAGTGATGAAGATGCTCACAGTGATAGCGCTGACTCAGAGACTGAGGACTGTGTTCATGAAAGCGGTCATGATTCAGGAACAGGACAAGAAGTGCCAGAGAATGATGGATATGAGTCACTGGAAGAAGTAACTTAAGAGAATGCATTTCTTTTAGGGAAAGATGGAATAACTAAACGGAGGAAAAATAAATATCCTACCAGTGTTAGAAGCAGATCTCGTATATTATTACGCATTTGCCTCGACCAAACAAGCAAGCTCGTATAAAAAAGACAGAAATATAAATTCTGAATTTGTTCTTGGATGAAAACATAATAAGCATTAGCGCAACATGCACTAATATATCCATCAGTGAAGTTCGTAGTAACTTCTCCAGGGAAAGGGATGCTAAAGAAAGAGATGTGATAGAAATCAGAGCTTTCACTGGTTTTATACTGTGTGGATCTTTGAGATGTTCTAGGAAGGGAATATCGAAATTGTGGAGTAACTCAAAGGAAACGGACTTGAATCATGTTATATATGCATAAGTGGAAACCGATTCAGGTTTCTGTTGAGATGTGTTAGGTTTGATAATATCCATGATAGAGGTGTTCGCAGAGAGACTGACATGTTGGCTCCTATCAGAGAGGTACTTGAACTATTCACGAACGATTGCCAAAAATATTTCTTACTGTTGACGAACGGCTTTTGGCATTTAGAGGAAACTGTCCATTCCATTCAGGCAATATATTCCTAGCAAACCAGCAAAGTATGGGTTAAAAGTGTTTGCTTTGGTTGATGTGAAAACAGCTTACACTTTGAATTTACTACCGTACGTCGGTAAGCAACTCAGTAACTCACCTGAAGATATTGTTCTTCGAATGGTCGAACTGTTTCAGACGTTAGAATACATTATCCTGTGTACGAATATTAAATGTATTATATTTAGATTAAATAAAAAAGTCATAAAATCAGTCATAAAGACCGTTCAAAGTATACAAATAGACCGCTTGCTTTGTGGATGACACCTGTCATCCAAAGGAGGACTATGTCACGAATTTTCGCGCGAGTAACGGAGGGTTAAGTTGCTCCATGGTATTCATTATTGCCAATTTCCAACTATAGTCAGAACTTGAGATACTTTTTATTTTTCTCACTCAGCGTCAGTGGTAATTAAAGTGCTTCCCTACTCTCACCATTAAGGGCAGCATTTTATCATGAATTAGGGAATTTATACCGCCCTTGGCTAGAACTTCCACTATGAATGCTGATTTTGTCATTAATAAACTCTTATTAACATTGCTTGTTCCTATATTTCGACTTTTTCGTAAAAAAGATAGTCCCTCATAAACTCACTTTCACCGTTAAGATGCCAAACTGCACAGCAGACCACATGTTGTTTTGGCGCTGACTTGTAAACGAAAATGACCACTCGAAACAGCAGAGACACAGTACAGAAATTAAACGCTAGGGGCACTGCAATAGACTCACTTATCTCGTGTAGTGCACTGAGACAAGAAAGTCGCTCGTGTAAAAGAGCTTAAAGGCAGTAGAAATCAGTGACACATTTATGTTTCAAGCGGACATTGTACGTAAACGTGGGTAAATGCAAGGACGTGGCAATGAGGCAAAAAGCGACAGTCGTGTTTGGCCGTAGCCATGGCCATACGGTGTGTGAAGTTGCTGGAGTTGTTGCTGTTTCGCGGCGGATTGTTTGACGTGTCTACAAGCAGTTGTGAAACACGCGTGGCCACGAATATAATGTCAGAATTGTGGTTGGTAAAAGATCCTGACTGAGAGGGACCGGAGACGCGTTCCACTAGTGCCCTCACCGTAATATACACTACTGACCATTAAAACTGCTACACCACGAAGAAATGTAGATGATAAACGGGTATTCATTGGACAAATATATTATACTAGAACTGACAGGTGATTACATTTTCACGCAAAACTGTGTGCCGGACCGAGACTCGAACTCGGGACCTTTGCATTTCGTGGGCAAGCGCTCTATCAACTGAGCTACCCAAGCACGACTCACGGCCCATCTCCACAGCTTTACTTCTGCCAGTACCTCGCCTCCTGCCTTCCAAACTTTACAGAAGCTCTCCTGCGAACCTTGCAGAACTAGCACTGCTGAAAGAAAGGATATTGGGGAGACATGGCTTAGCCACAGCATGGGGGATGTTTCCAGAATGAGATTTTCACTCTGCAGCGGAGTGTGCGCTGATATGAAACTTCCTGGCAGATTAAAGTTCTGCAAGTTTCGCACGAGAGCTTCTGTAAAGTTTGGAAAGTAGGAGGCGAGGTACTGGCAGAAGTAAAGCTGTGAGGATGGGGCGTGAGTTGTGCTTGGGTAGCTCAGTTGGTAGAGCACTTGCCCGCGAAAGGCAAAGGTCTCGATTTCGAGTCTCGGTCCGACACACAGTTTTAATCTGTCAGGTAGTTTCATATCAGAGCACACTCCGCTGGAGAGTGAAAATCTCATTCTGGAAACATCCTCCAGGCTGTGGCTAAGCCACGTCTCCGCAATATCCTTTCTTTCAGGAGTGCTAATTCTGCAAGGTTCGCAGGAGAGCTTCTGTAAAGTTTGGAAGGTAGGAGGCGAGGTATTGGCAGAAGTAAAACTGTGGGGAGGGGCCGTGTGTCGTGCTTGGGTAGCTCAGTTGATAGAGCGCTTGCCTACGAAATGCAAAGGTCCCGAATCCGAGTCTCGGTCCGGCACACAGTTTTGCGTGAAAATGTAATCACGTGTCAGTTCTAGTATAATATATTTGTCCAATGAATACCCGTTTATCATCTACATTTCTTCGTGGTGTAGCAGTTTTAATGGTCAGTAGTGTATATCACGGTGAGGGCACTAGTGGAACGCGCCTCCGGTCCCTCTCAGTCAGGATCTTTTTCCAACCACAATTCTGACATTATATTCGTGGCCACGCGTGTTACACAACTGCTTGTAGACACGTCAAACAATCCGCCGCGAAACAGCAACAACTCCAGCAACTTCACACATCGTATGGCCATGGCTACGGCCAAACACGACTGTCGCTTTTTGCCACACTGCCACGTCCTTGCATTTACCCACGTTTACGTACAATGTCCGCTTGAAACATAAATGTGTCGCTGATCTCTACTGCCTTTAAGCTCTTTTACACGAGCGACTTTCTTGTCTCAGTGGACTACACGAGATAAGTGAGTCTATTGCAGTGCCCCTGGCGTTTAATTTCTGTACTGTGTCTCTGCTGTTTCGAGTGGTCATTTTCGTTTACAAGTCAGCGCCAAGACAACATGTGGTCTGCTGTGCAGTTTGGCATCTTAACGGTGAAAGTGAGTTTATGAGGGACTATCTTTTTTACGAAAAAGTCGAAATATAGGAACAAGCAATGTTAATGAGAGTTTATTAATGACAAAATCAGCATTCATAGTGGAAGTTCTAGCCAAGGGCGGTATAAATGCCCTAATTCATGATAAAATGCTACCCTTAATGGTGAGAGGAGGTAAGTACTTTAATTACCACTGACGCTGAGTGAGAAAAATAAAAAGTTTCTCAAGTTCTGACTATAGTTGGAAATTGGTAATAATGAGTACCATGGAGGAACTTAACCCTCCGTTACATGCGCGAAAATTCGTGACATAGTCACTCGCATGGATGACAGGTGTCATCCACAAAACAAGCGGTCTATTTGTATACTTTGAACGGTCTTTATGACTGATTTTATGACTTTTTTATTTAATCTAAATATAATACATTTAATATTCGTACACAGGATAATGTATTCTAACGTCTGAAACAGTTCGACCATTCGAAGAACAATATCTTCAGGTGAGTTACTGAGTTGCTTACCGACGTACGGTAGTAAATTCAAAGTGTAAGCTGTTTTTACATCAACCAAAGCAAACACTTTTAACCCATACTTTGCTGGTTTGCTAGGGATATATTGCCTGAATGGAATGGGCAGTTTTCTCTAAATGCCAAAAGCTGTTCGTCAACAGTAAGAAATATTTTTGGCAATCGTTCTTGAATAGTTCGAGTACCTCTCTGATAGGAGCCAATTTGTCAGTCTCTCTGCGAACACCTCTATCATGGATATTATCAAACCTAACACATCTCAACAGAAACCTGAATCGTTTTCCACTTATGCATATATAACATGATTCAAGTCCGTTTCCTTTGAGTTATTCCACAATTTCGATATACCCTTCCTAGAACATCTCAAAGATCCACACAGTATAAAACCAGTGAAAGCTCTGATTTCTATCGCATCTCTTTCTTTAGCATCCCTTTTCCTAGAGAAGTTACTACGAACTTCACTGATGGATATATTAGTGCATGTTGCGCTAATGCTTATTATGTTTTCATCCAAGAACAAATTCAGAATTTATATTTCTGTCTTTTTTATACGAGCTTGCTTGTTTGGTCGAGGCAAGTGCGTAATAATATACGAGATCTGCTTCTAACACTGGTAGGATATTTATTTTTCCTCCGTTTAGTTATTCCATCTTTCCCTAAAAGAAATGCATTCTCTTAAGTTACTTCTTCCAGTGACTCATATCCATCATTCTCTGGCACTTCTTGTCCTGTTCCTGAATCATGACCGCTTTCATGAACACAGTCCTCAGTCTCTGAGTCAGCGCTATCACTGTGAGCATCTTCATCGCTCAGCTCATTGAAGCATTCTAAATATACCCCATGTGGGCTCTGCCAGAAATATCGACTCTTAGAGAATGTGTCTAATAATGTATTTTAATACGACAGTATGCCATTCACGCAATTTATAACACTTAAAACACTTGATAATGGCACTTTGAAGCCGAAATCATGATTGTGTAAGTGTAAATGTAACACTGTAGATAACCAACAGTCTAATGGCGGTACTGACTTGCAAGAGATATAAGACAAGTCTCTGGTGCAATTCTTAAATCTGCTACTGCTGCTACAATGACAAGTTATCAACATTTAGGTGAGTTTGTACGTGGCGTTACAGTCGGCGCACGACTAATGGGACACAACATCTCCGAGGTAGCGATGAAGTGTGGATTTTCCAGTGCGACCATTTTACGAGTGTACCGTGAATATCTGGAATCCAGTAAAACATCAGTTGTGCTGTGGCCGAGAAAAGACTCTGCAAGAACAGGATCAACGAGTACTGAAGAGAGTCGTTCAACAGACAGAAGTGCAACCCTTCCGCAAATTGCTGCAGGTTTCAGTGCTGGGCCATTAACAACTGTCAGCGTGCGAACCATTCAACGAAACATCATCGATATGGGCTTTCGGAGCCGAAGGCCCACTCGTGTACCCTTGATGATTGCACGACACAAAGCTTTATGCCTCGCCTGGGCTCGTCGACGCTGACAATGGATTGTTGGTGACTGGTAACATGTTGCCTGGTCGGACGAGTATTATTTCGAATTGCATCGAGCCGATGGACATCTATGGATATGGAGACAACCTCATGACTCCACGAACCCCGCATGTCAGCAGGGGACTGGTGGCTCTGGAATGGTATGGGGAGTGTGCAATTGGGGTGATATGGGATCCCTAAAACCTCAAGATACAGGTGACATGTACGTAAGCATCCTGTCTGATCACCTGCATCCATTCATGTCCATTGTGCATTCCGACGGACTTGGGCAATTCCAGCACGACAATGCGACATCCCACACATCCACGATTGCTTCAGAGCGGCTCGAAGAGCACTCTTCCTAGTTTAAACACCTCTGCTGGCCACCAAACTCCCCAGACATGATCGTTATTGGGCATATCTGGGATGTCTTGCATCGTGCTGCACAGAAGAGATCTCCACCCCTCGAGATCTTACGGTTTTATCGTTAGCCCTGCAGGATTTCTTGATGCCAGTTCCCTTCAGCACATTTTCAAACATTAGTCGCGTCCATTCCACGTCGTGTTGTGGCACTTTTGCTTGTACCAGTTTCGTTTCCTCTTCAGTGTACAACAAGCATTGCTAAATTACATTCAAAAGAAAACTTACCACTGAATAATTAGTAACTGCCTTGGGACTGAGTGGATCCTTTAGGAAACGTGAACACGTTAACTTTATTTGCTGCTGTGTAATTTACAATGACTTTTGGCGCCCAATGCTTTATAATGGAAACGAAGATGAAACTGCATAAAAATATTGTTGCGTTGAATTCATACTAACACAACACACAATATGACTCCTGTGCACTTAAATAACAACCTCGTAACGATCACATCGTACACCAAGTTTTTGTACCCAAACGCGGTGTGATGCACCACAAGACGGCTGTTAACTTTCGCCGCTTCTCGCTGACGCCATAACTTCTTGCAGTTGTTCAGCCTTTACATCTAGGTGGTACTGGTCTCAGCCGATTCCAATTACTGCTTTGCTGGCGGGCCTTGCGCTTCTGTCTATACACTTGTACACACGAACTACCGCGAGTCAGTTGAATTGTAACGAAAATGCACTGAAAATGGCTATTTATAGGCGAAATCTAGATTTGCAAGAATAATAAAAGCTAATGGAATTGCGACTGACTGTTGTGTGCCTCTCCTTCCGTTGCTATGATAAATGCTGGAAGGGGACCACAGTAATGTTGCGAGTTGTCCTTCCACTATGTTGTTGTTGTGGTTTTCAGTCCTGAGACTGGTTTGAAGCAGCTCTCCATGCTACTCTAACGTGGCAAGCTTCTTCATCTCCCAGTACCTACTGCAACCTACATCCTTCTAAATCTGCTTAGTGTATTTCTCTCTTGGTCTCCCTCTACTATTTTTACCCTTCACGCTGCCCTCCAGTACTAAATTGGTGATCCCTCGATGCCTCAGAATATGCCCTACCAACCGATCCCTTCTTCTAGTTAAGTTGTGCCACAAACTTCTCTTCTCCCCAATCCTACTCAATACCTCCTCATTAGTCATATGATCTACCCATCTAATCTTCAGCATCCTTCTGTAGCACCACATTTCGAAAGCTTCTATTCTCTTCTTGTCCAAACTATTTATCGTCCATGTTTCACTTCCATACATGGCTACGCTCCATACAAATACTTTCAGAAACGACTTCCTGACACTTAAATCTATACTCGATGTTAACAAATTTCTCTTCTTCAGAAACGCTTTCCTTGCCATTGCCAGTCTACATTTTATATCCTCTCTACTTCGACCATCTTCAGTTATTTTGCTCCCCAAATAGCAAAACTCATTTACTACTCTAAGCGTCTCATTTCCTAATCTAATACCCTCAGAATCACCCGATTTAATTCGACTACATTCCATTATCCTCGTTTAGCTTTTGTTGATGTTCATCTTATATCCTCCTTTCAAGGCACTGTCCATTCCGTTTAGCTGCTCTTCCAGGTGCTTTGCTGTCTCTGACAGAATTACAATGTCATCGGCGAACCTCAAAGTTTTTACTTCTTCTCTATGGATTTTAAATCCTACTCCGAATTTTTCTTTTGTTTCCTTTACTGCTTGCCCAATTACAGATTGAATAACATCGGAGAGAGGCTACAACCCTGTCTTACTCACTTCTCAGCCAATGTTTCCCTTTCATGCCCCTCGACTCTTTATAACTGCCATCTGGTTTCTGTACAAATTGTAAATAGCCTTTCGCTCCCTGTATTTGACCCCTGCCACCTTCAGAATTTGAAAGAGAGTATTCCAGTCAACATTGTCAAAAGCGTTCCCTAAGTCTACTAATGCTAGAAATGTAGGTTTGCCTTTCTTTAATCTATTTTCTAAGATAAGTCGTAGGGTCAATATTGTCTCACGTGTTCCAACATTTCTACGGAATCCAAACTCATATTCCCCGAGGTTGGCTCCTACCAGTTTTCCCATTGGTCTGTAAAGAATTTGTGTTAGTATTTTGCAGCCTTGGCTTATTAAACTTGGGATTAGAGTTATTATATTCTTCTTGAAGTCTGAGGGTATTTCGCCTGTCTCATACATCTTGCTCACTAGATGGTAGAGTTTTGTCAGGCCTGGCTCTCCCAAGGCTATCAGTAGTTCTAATGGAATATTGTCTACTCCCGGGGCCTTGTTTCGGCTTACGTCTTTCAGTCCTCTGTCAAACTCGTCACGCAGTATAATATCTCCCATTTCATCTTGATCTACATCCTCTTCCATTTCCATAATATTGTTCTCAAGAACATCACCCTTGTATAGACCCTCTATATACTCCTTCCACCTTTCTGCTTTCTCTTCTTTGCTTAGAACTGGGTTTCCATCTGAGCTCTTGATATTCATGCAAGTGGTTCTCTTTTCTCCAAAAGTCTCTTTAATTTTCCTGTAGGCAGTATCTATCTTACCCCTAGTGATATGCACCTTTACATCCTTACATCTGTCCTCTAGCCATCCCTGATTAGCTATTTTCACTTCCTGTCGATCTCATTTTTGAGACGTTTGTATTCCTTTTTGCCTGCTTCTTTTACTGCATTTTTATATTTTCTCCTTTCATCAATTAAACGTCATGTTTAGTACATGACGCAATGTTTTGTGGAAATTCACGTCCTGAAGCTAGCGTAACCTGTCGAGCGTTAGCTCATTTGCCGGCGTCTCGGAAGAGTGAAGAATCTCGCTACGGCGGGCGTCAAGCTGTCGGCGAGTGTCGAAAAATAGCCTCCGCGAAACAACCATAAAGCAAGCAGTGCACGTGGCTAGGCGAGCCGTAGGCTGTTAGCTAAAGCGTGGGCGGCGTCGTGCCTCAGACTAAGTTCCTGGCCATTAAAATTACGCAGCAAATACAGAAAATAATGAAATAAGCCCACCAGACAAGAAATTAGTCGCCCCAACAGGATCCATTACATGCGTCATTCAGCACCGTGTAATTTAGCTCCTGGGCTTTATAACCGCCTGGATTCGGTTAGGTACAGGGGTTCCAAATCTTTTTTAGTCCATTACCTGTGAGTGCAATGAGACATTAGCTTAGTAACCCCACCCTCCCGCCTCCCTCCCTGCGATCTGAGGTATCCCTCCCCCACATTATCACTAACTTCAGCAGCTAATTAAACTGTCGAATGAAAGACTTTTCATGGAACACTGTTATTTTTAAAATGATGAAAGAGGAATGATGTGTGTGTTTGTGTGTGTGTGGGTGTGTGTGTGCCGGCTGCGATGGTCGAGCGGTTCGCGGCGCTTCAGTCCGGAACCACGCGGCTGCTACGGTCGCAGTTTCCAATTCTGCCTCGGCCATGGATGTGTGTGATGTCCTTAGGTTAGGTTTAAGTAGAAGACTAGGGGGCTGATGACCTTAGATGTTAAGTCCCATAGTGCTCAGAGCCATTTGAACCATTTTGCGTGTGCGTGTTAGTATGAAGGAATTCGTGGTGCACTGCAAATGCTATCCACAATTCCTTCTCAGATAAGAACGTTAACTATCCACTGTGAGGGTAGATGCTTATTACAAAACATGCTTCTGCCTAATTTCTGTCCATTGCGGCACTTCCTTGACCTACTCACTGCAACCTCATTTAAAATCAAAGAAGGTCAGATGTGTGCATTATACTAACTGTTCGTAAATGATTTGATTGCTGCACTCCTTACTTCTGAACTGGCAGCCAGTAATAGTAATAATTTGCTGTTTTATTTACTGAGATTTTCCTCTCTACAAAGGTCTTTCTCCAACATAATAAATAACCGAAAATTATTGAATCTGTTACATAGGATCTTAATTTATCTCTTCATGGTGTCTCTCCAGGTGGTCCGATCTTGTATATCTTCTTCCTCTGCGCCAAGTCTTCTCATTGTCAATCGTACCCTTTGGGCCGGGTGGTCATAGTGTGTCCTCTTCTCTTTTTCCCCTTCGGTTCCCATTCCAGGATCATTTTCGGAATTCCGGTTTTCTCCATTCTTCTTACCATTGTAACTTTTGCCATTGTAACTTCCTTCTATCCATCACGTCATGTATTCGTTCTCTTACTTCCATTCTCTTTGTTATTTTGTCGTTTCTTACTTTCTCTTTTCCAGAAATTCTTGCTGATGTTCTCCTGACGTCTATTTCCACTGCTAGCAATTTTTTTTTGTGTTTCTGATCAGTAGTCCAAGTCTCCACTCCATACATAACTATGCTGTCTAGTATCGATTTATATATGACTTTTTTGGTTCGTTTTATTATATTTCTGCTCCATAAGACTGAGTTCAGCATCCCAATGACCTACCGGCCACTGCTAATTCTTTTGTCAATTTCTCCCTCTGATTTTCCCTTCATCCCTAAAATGGATCCCAAATAACAGAAAGTATTGACCTTCTTAATTTTCTTTCCCTATGTGTATGGATCATTAGTGGGGTATTCTGTTTTCTGGTAATTAATCTTCAATCACCCGTTTCTGTACTCCTTTGCTAATTGATTACATATATGATTTGCATCCTCCCCGTCTTGTGCTATAACTACTTGATCATCAGCAAATAGTAGGTGATGTAAATAAACCCCATTTTTAATTTCTAGCCCCATCCCATTGCATTTACCAGACCATGTCTTAAGAATGATGTCTATATAGATTTTAAATAATGTTGGTAATATAGGGCAGCCCAGTAACAGACTCTTGCTTGTTCTAAATTTCTATGAAAGTGTCCTACCAATTTTCGCATGACATCTGTTATCTTTATATATTTGTTGTATTATTTTAATTAAAGGAACCTTTATGTTTGCCAGATGTAATGCTCTCCAAAATAGTTTCCTCGGGACAGTATCATATGATTTTTCTAAAGCAATGAAAATTAATCCTACGTTTTTTGATTTTTGCCTAAGTTTCTCTAAGATATGTCGTAATGTGAAAATATCTTCCACGCATGATCAACCAGCTGTGAAGCCACATTGTTCTTTCTGGGTTTTAAAATTTCTTTGCAACTTATTTTTAATTATTTTCTCAAAATTCTCATTAATGTGTTTATAACACAAATTCCTCGATAGTTCAGGCAGATTTTACGATTCCCTTTCTTAAATATAGTAGTAATATAGCCCAGCAACGTGTACAGCACTATGCTGCCCTTACTTGTGTCGTGCTGTCAGTTAATTCATTTATCTGCTACTGCAGGTACAACCTATACTTGGTAAAGACATTTTCTTGAGATATCTAGCATTTGTTACGTATATGGCTCAATTTATCATCAGCACTCCTGAAAGAAAGGATATTCCGGAGACATGGCTTAGCCACAGACTGGGGGATGTTTCCAGAATGAGATTTTCACTCTGCAGCAGAGTGTGCGCTGATATGAAACTTCCTGGCAGATCAAAGTTCTGCAAGGTTCGCAGGAGAGCTTCTGTAAAGTTTGGAAGGTAGGGGGCGAGGTACTGGCAGAAGTAAAGCTGTGGGGACGGGGCGTGAGTCGTGCTTGGGTACTCAGTTGGTAGAGCGCTTGCCCGCGAAAGGCAAAGATCCCGAGTTCGAGTCTCGGTCCGGCACACAGTTTTAATCTGCCAGGAAGTTTCATATCACTCCGCTGCAGAGTGAAAATCTCATTCTGGATGTTCGACTGCTGCCCTGGCCAGCACGTTCTCCAGATCTCTCACTGATTGAAAAAGTCTGCCCAATGGTGGCCGAGCAACTGGCTCGTCACAATACGCCAGTCACTACTCTTGATGAACTGTAGTATCGTGTTGAAGCTGCATGGGCAGCTGTACCTGTACACGCCATCCAAGCTCTGTTTGACTCAATGCCCAGGTGTATGATGGCCGTTATTACGGCCAGAGGTGGTTGTTCAGGGTACTGATTTCTCAGGATCTATGCACCCAAACTGCGTGAAAATGCAATCACCTGTCGGTTCTAGTATAATATATTTGTCCAATGAAGTCCGCAGCTCGTGCTCGTGCGGTAGCGTTCTTGCTTCCCGCGCCCGGGTTCGATTCCCGGCGGGGTCAGGGATTTTCTCTGCCTCGTGATGACTGGGTGTTGTTCAAATGGTTCAAATGGCTCTGAGCACTATGGGACTCAACTGCTGAGGTCATTAGTCCCCTAGAACTTAGAACTAGTTAAACCTAACTAACCTAAGGACATCACAAACATCCATGCCCGAGGCAGGATTCGAACCTGCGACCGTAGCGGTCTTGCGGTTCCAGACTGCAGCGCCTTTAACCGCACGGCCACTTCGGCCGGCTAACTGGGTGTTGTGTGATGTCCTTATGTTAGTTAGGTCTAAGTAGTTCTAAGTTCTATGAGACTGATGACCAAAGAAGTTCAGTCCCATTGCGCTCAGGACTATTTGAACCATTATTTTTGTCCAATGAATACCCGTTTATCATCTACATTTCTTCGTGGTGTAGCAGTTTTAATGGTCAGTAGTGTATATTACGGTGAGGGCACTAGTGAAACGCGTCAGCGGTCCCTCTCAGTCAGGATCTTTTTCCAACCACAATTCTGACATTATATTCGTGGCCACGCGTGTTACACAACTGCTTGCAGACACGTCAAACAATCCGCCGCGAAACAGCAACAACTCCAGCAACTTCACACACCGTATGGCCATGGCTACGACCAAACACGACTGTCGCTTTTTGCCTCACTGCCACGTCCTTGCATTTACCCATGTTTACGTACAATGTCCGCTTGAAACATAAATGTGTCACTGATTTCTGCTGCCTTTAAGCTCTTTTACACGAGCGACTTTCTTGTCTCAGTGGACTACACGAGATAAGTGAGTCTATTGCAGTGCCCCTGGCGTTTAATTTCTGTACTGAGTCTCTGCTGTTTCGAGTGGTCATTTTCGTTTACAAGGCAGCGCCAAAACAACATGTGGTCTGCTGTGCAGTTTGGCATCTTAACGGTGAAAGTGAGTTTATGAGGGACTATCTTTTTTACGAAAAAGTCGAAATATAGGAACAAGCAATGTTAATAAGAGTTTATTAATGACAAAATCAGCATTCATAGTGGAAGTTCTAGCCAAGGGCGGTATAAATTCCCTAATTCATGATAAAATGCTACCCTTAATGGTGAGAGGAGGTAAGCACTTTAATTAGCACTGACGCTGAGTGAGAAAAATAAAATGTTTCTCAAGTTCTGACTATAGTTGGAAATTGGTAATAATGAATACCATGGAGCAACTTAACCCTCCGTTACTCGCGCGAAAATTCGTGACATAGTCACTCGCGTGGATGACAGGTGTCATCCACAAAGCAAGCGGTCTATTTGTATACTTTGAACGGTCTTTATGACTGATTTTATGACTGTTTTATTTAATCTAAATATAATACAATTAATATTCGTACACAGGATAATGTATTCTAACGTTTGAAACAGTTCGACCATTCGAAGAGCAATATCTTCAGCTGAATTACTGGCATTACATGGTCCCTCTGGTTGCTCACCGACGTACGGTTCTAAATTCAAAGAGTAAGCTGTTTTTACATCAACCACAGCAAACACTTTTAACCCATACTTTGCTGGTTTGCTAGGGATATATTGCCTGAATGGAATGGGCAGTTTCCTCTAAATGCCAAAAGCTGTTCGTCAACAGTAAGATATTCAGTAGATGAAAAATATTTTTGGCAATCGTTCGCGAATAGTTCAAGTATCTCTCTGATAGGAGCCAACTTCTCAGTCTCTCTACCAACACCTCTATCACGGATATTATCAAGCCTAACACATCTCAACAGAAACCTGAATCGGTTTCCACTTATGCATATATAACATGATTCAAGTCCGTTTCCTTTGAGTTATTCCACAATTTCGATATACCCTTCCTAGAACATCTCAAAGATCCACACAGATATAACAAACCAATGAAAGCTCTGATTTCTATCGCATCTGTTTATTTAGCATCCCTTTCCCGAGAGAAGTTACCCTGCACTTCACTGATGGATATATTAGCGCATGTTTTCATCCAAGAACAAATTCAGAATTTCTATTTCTGTCTTTTTTATACGAGCCTGATTTTTTGGTCCAGGCAAATGCGTAATAATATTACAAGAGCTGCTTCTAACACTGGTAGGATATTTATTTTTCCTCCGTTTCGTTATTCCATCTTTCCCTAAAAGAAATTTATCCTCTTGAGTTACTTCTTCCTGTGACTCATATTCATCGTTCTCTGACACTTCTTGTTCTGTTCCTGAATCATGACTGCTTTCATGAACACAGTCCTCAGTCTCTGAGTCAGCTCTATCACTGTGTGCATCTTCATCACTCTGCTCATTGAAGCATTCCAACCATACATTAGGATCTCTCCTAAACTCTGTCAGAGGTTTATTTGCTTTTGACATTTCTTCCACAATCTAAAAATTATGAGAATACTAGATAACACGGAAGGTAACTGCCGTCAGTTTCAAGAAGTCCAAATTTACGCACATGAAAGATCGATTGAATCTAGGAAAGCACTAAAGTAACACAGACTTACTTAGTTTCAGATTGTGGCAGCAGAGCTCGCGAGGATGACTGGTGTCCTCCAGACCAGGGCTTCCCAACGTGTGGTCCGTGGATCCTTAGGGGTCCGCCGGTTCTTTCTAGGGGGTCCGCGGCCACCTTTCACCAGATCGTGTAAAATAATGAGTAAAATTATTGAATAAAAATGTGAAAATCAAATTCATCACTATTTTTTTCTTTGAAAATCATATGTATAGCACTCGAAAGTTGGCGATAACATTCTATCTTTGGCAATAATATATGACAGTCGGCAACACAAACCAAAACATTGGTGCGGCTCCCGCTGTCGGAGGTTCGAGTCCTCCCTCGGGCATGTGTGTGTGTGTGTGTGTGTGTGTGTGTGTGTGTGTGTGTGTGTGTTTTGCTCCTTACACAACAGTTGCCAAACAGTGGAAGTGAACAGACCACAGGCGGTAGTTTGTCAACAGCGAACAGCTCCAACGTGTGAAATGTCAATTACCAAGTAATATTAATCAGGCTATAGTGTGTTGAACAAAGGGAGTAAATCCACTACTAAGTGTTTGGATACAGTGGGAATTCAAATTGGATCGTTAATTTCAAGTTGTTTTCATTCATCTCTAAACCAAAGACTATTGATACTTCGGGGGGGAGGGGGGAGGAGAAGGGGGTGTCATTGGGAACATCTTATTAAGAACCTTTCAGTTCCCATGGGTTTTGCTCTGAAATTTAAAGTTACTGTGCTCTTGACTGACAAGGGGACCGCCATGGATTTTCGACTGAAGAAGGGGTCCACCAGCTGAAAAGGTTGGGAGGCCCTGCTCCAGACTATAATACTGTTTCATAAACAATATATCTTTCGTAACCGAAAGGCAACAATGATTGGAGCTAACTGCTGGAGCGTCAACAGAAAGGTACTGAAAATGGCGCGATCTCAATCCTGCCCTGTCAGACAAAACTGAGCAGGAAAGTCATCTGGATGAGGAGTGTCATCCGCGCGAGCGACGAGGGGTTAATAATTTGGGCTTCTGTCATTCACAAGTACGAAGACTAGTGGAACTATAAAATGAAAGTTCACATAATAACTTAGCTGCTCCATATGATGAGATACTCAACTTCGATATCCTCGGCGGTTGTTGCTTCAGAAAGTCCTCGATCCTTGCATCGGCATAGTACTAATTTTGAAACAAAACACGAAGTCTAATACTTTCCTGGTCATAAATTGTGACTGATTGCCAAGTACATAGATGGAGTATACACTGGCCGTCTGACAGGCTCCGAAAGACTCTCAAACAGCTTTCGGAAGGCAATAATATATATATATATATATATATATATATATATATATATATATATATATATATATATAAGATTTACAAATCAGTAATTAAAAGTCATGAGATAATTTTTCTTACATGCATCAAAAAATGGGCTACATATTGCCCAATGATTTCTGATATATAATTAAGAAAAGTTTATCTAGTTCCACAAGTAGTTACAAACGATTTTAAGTACAATAATATAAATTATATTTTAGTTAGTTACAATCCAATTACTTAGAATAAAATATTACTGACAGTATTTCGGTTTGCTCTCAAGTAGAGCTATAATTTTAGATGATCATAATAGATACACATCGTAGCTTTTCAGAAATAGGAGAGAGGTAAATTTTCAAGAATATGTGGTGCAACAGGTCTGCACAGTTCGTATCACGAAATTTCAAAGTTGGATTATTCAACAAACGGCTTATTCCCCTTAGTTGCTAATGTAAGTCGGGTAGTATATTAATGTGAAATTTAACCTGAGATAATAACTCTTTTGTACTAATTTTTTAAAGGGCACTTTACTACTGGAACTGGGTATAGACATAACAGTATGAAGTTCAGGAAGTTAAAAATTCGAGTAACCGTGACCTCTTCAGAGGATACCAACATGAGGAAGGAATTTCAGATAGGAATGGGAAGGTAGTCTCATTTCACTTAGAGCTGATAGAACAGAAAATATGTCATGCAGACATGTCAGAAGACTTATATTTGTTCAGGGAAGTATGTACTTGTAAACACACCAAACAGTGTCTTGAACAAAGTAAACAGCGCAACTTTGGTTCATCGTTTGTATCTTTTTTTCTTGCTAAGTGCCAAATAAGGTCGAAAATTATTTTTCTCGTCAAATAATTGTGACATTTTTCACTGTTGAATTTTAATGGAAGACGTTTATCTATTTACGTTCTTATTTTTGCACAGTGTAGCCCGCTGGTCTGTGGCTTGGGTCGCCGTTACCTCATTAATGTTTGATCAGATTTCACACATGTTATGTCGCTGAAGACCTCTTCCGAGGTATTGAGCCATGCTGCCTCTAGAGCCGTACATAACTGCCAAAATGTTGCCGGTGCAGGATTTTGTGCACAAACAGACTTCTTGATTACGTCCCACAAATGTTCGATGGGATTCATGTCGAGCGATCTGGGTGGCCGAATCATTCGCTCAAATTATCCAGAATGTTTCTCAATTATGTCCCTGGTGACATGGCACATTGTCATCCATAAAAATTCCATTCTTATTTGACAACATCAAGTCCTTAAATAATTGCAAATGGTCTCCAAGTAGCCGAACATAATCATTTCCATTCACTGCTCGGTTCAGTTGGACCCAATCAATTCCGTGTAAACAGCCCACACCATTATGGAGCCACCATAGCTTGCGCATTGCCTTGTTGACAACTTCGGTCCATGGATTCGTGGGACTGTGCCACACACTAACCATACCATCAGCTCTTACCAAATCGTGACTCATCTACATCTACATCCATACTCCGCAAGCCACCTGACGGTGTGTGGCGTAGGGTACCCTGAGTACCTCTATCGGTTCTCCCTTCTATTCCAGTCTCGTATTGTTCGTGGAAAGAAGGATTGTCGGTATGCCTGTGTGTGGGCTCTAATCTCTCTGATTTTATCCTCATGGTCTCTTCGCGAGATATACGTAGGAGGGAGCAATATACTGCTTGACTCCTCGGTGAAGGTATGTTCTCGAAACTTCAACAGAAGCCCGTACCGAGCTACTCAGCGTCTCTCCTGCAAAGTCTTCCACTGGAGTTTATTTATCATCTCCGTAAGGCTTGCGCGATTACTAAATGATGCTGTAACGAAGCGCGCTGCTCTCTGTTGGATCTTCTCTATTTCTTCTATCAACTCTATTTGGTATGGATCCCACACCAGTGAGCAGTATTCAAGCAGTGGGCGAACAAGTGTACTGTGACCTACTTCCTTCGTTTTCGGACTGCATTTCCTTAGGATTCTTCCAGTGAATCTCAGTCTGGCATCTGCTTTACCGACGATTAATTTTATATGGTCATTCCATTTTAAATCACTCGTAATGCCTAGTCCCAGATAATTTATGGAAGTAACTGCTTCCAGTTCCTGACCTGCTATATTGTAGCTAAATCATAAAGGATCTTTCTTTCTATGTATTCGCAGCACATTACACTTTTCTACATTGAGATTCAATTTCCATTCCCTGCACCATGCGTCAATTCGTTGCAGGTCCTCCTGCATTTCAGTACAATTTTCCATTGTTACAACCTCTCGATAAACTACAGCATCATCCGCAAATAGCCTCAGTGAACTTCCGATGTTATCCACAAGGTCACTTACATATATTGTGA
Organism: Schistocerca americana; assembly: GCF_021461395.2. Lineage (NCBI taxonomy): Eukaryota > Metazoa > Arthropoda > Insecta > Orthoptera > Acrididae > Schistocerca > Schistocerca americana. The sequence goes on from NC_060128.1 coordinate 147,162,565, forward strand.
ATAGCAACGGTCCTACGACATTCTCCTGCGGCACACCTGAAATCACTCTTACTTCGGAAGACTTCTCTCCATTGAGAATGACATGCTGTGTTCTGTTATCTAGGAATTCTTCAATCCAATCACACAATTGGTCTCATAGTCCATATGCTCTTACTTTGTTCATTAAACGACTGTGGGGAACTGTATCAAACGCCGAAGTCAAGAAACACGGCATCCACCCGGAAAACCGTATCTATGGCCCTCTGAGTCTCGTGGACGAATAGCGCGAGCTGGGTTTCACGCGACCGTCTTTTTCGAAACTCATGCTGATTCCTACAGAGTAGATTTCTAGTCTCCAGAAAAGTCATTACACTCGAACATAATACGTGTTCCAAATTTCTACAACTGATCGACGTTAGAGATATAGGTCTATAGTTCTGCACATCTGTTCGACGTCCCTTCTTGAAAACGGGGATGACCTGTGCCCTTTTGCAATCTTTTGGAACGCTACGCTCTTCTAGAGACCTACAACAGTACACCGCTGCAAGAAGGGGGGCAATTTCCTTCGTGTACTTTATGTAAAATCGAACTGGTATCGCATCAGGTGCAGCGGCCTTTCCTCTTTTGAGTGATTTTCATTGTTTTTCTATCCCTCCGTCATCTATTTCGACATCTACCATTTTGTCACCCGTGTGACAATCCAGAGAAGGAACTACAGTGCAAAAAAAAAAAAAAAATAAAAAAAGGTTCAAATGGCTCTGAGCACTACGGGACTTAATATCGGAGGTCATCAGTCCCCTAGAACTTAGAACTACTTAAACCTAACTAACCTAAGGACATCACACACATCCATGCCCGATGCAGGATTCGAACCTGCGACCGTAGCGGTCTCGCGGTTCCAGACTGAAGCGCCTAGAACCGCTCGGCCACACCGGCCGGCAACTACAGTGCAGTCTTCCTCTGTGAAACAGCTTTGGAAAAAGACATTTAGTATTTCGGCCTGTAGTCTGTCATCCTCTGTTTCAGTACCATTTTGGTCACTGACCAGGCCATGGTTTTCTAGTCGTCAGTGGTCCAACTATGGTCACGAACCTAGGAGCGGCGCTACAGACGATGTCGTGCTGTTAGCAAATCTACTCGCGTCAGTCGTCTGCTGCAACAGCCCATTAACACCAGATTTCACCTCACTTTCCTAAAGTTCGTCATACAGCCCACGTTGATTTCTGCGGTTATTTCACTCAGGGTTGCTTGTCTGTTAGCACTGACAACTCTTCGAAACGCCGCTGCTCTCGGTTGTTAAGTGAAGACCGTCGGCCACTGCGTTGTCCGTGGTGAGAGGTAAAGCTTGAAATTTATTGTTCTCGGCACATGCTTGATACTGTGTATCACGGAATACTGAATTCCTCACCAATTTCTGAAATGGAATATCCATGTATCTGGCTCCAACTACCATTCCGCGGTCAAAGTCTCTTAATTCCCATAGTGCGACCATAACCACGTCGGAAACACTTTCATCACAGGAGTCACCTTAGAACAAATGACAGATCCGCCAATGCACTGCCCTTTTGTACCATTACCTCGAAGAAAACGGGCTATTGACACACAGTCAACATGGGTTTAGAAAAAATCGTTGTGAGACACAACTAGCTCTCTATTCACAAGAAGTGTAGAGTGCTGTTGACAAGGGATTTCAGATCGATTCCGTATTTCTGGATTTCCCGAAGGCTTTTGTCACCGTACCACACAAGCGGCTCGTAGTGAAATTGCGTGATTATGGAATATCGTCTCAGTTATGTGACTGGATTTGTGATTTCCTGTCAGAGAGGACACAGTTCGTAGTAATTGACGGAAAGTCATCGAATAAAACAGAAGTGATTTCTGGCTTTCCCCAAGGTGGTGTTATAGGCCCTTTGCTGTTCCTTATCTATATAAACGATTTTGGAGACAATCTGCGCAGCCATCTTCGGTTGTTTGCAGATGACGCTCTCGTTTATCGACTAATAAAGTCATCAAAAGATCAAAACAAACTCCAAGACGATTTAGAAAAGATATCTGAATGGTGCGAAAAGTGGCACTTGACCCTAAATAACGAAAAGTGTGAGGTCATCCACATGAGTACTAAAAGGAACTCGTTAAACTTCGGTTACACGATAAATCAGTCTAATCTAAAAGCCGTAAATTCAGCTAAGTACCCATGTATTACAATTACGAACAACTTAAATTGGAAGGAACACACAGAAAAAGTTGTGGGGAAGGCTAACCAAAGACTGCGTTTTATTGGCAGGACACTCAGAAAATGTAATAGACCTACTAAGGAGACTGCCTACACTACGCTTGTCCGTCCTCTTTTAGAATACTGCTGCGCGGTGTGGGATCCTTACCAGATAGGACTGACGGAGTACATCGAAAAAGTTCAAAGAAACGCAGCACGTTTTGTATTATCGCGAAATATGGGAGAGAGTGTCACAGAAATGATACTGGGTTTGGGTTGGACATCATCAAAAGAAAGGCGTTTTTCGTTGCGACGGAATCTTCTCACGTAATTCCAATCACCAACTTTCTCCTCCGAATGCGAAAATATTTTGTTGACACCGACCTACATAGGGAGGAACGATGACCACTATGTAATAAGGAAAATCAGAGCTCGTACGGAAAGATATATGTGTTCATTCTTTCCATTCAGTCTTTCCGCGCTTTTACGAGATTGGAATAATAGAGAATTGTTGTTGTGTCTAGACAAGACAGCCTAGACACAATGAGAGGAAGCCGAAAGGCACGCGTTTAGCAGGCAAGAGATAGGTCTGTAACAGGATACGTAATGAATGCTATAAAGAAAAGTACGTAGCTTCTGTAATACTTAACTTTAATCCGTCCTTGGTACATCGCTATTGACGATATAAGTGAGACTCCATAGATACATGCAATGTTACTAATGGCGCCTTGCTAGGTCGTAGCCATTGACTTAGCTGAAGGCTATTCTAACTATTGGCTCGGCTAATGAGCAATGCTTCGTCCTTGTAGTCGCTAGCAAAGTCGTCCGTACAACTGGGGCGAGTGCTAGTCCGTATCTCGAGACCTGCCTTGTGGTGGCGCTCGGTCTGCGATCACACAGTGGCGACACGCGGGTCCAACATGTACTAATGGACCGCGGCCGATTTAAAGCTGCCACCTAGCAAGTGTGGTGTCTGGCGGTGACACCACAATTGTGAAGGTGGTTCGATGAACCCTCTGCCAGGCACTTGAATGTGATTTGCAGAGAATCCTTGTAGATAGATAGATAGACGTGTACGTGATACTACAGCCATCTGTATATGCGTATATTGCTATCCCATCCCGGGGCAATTGCCAGTGCTGTTTTTCTTGGGGAACGCTGTGGGATGCGTACCCCTAAACTTTTTTGTCGATAAAGTAATTTTTTTACGATGTTGAGAACTTGGAAGAGTGTCAAAGATTTATTTCACAGACATAAGGGCATCCAGCCATCCCTAAAACTAACATCGCCAAATCTGCTGTAACCACGCCGACCCTGCGATCGCTGCGGGACTGTGGCGTAAGCGAAAGAAAGAAATGAGAGCATTTACCAACTTCCAACAAACTTTAAACCTTTCCACTCCAACGGCGAATTGCGGTCGACATTGAGAGTTATCTTTTCCATTCCACTGTCCAGCCTAATTCAACTCGATTTTTCCTAGCTCTCACAGGTTCCATTCTCGAATCTAACTTACTAGGCATCAACTCTACATAGTGCTACCATCTAGAGAAGCCTGTGTTAACTCGATGTCGAACTGTAGTGGTTGTGTTGAGAGTAAGGTTGTAACTGTTATGTTGAAATAGGTGCGAAATAGCTAATCTTCACACACAGTCCTTTCTGCAGAATAGAAATAGATTGTAGAGCTTTTAAAGGAATGTCTAAGTGAAAACGAGATGACAATGATTATGATGACGATGATATTCCTGATGACAGTGATTCGTTCATAAAGAATTCGAGTAAAATGATGATGGAAAAAATCTACCCAGAAGAGTTTCAGAAAACATGACACAATTAAATGTTTTGTGTTGCAGTGCTTATGTACACTACTGGCCATTAAAATTGCTACACCAAGAAGAAATGCAGATGGTACATGGGTATTCACTGGACAAATATATTGTACTAGAACTCACATGTGATTATATGCCGGCCAGAGTGGCCGAGCGGTTCTAGGCGCTACAGTCTGGAACCGCGCGACCGCTACGGTCGCAGGTTCGAATCCTGTCTTGGGCATGGATGTGTGTGATGTCCTTCGGTTAGTTAGGTTTAAGTAGTTCTAAGTTCTAGGGGACTGATGACCTCAGAAGTTAAGTCCCATAGTGCTCAGAGCCATTTGAACCATTTTTTTTTGTGATTATATTTTCACGCATCTTCAACTATTGTAGTCCTCTCTTCCTCAGTTGCGTGTAATATTCCGTTATATTGATAATTTTTACTTATGGACCGTCTGACAGCAACTGAATAAAATACATTACTACTTAATAGGAAATACCACCCACCAGAACTGTTTATAACCAATAGGTACAGTGACAAAAATGTAAATAAAATAGCAAACATATATACATATTCCAGGCCACTGACGATGCCTTGCAGAAAATTAAGGCGAAACGCGTATGGCACTAAATTGTGTTTTATTCAGTTACTGTCAGACGGTCCATAAGTAAAAATTATCAATATACCGGAATATTTTCACGCAGTTTGGGTGCATAGATCCTGAGAAATCAGTACCCAGAACAACCATCTCTGGCCGTAATAATGGCCTTGATACGCCTGGGCATTGAGTCACACAGAGCTAGGATGGTGTGCACAGGTACAGCTGCCCATGCAGCTTCAACACGATACCACGGTTCATCAGGACTAGTGACTGGCGTATTGTGACGAGCCAGTTGCTCGGCCACCATTGGCCAGACGTTTTCAATTGGTGAGTGATCTGGAGAATGTCCTGGCCAGGGCAGCAGTCGAACATTTTCTGTATCCAGAAAGGCCTGTACAGAACCTGCAACATGCGGTCGTGCATTATCCTGCTCAAATCTAGGGTTTCGCAGGGATCGAATGAAGGGTAGAGCCAAGGGTCGTAACACATCCAGGTTCGTCGTTGAGTACACCATCGCAGGCGCTCCTGTCTGTGATGCAGCGTCAAGGGTAACCGCAACCAAGGTCTGCGAGCTGATAGTCCATGCTGCTGCAAACGTTGTCGAACTGTTCGTGCAGATGGTTGTTGTCTTGCAAACGCCCTCATCTGTTGAGTCAGGGATCGAGACGTGGCTGCATGATCCGTTACAGCCATGCGGATAAGATGCCTGTCATCTCGACTGCTAGTGATACGAGGCCGTTGGGATCCAGCACGGCATTCCGTTTTATCCTCCTGAACCCACCGATTCCATATTCTGCTAACCGTCACTGGATCACGACCAACGCGAGCATCAATGTCGCGATACGATAAACCGCAATCGCGATTGGCTACAATCCGACCTTTATCAAAGTCGGAAACGCGATGGCACGTATTTTTCCTCCTTACACGAGGCATCACAACAACGTTTCACCAGGCAACGGCGGTCAACTGCTGTTTGTGTATGAGAAATCTGTTGGAAACTTTCCTCATGTCAGCACGTTGTAGGTGTCGCCACCGGCGCCAACCTTGTGTGAATGCTCTGAAAAGCTAATCATTTGCGTATCACAGCATCTTCTTCCTGTCCGTTAAATTTCGCGTATAACATTTTTAAGGGCCAGTAGTGTAAATGTATGAATGAAAGCACTCTTCTTGTTTCAATATATACCGTAATTGTTGGTGTGGCTTCATTGTTTCCACAAAGAGACGCGCTTAATTATCTGCCGCCACCTGGGAGGCGGCTATTTAAATAAGAGCGCATAGAGATGCCTTGTGTCTGCATTACGGAGTGCAAAGGGTTAAACACAATTTCAAACCAATATGAAGCTTTTTCTCGCCGACACCCTCCTCAACACGATGAAGAGAAAAAATTTTATCGGTTACCATGGTACATTTTGGTTAAGTTTGCAGTAAAACTAAAGCATCGGGCATGACGTTTTAATTTACTTCTTTGCAAGTAACTCTTTTCGCATCACACTTAGCAGGCAGTATCTACTTATATCATTGACTGTACCTGCAATAGTATATCGTTGTACGACATATAATTCAGAAGTTATGACGTCAATGTGTTGAGATCAAAGAGATAGTGAATACTATCACACTGTCTAATACATAGTCAAGTAGTTATTGTTTGACGACTGGAGCGACACTAGCGCACCAAGCGGGCAGTCACATGCGTCGTCAGAATGGTGTTTGCTTTTTAATTATCTTCTATTTAATTAACAAAATAATAGTGATGTTTCTCTATTCAATGCGTTAGTAACTTACCAAGAGATATGAAGTATCCTGAAATACAAATAAAACAAACGAACCACACTGATGAAGAAACATAAGCTATAACTTACTCATGAAGAAATTCTTTTGAGTTGTGAGTATTTGCAGCGAACTCTGCTGGAAGGAATACACTATAAACACATATTTCATGCATGAAAAGCATATATTTCTGTTGTCATTATCACTGGCACTTACTTCGACGCTTAATTTTTTTTCATTGAGTCTATTGATTACCCCATTCGTACACTTCACTCGAATGTCTAATACACGCATATTTTTGTAAATGAAATTATTTTTGCTTCAAAAGCGAATGTGTAGAACATTCTTGCCGTTTGTCCACAGATTTAGCAACAACTGTGCAACTGGTTTCTCCTGTGTTGGGAAAAAGTTTTATTGCTTGTGACGGGTCATTACCACGTCTGTGTTGTTTCCATTTAACCTCCAGTTGTGGTAGCTTATGTGATAAGTTAAATAATGCAGGTCCCACATTCACTGATTTGGCTGAAAGTCTAGTGAAAAAAACTCCGTTTTGTTGGGTATATATTCGATGACTTCCTGCACAAGGTCAGGCTTTCTGGAGTTTTTGGCAATTTCTTATTACTAAATGAAAACGTCATGACTCAATAAATAACTGTACGTTACAAATAAACTGCCTGTAATGTACCTTTTCATACCTCCCGGTGTGCTTAGGAAACTAAAGGAAGGTATTTTGTAGTTATTGTCGATTTTTATGGCACTACATGCACTCGCTATTGTGAAAACTATGTAATAAATAAATATAAACGTTATTATTCGCACTCATCCGCCACTGGATTCAGAAATGTCGATTGCTGGCTGGTTGGGGCGCTGCTATTGCAATGGGTAACAAAAACGAGGCGGTGTGTCGTGACTGTTTTGTTGGATTGTGATACTATATCTTTGGTTGAGGTACTTGAAAAGCTAGCTTCTGCGTACAATGTGCGCAGATCTCCCAGACTGTATTCCTGCAGTGTTTCATAATGAAAGCACTTGGCGACTTCCAACGTACTTCATAAATAATTTTAAACCTTTTTGAACTTTTTCTCGCTTGCATACGTAACGTCAAATATTTAAAACAGTAACTCATAAGTAAACTGACGCTTGAAGCTATTCTATAGATCGGAGATAGGAGTTCAATTCTTTAAAGAATCGGGGTTTACTGGTAGATGTTTCCTGCATTCAAACGCGAGTCGAATAGGAAGAACCCCTGACATGTGACTCCATGCTAAGTACATTCTGCAATGTGCTTTGCAGGGTACCGTATGTATGCAGACGTGAATATCAGTAGTGACCTTTTACACATTACGTTACTATATTTGCGGACGTGTTTGGAGATCTCCGTGTGTTCTAATAAATTACGCAAGTGGCTAAAGAAGTGTCTTGATTGTTTCTTAAGTATATCAGCCTTTTTTTGTTATGTGCATGAAATCTACCAAAAATTAGTTATCGACTTTTTGGATTATAAACAGCTGCCTTCTTATACTGACTACTGTATTACTTTGCACAGGCTTGTGTAACTACTGTATATTTCTATACATTCAGCACTGAACACTCTACAGCACTGACGCGTATCAGCCATTTTAGAATTCAGCGTACTAGATTGAACAAACAGCTGACTCAGACACCTTTCTCGCGCCAGATTGGCGGCGATTTCCAGTACACACTCTAACATGAATCTGCGCTGATGTAATTTGCACCCACAGATTTGAGCAATTCATCTCATACCTCCAACTTCAACTTTTAATTTTTCGCACATCTCATACATGTACGCGTAAATTCGTTCCGTACACTATAATTTGTCTACACAAGTATGCGGTGTGCTGGAATATCGTTGCGTGTGACCAGCCTTCAATGCAGGCTTTCACTGTTATAACACGATTGTTGTCAAACTTCGAAAACTCGTTCTCTTTCTTGGTTGGTCATATACTAAATAAATGGTTCAAATGGCTCTGAGCACTATAGGACTTAACGTCTGAGGTCCTTAGTCCCCTATAACTTAGAACTACTTAAACCTAACTAACCTAAGGACATCACACACTTCCATGCCCGAGGCAGGATTCGAACCTGCGACCGTAGCGGTCGCGCGGTTCCAGACAAGCGCCTAGAACTGTTCGGCCACCTAGGCCGGCGGTCATATACTATACTCCAATAACAGTGCAAGAACTGATCAAATTATTTTTTGTTAAGGAAACATGGTGTCAGAGATGAGTTCTTAATTATGTACCTTGCAAAGGCTTTTTTAAGGTGCTACGAATGTTTACGCTAATGTATCTGTAATTAGTCAGTCAGCCTTTTTTCAAATGGTCTAAAATACAATTATAATACAAGGCGAAATTTTTTTTCCCATCCTACCAGTAACGAAAATACCGGACAAAAAAAAAAAAAATTAATGTGAAGGATTAGACAGATAAAACAAACGCTGTTTCATCTGCATTACCGCATAGATCACAACATTAAAAAACTTCTAGGCAACCACACCCTAAAAACAAATCTTGCAATGGTTCCAATATAATGATTAACCAAGAAACCAATACACCGTTAATATTAATTCATCTTAATATATCACAGAATCCAAACAGATGTAGCAAAAATTGACCTTATTCTGCCCTTGTATATATGCCCTATAGTGTAAAATGTCCACCAGCTTTTCAGTAAGCAATTGATCAAATATTTCGTAATGATTTGCACACGTCGTCACGTGGTGTATTCTTGTCCTTGCAGCGTTCCACACTCCTGGATGTTCTCTTTTTTTTATGGTGTTTAGAGAACATGTCTATTGAGAGAACGAGAGAGAGGGAGGATGTGTGTGTGTGTGTGTGTGTGTGTGTGTGAGAGAGAGAGAGAGAGCATGCGTACCTGTATGATGAGTAGTGTAACCTGATTACGTAATAAATAATAAACTACGCGAGCAGATTAAAGAGATAGTTACAATGCAATGAGAGCTTTTAATGAACAACAAGTGATCAACCACAATTGTTACATAAACGATTTATATAACCAGACTACACAATGTGTTTCATTAATACCAAGATGCCATAAAAAAAAAAAAAAAAAAAAGAAAATAATAAGAACAATGGAAGGGGTAGATAATCGGAAATCATGTAGACCATTGTTTCAAAAAAGGATGATCCTGCTACTTCCTTGCATATATACATATACTTGAAAATATAATGTATTTAAAACAAAACTTACATACAAAAAGACAACTCATCAGTCAAAATCACACAATATACAGCTATGATACAAGACAAAAATCAGATGTACATGTTCAAAGTGCCAACACAAAGTTATTTCAAAACAGCCTTATACATCCTAGTATCAAACTATACAATGCCTTACCAGATACCATTAAACACATATAAAACATTGGTCACTTCAAATCTAAACTGAAGTCGTACTTGGTTGATCACTGCTTTTACACAGTAAATGAATACCTACAAAACTAAATTTTTGTTTGTTTACCCAATGCAGTCTCATTCAGAAGAACATTTGTATTTTATCTCTCTGTATATAGCGTAACAACATTTATTTAAGTATTCATCATTAATTGATATATTAATGTGTGTTATTATGTACAAAGGTATATTATATGTAAAACTGTTAATATTAACAAAAGAATCCAAATATCTCTTGCACATTGTGCAGCTGTATATGAAAATGAATATAATAGTGGGAAACATTCCACGTGGGAAAAATATGTGTATGTATATGAAAATGGATCAATAAATCAATCAAAAAATAATAAAGTAATAGTAAAAATAAAAAATTGTGTTTTCGTATAAGTTTCTCAAAACTGCCTGTAATTAGGATGTTTGACTTATAAAAGTACAGAAAAGGACGTTTCATGAATGTCATCCGAATAGCTATTATTTTTGTTTGCATACAGTCACCAAGCTGTTAACTTATACAAACGCTATAATTAAGTGTAACATTGATTTTAGAGTACTGGTACTCAGAAGATCAGCTTCATCTTATACATTATTAAGACAATGAATTTACAATTACATATTTAAAATTCTTTGAAGAAACACAAGCATTTTGATTCTATTGAGAAAAACTTAAATATAAAATGTAGAAGAAAATGTTATTACAATGTGACCAGCAACTTCTTGTATCATACATGACCATCAGTATATGGTCCTTGCTGTGTTATTTTTAAATTTTTTCAATGGCTGAACAATTTGTCCATACGTCTCATGTTGTAATTATCTGCATCACTGCACGTAATTTGGATATGACCAAGAATGACCAGTTCATACAATAGAAGAAATATCTTGTCAGCTCTTCATACTCTACAAAATATTTATAACAAGAGTGTTTCTAAACATATCAGTCAATTTGAATGCTAGACTCCTAGGCTACAGACACAGGTTGCAGTAAATGTGCCCATATGTTGAGACAGTGATGGCACTTGAAGGCCCAGATGGTGTGTGCTTTAAAGCCTGAGAGGCTGCTGGCTGTGGTTCACCTTTCCCCACTGCTGGGATGCAGCTATTCTGGTAGCAGAGTGCGGGCTCCAGAAATAGCTGCGGCGTCTGGCAGCTCTCGCCGGCTGTGCGCGACGTGTTCCGTCCGTCCAGTGTCGGGGTCTGCACTGACGTCGCTCTGAGTAACGTGACAGAACATCGGGACAGGCACTGACTCACAGGCACGAGGTCATTTCTTCTGTGACTCGGCATAGCTGCCTTGGCTTGAGTTACCACCACCTCATTCACTTGTATAAACAACGTTTTGACCTTTATCTGACTCCTGTTCTACAATTAACTCTCCTCTCGTTTACTGTCAGGCTCCCTAACAGCATTTTAACGTCTTATTTGCCAGTGTTCTCAGAAATATCAAGCCTTGGTAAACAGCGACCTTAATGACTCACTGAGATCTTTCTAGAATGTTATTTCTAGTGCTAACTGGCAGCTTCCTGATACGAGATAAATTTTCAGTATTTTCACATTTTTGAGGCTTTCATAGCTCCCTGATCTACATACACATTGAGCAAGCTGCAGTGTTTTCTTTTCTTTTCTGTCCTCTCTCTCTCTCTCTCTCTCTCTCTCTCTCTCTCTCTCTCTCTCTCTCTTCTTCTTCTTCTTCTTCTTCTTCTTTTTTTTAAAAAAAGACCACACCACCAGGTTTCACTACTTTGAAATACATCTTTTCTGCTGAACAAGTGCTCATAGTTTTTAAGGTGCGCATTTTAGAGCCCATGTTTAGCAGATTCTTTTTCTTCTTTTTTTGGTCCTTACTACCACCTCTGGAGTTCTGGTTCACCCTGTGTTATCATACCCAATAAATGTACATAGCTATGGAATTTATAATATGGCAATTTGTAATACAATGACCAGCAAGAATAAAAAAATGGAATGTACTCACTTGTTAACGTGACACACTAAAGAAGTTATTGATTACAATTTTCCTGCAGTATTTCATATTATGAAATCTATTCCTTTGAGCTAATTACTTCCAACTTATTATGAAAGGAAAATTCACAAAATGTGTGAATAGCAGCATGTGGGGATCCAGTGTTAACAAACTCTCATATCTTTTTCCGATTTCTTTCCCTCTGTTTATGTTTCAGTTTTTAATGCAGAAAAGTAATAATTTGTTCAAGCATATATACATGTATTATTTAGGGAAATTAATGTTGTTTGTAGCATTGACTATTGTGGTATGGAAGTCATACCTTTACTCATTAATTATGTTCCATAAATTCATTCACAAAGAAAAAAATCTTTGAGGATGTAGAAAAGTCAAGCTACGCATTAACAGAAATAAGTAATGATTTGAAATAAACACTGTGCTGCACTGAATTGACAATTAATTATAACTAAACTGGAGTGTTAATTTTGTGCTTTCACAGACTATGAATTGATGTAACACAATTAACAGGGAACCGCTAGTTCTAAAGAAAGCTGCTACTTCATCAGTTATGACAATCAGCTTCTGTTTTTCTCCTACAGCTGGTCTAATGTTTATGCGATTATAGGGATAATTATCAAAGAATAGCTGTTCCGGTATGCTTGAAGAATAGTAGCATTTTAACAATGAACTTCATTACTTGCTATGTTGTGAATAGAACTTTTCAGTCCTTGTTACTGGACAGTATGATAAAGTGTAGAGAGTAAGATTATAAGATATGTTTCTCGCTTTTTTTGGAACTTGCTAAGGTTTCTAGTTTTTTTTTTATTTCTGACAGCTGTCAACTTTTTAAAGATCGCTGTGATAAAATATTGATATCTCTAGAGATTGATATCTAGATAAGGAGGCAAAGTCTACATGGAGTTCATTTTTTTGCCTTATAGTGTGATTAGTGTAAATAACAGTTAATCTGAAACAGATTTTTTGTTACTAACAAAATATGGAGTAAATGCTCTAAGAACTGAGTAGAAGAATTTCAGGAACTTCAAAGAGCTCTCTACAACATGTGCAGTTATCTCCTTCAAACAGCATTTTTACTGCTTGCATTTCCTGATTAAATATTTTATCATCATTAAATATGTTACCCCACCCCCTCCCACCAAAAGGAAAGTAAGTTCTGGAAGTACACAAGAAAGCTAGATCCTAGTTTTCAAGACAGCAGTGGTTAGCTACTACTTCTGAGAGGAAAGTATATCAAATGAGGCTGGACAATAAGGAATTTTATACACAGTGTCTAATTTAGTGCAAGAATATTAGTGAGTATTTCTGGTTGCAGCTACCTGTACACAGCAAAATACAAGCCGACAGTTTTTTAGAATGTTCATATTTAATTTTCTTCAGTAAATGGTTAAAGCAGTAATGTGACCTCAAATATGCCTTTTCACTGAGTAGCAATCTGACAGTATACAGGCATATTCCTAGCTTAATTCTAAATAATTCTGCTGGTAAGTTATGTCATGCAAAATTTGTTTCGTTTCAGGGCTGTTTGAATGAAAGACAAAGCAAGTGCTATAAATATATTAGGAGTGCTGGTGGGAGTAAAAGTGGGGTCACAGCGCTAGGGGGGGGGGGGGGGGTGGGGGGTGGAAGGGTGGGGAATGGGTGGGGGAGGAAGAGAGAAGGAGAGGCTGAGAAGTGAACAAGACAAGAGAGAGACGAGGAGAATGCAGCGGCGAGCTGAGTTCTGTGATGACGTCGTGTTGGCACGGTCCAGTGTAGAGTTGGCTCTACGCTATGACCGCCAGTGACCAGCATTTAGCGAGCAAACACGAACGAAGGTTGAACGTGATTTGCTTCTGAAACTCTGTTCACAGTGAGTACTACCACAATTAGTAGTTTAGTCAATTTTATGTCATTCAGTTTATTCAGCCCCATGTCCGTCAGTTGAATTTTTAATTTCAAACAAAACAGAAATTTTGATTTCCATGGCATTTTTCTCCTTGAATGAATGTGTTTATCATGGTAATGTACTATTAAGCAGTGTTTCCATGTGTGTTGACTGGTAACTTTTGTGAACGTTTGGTGCAGTGGACATGTTCACAGAAATATCTGCATTTTTATTACATACTTGAACACCGTTTGATTTGAGATACCAGTGCAGTGAAATCTCCATATGTGCATCTGCTTAATGTGTGACCTGAGATGCTCAACATAGTGATAGAAAAAGGACAGTTAGAAGTGTCGTACCTGTTGTGCAACTGTACCTTGAACTCTGTCCATTGTTTCAGTGCCAAAACTGTTGATTCTACTGCCCTAGCCTCACACAATTAACAGAATCGTAGTTTCTGTGAGGTTTTTTATTGCAGTGTTGTATTGCTATTCTTTAATCATCTTAAGTACAAGGAACAGCTAGATATGGGACAAATCAGTTACAAAATGATATGCTGGGTTTTTTGGTGATATTATGGGTACATATTTTATAGTTAAATAAAATGAAACACTTTAGAATGATAATACAGTGCATGACATTCAGTTTTAATTAAGTTATTAAACGCACATAAGCACCAGAAAATGGACACTGTATGTCCATTGGATTCGTAAAAACACTGTGAAGTTTGAGACTGTTCAAAAGTCCTTTATTATTTATATGTGTCACTTCCTGAGGAATTCCTTTAGGCTGTAGAAGCAGTGGTCAGTCAAATATACCCTCAATGTTACTTTAAGACATGAGAAAGTATCTTACCATTTAATTTTTTGGGCTAAACTGCTGCAAAACTTTCTACCATTATGTAATACTTCTCTCTGACCTAGACTAGTGTTTACTTGTTGAGAACTGAAATTTGTTTTTAGCCACGTGTTATAACAATTTCAGAATTGTACATACAAGGCAGGGGAAGAATTTCTGTTTTACTAAATAGTGTGTTACAGAACTTCCCTTTTCATACTCTTTCCACTATTCTTAACAATTTTTTTCAGCCCTAAATATTTTACACTGCATTACCCTAAAATATCAAACCCTATTTTAACACAATGGGCAAAAGCAGGCAGTGTGTGTTACAGCAAGTTCTGCGGACTCTCTTTATATAGCGTTTTGTAATTATATTCGTTGGGACTGTTCAGTGTGTATGTTTCATCTAAAATCATCCTGGAGCTAGATTCCAAGGTATTTTGTGATCTTTACTAATCAAATAGTCTTTTCATTCCACTGTATATTTATATCATACTTATTCTTATTTCTTGAGTCAGAGAAATTTAGTGCTATAGTTTTGTTTTCATTCACAATCAGTTTACTTTTGTTAAACCAGTTCTACATATTACTCACAGCACATTTGAAAGTATTGTAGGGTGTTTCTTCATTATTACCACTGCTTATAATGCTAATGTACCTGCAACTGGATAATATTTTAAGATGAAACTGGTGTCCTGGTGTGCTTTTTTAAAAACTCAGTACAGTAACAAGGGGCCCAGGAGAACTTTTCAGAAATTCAGATGTATTTATGGACAGTTAAAACTGCTTACAAAATGAGGAAGACCATTAGTGTATTTGAAAATTCTGTAGAGGAAAAATGATGCTTTTAGATAATTGCACTGAAGCACCAAAGAAACTGATATAGGATGAGTATTGAAATACAGAGGTATGTAAACAGCCAGAATATGGCACTGCAGTTGGCAATGCCTTTATAAGACAAGTGTCCACTGCAGTTGTTAGATTGGTTACTTCTGCTAGAATGGCAGGTTATCAAGATTTAATTGAGTCTGAACGTGGTGTTACAGTCGGCGCATGAGTGATGGGACACAGCAACTCTGAGGTAGCGATGAAGTGGAGATTTTCCCATATGACCATTTCACGACTGTACCATGAATATCAGGAATCTGTAAAACATCAAATCTCTGACATCACTGCAGCCAGAAAAAGATCCTGCAAGAATGGGACCAATGACAACTGAAGAGACTTGATCAACGTGACAGAAGTGCAACCCCTCTGCAAACTGCTGCAGGTTTCAATGCTGGGCCATCAACAAGTGTCAGCATGTGAACCATTCAACGAAACATCATCGATATTGGCTTTCTGAGCTGAAGGCGCATTCATGAACACTTGATGACTGGATAACACAAAGCTTTACACCTTGCCTGGGCCCGTCAACACTGACATTGGACTGTTGATGACTGGAAACATGTTGCCTTGTCGGATGAGTCTCATTTCAAATTGTATCAAGCAGTATCCATGGACCCTGCATGTCAGCAAGGGGCTGTTCCAGCTGGTGGAGACTCTGTAATGATATGGAGCAAGTGCAGTTGGAGTGATATGGAACCGCTGATGTGTCTCAATATGACTCTGACAGGTGACAAGTACATAAGCATCCTGTCTGATCACTGCTTCCCTTCATGTCCATTTCACATTCCAACAGTCTTGGAAATTCAAGCAGGACAATGCAACATACCACACATCCAGAATTGCTACAGAATCACTCCGGGAACACTCTTCTGAGTTTAAATCCTTCTGCTGGCCACCAAAATCCCCAGCCATGAACGTTATTGAGCATAACTGAGATGCCTTGTAACGTGCTGTTCAGAAGAGATCTCCACCCCCTCGTACTCTTACGGATTTATGGTCAGCCCTGAAGGATTCATGGTGTCAATTCCCTTCAGCACTATTTCAGACATTAGTCGAGTCCACACCACATTGTGTTATGGCTCTTCTGCGTGCTCGCCAGGGCCCTACATATTAGGCAAGTTTACCAGTTTCTTTGGATTTTCAGTATATTTTAAGAATCCTTTGTGTGGTGGGTAAGACAAAAGAATCTGCAACCTGTCTAGATGCACCAGGAAAATACTTGTAATAAAAAATTTTGCTTTTTATAAGAAAAGTGACACTCTCTGAATTTTTAAAGGAAACATTAAGAGTTGAATAACACTTTCATGAGGTCAACTTGTATTTGAAAACACAGGAATAAATAACTAACAGGGCAATGTTTTGGCTCAGACCAAATATTTAATTCCATGAATTTCAACATGCTTAGTTTATAAGTAGCAATCATTCATCTGTCAAACTGGAATCACTGTTCAAAGTGGACAGTGTTGATGGGATTATATTAACTGTGTAGTACAGTTGTCCACTGCAGCAGACATCAGTTAATCTCTCTTCTTTGGTGTTTTTAATAAGTCCTGAGGCTGCAAATGGACAGAGGGCACAGCACCAATATCAGTGTCCACCGGAGTGGACTGTGTGCATTTGCAGTGTCAGGACTGTTAAAAAATGCCAAAGAAGCAACATTAACAGCTGTCCACTGCAGTGGACAACTGGACCACAGGGTTAAGTATTAATTCACCAACAGGAAGTTGAAGATATGTCTTGGTATACTGTTAATGCATTTGAGGGTTTTACAAAGTTCTGAAATATAAGATACATGGGCAAAAAATAGTAAATAAAAAATAAAACGACAGTCACAGATACTAATATTTTTTAAATGATAATTGGGACTTTTTGTTTGAATAACTAGCAAATAACTTGTGAATTGTTACTATATTTTATGAAAATACATTCTACATTATACTCTGCAAACCACCATGAGGAGCATGGCAGAGGGTGCATCTCATTGAACCAGTTATTAGGGTTCCTTTCTATTCCATTCACTTAAGGAGCACAGGAAGAATAATTGTTTGAATGCATCTGTGTGTGCAGTAATTATTCTAATCTTATTCTTATGATCCCTATTGTGAGCAATATGTAGGGGGTTGTAGTAATTTAAAGCTGGTTCTTGAAATGTTTAATAGGCTTTTTCAGGGTAGTTTATGTCTACCTTCAAGAGTCTTTCAGGTCAGTTCCTTCAGTATGTGTATAACACTCTTCCATGGAGTAAACAAATCTGTGACCATTTGTGCTGCCCTTCTCTGTATATGTTCAATATCCCTTGTTAGTCCTATCAGGTACAGATCCCACACATGTGAGCAATATTGTAGAACCAGTCATACGAGTGATTTGTAAGCAGTCTCCTTTGTAGACTGATTTCCCTTTCCCAATATTCTACCAAATAAAACATTCAAGTTTATATCCCTACAAAGTATTACACCAGGTATCAGGTTGAGTTAGCTGATTCCAGCAGTGACTCACTGATATTATGGTCATAGGATACTACATAGTTTCATTTTGTGAAGTGCAAAATTTTACATTTCTGAACATTTAGAGCAAGTTGCCAATCTCTGCACCACATTGAAATCTGAATAATTATGCAGTTTCTTTCAGATAATAGTTCCTTATAAATAACTGCTTCATCTGCAAAAAGCCTGATGTTACTATTAATATTATCTGAAAGATCATTAATATGCAACATGAACAGCAAGGGTCCCAACACACTTCCCGGGGTTACACCAGAAATTACTTCTACATCTGACAATGACTCTCCACCCAAGATAACATGCTGTGTCCTCCCTACCGAAAAGTCCTCAGTCCATTCACGAATTTCACTTGGTACCCTATATGATCATGCTTTTGAAAATAAGTGTAGGTGTGGCACTGAGTCAAATGCTTTTTGGAAATCAAGAAATAGTGCATCTGCCTGGTTGCCTTGATCCACAGCTCTCAGTGTGTCATGTGAGAAAAGTGTGAGCTGGGTTTCACATGACTGATTGTTTTGAAATCCTTGCTGGTTGGCACTGAGCAGGTCATTCTGTTCAAGATACCTCATTATGTTTGAACTCAGAATATGTTCTAAGATTCTACAACAAATCAATGTCAAGGATATTGGATGGTAGTTTTGTGGATCACTTCTATTACCCTTCTTGTAGCTGGGTGTGATCTGTGCCTTTTTTCAAGAACTGGACATGGTTTTTTGTTTGACAGATCTACAATACAATTTATGTAGAAGAGGGGCTAACTCAGCTGGAAAGTCAGTATAGAATCTAACAGGGATTCCATCAGGGTGTGGAGCTTTGTTCAGTTTTAATGATTTCAGCTGTTTCTCAACACCATTGACACTAATATTTATTTCATTCATCTTTTCAGTGGTACGAGGATTAAATTGGGGTAATTCTCCCGGGGGAGAATTTGAAAATAGGGTTAAGCAGTTCAGCTTTTGCTTTGCTACCCTAAATTTCAGTTCCTGTCTCATTCGCTAGGGACTGGACACTAACTTTGGTGCCACTAACAACCTTTACATACAAACAGAATTTCTTTTGAGTTCTGTGAAAGATCATTTGACAATACTCTGTTCTGGTAGTCATTGATGGCATCATTCATTACTCTCCTGACAGTGTGGTTGGGGAACTTATGTACAAGTGACCTGGAGTTTTCTCTAAAGTTTTCAAAGCACATTTTCAAATTTATGAATTTCAGTTGTAGTATTGTAGCCTAATGTTTTTTCAAGTATAAAGCAACACGTATTTTACAATGGTTTTGTGCAAGACTGACTGTAAAATGCAGAAAAGTTTCAGCATACACATTCAGATTTAAAATTCGGTTGAGGACTTTCAAAGCACAGTCTGACAAAACTGTGAATTTGTCTGACACTTTAGTTATTTGCATATTTTATCCTTTTAAATATAAATACTTTTTTTTGGCCAATTTCACATCCATAAGGGCAATTTCATTTGGGCTCTGTGGAAGCTGCATTAACATGTCTGTTCTTATTTTGTAAATAATTATTGTGTATTCTTGTTTTCCAACATGTTACACATCCCAGAGGATATCCTCACTGAGGATCACTTGGAATGGAAAGTAAAGCTAATCTAGTCTATCCATAATTGCAACATGTCTCTATGGTGTGGAATGAGTCGGCATTACAATTGTATTACACTAGCTGAGGGAAAAATGTGGCAACATGCTGACCATTTACATGACTGCACTCACTCACACACACACACACACACACACACACACACACACACACACACACATTATCATTACCCATCCATAAATCCTTCTGTGGAGTAAGATGAGTTGTCAAACAGTTATGATTTCAGTTTGTGTTTGTAGCTCATTTCATTGTCATTAAATTATTTCTCTCACTGGGTAGGTGGTCAAAGTTTTTGTGTTTGCATACCTCAATTCTTTCTGTGCCACACTAAGACTGAGTGGTGGGTAGCATAAATCATATTTCATTTCAGTATTACATTTATGAATATTACTCTTGTTTTTGAACTGTAATTGTTTGTGGAGAACAAATTTCGTAATAGAACAAATATACTGTATGGTTGTTGCATGTATGCCCAAATTTTTAAAGAGCTGTCTACAAAGGTTCGATGTTAGACACTTCATGTTGTCCTTATTACACAATTCCATGTAATCAAAATGTTCTTTTACAGTAATGACTCACAACAGAACATGGTGCGATGTGACATTAGTGAATGAAAATGGGAGGAGCAAGTCAACTTTGACATTTTCATCTCCAAAATCTCATATTTGTGACACAAAAGTTGCAGAGCTTAGATGTTTAAGATGATATACAACCTGTAACTTTTAGTTCAGATAGTTATATGCTTAAGAATTTTGAATATTTCATTTATCCAGTAGCGTAGTCTGGCCCTTTGAGGTCCATCTTAATTTGATATAAGAAAAAAGTACAATGGTTGGACATGTTGAAGTGGGAGTAATGATCTTGATTATTATCACATTTTATTTATCTCTGAAGTTTTCCATCATTCTGGGATTTATGGGATGCAATGGATGTACATCTGTTGAATAATCCTTGAGACAACTGGATAGTTTGTGTAAAATAATGCTATTCCATTTTTATTCTAATACTGACTAGTTGTTCAAAATACACACATTAAAAAAAGTTTTGCATCACCCCGGTTCCGAGAACTTCTGAAGACAGACGTTGACTGTGGATATTGTATCACAGACACAGTCCCTTTGACTGTTCAGAGATGTCACTAAACCTGCCCAAAGATGTAAACAACGATGTATGAGCAGTGCCTATTAGACGGAAGAGGTCCGACAGCCAATCAGTTCCAGTCATTCCACGAGGAAGGAGGTACACGGCTCGTGTTGTCTGTAGTTCGACTATGCGTAGACAGTCAATACCGTGCTTAGATTGCATCTGCATTGTTACTTTGTGCCAGGAAGGGCTCTCAAGAAGGGAACTGTCCATGCATCTTGGAGTGAACCAAAGCGATGTTGTTTGCACAAGGAGGAGATACAGAGGGACAGGAACTGTCGATACATGCCTTGCCCAGGCCACCCGAGGGCTACTACTGCAGTGGATGACCAACACCTACAGATTATGACTCTGAGGAACCCTGGCAGCAACACCAACATGTTGAATAATGTGTTTTTTGCAGCCACAGGACGTCGTGTTACAACTGAAACTGTGTGCAATAGGCTATATGATGCATAACTTCACTCCTGACGTCCATGATGATGTCCATCTTTGCAACCATGACACCATGCAGTGTGGTACAGGTGGGCCCAACAACATGCCAAATGGACTGCTCAGGACTGGCATCATGTTCTATTCACTGATGAGTGTCGCATATGCCTTCAACCAGACAATCGTCGGAGACATGTTTGGAGGCAACCTGGTCATTCCAAACGCCTTAGACACACTGTCCAGCAAGTGCAGCTAAGTAGAGGTTCCCTGCTGTTTTGGGGTGGCATTATGTGGAGCTGACATACACCACTGGTGGTCATGGAAGGTGCCGTAACAGCTGTACGATTTGTGAAAGCCATCCTCCTACCGATAGTGCAACCCTTTCGGCAGCACATTGGCGAGGAATTTGTCCTTGTGGACAACAGTTCGCGCCCCCATCATGCACATCTTGTGAATGACTTCCTTCCGGATAATGACATCGATCAGCTAGAATGGCCAGCATGTTCTCCAGACGTGAACCCTATTGACCATGCCTGGGATAGATTGGAAAGGGCAGTTTACGTACGACGTGACCCACCAACCACTCTGAGGGATCTACGCTGAATCGCCATTGAGGAGTGGGACAATCTGGACCAACAGTGCCTTGATGAATTTGTGGATAGTGTGCCACGATGAATACAGGCATGCATCAATGCAAGAGGACGTGCTACTGGGTATTGGAGGTACCGGTGTGTACAGCCATGTGGACCACCACGTCTGAAGGTCTCGCTGTATGGTGGTACAACATGCAATGTGTAATTTTCATGAGCAATAAAAAGGGCAGAAATGATGTGTATGTTGATCTCTATTCAAATTTTCTGTACAGGTTCTGGAACTCTCAGAACCGAGGTGATGCAAAACATTTTTTGATGTGTGTATATGGCCTCTCTCAAAACTGTCATTGTTAGAGGTGTACATGATAGTTGTATCTCAGTTATGACATTTACTTGATCCTGTGACTGATTGAACATCTCTTGGTTGGCATGTTCTTAAAAAGGAATATGCAGAAATGAGAGATTTTTCATG
This sequence comes from Schistocerca americana, assembly GCF_021461395.2. Lineage (NCBI taxonomy): Eukaryota > Metazoa > Arthropoda > Insecta > Orthoptera > Acrididae > Schistocerca > Schistocerca americana. The sequence goes on from NC_060128.1 coordinate 147,184,694, forward strand.
ACTTTGTTTATAATGTCATTCTTTATACAGCCATGATGAAATTAGCATGTCATATGTCGAGGAACTCTCATGGGGATACGTGTGATGGTAGAATTTCCTGCCGTGTACCACTGATGTAAAGCACTCGGATTTCCAACTGGGTGGCAATGTCAAGATACTGTGATATTTCAACAAGAGTCAGACTTGTCATTTTCTGGACTTCACCAGAAGATGTGGAGAATGACACTTACCAACACCACAGTATCTGAACACTGTCACCCATTTGAAAACCCTCTCATGCAGATAGCTTGTTCCACTGCTAAAGATGTTTGCCTGTTGCAGATTTTGATTCTTGAAATTTATGAAGTACGTGGGCTGCATTTAAAAGGATCATCCCAGCTAGTGACTTACTGTAGTAGTTATAATTTTCCACTGATATCAATATAATGTGGGCCATGTCATCTGGTTTACATACATACATTTTCTCAGCGAAAATACTGCTGAATATTGACTACATGTGTGAGTAATTTTAAAATATATTTACATCTCATTGGGATACTAGGTTGCTCAAAGACATGTCTACAAGAGGCCTGAGGGTGCATCATAGATACAATCTTGTTTATGGTTTCACTTCTTCTCTGGCCTGAAGATAGTCCCCTTTTAGGTCACTTTTCAAAGATGAACAACAGGAAGAATGGCAATGTGCCATAATGTACTATAGACTACTTGAACAAAATACTGCACCCAGTAGCTGAAAGGAAGCACAGATCACACTGTCAACAAGAAGGATAGCTGAAGCGATGTGTAAGACTGCTGTCCAATATACTTGACATCCATCAGTGGCAGAATCCTATAACATATTCTGAGCTCAAATGTAAGTAGATGTCTCAAATAAATGGCCTGCTCCATGCCAGTCAGCATGGACTCTGAAAGCACCAGTAATTGTGAAATCCAGTTCACAGTTTTCTCACACGATGCCTTCAGTAATAGATTGAGGTAATTAGATGCAGTATTTATTTACTCCCAAAAATTATTCAACTCAGTACCATTCCAACACTTATTAATGAAAGTGTTAAACAACATTTGTGTTTGAATTGAGGTGTTCCTGGTAGGCTGTATGCATAATGTTATCTTGGACAGCGAGTCATCGACAGATGTAGAAGTAGCTTAAGGCTTGACTCAAGGAATTATGTTGGGGACCCTTCTGTTCTTGTCACTTATTAATGTCTTGACAGACAGTATTAATAACATCCTCAGAGTTTTTGCAGGAGATACAATTATTTACAATGAAATACTAGCTGAAAAAAATTGTAGGGTGATCTTTATAAGATTGCATAGTAGTGCAAAGACTGACAAATTCCTTTAAATAACCAGAACTGCAAAATTGCACTCTTGAAAAGTACAAAAATGTAATACTGATATGCTAAGGAAAGTTCTAGCAGAATGTAAATAATCGAAAGATAAAGGAGACCTTTCAGTCAACAGGTGCACAAGAAGCAATGAGAACTTTGCCAACAAACCCTGCAGTGAGCTTGTACACTCACAAACACACACACACGCACACACACGCGCACACACACACACACACACACACACACACACACACACACACACACACACACACACACACGTGACACCTGTTTTTGTGTGTGTGTATGTAGGTCTGCATGTGTGCACTTACACTGTTTGTCCATTTTTTCTGTGCCTGTCAATGACTCAAAGCTTCCATTAATCGGTGAGATATCACCTTTACTCCTAAATTATTTAGAAACATAGTAAATGGTACTCCATGACTACAACATTGATAAGTCAGAGTTGAAATCAGTTGACTTATACAAATATGTGAGGTTCTGCGTTATTCCACAAGTTTAATAAAAAGAACAGATACACATAACAGAGATTTTATTCATCAATAATGTATTCTCCTTTATTATTTACAACAGTCTGCCAATGCTGTAGTAACTTTTTGATTCTGTAACTGTAGAAAATCCTATGATTTTGAGGTGTAGAACTCCACAACACAGGTCTGGAACACATTCTCATCTGGAAATGAAGTTCCTTGAAGGTTGTTTGACAGAGAGCATGAAAGTCGAAAATCTGAGGGTATGGGATCAGGTGTATAAGGTGGTTGTGGAAAAACTTTGCAACCCAACTCCTCTATAATGTTTTTTGTCAGTCTATCAGAATTCGGGAGGGCATTATTGTGGAGTAGCATCACTTTGTGCAGTCTTCATGGTTGTTGTTCTTAGATTGCGTCTGCAAGATGTCACTGTTGTTAACAATAAGTGTCAGCTGTGATGGTTACACCTTAGGGAAGCAAATTTTAGTACACCCCCCAGATGCACAACATTATCTTTTGTGGATGTGTGCAAGTTTTTGTACACATAGGCTCTAGTGTGTTTGCACTGGGCCATTCCTTTCTTTCCTTATGTTAACATAAAAGAACAATTTCTTGTCACTGGTAATGGTACAGGATAGGAATGGTTGGCATTGATCATGAGCCAATTGATGACGACCAAGCAGAGATGCACATATGGCTACCCTCCATGCATTACAGCATGTGGTACCAACACACCCAATTTTTTTAACCTTCCCCATTGCTTGCAGTTGTTGCACGAAAGATGGAACGATCACAGCTCATCACCTTTGCCAATTCTTGAGTACACTGACATGGATCATTGAGGATTAATGCATTTAAACAATCATTATCAATCCGTGAAGGTCTTCCTGAATGTGGAAAGTCACTAATGTCAAAATGATCCTTTTTAAAATGAGAAAAATTTTTTCTTGCCATGCTCTGTCCTATGATATTATCCCCATACATGGTGCAAATGTTTCTTGCAGCCTCTGTTGCTGTCACCCCTCTGTTGAACTCAAACAGAAGAATATGTCAGAAAAGTTCTGATTTCCCAGTTGGCACTCCATTTTCTAGCATCCACAGCTCCACTCACTACATCCAAATGACAATATGTAAACTCAAATAGCAACAGTGAACAACAAATAAAAAATGACAATTGACAATTAAAGCCATAGCAACCAGAATACCAACATGCAAAACAGGAATACTACAAACTTATTCACCAACCTAACATGAAGATGGATAGCACAAATGGTCACAGGTTTGTTAGATTCATGGGGTAGTGTTAGGGAAATGCTGAAAAACCAGAATTGGTAATCATGTGCAGACAGACATCAGCTATCCCTCAAAAGCCTACTAAAAAGTTTCAGGAACCATTACTGTGTACAGAATCTATGAATATTCTGCAACCCCCTGTTTATCGCTCCTATAGGAATTGTGAAGATGAGATTAGACTAATTACAAGCAGGACCATTTAAGCAGTCATTCTTCCCACTTTCCATAAGTGAATGAACAGAACAAAACCCTAGTAGGTGTCCACTGCCATGCACTTCACAGAATAGAGAATAATTGTTGGAACTAAAATCCAGCAAATGAGTTGGGACTGTAACATACATTTGGGTTTACTCAAAAACTGTGTTTAGGATCATAGTGGAGCATGGTGTAGCAGTCATCCTTTGATTATAACTTAGTTGTTTCCAAAGTGTAAGGGACAGTTATTTTCAGACACTGGTGAACAGTCAAATTTTGGGGAACAAGTTCACAGTGGAATATCCCTTTGATGCCGATATAAACAAATGTGGTGAGATAAGCACCAGCATGAGAAAGTTTTCTGGCCCTTATCATTTTACTTCCTTCAGTCACAGCACTGAAGTCTTCCCTAGGCTAATTTCTGGGTAGTACCCCTAATACAATGTCCTCTTGCCTACAGCGATGTTTTCTGGCACAACTTGATGTGATAAAATTACACATAGCTGACCAGTACATACTGACGGTAGGTGAAATCCCAGTGCTACCATTAGGCACATACAGGGTGCGGCATGGAAACTTCCTTATTAAAAAAAAAAAATCATAAAACAGAAAGTATTGGAGATATCAGTTTAATTTAATTTTCTGCATGTAGAGGTACATTTAAGGATTTGTTTCATAAGGTTTTGAAAAAGATATCCCATTCTGCTCATAAAGTCAAAATCAGATGTTTCATTCCACTTTGTCCTGCATATCTCTGTCTGTGTTGGCAATAGCAGCATGAATATTGTTTCACTGCTCATCCAGGGCTTGTGTGTGGTTGGTATACACTGAGGATTTAAGATAACCCCATAAGAAAAAGTCCATTAATATATGGAGTGTGGCACAATTTTTAACTTAATTGTTTCTGTGTAATAGCCTAATCTTGTCTTTGTGGGTCCTACAGGTGTGATACATAGAAGGCCATGTATTTTCCTAGGTTTCACATTCCATACTGGTTCTTGATACTCTGTGGGTAGGCTTTCATAGGATAGTTGACATCTTCTATCTTAAAGTGTCATCCAGTTCACACTTTTCAAGATTTATATGAACCCTGTTGTGGGTCAAACAGAATTATATGACCATTCATACAGCACTTTATACCATCAGTATCACCTGTTAGTCCTATTTGGTACAGGTACCACACATTTGAGTGGTATTCTAAAATGGGATGTAGTAGAGTGCTCTGTAAGTAATCTTCTTTGTAAGTAGACTGTACTTCCCCAGTTTACTGTCAGTGAAGGAGAGTCTGACATGTGCTTTACTTATAGCTGAGGCTATGTGATACTTCTGCTTCAAATCCATGCAGACTGAACACCTTGGTATTTGTATGAGTTTTCTGATCACAGTTGTGACTTACTGATACTGTGGTCATAGGGTATTATGTTTTTGCATTTTGGAAGTGCACAAATTTATGTTACTGAACATTTAAAGTAAGCTGTCAAATTATGAAACAAGGGCTTGTAGGTTATTGGTCAATGGCTGAGATTATATCAGAATTTTTCCTTTCTGTATCCTCAGTTTGTTGTTGTAAATGCATCTTTCAGGATGGACAAGTTTTCCATTACATGGCATTTACACAAAAGAAGTTTTAAAAGCCAAATAGATGGATACAAACATAATAAAAAAAGAAACAACATTTTGTTGTAAAGTGAAATAGAGTCTTGAGACTACATTTCAACATTTTTGTTATAAGCAGACAACATGCTTTGTATCCCTTTATTGAATAATAATAACACATGTAATGACAGCCAAGTGATAACAGGTTGTGTGACAGTGCCATTCTCCTGTCATATCTTACCAGCAAAGGAGCTTTCAATGTAAAACATGAAAAAAAGATGAGATATGGTTGTAGCTGTATGTGGGCCTGATTCCCAGTGGAGGTTTCTCATGAGTTATTTCATTGAAATGATCATAAATGACCAAATGTGGTTTTGGATAAAAACAATGATAATCTCTAAACAAGGCACATGGCTCATTTGGAATTGCAGAAAGCAATTGGGATAGATAGGGTGATAGAGATAGCAGTTGTCATTGATTGTTGCACTTCATTCCCAAAAGTCAATCAATAATGCACTTTACATGTCATTAAACATCCTTCTCAGTAACTTTCAAGTGACTATTTGTTCATTGATTTATTCTGTCACACATCATATTCGATCAATCCTATCATTAAGGTGAACATTTAGGAATGTGGAACAAGCCAAGTTATACATTAACAGTTAGAAGCAACCACTGCTGACCTCCTTGGAAACTATACCAACAACAGATTATGACTAGCACTAATCTACACAAACTGGTAATTATAGTAATGACTTCTAGTATTACTGTATGCAGGCTGGACCAGAACTCCATTGACAAACTTTCAAAGGTGGTAGTTTGGACTGTTGTTGTGGTCTTAAGTCCAGAGACTAGTTTGATGCAGCTCTCCATGCTACTCTATCCTGTGCAAGCTTCTTCATCTCCCAGTACCTACTGCAATTGACATCATTTTGAATCTGCTTAGTGTATTCATCTATTCGTCTCCTTTACAATTTTTACCCTACACACTGCCCTCCAATACTAAATTGGTAATCCCTTGATGACTCAGAATACGTCCTACCAACTGATCCCTTCTTCTAGTCAAGTTGTGCCACAAATTCCTCTCCTCCCCAGTTCAATTCAGTACCTCCTCATTAGTTACATGATGTCCGCCCCAGTAGCTGAGTGGTCAGCGTGACGGATTGCCGTCCTCTGGGCCCGGGTTCGATTCCCGGCTGGGTCGGAGATTTTCTCCGCTCAGGGACTGGGTGTTGTGTTGTGTTCATCATCATTTCATCCCCATCCGGCGTGCAGGTCGCCCAATGTGGCGCCGAATGTAATAAGACCTGCGATATGGCGGCCGGACCTGCCCCGCGAAGGGGCCTCCCGGCCAATGACGCCAAACGCTCATTTCCATTTTCAGTTACATGATCTACTCATCTAATCTTCAGCATTCTTCTGTAGCACCACATTCTTGTGTAAACTATTTATCATCGATGTTTCACTTCAATACGTGACTACACTCCATACAAATACTTCCGGTAAAGGTTTCCTGACACTTAAATCTATACTCAGTGCTAACAAACTTCTCTTCTTCAGAAATGCTTTCCTTGCCATTGCCAGCCTACATTTTATATCCTCTCTACTTTGACCATCATTAGTTATTTTGCTCCCCAAATAGCAAAACTCATTTACTGCTTCAATTGTGTCATTTCATAATCTAATTCCCTCAGCAACACCTGACTTAATTCAACTACATACCATTATCCTCATTTTGCTTTTGTTGATGTTCATCTTATATCCTCCTTTCAAGACACTGTCCATTCTGTTCAACTGCTGTTCCAGGTCCTTTCTGTCTCTGACAGAATTACAATGTCATTAGAAAACCTCAAAGTTTTTATTACTTCTCCATGGAATTTAATTCCTACTCCAAATTTTTCTTTTGTTTCCTTTACTGCTTGCTCAATATATAGATTGAATAACATTGGGAATAGGCTACAACCCTGTCTCACTCCATTCCCAACCACTGCTTCCCTTTCATGGCTCTTGACTCTTACAACTGCCATCTCATTTCTGTACAAATTGTAAATAGCGTTTCACTCTCTGTATTTGATCCCTGCCACCTTCAGAATTTGAAAGAGAGTATTCCACTCAACATTGTCAAAAGCTTTCTCTAAATGTACAAATACCAGAAATGTAGGTTTGCCTTTCCTTAATCTATCTTCTAAGATTAGTCATAAGGTCAATATTGCCTCATGTGTTCCAGCATTTCTATGGAATCCACACTGATTTTCCCCAAGGTTGGCTTCTGCCAGATTTTCCATTCATCTGTAAAGAATTTGTGTTATTATTTTGCATGTGACTTATTAATCTGATAGTTCGATAATTTTCAAATCAGTCAATACCTGCTTTCTTTGGAATTGGAATTATTATATTCTTCTTGAAGTCTCAGGGTATTTCGCCTGTCTCATACATCTTGCTCACCAGATGGTAGAGTTTTGTCATGGCTGGCTCTCTCGAGGCTATCAGTAGTTCTAATGGAATGTTGTCTACTCCTGGGACCTTGTTTTGGCTTAGGTCTTTCAGTGCTCTGTCAGAGTCTTCAGGACTAAAACAAGAAAACAAGAAAAAAATGTTTAGTAAACATGGGCTCCAAAGTGAATACCTTAAGCATTATAAGCACTTGCCCATCTTCGATACTGTGACACACATCTCTTCTACTGCAAGCTCTTAGCTTTCCATATTTTGGGAGGAGGTAGTGTGTACCAAAGCATGACAAAAATGTACAGTAAACACAAACTCTGAAATGTATACCTTAAGGGCTATGAGCGTTCATGTCTTACAGTATTTAAAGCAATAGACAACATTTCTTTTACTACCAATAATTACATAGTCATCTTGCAAGGGCCATCGGTGTTTTGCAGTTGTAATGCACCTCTCTCTCAAGGGACTAATATTAATTATTATCAGTAGTAGTATATTAAGCTACAAATTATCATTTTAAACCTGTGTGGTCTCCCTGTTGTGCCTAGTCGACCACAGGTCCCCGTCATGCTATTTGCTCTAACAACAGAGTACATACAGGGTTGAAGACATGGAGAAAGAAAGGTATCATCACAATTTGAATTTAGAGTAATATAGCTTTCTTACCTTTATCGGTCATTGTTGCATGCTCGTGGTCCAGTGATGAATCTCGCCATCTGCTGTTTTTTAAATCAATTTGAGGTCCAGGGTGTGTATTCTGCTGCGGAAGAACTGACACATATTTAAACTTTTATTTTATAAATGCTGATTGTGACGATATTCAATAATTTTCAATGTAACAGCTTTTCCAATCAATCATTTCGTTCCCTCTATCCTTGACCTTCTCCAAGCAAGCGTATACAAGACGTTTAAACACCAACCGCCCATTATCTCTACACCTGCCAACAACTGTGTCCTGTTCACAGAGCTTACAAACTGTGTAGTACTGCCAACCTGGGTTACACATTGCATGCATACATATATGAAAAACATAGTATGAAAAATTAAAAGTGTTTATAATATAGTTCTATGGCAATATACCTCATGATTGTCCTCAGATTAACAGTTTTGTAACAAAATAATAATATTTCACTTTATGTTTGCGTAGTTAAAGTTCACTTGTTCCTTCAAATTGATTGACGGCACCGCGCACCTCGCCTGCCGGTGGTATCGGTAGTTTCAGTAGTCCGTTACATTACACAGTGCAGTTTTGAAATTCACTCTCACTAACAAGGATATGAATGAACACGGTAATGGCTGGGTCACCGTTGCTCTTGTACGTGGACCAAAAGTCGATAAAGTAAAAAGGCTAGATAATTTCAATTCACGTGATGTCATCGCTTATCGGACATTTCAGATTTGTGAAGCTTACAACAGAGACAAGGGTTCATTGTATTACATGTCGACTATGCCTTTGGTTCTCAGGACCAGGAATCATCATAAAATAAATGAATCGGAATCTATCTCAGTGTGGGTGAAAGGTGTTGACAACTGTAAAAAGATTGCACTTGTTGGTGATCAGACTCATTATTATAGAAGAGATGTGTTTTACAGTAGCAGAGATGAACAGCTGCTCATAACTCTTAAGACATGCAATTTACAGCCCATGTTTACTGCATATTTACCTCATTTCAGGGCATCATCCTAGGAAGTCCATTCTGTCCGACATATTGCCCACCACACCTCGAATAGCTTTTTGGCAGACCCACCCACAACCCATCAACCTAAATCTCTGCAATATCCTGATAAAACCCTGTGCTCCTTTTGCACCAATTTCCCTACAGTGTGGCCCCTACCCCTGTGACCTTCCCTGCTGTAAGACTTGCCCCATGATGTAACCTCCTACCACCACCTGTACTGGTCCTGCAGCCTTGTTCTGTATCATTCGGTCACTTTGCCGATCAGTTCGGTGGGTGAACGCACAGAGAGGTAGAGTTACGCAATCGAGCCTGCGCAAAAAATCCGTAAAGCCATTTGGTAGCAAGCTGGCACAGCTTTCAAGGTACAAAGGTGGGCCTGTGTCACATTGCCAACTCTCCTCATGCCAGCAAATCAAAGACAAGTGACCACAGCTGCAAACATGACAGCATGCACAACACCCCACATCCTAAGTGGCCTGCTGACTTAACTACCAGACATGCTATTCCCATTATTGTTTTCAAAAAGTGTGTTTACAATTAATAGTGTGAACAAGATATCATTGGGTGTGGTGGAAGAAAATGAAAAGCTTACTATGTTCAGTTGCAAAGGGATGTCTGTAGTTCTTTGATGAGATCTCATGTACAGCCACAGTTACTCAGCCAAATTACAGGCTGCCTTGCAGCTCAGTCAGTTCCTCGACACCAAGTTGCTCTCAGGCATTTCAAAAGGGTTTTTCGTATCCTGCAGATTAGGTTGGTTAATCACATGGCGCCACATTTCCTCAAACTGCTTGCCTGACTTCCTTGTTCTTGCCCTCTCCTTAACAGTACTGAGTGCACCATGTCCACTTGCATGATTCTCAGTTGAAATGCATGCATTATACAAGGGCTATTCAGAAGGTAGGGAATGTTTTGGCATTAAAAAAATACTAAGTACAAGAAATAATTGTATTATACACATCTGAATGAGTGACTGACATGCTACGAGGGTCACTCCTAAAGAAATGCACACTATTTTTGTAAAAATACAGTTTTAATTCTGCATGTGTGAAAGTTTTACAGTGTGTAGACACATCCTTCCCGCTTGTTTTCAAACTGAGTTCAACCTATTCCCGTGAGTGGTGCTGTCACAGCATGTCTTCAACATGGCTGCTACACTTGACGTTCGTCAGAAGCAACATGCTGTCATAGAATTCCTGTGCTGTGAAAACGACACAGTGGGAAACATCCACAAGAGGTTGAAAAAGGTATACAGAGATGCTGCTGTCGATCGCAGTCAGTGGGCAAGCAGGTTATGTGATGAAAGCGGGCACGGCAATATTGAGGATTGTCCTCGCAGCGGCAGGCCTCGTACTGCACACACTCCAGACAATGTGGAGAGAGTTGACGAATTGATGACTGCTGACAGACGCATCACAGTGAACGAATTGTCACGCTATGTTGGGATAGGGGAAGGAAGTGTTTGCAGAATACTGAAAGTGTTGGCATTAAAAAAAGGTTTGTGCCAGGTGGGTTCCCAGGATGTTGACAGTGGCTCACAAAGAAACAAGAAAACCGGTATGCAGCGAACTTTTGTAACAGTATGAGAATGGTGGAGATGAACTTCTTGGAAGAATTGTGACAGGTGATGAAACATGGCTCCATCATTTTTCACCAGAGATGAAGAGGCAATCAATGGAGTGGCATCATGCAAATTCACCCAAGAAAACAAAATTCAAAACCACACCTTCTGCTGGAAAAGTTATGGCTATGGTGTTTTTCGATTCCGAAGGACTCTTGCTTGTGGACATCGTGCCAAGTGGAACCACAATAAATTCTGATGCATATGTGATAACACTGAAGAAACTTCAAGCTCTACTGAGTTGTGTTGGACCACATAAGCAAAAGCAGGATGTTTTGCTGTTGCATGACAATGCACGGCCACATGTCAGTCAAAAAACCATGGAAGCAATCAGAAAACTTGGATGGACAACACTGAAACACCCGCCTTACAGTCCTGACCAGGCTCCATGTGACTATCATCTCTTTGGGAAACTGAAAGACTCTCTTCATGGAACAAGGTTTGAAGATGATAACTCCCTTGTGCATGTTGTCAAACAGTGGCTCTAACAGGTTGGTCCAGAATTTTACCGTGCGGGTATACAGGCGCTGGTTCCAAGATGTCGTAAGGCAGTTGAGAGGGATGGAAATTATGTGGAGAAATGAAAATATTGCTCCTAAAGGATGTATCTACACACTGTAAAACTTTCAAACATGTAGAATAAAAGATGGATTTTTTAAAAAATAGTGTGTATTTCTTTTGCAGTGACCCTCGTACTTTTCCACATAGCTATAAACACAGTGAGGCACTTATCATAGTGGTGGACAAGGTTTGAAATACCCTTGTTGTAAAATTCTGCCACCTGAGACTTCAGCCAATGAGTCACGCCTGCCTGGAGTTCCTTGTCATCATCAAAGCGCTGCTTCACAAGCCAGTTCTTCATCTTGGGGAAACAAGTGGAAGTTGCTTAGTGCAAGATAGGGACTGTGGGGCGGGTGAGGGAAACTTTCCCATTTGAATGACTTAAGGAGTTCTTTAGTGCAGTTTGCCATGTGAGGCTGGGAATTGTCATGCAAAAACAAAATTTTGGACGTCAGCTTTCCTCGGCATTTGTTTTGAACTGCTCTTCTAAGACTGTGCAAAGTTTCACAGTACTGGGCAGAATTTATGGTTGCTCCATGTTCGAGAAAATCGATAAGAAGCACACCTTGCCTATCCCAAAACACTGTCACCATCAACTTCCTTGCTGACAGGTTTGCAAACATTTTCTTTTTTTTTGGGGGGGGGGGGGGACCTTGTGTGACTCCATGGATTGTAATTTTGTCTCGGAATTGACGTGTTTCACCTAAGTCTTATCAGCGGTTATGATTCGATCCAGTAATGAATCACCATGTTTCTGGTAGGCCTCCAGAAATGTAAACGTTGTCCCCATTCACTGTTCTTGATGGTGCTCTGTAAGCACTTTGGCCACCCACATGCACAAAATTTGGGGTAGCCTAGCTTTTGAGTGACAATTTCAAACAACAAAGTCTGTGAAACTTGCAGAAAAGAAAGCAAAAGCTCTGTTATTGTGAAGCGACGGTTTTCACGAATTGTTTCATCAGCTTTTGCGACAAGATCATCAGTCACAATGCTTGGGTGTCCACTCTTCTGTTCACCAAGAACATTGGTTCGGCCATTTTTAAACTGAATGCACCATTTCCAGATGGGACATTCACTCATTATTTTGTTTCCATACACTTCACGCAGTTCACGATAAATTTCTATGGGTTTTAGATTTTTTGCCAACAAAAACCATATCACAGACCGAAGCTCACAACTGGCGGGATTTTCGATTGCAGTGCACATTTTAAATTCTAATATCGAAAAAACCAGATGTGCAAAGATGTTCCCACTGTCACAGATGGATGACAACTGAGCTGCTGAGCATGCACATACCAAAGTATATGTGATTTATTGCAAACAAAGTTACTACTAACTTTTATCCCTTCAGCATACTCCCCTCACCTATCTATACATGGCTGCATTATTTAACAGCTCTTCCATTTTTGCTTTTAACCCTTCAACAGTCTGAAAGAATGTCCTCTTCAATGCACTTCTCATTTTTGGTAACAGATAAAAGTCACAGGGAGCCAGATCTGCTGAATATGAAGGGTATCCAAAGAGAGAAATGTGCTTGTCTTTAAAAATTGTTTCATAGGTGGGGCATTGTGGACTGGTGTGTTATCCTGATGCACAATCCGTGTGTCGTCCTTCCACAGATTCGTTTTATTCTTCCTTACTCTTTCCCTTACCTTGGTTAGGACTTCATTGTAGTATTACTGTGTTGAATAATTCGACTCTCAGGCACCCATTCAGTCCCAATAACACACCTAATATTGGAAAATGGGCAGGTGGGTGGGTGGGGGGGGGACAACAACAATTGGCCAGTTTTGACTAGCTCATGTGTGTTTCTTTTCATTCTTGACAATTTGGCAGTCTTCCAGTGCATTGATTGACACTTTGTTTCTTTGTTGTATTGGAAGGTCCATGTTTCATCATATATGATGACATGTGTGTGCAGATCCAGTACTTCATTGAGTTGTCCTAGAATGTCAGAGCAGATGTTCTTCTGATGGCCTTTTTGTTCCTGAGAGAGCTTTTTCGGAACCAGTTTCGTACAAAGTTTTATCATGTTTAATCCATCACGCAAAATTTTTATTACTGTGCCTTTGTTCTGTTCATCATGTCTGCTCTCATCAGAATGCTCAGATGTCAGTCTTTACACAGTTTTATTAATTTTCTGAATGTTTGCTTCAGTTCGGAAACTTATATATCGACCACGTTCATCATCTTCAGTTTCTTCCCGACCTTCTGACAACCATTTGTGCCATTCAAAAACATGTGCAAATGACAAATGAAAACGTTCTGTGGGTGATTTTCATAATTTCATAAGGAATTTGAGGTTAATGTGCTGTTCAGTTTTCAAGTTCACTGTGCTCGCAGCACTACTGCAGGACAACATCCTCTACAACTGAGGTGCAAAAGCAAAGTAAAGCAGATAGACAGATGAAACTAACAAAGGGTGCTCCCGAAGGTTCAAGGTCAACCGCAATCCAATAGCAACCTCTCCCTACGTGACTGCACAATGGGAGATGCACAGTCTTATTATTCGTTTGCCACCTCATATATGCATATTAAGAAAAAAATATAGCATCTTTGAAAAAATCCACTATTCCTTCTACTATGCTGTTCAGCTGCTGTTTCTATCTAATATCTCAAACAAAGTGTTCACTTTACATAGACTGCTATTAACTGTCTGTTTACTGATGGTATCAAGATCTGTTTGATACTGACTTAGAACCAAACTAAACTCCACCTGAACGGGCCATGAAGGCCCAACAGTACTGACCAGCCCCCGTGTCATCCTCAGCCCACAGGCGTCACTGGATATGAATATGGAGGGACAAGGGGTCAGCACATTGCTCTTCCAGCTGTATGTCAGTTTACAAGACCGGAACCGCTACTTCTCATTCAAGTAGCTCCTCAGTTTGCCTCACAAGGGCTGAGTGCACCCTCTTTCCCACAGTGCTTGGCAGACCAGATGGTCACCCACCCAAGTGATAGCTCAGCCCAACAGCAATTAGATTTTGTGATATGACGAGCCATGGAACAGTTTCCAAACTCTCATGCACCCCACCCTAGAATATTGCTCAAATGTGTGGGACCCATATGAAATAGGACTATAGGGATATTGACATATAAAAGGGATGGCAGTGAGAGGGGTAACAGGTTTGTTTGGCTCACAGGAGAGCGTTGCAGAATTTCAGGAAAACCTCTGGTGGCAGACACTGTGCCGTGCTGACTATTCTGTGGAAGCCTTGTTACAAAGTTTCAGGAGCCAGTACTACGTATGGAATCTACTATGATCCCCCACCCCCCCCAGCCCCACCACAAAATTGCTTCCACAGTGACCACAAAGACAAGGTTAGACTAATTACAGTGCACACAGAAGCTTCAAGCAGTCATTCTTCCAGTGGAATGAGAACAAACCCTAATGGGTGCTACAGTTGAAAGTACCCTGTACCATGCACATATAGTGGTTCACAGAGTAGAGTGTGGATGTAGATATATATACTTCCCTCATCATAGGCTTCCATACCTCAAAACAGAACCATTATAGCATCACTTTATTGTCCCTGTTTGTCTATCAAGACCCCTTTTTCCCACGAATGAGTAGAGGTATCAGTTTGATATTTATCTCACATACTTAATGTTAGTGGTTCCAGGGAGGTGTAAAAATTTAAGATTCTGACTCAGTGCAGTCAAAAGATACAACCATTTATGTCACATATTTTGATACTTGCAAACTCACTAATCAAAAACCATAGGGTACTTCCCACTGATCTAGAATTATAATATTTGGCGAGAAGCAAGGTTTTACAGTAAAAGAAAAGGAAAAAAATCTGAAAATTGTTAATTTGTAGTTATATCACATAAAAAATTTTCTTGTGCCATTTGTTGTCCACCTCTCCATATGTCTGTCTGCTAAGATCCCTTTTGTTGCAGTAGCGGGTAGATGTATCAACTTGAAATTTATGTAAAATACTAAGCTCTAAGGTCCCTTGGCTGTGCAAAAAATTTAAGCTTGTAAGTCAACGCAAACAAAAGATACAGCCATTTATAAAGATCCGTATTTCTCAACAACAGGCCAAGGTATCAAGCTGAAATTATGTCAAATACTATGGTCTACAGGACCTTGGCAGTTTAAATAAAGTAAGCTTCTAACTTGATGCACTCAAAATATATGACCATATATGCCACATATTTTGAGACAAAGTCACACATCAAAACCTATAGATGAACTATCAAAATATATGGTGGGCCTGATAGCCTACTGGTAAAGTGCATGGCTCAAGAGTGACAGATCATGGGGTTGAATCTTGGTCAGATTGCGGATTTTTAAGTCTTCATGATGAGAGGAGTTGCCAGAAACAACATATGGTTTGGATTCCACGTTAAATTGTAGGTTCCCCTTTCCACAGTTGGAACTTCATCTCTTTAATACCCTCCTGATGCTGTCAGGGAGTCAAGTGCGTCTTCCCTATTGTGCCAGCGGAAGTTTCTCACAAACTCTGTATGCTCTCAAGAAACTAAGTAACTAACCCTCACTCTTTGTGACTATTTTCATGGTAACACCAGCTGAATGGTATTCAACAACTGAAGAATGCTCGTGAATAATGCCGTATGTCGCATTTGTTGGAGATGAGATTTATTGTCGAGTAATGCTGTTTGCAAATAAGATAGATGGAGCAGAGAGATGATCAGAAACAAAAAAGTATACTACCTCTCTTACTCACCATAGTGTTGATGGACGATACAATGACATGTGCAACAGGAGAGGGTGACAGCACTGTCTTTTGCTGGTCATTTCTTGGTGTGGAGTAGCTAAGAGGGTGATGTACAGTAGCAGTTAGATGTTTATAAAGAGGTTGTGCAAGGCCATGGTCTAAAGTTTAATGTAACTAAGTCAGAGATGGAATTCGCAATAAGAAAAAAGGGTAGACTTATAGTGAACATGACAATGGGTCGGGAACAGCTTTTACAAGTTATATTACATTTCTCATAAGGCTATCAGATTCCCTTTGCATATTCATTTATCACTCTGTTAATTCTTCCATTTTCAAGTTTTGATGCTAAAGTCGCATTACGTGATACAACCAACTACCTTGTGAAAAACATAAAGGTTATTAACTACTGATCTGTTTACAATTTTAATAATTGGTCTCAACATTACACAGTGTTTTCCTAGAATTTTCTATTCAGTAATTTTCAACATTCCATTTGAGTGAGTAATTAACTTTCTGGGTTTGAAATTACTGTTTTAAGAGATTGGAAATGTGAATACCAAAATTACAAATTATCCAGTTTTGTAATTGTCAAATGAAGTAGTATATTCATCTTTATATTTAGAGGACATTCAATCATTCCAAATAGAGTTAGATAATGAATATAAATTGGAAATGAATGAACACAATCATAAATATATGATAGCATAACAAAAGTTACAACATGTTGAGTAAGTTACTAAACATTGTGTATTGTCTACTCCTGTATGAAATCTAAGATATTTCCATTACAAGTGCAAAAAGATGATTGCTTAAACACCACTGTGTATGCTGTAATTAGTCTAATCATATCATTGTGGCCCATATGGGAACAATACATTGTTGTATGTAGTAAATGCCTAGATTCTTCACTTAATACTGGTTCTTGAAACTTTGTAATTAGGCTTTCGTGGGATAATTGACATCTATGTTCAAGATTCTATCAATTCAGGTTTTTCAGCATTTCCTTTCCACTCTGCAATTGTTGGTGCAACTATTTTTTGCATATGTTCAATATCCCCTGTTAGTCCTATTTGGTATAGGCATCATAGTCTTGACCAATATTCTAAGACTGAGCATACTGGTTACTAGAAGCAATCTCTTTTGTACAAGGTGTACAACTTCGCTTCCGCCATTTTTTCCCCAACATTTGAGGCTGTAATGAAACAAATTGGTTCCACGTGTATCATTCAAAGTATTTTCCATCACTGGCCAGTACTTTCTTCCATCTTTCAGGCAGTGTATGAATCCCACGTCGAAAATCCACGAATCGATCCAGTTTGTGACTTCTTCATGAGATCGGAAGTGGTGGTCAGCCAGGCCATGTGTCATTGATCTAAACAGGTGATAGTCAGAGGGAGCAATGTCTGGAGAATACGGCAGGTAGGGTAGGACTTCTGATTTCCAAGTATGTTTTGACCTCTTTTGCAATGTGGGGTCGAGTATTGTCTTGCTGCAAAATCACTTTATCATGCCTCTCACTGTATTGTGGCCATTTGTCTTTTAATGCTCTGCTCAAATGCAGTAATTGCATTCAACAACAAGCACCTGCAATTGTTTCACTTGATTTTAACACCTCATATTACATGATGCCGAGCTGGTCCCACCAAATGCAGAGCATGATCTTGGAGCCATGAATATTTAGTTTGGCCATTGACGTGGAAGCATGGCCGGGATACCCCATGATTTTTTACATTTAGAGTTATCGTAATGAACCCATTTTTCGTCCCCGGTCACAATGCGATGCAGAAATCCCTTTTTGCCTCTGAAGCAACTGTTCACAAACACACAAATGCCGTTCAACGTCTCTTGGTTTCAGCTCATAAGGGACCCAAGTTCCTCCTTTCTGGATCATGCCCATAGCCTTGAGACATTTTGAAATGGCTTGCTGTGTCACTCCCATTAATTGTGCCAATTCTTCTTGAGTTTGACATGAGTCTTCACTCAGCAGTGTCTTCAATTCTGCATCTTCAAAAACATTCTCTCTTCCACCACTGTGTCAGGCTATGACATTAAAATCACCATTCTTGAAGTGTTGAAACCATTCACAACATGTTCTTTTACTAATAGCGTCCTTACTATACATAATTGAGAACATTCGATGAGACTCAGCTGCTGTTTTCTTCATATTGAAACTAAACAGTAACACCTCCCGCAAATGACGAGAATTAGGGTCGTGGACTGACATTTTGAGTCAAGAACAACTTTATGATGCAGACCCAAATTGACTAATGTTTGAATGTGGTTATGATGACCGAGGTCAAAGCTAAATGCCTGATGTCTGCGATCTGTTTCTTTCGACCGCTACTTACTGTTGTCGCCACCTATCGGCAAACGGTAGAAGCAAAGTTGTACAACTTGTAGATGGACTGCATTTTCCCAGTATCTTACCAAAGAACTGAAGTCTGCATTACCTATAATTGAGCCCATGTGATCGATCCATTTCATATTACTTTAAGTTGTTACATCCATGTATGCATGAGTTTACTGATTCTGGTTGTGAAAAACTGATATTGCCTCTACATTTAGGGCAATATGCTGTGGTCTCACTACGCAGAAATTCTCACTCCAGTAACGAATTATATTTGATATCCAGTATAATAAGATAATAAGTGGTGGTGTGGTATTGAGACAAATGGTTTTTGGGACACTACTCACACTCTGAGTGTTCTGTACAAACTTAATTATGTATAAGCAGTGTGCAGCAGCATTGAAGGCTCATGTTTTACAAACTCCTTAACTGCCTCCCATTGCAAAACATATGTTTGCAATTTAGCTTAATGGTGTGTACAACCTTGCTGTGTGATGGTGCAAATGTGTGGCACCCTGCACCTTCATCCTCACACTTGATGATGCTTAAAACAGCAAGGCGTTGATACGTGCAAAGAAATGGCCACAGCAAAGAAGTTCCTGTGAGCTGTAAGGTGGGTTAATGATGTCACATTGGTACCAAATTTCACCACGAATCTGCCCAATGGCACAGTGGACGTGTCACAGAATGAAAAGGTCATTGTACACCTTCTTACCCACATTTCACCCCTCCTTTTGATGTCTCAGCAATGGAGGTCAGAACTGCAAGGCCCAAGGTTGAAATGATGCAGTTTCCTGGTGAGTGGGCAAGTTAAACATTCCAGACACACCATCGCTCAAAATTGGCATGAAAAGGCTACAGCGTGTGGCATAAAGGTCATCAGTAAAACTACTTCTTTCCCTGCGGCATTGATTCCCACACATTTTGCAGTTGAAAACAATAGTTCACAGTGCAGTGTGCAACAGGAAGATGTCCTTGACAACCTTCGACCTGCTGACACCATTGAGCATTTCAGTCTTTCTCTAAGGACATTGTGGGGCTGTGTCCCCATTGAACATGATAGCATCCATTTGGAGTACATCACAATTGCAAATTTTGTTGTCATGCACAGGTTAGAGCTATTAGGGTCTGTTCGAAACCATTTGACAAAATTTGAACGTGATGTGAAGCAGCAACGGGTGCTTATGCTTTTCCACCTCTCCTGTTTTGTGTCCTCCCGTGGTGTGACCATGGAGGAGAGGGAGGAGGGTGGGTAAGAGGGTGCAACTTAGATACATACATGAATAAAATGGATGGCAAAGAGTCCCTCTACAGCCCCCCACCCCCAACCAGTTTGGAAAAACCCTTGGTGGCGCCCACCAACCTTTACTGAGAATTTTAAAAATGAATGCGTACAGAGACAACTAAGGCACCTGCACCTGCAGATAGGCAACCCATTGATGCCCCTGCCATTCCAATTACCACCCCTGTGGCCATTTTGTGCCAATTCTGAATGGAGGTTGTAATCTTCCCCCTCATTTCTTCCTCCATCTATTGTCAACATTAAACAATGTCCAATCCAAGTAATCAATAAGTAAAGTCTTTTATGACGCTTTCAGAGGACTGAAGCTTATAGTAAACTTCCAAGTTTACTTAGCTTGTCATGGTGAGATGGCTCTAGTTCTTCTTGTCTAGGGGTCTGATTCTTGAAGCTGAAAATCTGGTCTTCACAGTTGGTTTGAACTAAATAAATCTGAAGATTGTTGTTGCAGCATTTTCTACATAAATATATTTTCTCACATTTTAGTATATCATACAGCATTTTGATTTTCACATTAGCAAAGCTGAAATTACATTGTTTGCACAAAATTGCAAAAAATATGTCTGATCACATCAGAGGCAAGCTTACGACTCCCACATTCTGCAGAAATAACAATATTCCAAAGGGTTTACAATTTTTCACAACAAATGTATTTCTACTAGTTTCTGTTACATTATTAATTTTGATTACTATTTCATAAATGAATCCAGAAATAGATATAGTAAACAGCACAGGATTGCATAATTAATTATAGAAATTTTAAGTGTGCCAATAGTTTGTAATTTCAAATGTTTCTAAAAAGAAACAATTGTAATTGTACATTCAGAACTAGTACTTATTGATTATAACATTGAAACTAAAGCATTGTATAAAGTAATTCCTTTTCATAAATTTTAGCTTGAAATATAACATACTGTGTATAAAATTATATGAAAGATTTCAGAAAAGCAACTGAGATAATATTGATGTGTCCAAAATTCGAAAAATAATACTGGTATTGACAACTACTGTTGAGGAAAAGTAATGTTAGGGGAGGATGCCCTGTTACACAGTGCATCTGGAATGTTTTGCTTGGCCATTCATAAGAAAACCATATGATTCCAACCCTGGATGTCACGGTTGTGACTATTGCAGAGACGTCAAATGCAGGTGTGAAATGTCAGTAACCGAGGGTGTGACAACCTTCCCATCATGTGGCATGTACATGGAGGCAATGGGCCGAATTATGGTGAAATTTCATGGCATGTGATATCATTAACCTACCTTAGACATCACATGAACTTCTGAACTGTGGGCTTTTTTACACGTGTCCACATCTACATCAACATCTACATCCACACTTCGCGAGCCACATGACGGTGTGTGGCGGAGGGTACCTTGAGTACCTCTATCGGTTCTCCCTTCTATTCCAGTCTCGTATTGTTCGTGGAAAGAAGGATTGTCGGTATGCTTTTTGAAGTGCCATTGATCTGGAGGGTGACATCGCAGGGTGATATACTTTTGCACCATTACAGATGACCATTGTATGCACCTTTGAGCCAAATTTAGACTTACTTGTCTGAATTTGAGTCAGTTATGGAATTTTGAAAAAGTGATCCGTTAATTCTGTTGTGCAGTGTAGATACTTCATCCCTCTCAATAATTGAGACTGATGATTTTTGCCTGTTATAAATATCGATACTGGTGAGATATTGGTCCTGGAAATTCCAAGACTTTCAAAAATGTTTTAATTTTAAATTTCAATTTTTTGAGTAATTTAACATTTGCTTTTGTAATTCCTGAGCAAAAGGTGTCTTAATAGAGGGACAAAGGTACACTTGAATAACAAATGACAAAAATAATTTTTTTTCATGTGATATAACTACAAATTAATAATTTTCATATTTCTTCTTTTACTGGTGCTGTGAAACCTCGCTGCTCTTCAAATGTCATTAGTCTAGGTCAGTGGAAACTATCCTATAGGGTCTGATGAGGAGTTTGCGAGTATCAAAACATATGACATAAGTGGCTGTATCTATTGACTGCATTAATTTAGAAGATTAAATCATTTACACCACCAAGGGACTGTAGTCCTTAGTATAAGACATAAATTTGAACTTGATATGTCTACCTGTTCCTGCAAAGAAGTGTTCTTAAAGTCAACAAAGAGACAGACAGACAACAAAGTGATCTTATAGGGCTTCCAAGGTACGGAACTCTAAAAATACTGCATCTACCTGATTTCTCTGATGCATGGATTTCAGTATGTCAAGTGAAGAAAGAGTAACTTGGTTTTCGCACAACTGATTTTTTTGGAATTTGGGGTGGTAGGTGTGGAGGAGTCCATCCTTTTCGGGATACCTCAGTATGTTTAAGCTCAGAATACATTTTAGGATTGTACAAGAGATGCACATCTGTGAGATTAGACTGAAGTTTTGTGTATCATTTCTGTTAGCCTTCTTGTACACACATGTAACCTGTTCTTTGGTATATTATTGTCAAAATGGGAGCTAACTCAGCTGCATATTCTGTATAGATTCTGACATAGATCCCATTGGGCCCTGGAGCTTTGTTTAATTTTAGTGATTTTAGCTGTTTCTACATGCTGCTGACACTAATATCTTTGCAGTGGGACTGTATATCTGTTGCTTCCTTAGTATGGGAACATTTGAAAGTGAAGTTTGCTTTGTTACCCTCAGTTTCAATTCCTGTGTCATACACAAATGTCTGGACACTAGCTACAGTGTCACATGCAGTCTTTACATATGACCAGAATTTCTTTGAGTTTTGATTAGATTAGATGTACTTTTGTTCCAAAATATCCATTGTGAGGAGATCCCGCAGGATGTAGAACATGTCAGAAAAGCAAGGATACACTGTGTATATACAAATAAAAACAATTATGCTAATGTGCCTTCCATAGATTCCAAGTGAAATGGCCATCATGGATATGCAATAAGCGAAAAAAGAAAAAATAAAATTAAAACATCAAATGAAACTGTACGGTTCCAGAGATCTTTTCAAGTTTAAATTGTCTGTGGCATATACATGCAGACTGTGTTTGAGGCTTGAAAAGACCTCAGGAACCATATACAGTAGAGTCCTGTTAATCTGATTTAATTGGGACCAGACCTTGTTCGGATTACTGATTTGTTCAGATTAGCCGGAGTTACGGTGACGAGCAGATAAGTAGGTACACCATGGTAACAAATAGGAATAAGTGTGGGAACAATGGCTAACTCTCACTCCCTGCCCTTGTTGTTGTGCATTGTTTAGACCTTTGTAGTATCTGAGGGCAGTGCACTGCAAGTTGGCTTGCAAAGTGCTTGGTTATGTTAGTTATTGATTGCTGGAATGTGTAACAGTTGTATTGTATTCGTTCAAGTGTGGTGGTGTACGTATTTTCGTCATGAGTAAACGG
This sequence comes from Schistocerca americana, assembly GCF_021461395.2. Taxonomy (NCBI): domain Eukaryota; kingdom Metazoa; phylum Arthropoda; class Insecta; order Orthoptera; family Acrididae; genus Schistocerca; species Schistocerca americana. Next base: position 147,207,638 of record NC_060128.1, read on the forward strand.
AAACATACAGCGTTAACTGTCAGAGAAATACTGAATGATTTGAAGCGGATAGACAATGGTGAGAATTTATCTAAACTGGCAATGGAACTGGGTGTTGGTAAAGCAACCATTTGTGATTGGAAGAAGAACTCAGTGAAGCTTGAATAGTCCTGTGCAACGTCTTCAGGAAAAACACTCAAAATTAGGCAGACTTTGAAACAGTCCCAGTATGATAAAGTGGATGAAGGTCTTTTCCTTTGGTTTATGCAGTGAAGAGAAATGGGAACTCCTTCGAGTGGAGCACTGGTTCGAGAGAAGGCTGTTTACCTGAATGGGTTAATGAATGGTGATGAGTCTCTTAGTGCGAGAACGAGTTGGTTGGACGGATTCAAAAAATTTCATGGAATCCGTCAGCTAACAATTACTTTAGAGATGCTTTCTTCTGACCATGATGCAGTGAAGGAATACTTGGGTGAGTTTGAAAAATGATAGGAGAGGGAAAGTATTCTCCCCAACAAATTTATAATGCTGATGAGACTGGCCTTAATTTTAGGGCATTGCCAACACGAAGCCTGGCATCAGAAGCAGACAGACCATGCTCCTGGTTTTAAAATGTGCAAAGATCGTGTGACTTTATTAATGTGCAGCAATGTTGCTGGTAATCACAAGCTGCCTTTAATGCTGATCAGCAAATTTGTTAGGCCCAGAGATTTTAAAAACTGCAACATGAAGTCCCTGTCGGCATGTTATTGCAACCAGAAAAAAAACATGGATGGATGGTAAGCAGTTCAAAGAATGGTTTCACAGCCAGCTTGTTCCCTCTGTTCGACAGTTTTCTAAGGAAAACCATTTGTCTCCCCATGCAGTCCTTTTCATTGATAATGCACCATCTCACCCCAGCACTGAGGAATTAAGTGAGGGAGAAATTGTGGCTAAGTTTTTGCTGCCAAATGTTACACCACTTCTACAGCCAATGGACCAGGACGTACTGCAAACATTAAAACAGATTTACAGAAAACAATTTTTAAGAATGCTGATCCAAGATGATAGCATTCCTTTAGTGGAAAGACCAATGTGAAGGATGTTGTTTATTGGGCTACTGAGGCATGGAAGAATATTTCAGGAAATACTCTGAGACAATGCGTCACAACAGACTGTCTTCATTCCACCAAAAAACAATGACTGAGTTTTTGTCATTGAAAAAGTAGGGATAAAATATCTGCTGTATTTTAGTAAGTTTGACAGCTTTTCTTTCATTGTTATGCCTTGTTTAAACCTAATGTTTTTTGCCAGTTTTTCTGATACATGTTTACTGTACTGTGTAAATTAAAATAGTGTGTATGTACAGCAGTTTACTGCACAGCTTTCCATACTTAGACTAACATTTTTCATGTTCAGATTAACCAAACATTCGAATTCTACATCTACATTTATACTCTGGAAGCCACCCAATGGTGTGTGGCGGAGGGCACTTTATGTGCCACTGTCATTACCTCCCTTTCCTGTTCCAGTTGCGTATGGTTCACGGGAAGAACGACTGCTGGAAAGCCTCCATGCGTGCTCAAATCTCTCTAATTTTACATTCGTGATCTTCTCGGGAGGTATAAGTAGGGGGAAGCAATATATTCGATACCTCATCCAGAAGCACACCCTCTCGAAACCTGGACAGCAAGCTACACCACAATGCAGAGCGCCTATCTTGCAGAGTCTGCCACTTGAATTTGCTAAACATCTCCGTAACGCTATCATGCTTACCAAATAACTCTGTGACGAAATGTGCTGCTCTCCTTTGGATCTCCTCTGTCAACCTGATATGGTACAGATCCCACACTGATGAGCAATACTCAAGTATAGGTCGAACAAGTGTTTTGTAAGCCACCTCCTTTGTTAATGGACTACATTTTCTAAGGATTCTCTCAATGAATCTCAACCTGGCACCTGCCTTACCAACAATTAATTTTATATGATCATTCCACTTCAAATCATTCCGTATGCATACTCCCAGATATTTTACAGAAGTAACTGTTACCAGTGTTTGTTCCGCTGTCATATAATCATACAATAAAGGATCATTCTTTCTACGTATTCGCAATACATTACATTTGTCTATGTTAAGGGTCAGTTGCCACTCCCTGCACCAAGTGCCTATCCGCTACAGATCTTCATGCATTTCGCTGCAATTTTCTAATGCTGCGACTTCTCTGTATACTACAGCAGCATCCGCAAAAAGCTGCATGGAACTTCCGACACTATCTACTAGGTCATTTATATATATTGTGAAAAGCAATGGTCCCATAACACTCCCGTGTGGTACACCAGAGGTTACTTTAACATCTGTAGATGTCTCTGCATTGAAAACAACATGCTGTGTTCTGTTTGCTAAAAACTCTTCAGTCCAGCCACACAGCTGGTCTGATATTCCGGATTACCAGGGTTTGGATTAGTGTTACTCTGCTGCAGTCCCATTTGATTAAAGCACATTACGCCTGAGTTTCAGGCATGTTCCCTGATTTCATTCTATGCTGAGGTGCTAATCCAGTACTGTTGGAGATCCTCTGCAGTGCTGTTTGAGGTTATGGGGAGTACTAAGTTAGCTGAGTTGTGAGTGGAAATGTGGATTGAGGAGGAAGGTGTGCTAATGTAGTCTATACAGTTGTGCAAAGCCACTGTGCTGGGGTGGCGTAGCATTTAATGCATCTGCCTAGTGAGCAGGAGACATGGGTTCAAATCCTGGCCTTGGTTCAAATTTTCATTTGCCTTTTCAGTTTGTATACATCCTTCAGTCTTAAACATATTTTCAGATAAAAGATAATAACTAACTTATCAAAAGACATGCAAATGTTCAATACCAGTCAGGTCCACATGATAATTCTTATGCTATTGTAGCCATGCATCATCAAATAGAAAAATAATTATATGACACTTATTTACAATTATCACATTGAAACTTCCTGACAGATCAAAACTGTGTGCCGGACTGAGATTTGAACTCAGGACCTTTGCCTTATGTGGGAAAGTGCTCTACTGACTGAACTACCCAAGCATAACTCACTACCCAGCCTCACAGCTTCAGTTCTACCAGTACCTCATCTCCTACCGTCCAAACTTCACAGAAGCTCTTCTGCGAACCTTGCAGAACTAGCACTACTGGAATAAAGGATATTGCAGAGACGTGGCTTAGCCACAGCCTGGGGGATGTTTCCACAATGAAATTTTCACTCTGCAAGAGAGTGTCTGCTGACATGTTGATAGAGCACTTGCCCGTGAAAGGCAAAGGTCCCGAGTGTGAGTCTCAGTCCGGCACACAGTTTTGATCTGTCAGGAAGTTTCATATCAGTGCACACATGACTGCAGAGTAAAAATTTCATTCTGGAAACATCCCCGAGGCTGTGGCTAAGCCATGTCTCTGCAATATCCTATCTTCCAGGAGTGCTAGTTCTGCAAGTTTCGCAGAAGTGCTTCTCTGAAGTTTGGAAGGTAGGAGACGAGGTACTGGTGGAACTAAAACTGGACAGGTCATAAGTTGTGCTTGGGTATCTCTGTCAGTAGAGCACTTGCCCGCAAAGGCAAAGGTCCTGAGTTCGAGTCTCGGTCTGGCACACAGTTTTAATCTGCCAGGAAGTTTCATATCAGTGCACACTGTGCTGCAGAGTGAAAATTTCATTCTGGAATGATCATATTACAGCACAGAATTTGTTCAGAAGTCAGATTTACTAATACTCATGTTATTTGATATTATTGATGCCATATACGCACCAGCTAGTGCTACTAAGAAATGCAGCGGTGGAGTAGGTGTTGGTCACCAATGAACCGTTTACCCCCTCTTAAACTGAATAATATGAAAGATCTTAAAATAAGATTCTGCTGCAATTGTCATTGAAAGATTCACGTATTGCCCCCTTGACCCTCTAACATAATTTATTCAGCATCTCTGTATCTGAATCCTTATATTTGGATTACACCTACTATGAGAAAATTGCGAGTTCTTTAGAAGATTCTTTACAGTCACTATGCAGCAAAAAATGACTGGCATGAAACAATGATTGTTAGTCTCTCTTGCAAAAATCTGTTGGATCTCAGGAACGTGGAATGTCACAAAGCACATGTTACAGAGCTGTGAAGAAAGCCAGTATGTATCCATACAGGTTTACAGTTGTCCAGGAACTGAATGTCAATGACAAAGACTAAAACATCACATTTTGCTGTTGCTTTCAGCAATTTACTGCTCAGAGGAAAGAAATATTGCAGTATACACAGTTCAGTGATGAGGCATGGTTCCATCTCTCTGGCTATGTAAACTCTCAGAGTACACATTTCTGGTGTAATGAAAACTGACATGCACTGGTTGAGCAACCTCTGCATTCACAAAAGACTGGCAATATCAAAACCTTTCGTCATCAGTCCAATTTTTTTTTAGTCTACTATGACAAGTGCACTTTACGTCAAAATGTTTTGGGAATTTGTGAACCAGTTGGTTGATGAAGACCTTATCTTCAGCTAGTATCAACAGGATGGCATCACATGCCACACATCTTGAGTGATCATGGCTGAGGTAGAATCATTTTTCCCTGACAGAGAGATTTCGAAAGCACTGTGGCCCCTGAGGTGACCTGATTTAACACCATCTGACGTTTTCATCTGGGGTGGCCTAAAAGGCTAGGTCTACAGAAACAAACCACACAGCTTGGAAGACTTATGAGAGAACATCATCCATGAAATCTGCAGTGTCATGTTCAATTGGATTTACAACTCAATAGCGGTCACTTCCAGCACCTTTTGTGATTCACCTTTATTTCTCCACGAACATGGTATGTCATGTTCATTTCATTTCACTTCCTGATTTTTATGCAAAGCCTTTAAGTGTAATTTAAGCAAATGTTTGCTTGTGGGGCCTCTTCCAAGTGGGACACCCTGTATATCATTCTAAGACACATAGATCAAGAGATATGACATCATAAACAATGAAATGCGTGGAAAACTGCCGCAGCATGCTTGATATTTTAATTTATTACTTCTTTACAACGTTCTGTATTTACATCACATTTTACAGACAGTATCCACATATACCACTGGATGTATGCAAACTTATGGTGCATGACACATAGTGCAGGAGATATGACATAATGAACATGCCGTCAAAACCAGTTGCCAATAAACTGATAATGAAATTATAGCTGACAGTGGTATTGAAAGTTGTAATATTCTTATCAGCTGTGGTCCTCTCTTCCTACTTAACTATGATGGATATATTGAATTCATAAACACTGAGCTGTGTGAAACAATACTGGAGGATGCATTTCGATATAGGTACAGGTGAAATATGGATACAGATATGTGTGAAATATGCTAAATATATGTGTAATATGAGGTCTGTTCAAAAAATTCTGGAATTTTTGCACCAGTGATGTGTTTGAGCAAAAAGACTGTCACAAATAAAGCTTTCGGCCAGTAAGGAGTAAGGCATTTGTCAGAAATGGATGACACACACACACACACACACACACACACACACACACACACACACACACACACACACACTCACGAAAACACAACTCACACACATTTGTGTGAGTGTGTGCCTGTTGTCTATTTTTGATGAAGGCCTTACTGGGTGTGTGTTAGTCATTGTTTAGTGCTGTATTAAGTAGAATGATGTGTTGCATATTTTGTGAATTTCAAGCTCGCAGAGTTAGAGGAGGAGTGTGTCTGCTTTAAAGTTTGTGTCAAACTCAAGAAAACCTTTACAGAGACACACCAAATGATGTGGGAAGCCTATGGTGATGCCTGCTTAAGCCATAGTCAGTGTTACGAATGGTAACCATGGTTTAAAAATGGCTGGATGGAAGTGAAAGATGGCCCTTGTTCAGGAAACCCTTTGACATCCACTGACAATGCTCATGTCAGGAACATCAATGAAATTGTGCGTGCCAATTGAAGACTGACTGTCAGTGATTGCAGAAGAATGTAACATTTCAATTGGACCATGTCATGAAATATTGACACAGCATCTTGTAATGCATCATGTTGCCACCAAGTTTGTCCCACAGCTCATAAGCTAAGAGCAGAAAGACTTTCGCCTTGCAATCTGTGAAGAGCTTTTGGATCACACAAATGAGAATGAGATGTTTCTTAAGAGAATCATAACTGGTGATGAGACGTGGGTCTATGGCGGTTATGATGTTAACACCAAGGTTCAATCTTCACAATGGGTCGGGAAAGGTTCTCCGAGGCCAGAAAAAGCTCATCAGGTCAGGTTAAATGTCAAAGCCACAATGATATTTTTCTTTGACTTTGAAGGATTAGTTCATCACGAATTCATGCCACAGGAACAAATTATTAATCAGTGGTACTTTCAGGACATGTTGTGACATGTGCGAGAAAATGTGAGAAGGAAACAACATGAAATGTAGTGAGACAATTTGCAGCTCTTGCATCACCATAGTGCTCCGACACATGCATCCCTGTTGGTATGTGACTGCTGTACAGAAATGAAATGTCTGTGCTGCCTCATCCTACGTACTCTCCAAACCTGTCCACTGCAGACTTTTTTTGTATTTACAAAGCTGAAAACCACACTGAAAGAGTGAAGATTTGTAACGATAGATGAGATAAAAGAAAATTCACAGATGATGCTTTGCATGATCCAGCGAGAGGCGTACCGAGACTGCTTTCGGATGTGGAACTGGTGTTGGGAGAGGTGTATGAATTTTGGAGCATAGCATTTCGAAGGAGATTGTGCACAATAAGTAAAAGGTAAGTGTAGGAAAATTTTGTGGACAAAGACCAGGAATTTTTTGAACAGATCTCGTATATGTGACGCATGTGTATGCAGGCGGGGCCGTGAATAAAAAGCTCCTCCTAAACTGCTGGACTGGTATCAACTAAATTTGGTACACATATTACTTACTATCTGGAAAGAAATGCTGTGGGGTTAAGAATCAGCAGCTTTCTATTGGGGTGGGGGTGATAAGTTGGAGAGAAAAGAGGGGAAGAGGAGATGGACAAACAGAGAAGGAGGAGATGGACACAGATAGGGGGAGGAGAAAGGGAAGAGGAGGAGGTGGACAGGAGAGGGGAGTGGAGGAGATGTGGCAAAGTAGGGAAAGAGGAGGAGATAAACAGGAACAGGCAGAGAAAGAGATGTGTGGAGAGAGGGGCAGGAGGAAATGGACAGTGAGTAGCGGGTGGAGGAGACTCGCAGAGAGCGGGAGGGGCATCTAGGAGATGGACTTAGAGGGGAGGGGCAGATGGGCAGGAGGAGGGGGAGGAGAAGATGGGCCAAGAGAGGGGGAAGCAGGAGATGAAATAACAGAAGAGTGGAATAAATGCATACCCAGGCAGTACTGGGTACTCAGATAGTTGTTGGTAAAACTTAAATAATCATAGCTGAACTTGGAATAATAACTAGTAAGTGATGATGCAGCAATGTGAAACATTTTATTAGTAGTCAAGAAAACTAGTAAAGTAAAACTTGCTGTCACATGAAACAAAAATAGGTTCTGGAAAATTTGGAATTTCAATTTGGAAAGTCAGGAAAATATTCATTCCATGTAGGCTTTCACGGCCGGCGTCTTTATCAGTAAACTCTTCCGGGCTAAGTTGCCGTGGTCGATCTGCAGAATTTCTTCTCCCTGACGTTTCGTTCTCAACTACGGAGAACATCTTCCGAGGTGAGTCGACGACTGGCTGCTAGGAGCTGGGGCCGGATGGTGAGATATCGGTCTTCTTGTGGTGTTGTACACTGTGGACACCCTGTACTATTGTGCCTGGACACGTTTCTTGTCTGCTGGAATTGTTGCCATAATCTTGAGATCACACTTTGTGGCACAAGGAGGGCCCGTGCTATGACCTGCTGTGTTTGACCAGCCTCCAGTCGCCCTGAAAATGAAAAAAAGTTGCCATGCTGATGAGAGAGAAAAATTTTGGCAAAAATACACTTAGAATCTGTTATTAAGTTCACTTCTGTCATTTTCTACAGACAGTATGTGCAACAATTAGAAACAACTTGTTAACAATTGCATTGTAATTACTTTTCAGCACCAGGCATATGTTGCCATTCCTGTAAATTTGGTGAAATGTGTTGTATCGCGTTATTCACATGCATGCTTCAATTTGCATTCATGAGCACTTATTGTCTAATGTGTTGACTACACCTCATGATGACAGACTGACTGGGGGTTCAGAATAATTGCAGGGATGTTACGGTACATGGAAAAAAATGTAATCTACCACCTTCTCCAACTGTAACAATAACTTTGATGCTCAAGAAAGGAAATGTAAAATTGTACTGCAAAGTGCATTTTAATCACAGTTTTTACAGCATATGTTTGGCACCACATTCAGTAGAGGATGTACATTACAATTTTATAATAGCAATTCTTTCCATTTGCAGGAGATGTCAGTAAAGACAAGCAAAAAACAATATACTCATCTTAGCCGTCTTCAGTGATGGTCCAGGAGATATAATTTTTTTAAAAAAATCATACAATTTATAGATTGTTGATGCTGCTTTTTTCACAATTGTTTCATCCACCACTGAGTGATCCTACAGTTCCTGAAATGCAGACCTCAGTACCCTTTGCCACATGTCATTATATAAAGTTTTAAAAATCAAATCAGGATAAAGTGTAAACTTTCATGGCTGGAAATGCCGCACTTTTTAAAATATTATCTACTGTTGTTCATTGTTGAATGACTTTCTTGGAAAAACTTGACGTTTTGGCCCCATCTGCAGAGGACATCTTCTGGGGGGTTTTAGATTAGGAGAAGCTCTAGTGCACACCCTGGCCCACTACTGACTGAAGTAAAACTGACTGAAAATATGATACATGATGCTTCTTTGTGGGAGCATACAAAAAGAAATTTTAGTTTAGTTAGAAGGCATTCAGGGTGTGAATTGGACCTACATTCGAGCTACAACCCCCTCGAAAATGGCCTCACATGTGGGGTCAAATCATTGGATTTCCCCGAGAAGTTCATTTGATAGCAACACAATAACCCAGAATACTGTAATAATTTCGAATCGAGTCATTACATTACACTATTACAAAATCAGTTACAATTGACTTTAATACACTACAGTAATTTGATGTGGTTTTTCAGATAGCAAATTTTTGCTTAGTTCTGGATATCTTACATACATTTTTCTACTGATATTGGACTCCAACAGCTGCTCACATTCACAACGTTGCTTTGTCTCTGTGCAAATTTATTTTACTAAATGTTGCCAGTTTTTGGATGAAAGATACCGAATTAATGTCTTTAAACAATGATCTATATGTTATTAGTGTAGCTGTGCATTTGACCTGCGGTCGTTGCACTGTGGTGCTGGCGGCAGTCCACATATGCAGAGGTGTGTTGGTGCATGTCAGAGTACGGTGCAGCGAGTAAGTGTGCAGACGTGCTAATGGTAACTGTGTGTTGAAAATGGTTCAAAGAACACATATTGATGACATTATGAGGGGTAGAATACCAGGGCGACTGGAGGCTGGTCAAACACAGCAGGTCATAGCACGGGCCCTCCTTGTGCCACAAAGTGTGATCTCAAGATTATGGCAACAATTCCAGCAGACAAGAAACGTGTCCAGGCACAATAGTACAGGGTGTCCACAGTGTACAACACCACAAGAAGACCGATATCTCACCATCAGTGCCCGCAGACGGCCACGGAGTACTGCAGGTAGCCTTGCTCGGGACCTTACCGCAGCCACTGAAACAGTTGTCTGCAGACACACAGTCTACAGACGACTGAACAGACATAGTTTATTCGCTCAGAGACCTGCAAGGTGCATTCCACTTACCCCTGGTCACAGGAGAGCCTGTGGAGCCTGGTGTCAAGAACGCAGTACATGGTCAATGGAACAGTGGTCCCAGGTTATGTTCACGGACGAGTCCAGGTATAGGCTGAACAATGATTCTCGCTGGGTTTTCATCTGGTGTGAACCAGGAACCAGATACCAACCCCTTAATGTCCTTGAAAGGGACCTGTATGGAGGTCATGGTTTGATGGTGTGGGGTGGGATTATGATTGGTGCACGTACACCCTGTGACAGAGGAACTGCAACAGGTCAGGTGTATCGGGACGTCATTTTGCACCAGTATGTCCGCCTTTTCAGGGGTGCAGTGGGTCCCTCCTTCCTCCTGATGGATGAAAACGCATGGCTGCACTGAGCTGCCATCGTGGAGGAGTACCTTGAAACAGAATATATCAGGCGAATGGAGTGGCCTGCCTGTTCTCCAGACCTAAACGCCATCAAGCACATCTGGGATGCTCTCAGTCAATGTATCGCTGCACGTCTTCAAACCCCTACGACACTTCAGGAGTTCCGACAGGCACTGGTGCAAGAATGGGAGGCTATACCTCAGCAGTTGCTCGACCACCTGATCCAGAGTATGCCAACCCGTTGTGCGGCCTGTGTACGTGTGTATGGTGATCATATACCATATTGATGTTTGAGTACATACGCAGGAAGCAGTGGTGTTTTGTAGCACGTGTGTTTTGGGACGGTTTTCTCAACTTATCACGAATATCGTGGACTTACAGACCTGTGTTGTGTGTGTTCCCTGTGTGCCTATGCTATTAGCGCCAGTTTTGTGTAGTGCCATATTGTGTGGCACCACATTCTGCAATTATCCTTAACACTTAGACGCCAACACTCGTAAAAATATGGGCTTGCGCGGCCTGTCCTAAAGTCCGGCGCCCGTAATTTTACGGGTGGGTGTTCTCGTTCTTCCCCTTCCTTCCTTTGTGTGTTCTTACAGCTCCCACTTGTCTGAGAGGCGCTGCATGGACTGTAGTTCGAGTATTGGTCACTAGATGGTGCGGGCATGCTGTGGAAGGGTGTGCTTCCCTTTTTATTTGTTGGGTTTTGTGAGCGGCGATTTTTTCCCGCGCTGTCTCAGTAGTGTCGACATGGCGAAGTGTGGCTTGATGGACGAAGAAACTGCTCGCGAGTTATATTGTGATTTAGAAGAAAGTGACGTTGATTTGTCAGATATACTGTATCCATCATAATTACAATTTTTGTGTAAAATAAAAAAATTTCCTTCTAGAAAATACAGTGAATATACCTTTGACCAATTTTTCCTTTTTTCAAAAACAATGCTATAATAATAACGCTTGTCAAAAGTATGTATTAATTCAAGAGAAAGGTATTATATACTGTTTTAAACAAGAAAGTCTTGGTTTTTCAATAAGAGTAATTTTATTGCTATAACTGAAACCTTTCATGAGTTGTATTAGTTTAAAATATGTTAAAATCAGCCAGTCTTTATGGTAGACACCTGCGCGCAATGGCTCAGGACCCAAAGTGTTAATTTATGAGCATGAGTGTATATTATGAGAAATGTGTTTTCAGTCCCTAAATCTGACTGATGCTCATTAATTGTCTGGTAATTACTATTTATAGACATAATACTCTTTCTTTGTTTAGCGAAATATGTCTCAAAAAAGCAATGTTCGTTTTATGTGCACTCAAGTATGCAGACTTCACAATACACCAGCATTGGAGGTTTTCTTACTCGTTATCATGTCAGTTACATCTGGAAACAAAGGCATCTGTAGCAATCTATGGGTATCCAGAAAGCAGCCTACAGAAATGAGAACTGTGTGAGTGGTATGCACTGATGGCAGCTGTGTTGTCTTCAGGTGGCGACATGGGAGCCGTGGAGAGCAGCCAGCAGAGGAGGGGGCAGTTTGTGGAGGACCCCTGGTGGAACCCACCCCCGCAGACTGTGAGGCAACAAGTATGTCTGGTGAACGTAGTGATGGTTGCAGTGCTCTCATTTTAACCCTAGCTATACCAATGCACTTTCCATAATATGTATTACCAACAGCAGGAAACTTTAAAAAACCAAGTTAATTGTTGTTGCTTTATATTAACAACATATTTTAAAGAGGTACTGATGTGTAAGCAGGGCCAAAAACCTGAAATTACCTTTTAGCACACTCTTAACAGTACCAATGTACTTTCAGTAACATGTACTAGCAAGGGAGGGGGGGGGGGGGCAGTAATTTACACTACTGGCCATTAAAATTGCTACACCAAGAAGAAATGCAGATGATAAATGGGTATTCATTGGACAAATATATTATTCTAGAACTGACATGTGATTACATTTTCACGCAGTTTGAGTGCATAGATCCTGAGAAATCAGTACCCAGAACAACCACCTCTGGCCGTAATAATGGCCTTGATATGCCTGGGCATTGAGTCAGACAGAGCTTGGATGGCGTGTACAGGTACAGCTGCCCATATAGCTTCATCATGATACCACAGTTCATCAAGAGTAGTGACTGACGTATTGTGATGAGACAGTTGCTCGGCCACCATGATCAGACATTTTAAATTGTGAGAGATCTGGAGAATGTGCTGGCCAGGGCAGCAGTCGAACATTTTCTGTATGCAGAAAGGCCTGTACAGGACCTGCAACATGCGGTCATGCATTATGCTGCTGAAATGTAGGGTTTCGCTGGCATCGAATGAAGGGTAGAGCCACGGGTCATAACACATCTGAAATGTATCGTCCACTTGTTCAAAGTACCAACAATGCAAACAAGAGGTGACCGAGACTTGTAACCATTGGCACCCCATACCATCACATTGGGTGATACGCCAGTATGGTGATGACAAATACACACTTCCAATGTGCGTTCACCACGTTGTCGCCCAACACGGATGCGACCATCATGATGCTGTAAACAGAACCTGCATTCATCCAAAAAAATGACGTTTTGCCATTTGTGCACCCAGGTTCATCGTTGAGCACACCATGGTAGGCACTCCTGTCTCTGATGCAGCATCAAGGGTAACCGCAGCCACGGTCTCCGAGCTGATAGTCCATGCTGCTGCAAACGTCGTTGAACTGTTCGTGCAGTTGACTCAGGGATCAAGATGTGGCTGCACGATCCGTTACAGCCATGTGAATAAGATGCCTGTCATCTCGACTGCTAGTGATACGAGGCCATTGGGATCCAGCACGGTGTTCTGTATTACCCTCCTGAACCCACCGATTCCATATTCTTCTAACAGTCATTGGATCTTGACCAAAGCGAGCAGCAATGTCACGATACAATAAACCACAATCTCAATAGGCTACAATCTGACCTTTATCAAAGTCGGAAGTGTGATGGTACGCATTTCTCCTCCTTACACGAGGCATCACAACAACGTTTCACCAGATAATGCTGATCAACTGCTGTTTGTGTATGAGAAATCGGTTGGAAACTCCTCGTGTCACCACATTGTAGGTGTCGCCACCGGCGCCAACCTTGTGTGAATGCTCTGAAAAGCTAATAATTTCCATATCACAGCATCTTCTTCCCATCGGTTAAATTTCGCATCTGTAGCATGTCAACTTTGTGGTGTAGCAATTTTAATGGCCAGTAGTGTAGAACAATAACAAAAAATTTCAAAAATACATATTTTATTAATTGTTGTTGACTTTTATTCAGATTATACATTTTAGAGAGATACTGATTTGTAAGGAGGGTCCGGAACCTGAAAATATTGAATGACATTCATTATCAATGAGTCTCATCACAGGGTGTATTCACCCTACAAACACACGCTGGCTGCCACACATGGGCTCCTGGTACTTAAGTCATATTCCACCACTATCCATAAGAAGATCATAGCCATTGCTGAATGTGTGGACAAGAATAAGAAACAAGCTAGACTTACCAATTCATTTAGAAATTTCATCAGAATCGTAGCGACTGTGGTCCAGAAAAGCATCATAGCGCACAGCAATCAGCCTGCACAGCAGTAACTTTGAAATGCAAGAAACCTGGGATAAACAATGGCAGGAGCAATCTTCAATGGTGCAATACTAGTTAATCAAAAATCCCTGGGTGTAACGAGCATGTTCTCATCTACCCTGACAACACTACTGCAAGCTGAATCTGATCACAACAGACAGGGGCAGATGTGCTGCGTTGGTGCACCAAATGGGGATGGAAGTTCTCCCTTGAATTGACTGCAGTGAAGATTTTGACAGCCAAAAGTCCTCAAGTGTTTGCTAATGTGTTCAGGAGATGTCAGGTTGCTCTTACCAAAGAGGAACATCATTTTGAGCACCTACTGTAAATAATGGTAAGCTTCAGTTAATCAGATGGCAGCATTGTTTATGCTTAACTCAGTGGAAGCGTGTGTGCAGCTGACTACCAGGATATTAATGTCCAAGAGTAGGGTTGGCGGCAACCGTTGGATGTAGGGATGGTGGGATGTGGTGGTGATGGCCGAGTTGAACAACCCATGGACCCCTCCCAGGCATCTTTCATGAGACATTCTGTGTTAAGTAATGCACCACTGAAGGCTTCTTGCTGGCATCCCTATGTGGGTGTGTTATATGGCCACACAGTACAGAAGAGCTTTGTAGATGCCAAATTTCTGAAATGAAAATATCCCAAAATGAACATCATCTTGAAGGTAGAGCATGAGGTTGGTTACCATTCCTAGATGTATTGGTCTGTAGAAGATCTGACACTACTCTAGCTAGAAAGCCGAAAAATATATTTAGGTGACATTTTGCAATGCCATATAGCCCAAAAGCAAGCAGTGCTGAGCAGCCTGTTTTATTGGGCCCTCCTTATCTGTGTCAATAATAGCTTGGTAGGGCACACTGAATGGCAATGACTGTGATGGCTTACCCATAGATAGGGATTTCAAATGAAATATTATTCGTTATGCTAATAGGACATATGGAAAACTCCCTTCTCACTGTGTTAGTTTACTGTTTTTTTTCTGGAGTTATTGACCACATTTTTCAGTCAGAATCAAATGAAAGACTTTATCTGATGCTAAACATACGTACCTGATCAACTACACACTGTGACAGTCTATGAAATGATGTGTGTCTGTGCCAAAGTATATGTGGACAAAACTGAAAGAACAGTAAAAGAGTGTATTAAAGAACATAAATGCCACATATGGCTATAGCAAAGTGTGAAATCTGCAGTAAGGGAACATCAGCAGATCTGCACCCAAGATATAAATTTCATCAGTGTATGAGTACTAGCCAAGGAAGGCAACATTTTTACAAAGAAATTCCAAGAAGGAGTTGAGACTTCGTAGGACAAAAATAACTTCTACAGAGGTGATGACTATACGCTTCCAGCTTCACAGCTTCCCACCATTGAGGAAGTAAATATGAAGCCATGGCGCATTAGGAATACAAACAATTACTGGGAAGCTGTCTGTGTGGCATCACAATAATATTCTGATAAACATACCACATCCCAAAACTCCTGTTTTGGTTAGGTTCATTGCTCGATGAATTTAGTCCTATTATTATTGATTTTAAAGGCAACTTCCAATGTTTGTTCTATTAAGTTCTTCCATTCTTTGTTGATGTTTCTGTCCACTGGAGACAAGCAGTAGAATGTCATCTGCAAACTAAGGGACAGACACATCCCATTAACATGTATTGCTTCTCTAGTTTCCTAATTTATAGGGCTAATGCCTTCGTCTAGAGTCTGAGCTTTCTCAGAACAGAGTGGTTACTGTGGAATCTGCTTCATTGACTCATATTTCAACTCTGAATTTCTTACTATACTCATAAAATCCAGTGCAAGATGTACAAGTGACATACTCCTGGTGTTTCAGGTAACATGTGTTTCTCTGTAACTTACTAAATAATAAGTTAAAGGAATATTTATTTAGGTAGGTAAAAGTAAGAAATATTTCTCTTTCTGCATAGTTATGAACATGATTTATTTAGTTATTTTTGAGAGTTACAGCAACAAGTTATATTTGTTAGTAACAGAACATTATTTTCTTTTATCATGTAGTTGAGGTATGAAGGCTGATCAGCAAAGACTGACACAGATTTTTTTCAAAGATGTTTATTACACCATTTCATTGTTTGCATGATCTTTTTAAAGTACTCCTGTCCTATTTAAATGAACTTTTTGTGGTGTCTCTACCAGTCCTCGAACACACGGTGCTGTCAGGTACTTGAGAATCACCTCACTTTTCTTGAGCACTGCTTCAGAGTTCTCAGTTTTCTTTCAGGATAATAATGATGCCACCATGACACATCACCAGTGATAATCAATTCCAGAAATGCATCTGCTCTATCAGCAGAGAGACGCAGCACCTCACAACTTGTCTCTATGCACATAGCCTTTTCTTCAGGACTCAACAGACATGGCACCCATTGGACACAAACATGGGTCGTATGCTGATGATCGTGCATAATTGCATCTCTTCCCTGTGTTATGTAATGCTGTCCACTGATTCTCACAGACAATCACAGCAGCTGTGTTGCTGTTGACCTCAGTTACAGCAGAAGCCAAAACACCAGGCCCACCTTGCCTAAAACAAACTATCTGGCCTTCTTTGACGTCCTCCAACAACCTAACTCTGTTGCACAAGGTAGTGCATCTTCACCATATTCTTGATGCAGCTTTTTGCAAGTCTTGTAAGTTTGATTTAAACAACTACAGAATGGTATTGCACCATACTGCTCCTCTCGCATCACCTCCATTGTTTGGTATGTAAAATGTAATGAGTGTCTACAGGATAGGGCATTACTACCAATCTACCAATACAAGAGTGCTGCCACCTTTGGACATTATGCATAAGAATTTGCTCTTTTCAGTCATTCATGGGACAGATAGGAAACTATCACGGCTACAGGCAAAAATCAGTCTCAGTCTTTGTTGATCAGTGCTAATATTTAAAACAACCATGTACAAATAAATTTAAATCAAATTTCTATCAGTTATAGTTAGGAGCTAGAAACAATGAAAGTTTTATGTGTGGCTGTAACATGTTGTACATAAATTTGCTGGCGTCACTGACTGACAAGCTTCCTCACTGCACTGTTTGAAGTGATAGGAGTTTGTGAGTTCAGTGAGATAAATATGATTCCTTCGATAGTCCCACAAAAAGAAATCCACTGATGGTAAATTGGGCAACAGTGCAATCCATTCCTGAGGACCAAGGTGTCCTAACCATCTTTCTGGAAATCTAGAGTTCAATTCCTGCATGTGATCACGTGCACTATGGGCTGGGCGACCATCATGCTACATTACCTAATTACTTTTGAGAAGATCACCTAAACTGTCAACGATAAAAACTATAAAATTTCTTGTCAAACATTCTCAGGTTCATATACATCACAATTTTCTGTACTGCTCTCTCCCCTCATATGTAATTTACGTTTAATAATAGAGCTTCAACTGATTTGCATTAACTTTCATCTGCTTATTCCTAGGCATCTTTATTGTCACATTTGGTAGATCTACTGCAATCACTTCATATGGTCTTTGGCATTATGCATGTATCTTCTTAGGAACACCCCTCCTTACAATCTCATCATACAAAAGAAATTTATCTCCTATCCTAAATATTTTTGGATTCTCCATCATGTCATAATGAGTCTTACTGATTTCTTTTAGCCCTTGTTTTCCTTTTCTTGTGTTACTTGGTATGCTTCTTGCATTCTAGTGTGCAACTGATATACTTATTTATCATAATTATACCAAACTTTGTTTTCCTTGTTCACTTTTCTCCTAAACACTAACTCGAAAGGTGTGTCCTCAGTGCTAATATGTGGCTATTGTATTAAAAAGTAAAATATGATATGGTACTCACAGATCACAGTTACTATGGTCCTCTCTTATGAAGTGTCACAAATATTCCACTGGTGTCTTGTAAGTTCTCTCGAGTGCCCCTTACATCTGTGGGTGAAACACTGTATCTGGACCTCCAGAACCTTAATAATTTGCATACTTCATTGAACACTTTACGTTAAAAATTTGACACCTGGTTTGTCAATAGCACTGATAGAATTCTGCACCTTAACACAATTTCTCTTACAAATTCCTGTCCCACTGTTCCAGTGTTCGGTCTCTTGATGGGCACTGCTAGTGTGAACTTACTCAGGTCATCTTGGAATATCAGGATGTATCAATTGCCACTTGTTGTTTTATCTAATGGCCCTATGATTCCTATGTTACATTTCTTGAATACTGCCATTATTCTGTCTGTAATTACTAGAGGTGCCTTTATTCTGCTCTGGATGGAATTTGTTTGGCCCCTGTTGCACTTCCTAATCTTTTCTTCTACCTCTCTTTTCATGCTTTCTGGTGCTTATAATTCTCTTTTCAGTCTGAGGTTCTGTGCATCCCTTGATGCAATGGGTTGTAGTGCATTTCCTTCATAATTCTGTCCTTTCCCTCTGTGCCAAATTCCTCATTTCCTTCCTCTTGTTTTTCATTTACCTAACCACTCTTGCACTGAAGTGCAAAAGAAACTGATATAGGCATGTGTATTCACGTACAGAGACAAGTAAACAGGAAGAATACAGTGCTGCTGTCAGCAACGCCTATATAATACAAGAAGTGTCTGGCTCAGTTGTTAGATCAGTTACTGTTGCTAAAATGGCAGGTTATGAAGATTTAAATGAGTTTGAACATTGTGTTTTAGACTGCACATGAATGATGGTACACAGCATCTCCGAGGTAGCGACGAAGTGGGGATTTTCCCATATGACCATTTCACAAGTGTACCGTAAATATAAGTAAACCAGTAAAACATCAACTCTCCAACATTGCTGTGGCCGGAAAAACATCCTTCAAGAATGGGACCAAAGACAATTGAAGAGAAGTGTTCAGTGTGACAGAACCTGCAGATTGCAAAGCCAGGCCATCAGCAAGTATCAGCGTGTGAATCATTCAACAAAACATCATTGATATGGGCTTTTGGAGCCACAGGCCCACTCATGTACCCCTGTTGAATGCTTTATTCCTTGCCTGGCCCATCAACACTGACAGCTGGACTGTTGATGACTGGAAACATGTTGCCTGGTCGGATGAGTTTCATTTCAAATTGTATCGAGCAGATGGTCATGTACGGGTATGGAGAGAACTTCATGAATATGTGGACCCTGCATGTTAGCAGGGGACTGTTCAAGCTGGTGGAGGCTCTGTAATGGTGTGAGGCATGTGCAATTGTAGTGATATGAGACGCCTGATACGTCTAGATATGACTGTGACAGGTGACATGCACGTGAGCATCCTGCCTGATCACCTTCATCCAGTCATGTCCTTTGTGCATTCCAATGGACTTGGGCAATTCCAGTAGGACAAAGCAACACCTCACATGTCAAGGATTGCTACAGCATGGCCCCAGGAAACTTTCTAAGTTTAAATAGTTCCACTGGCCACCAAACTCATCAGACATGAATGTTATTGAGCATATCAGGGATGCCTTGCAACATGCTGTTCAGGAGAGATCTCCATCCCTCATACTCTTATGAATTTGTGGACAGCCTTGCAGAATTCGTAGTGTCAATTCCCTGCAGCACTACTTCAGACATTAGTCGAGTTCTTGGCACATCATGTTGTGGCACATCTGCATGCTCGCGGGGGCTCTACACAATATTAGGCAGCTGTATCAGTTTCTTTGAGTCTTCATTGTATAAGGCCTGTATGTTTAATTATATCATATATATCATCAGACTGCATTCAATTTAATGCACCTGCATTTGTACTGAGTTTTCTTGGTTTCCACACAATGCCAGAAGAATACTCTTCTAGTTTCAACTTCCATTTTAGTACAAGTCCACATCAATGACTTATGATCTGTTATTAAGGGGAAATGCCTCTCATAGGCACATTGCCTGAACTGCTTTGTTGTCCACACGATTGCTAAGCATTCTAGCTCAGCTGGAGAATAGTTCCTTTCAACCGTATCAGTGACCTTGAAGCTTAGGTGATTGGTAAATTGGCACCTATCTTCGTTTGTCACAGAACTGTTTCCAACACCTCTTCAATTGTGCGTGTTGTTACTATAAACAATTTCTCAAAATCTTGGGAGTTCAATATATGACGATTTACTAATCTCTCACTCAATTTTTCAGATGCTTCTTGTTGTTGATCTTTCCATTCATATGGCACTTTGGTCTTCTGCAGTTTTACGCAATGGATTTGCAATTTTACTGAACTTTGGAATGAACTGATGGTAATGTCCACCCCAGCCCCATATACTCTTCTTAATTCCTTTGCGTATTGCAGAACTGAGAAGTATTCTACCTGTTCCACTTAACACTTGTCTTGCTCTACACCTTCATCCGGTGTTTCATATGATAAAAATATTACTTCCTTTCTCAGTAATTCAGACTTATCTGGTTGTAACTTTAACCTATGTGCCTTTAAAACATCCAACATTTGCTGCAGCTTTTCATTATGTTCCATTGATGAACCTCTGTAGCAGATTATGTCATCCAAATACGCTAAACACGTGCAATCCTTCCACGGCTACATTCATTAGTTTCTGGAATGTGCATTCTTTGGCAGCCTTTTATACTCATAGTGCTGACAATTTGCACTATGCCCTTTCTTTTCTCTGTCTGTTGGATCTGTCAAACTCTGATAGTACCCATTGATTAAATCCAAAACGTCCAATATCTCAATTCTCATGGAAATGGAAAAGGCTTCCCCGACTGAAATTTTGACCAGTTTTCTATAGTTGGTTGTGAATCTGTATTTCATACTGGCATCTTTTTTTCTCTTATTAATGGTTTCATTGATTTGCTCCTGTAATACCACCATTTGTCACCTTTTAAATAAATAAAAAAAAAAAAGTTGCAGTATGCGATATAAAGTTTGTCCAACTTGTGTTGATCCTTTTTGTTCAAATGATCAGATTGGCTGCTTCTCTAACCTGGGTGATACAATTTCTGTTCAGGCCCAAACCATTTGATACTGTCTGCATTGATGTCACTTTCTCTATTGGTACCCCTAATACTTATGTAGCTCTGAGATCATACCCTGTCTCATTCATATTCAGTATGCTGAGAATACATACCTGTCATTACTTCCTGTTTGGCAGTAGTAACTTATTTTTCATTACAGGAATTTGATCTTGTTTCTATGCATATCCTTTAATTTTTTTTCTTCATTAGGGCCGATTCTCATGTCACTTTCTGGCCCCGCACTACCTTACCTTAAAGATAACTCATCACTTTTTGTCTCACAACTTACCTTTGATTTGCATAGCTTATTTTTTACTTCACCTCTTTGTGATGTACGCTGTTTTGTCGTATTTCCCTCACATGTGTGACTTACCTTTTTATTCATAGATTCTTTTAGACATCTACCAAAACTGTTCATTTCCACCTTCTTTGCAGTCTGACTCACAGACTGCCACAAAGCTTGTCTTCTTTGATTATGTATCAATTTTATGAGTTATCTTTTAATTTGTTTTCCATTAACTGTGATTGTTACCTGCCCATAGATTTCATAGAAATTTGAAGTGTTACTTCTGTCTCTGCCAGTGTCAGCAGTGGGATATTTTGACCATGTATACTAATTGCCCTGCCTCCATAATTAATCAAAATCTTTTGCTTCCTCAAGAATTCACATCCTACTAGACTGCCTAAGGAATATTCAACCTTTTTCATATGACTTGGAACTCGCACTTCACTGGCACTTTCCCTTCTATTAATAAAAGCAGATCTATAGATCCTAACAGCCCACTGTACTTTTCAATCTATCAACATCTTTCCTGCTATTTAAGGCTCCTTTTGTGAGTCTCTCTTCCTTTATAGGTCTTGTATGTGCTCTGGTATCTATTAATAACTTAACTGCCTTCCTAATTCATTAATTAAAACTTCCAGGCTGAATTGCCATGGTCCATATATAAAACTTCTTCTCTTTCCTGACGTTTCGTTGCCTACTATAGGCAACATCTTCCAAGGTGAGTCGGCAACTCACCTCAGAAGATGTTGCCTGCAGTAGGCAACAAAATGTCAGGAGGGAGAAGAAGTTTTATATATGGACCACGGCAATTCAGCACAGAAGTTTTAATTAATGAAGATGCCGGCCGTGAAAGCTTACATGTTATGATTTGCCTTCCTAATTCCTAGTAATATGCCATCATAATTTCGTTTCATGCTTCACAGTCAGTGGCTCTAACTTTTGGCCATTTTGTCATGGTAATGTGTGACTGCTTATTCAAACCATTAGTTTCCCTTATTACTTGTTGGTACAGTCCCTAAATTCTCATTGCATTGGGTTCTAATGTGTTATGTGTTTTACAATCCTGTGTTTGATGCTTGTGCCTTTTGCAATTTTCACAAATCGTTATCTTTTTACATTCAATGTCAATGTGTCCTTGTTTATCACAGTGATGACAAAAGTTCTGGAAGCTCTTATCTTCTTGCACCTTCATGGGTGTCGCTAGTCAATGTACTCTTGTGCTCCTCTTTGACTTCTCACCATCTCTAGCCATGTGACCCCTCTGTCCACAGTTATAACATTCAGTGTTCGAATTCCTTACAAACTATTCTTGGGAAGTGACCCTTTTCTTCGATGGTTAAAACATGCTTTCCTCTTGCAGTGTGCCACCTAAGCAAATTTGTCCACCCTGCTTTCTTCAATTGTCTGAATGCTGTCACTTGCTAGGCCCTGTATGAAGGAAGACCATCCTAGTGCACATACCAGTTCTAGTTCACTGTATGGTTGTGCTGTCTCATACTCTTGATCAGGTGGTCGAGCAGCTGGTGGGGTATAGCCTCCCATTCTTGCACCAGTGCCTGTCAGAGCTCCTGAAGTGTTGTAGGGGTTTGAAGACATGCAGTGATACATCGACCGAGAGCATCCCAGACATGCTCGATGGAGTTTAGGTCTGGAGAACAGGCAGGCCACTCCATTTGCCTGATATCTTCTGTTTCAAGGTACTCCTCCATGATGGCAGCTCACTGGCGCCATGAGTTTTCATCTGTAAGGAGGAAGGTGGGACCCACTGCACCCCTGAAAAGGCAGACATACTGGTGCAAAATGATGTCCTGATATACCTGACCTGTTACAGTTCCTCTGTCAAAGACATGCAGGGGTGTACGTGCACCTATCATAATCCCACCTCACGCCATAAAACCACTACCTCCATACAGGTCCCTTTCAAGGACATTAAGGGGTTGGTATCTGGTTCCTGGTTCACACTAGATGAAATCACTGTTCAGACTATACCTGGACTCGTCTGTGAACATAACCTGGGACGACTGTTCCAATGACCATGTACTGTGTTCTTGACACCAGGCTTTACGGGCTCTCCTGTGACCAGGGGTCAGTGGAATGCACCTGCAGGTCTCTGGGCGAATAAACCATGTCTGTTCCGTCGTCTGAAGACCGTATGTCTAGAGACAACTGTTCCAGTTGCTGCAGTAAGGTCCCGAGCAAGGCTACCTGCAATACTCCGTGGCCGTCTGCGGGCACTGATGGTGAGATATCGGTCTTCTTGTGGTGATGTACACTGTGGACGTCCCGTACTGTAGCGCCTGGACACGTTTCGTGTCTGCTGGAATCGTTGCCATAATCGTGATATCACACATTGTTCTACGACCTGCTGTGTTTGACCAGCCTCCAGTCGCCATAGTATTCTACCCCTCATAATGTCATCAATATGTGTTCTTTGAGCCATTTTCAACACACAGTCACCATTAGCACGTCTGAAAACATCTGAACACTTACTCACTGCACCATACTTGGACATGCACCAACACACCCTTGTGTATGTGGACTGCTGCCAGTGCCACCGTGTGATGACCGCAGGTCAAATGCACCACATGGTCATACCCCGAGGTGATTTAAACCCACAAACCGCCCACCAGAGTGTTGTCTCATCATGTATCAACATTACCCTTAATTTATGAGCATGAGTGTATGTTACCTAGATAAATGTATTCTGAAAATTTCATATATTAATAATTTTTGGTATTGTGACTTTCTTTCTGTGTATGTAACATCACAGTAGTTAACGATAGGCTCTAAGATTTGATGAAGTGAAAGTTCAGCACCCGTAGCTCTACACAGCTCAGATTTTTGGGAATTTATGAATTGTTGCAACACCAGAGCATTGTGCCCTCATGTATATTACTACTACTACGTGATCAGGCCCAGTGGACCGCACGCATCTACAAGTTTCCTCCTCCACTGCATTCTGTCCATTGCTGCTATCAGCCATTCGTCCACAGCTATTGACACTTGGTTTAAATCTTCATGGAGTCCATCCCTCCAATGCTTCTTGGGTCTCCCTGGCTGTCTCTTTCCTGTAGGTGTGAAATCCAGGAGCTTCCGAGGCCATCTGTGATCCTCTATCCGGGCCACATGGCCGGCCCAGTGCATTCGTTTGGCTTTGACAGTTCCTGCTATGTTGGGCTGCTGGTATAGTTCCTCAAGCTCTTGGTTGTATCTGATCCTCGATTCCCCTGTATCTGCATCCAGAACCGGACCGAAGATCTTCCGAAGCACTTTTCTCTCAAAAACAAGGAGCTTATGGAAGTCCTGTTTCCAGATACTCCATGTCTCACAGCCATATAGAACAACAGGCTGGATCAGGGTTTTGTACAGTCGAATCTTGATTTGTCTGGAGAGAGATTTGGACCAAAGCAGTTGTGCTAGGCTGTGGTAAGATCAGTTTCCTGCTTGTATTCTGAAATTTACCTCTGCTTCACATGACGAGTTCTCAGTGAAAAGTGCCCCTAGGTATTTGAATTCTTGCACTCCCTTGTAGGAATGGTTCGCAACCTGCTGTGATTGTAGATGATCAGCAGTCTGACAATGGCCACACGTCATAATGAGGTACTCTGTCTTGGCTTCGTTTATGCTTAGACGAAATTTGCTGGCAGCCTCCTTTAGTGCTTTGATCATTGCTTACATATTTATGAAACAGTAGCTGAGCAGCAACTTAGAATACTAAATGTGTATGGAGTGAGATACACTCACATTTA
Organism: Schistocerca americana; assembly: GCF_021461395.2. Taxonomy (NCBI): domain Eukaryota; kingdom Metazoa; phylum Arthropoda; class Insecta; order Orthoptera; family Acrididae; genus Schistocerca; species Schistocerca americana. The sequence continues at coordinate 147,232,355 of NC_060128.1, forward strand.
CTGCCACGCAGGGTTCCAGTGTAGCAGTGAAGGAGCTACAGGAGAAGCTAGAGGCAGCGGAGGCCGCGCGGAAGAAAGCGGAGGCAGAGCTGTCATCTTCCAGGACGGAGTCCGCGAGGCTGGAGGAGGAGGTGCACGACCTGGAGCAGCAGCTGGGCGAGGGTGAGGAGGAGAGGGAGCAGTTGGTGCGCAAGTTGGAGCTCGCGGAGCGCGGCCGGCGGGAAGCGGAGGCGGAGCAGCGCCGGCTGCGGCAGCTGCTGCAGGAAGCCGAGGAGCAGCGCCGCCAGATGGAGGCGCGTGTCGCCACCCTGGAGAGGCGCCTCACCATGGCGCAGGACAGTGCACCGGCACCGCGGGCCGCGGCGGGGGCGTTTGTCACCATGGAGACGAGGGCTGCAGCTGACAGGTGTGTTACTGTACTGGCAGCTACTTGTACCACCACCACTAATACCCTTTGTACTAATATGCATATTAGCGACAAAACACTTAATAAAGAAATACATGACCCCAACACCAGAGATAGAGAGAGATCTCACGATATCTCTCATAGGACAACACTTTGTGAGAAAAGCACTCACTATGCAGGCATAAAACTACTGAATTGCTTCCATCCTCATACTGTATTTACTCAAATCTAAGCCGCACTTGAATCAAAGCTGCACCTGAAAAATGAGACTCGGAATCAAGGAAAAAAAAATTTCCCAAATCTAAGCCGCACCTGAAATTTGAGACTCGAAATTTAAGTGGAGAGAAAAGTTTTAGACCGCACCTCCAAATCAAAACAAAGTTGGTCTATTGTAACATGAGATACAATTTAGGTCAAATGGATAAAGATACAGCTACAGTAGTTTGGTTCGAGTCGTAAACTTAGCAGTTAAGCTTTCCAGGTACCCATTGCTACGCGTCAGGCACTCCGTCCGTATTTATACGGGTACCCTTCCTTTTTCATGTGCTTCATCTGGCTTGAATCGGTTGCTTATTTTGCTTTGATCTGATAAGTGCCATTATCTTTGTTATAGGTGTTTACGTCACTCTAAGCTTAAAATGCATTATTGTACTTCGTCATGCATTGTTTGTCGCATTTTGATAATGAGTGTTTAGGACCTGTCACCGCTTGCGGCATGGCTTGCTTCTGTGTGTGCTACCGCCTCTTACAATAAAAAAAAAAAAGAGAAATTGTCTCATTAGTGAAACAATGGCAAGAGACTGCTATTTGCTGTTACTTACACTGCTGCTTTCTTAGATAATGATCAACAAGAACCAAATAATAGACTTCGTATGATAGAAGGTGTTCTGAACGTTTTCTCCGTTTGAAAATTTTTGCAGACGCCTCTTTAGTATATTATATTCTGCACAGAAATGAGATTCATCTTAGATTTAAAAATCTAGTCAGTTGCTGTGCTTCATTTCTGACTATATCACTGATCAGCATAAGAATAATACGCATATAAACATGACATGATATGTATATCCTTCCGGGTTTGCTGTTGTCTCACTCTAGTTTTGTAGTTTATTAGGCAGACAGGATTTAAATGAGATAGCAGCAAACATGAAAGAATACATGGCAAATGTTTACATTCTTCTACCTTTTCTTTTAATTTATTTACTGACGCAGAGGTTTTGGCGCCAGTTTTTACCTTTGTGCCTCGAAAGCATGCCTGTATAGCACTACATATATTTGATGGCAGAAGTTAGTTGTGGCGGCACCTACCAACATTTTTCAGAACTTACCGCGGCCGGTTTTTGGATTACAGAAACTGGAAAAAAAGTGTGGCTTAGATTTGAGTAAATACAGTATCTCCAAATTGCCCATTACAGAAATAAAAAAGAAATTAAAATTATGGCTTCTAAATAATCCTGTGTATTCAGTAGATGAGTTTCTACATTTAGTACACTTGTTTGGTGGAAGACCCTTTTTCTAAAAATATATGTATCTCAGATCGTAGACTGTGTCACAAACTGTAAATACATGAATCTCAGATCTGAAGGCTGTGTCACAAACTGTAAATTTCCTGATCTATGTATTGCAATAGCAAGTTAATTTTATATATAGTCCATATATGAAGGGCTTATTTCAGTAGTGGTACAAGTCCATTTTTGTTCATTCTGAGATACAGAGTCCTAAAGTTAAATGAGCGCTGAAAAATCTGCAGTTGAAATACCAGAAATATTCAAGCATATGGCTTCTTGCTAGAGATGAACCTTTCTTTCTGTTTGTTTGGATCATTAATTTCAGAAGCATTATAGGCAGAAAAGTGGAGGTAATGGACTTGTACCACTATTGAAATAAGCCCTTCATATGTAACATTGTCGTCTCAACTAAATTTAGAAAAAATTGCATAGATAATAATACCAGGCAATAATATGTAACTCTTGTAAGTAAAACTCTGACTTATCCAGAAGACTGGGTGGAAAAAAAAGAAAATTTACAATCAGTTGATTTTGGATAAAAAATAAATAAATAAATTGTAATAACACTTAATGGCAACAGGAAATGTAATGGGCACTCAAATGAAAACCAAACACCTATCACAACAGAGCCGTGGAATGGTTCCTTTCAAAAGTAATCAACACACATGTGAAGATATTTATCCCTCTGGGAGATGAGATGATAAATGAAGAATGCGGCCAGCTGCTAATGGATCCACAATGGCACCCATTTTTGTTTTCTTTTGTCTGACTGAAACTGATGTCCACACACATTCTTCTTCTGGTCACAAACTATGAGGAAATCCAAAGGTGAAAGATTCAATTTGTATGGAGGATTTTGCATTGTTTCCCAACCAATCACTAAAGTGTAGCCTCCATACAGTTGGCAGAGTGGGGTGGACATTGTCTTCTAAAAGGATGATTCCATCTGACAGCATTCCTTGGCATTTTGACTTTATGGCAGGTCACTATACCTGCAAAGTTTCTTAATAGCAGTATGCATTAGTTGTGGTCCCACACTCAAGGAACTCTACAAGCAGAGGGCACCTGCAGTTGAAGAAGAAGGTCACCGTAACCTTTACTAGAATGTGCGTGAAGAGCTTTGAATTTCTTTGGCAGAAGATGTGGGATGTTTCCATTGAAGACTTGGGTAAAGCATGTCAACTGTGAAACAAATAGGCAGTTGATGGAATGGGGTCACACAAGCTCCCCTAAGAAACCAGGGAAGTGTTTGCAAATACTGTCAGCAAGAGAGATCATAGCTACCGTGTTTTGAAACTGAGTTTAGAGAGTGATTCTCGATGAGTTTGTTGAACATGGCACAACGATTACCTCAGAGAGGTATTGTCAGACACTGATTAAGTGAAAGTGGGTGATACAAAACAAGCATTGGGGGAAACTTAGCACAAAAGTTTTGTTTTTTCACAACACACATGGCCAATCATACATCAGAGCTCCTATGGGGTTTTGGATGGGAGGTGTTTGATTATCCACCAAACAGTCCAGATATGGTGCTGAATGACTACCACCTCTTCCCAGCAATGAAGGTATGGTTCGTAATATAACACTTTGATACTGACACTGAACAGCATGCTGGTGCAAACCAGTGGTTGCAATTTGCAAGTGGCAGATTTCTACCAAGAAGGTATTCAGAAACTTGTGCCATGGTATTATAAGTATGTCAGTTTGAATGGCAATTATGTAGGAAGTTGTTTAAGAGTTTGTCTTTAAAATGTATATAATAAAATTTGGTTTTTGCATACTATTAATTTTTTATTTAAAAATGTCTGTTACTTTCTGGATAGCCCTTCTATGACCATTGAAACATACCATTGCTGACAGGTAGCCTATCTCAGTGGGAAATTTTGGTTGTGTATCTGCAATTTCTGAGTACTGTGACACTCTTCATACACTTCATACACTTGACAAGGCATCTTTTTAGTCAGTCACTCACTGTTCCTGTAATGAGTGTGCCCTTCTGTAATGGAGTGTATTTTGTGGTCAAGCTTTGTGGTAATCCACTTCTACTACTAGTAATGCTAATACTAATTATAATACAAATATGGTGACCCCTGGCAGCAACAGCTAATATAAACACCAAAGGTAGGATATTGGGGGATGCAGGAATCAAATACTCTTGCAGCTGTAAACATTTAGGCTTTCTGTGATCTTCTAAAATAACTTCACTTAACACCACAGCAGAGGCTCTTTCCCATCCATATCCACTTGAGTCAGCGCACCATCCTTAATTCACTCATTGTCAGTGAGATGTTAAATATTGATCTGTTAGCTACCTGAATAACTACTAAATATCTACAGCAGTACATTCTACTTTATTTCAGTATTACCCAACTGTGTATGCTATCTGAGTGAGATGAGTAGCTTACATTCTTCAACATCTACTAATTGAGATATGTGGCAGGGATGAGGTGAGAAATAGATGTACAACTCTTTCACACGTAAAACTTGTCTGAGCTGTTTTGTCTCATTCCAGTCACACTGTCTGCGATGGAATGTTGAAGGATAATCTGCTTCTTTCCTTCCTTCTATATTTTGTACCTCATCATGCTTCTAAATGTTATTGGCTAATTTATATGTTAAAAGGAGATTAATCGCCTGTAAAATGTAACCTCTGTGGGTACAGCTTTCTCCTGGCTCACCATCTTCTGCTGCTGAGTGAGGTGGCAAAAAGGGTATGCCAGTGGGCTTGTATTTAAGATCTGTAGATTTGAAATTCAGTGGAGTGATCCCAGTCTTTATTTGGAGTCACTTTGGTCAGAATTATTGCTCAACTGTGGCTATCAGTTTCTAACTGAGATTTTGTGCAATTTAAAATGTCCTGAATGTTGACAAGGCATCTTTTTAGTCAGTCACTCACTGTTCCTGTAATGAGTGTGCCCTTCTGTAATGGAGTGTATTTTGCGGTCAAGCTTTGTGGTAATCCACACTATTTCATGTTTTTCATACTTCTTTTCCATATAAATATCACATGATATACATATAGAGTTATGTTCATTTTAATATAAAAGCATTGTTTACATAGCAGTTAATATTATTGTTAGTATTATTATTATAGTTACTAAGATGTACTTTTTTCATTAAATGAATATTTACTCATGAATAAATGACAATAGCAAAATAACATATGTGTATGAAGAGTGTCACAGTACTCAGAAATTGCAGATACACAACCAAAATTTGACTTTGTGGAGGCCGGCCGGAGTGGCCGAGTGGTTCTAGGCACTTCTGTCTGGAACCGCCCGACCGCTAGAGTCGCAGGTTTGAGTCCTGCCTCAGGCATGGATGTGTGTGATGTCCTTAGGATAGTTAGGTTTAAGTAGCTCTAAGTTCTAGGGGACTGATGACCTCAGACGTTAAGTCCCATAGTGCTCAGAGCCATTTGAACCATTTGACTTTGTGGATCGTGTTCTACGCAAAAGTGGTGGATCAGAATCTGCAAAAAGAAGGGAATCAAATTGTACACTAAACTGAATGTGACACATTATTGAGTTTAATTATACCATGGAAGCTGATGAATGAAATTAAGAGATAGCAGATTGCTGGTGAACTCTGTTGGTGAGCAGCTGTGACAGTGGAAAGGACGTCACTGATGAGTTCATGGTCATTCCATGATAAAATCCCAATCTTTCTCCCACTCTCACCACTACGGACGGTGTTGTCAGCAGCATCAGCCGGTCTCCGTCCCGCGAGGAGGAGTCGCGAGCCAGGCAGAACCGGCCGTGGCTGCAGCAGACGTCTGTCACGCAACAGGCTGCTCCGTCGCAGAGGTCGCCCCCTGCCACTGAGGGAGACAGCAGCTCCAGTGGTGACCAGAGGCAGCAGCAGGAGAAAGGACAGCAGCAGGAGAAGGGACAGCAGCGCGAACAGCAGCAGGGACAGCAACGCGCGAGCGGTGTCGCGGACGAGCGCCGCACTCTCAGTGCCAGCAAGGCCGCCGAACTGGAACTCTTCAAGCGTGAGGTTAGATCCCGTGTGTCCGGGTTCGTGTCTAGTCGAGGCACCCACCTGTGCATTCATTTCAATGTCTTTAATGGTATTAGAAGTTGAAGGAATCCAGAGTGTGCCCACACGGTAACAGCATTTACAGAATGGGGAAAAAGCACTACAAGTATACAGAGAAGGGTAGCATGAATGGTCACAGGTTTGTTTGATCCATGGTAGAGTTTCACAGAGATTCTGAAGGAACTGAACTGGAAGAATCTTGAAGACAGACATAAACTATCACAAGAGAGTCTATTAATAAAGTTTCAAGAACCAGCTTTAAATAATGATTCTAGGAATATACTATAATCTATGTATCACTCACATAGGGATTGTGAGTATAAGATTAGAATAATTACTACATGCACAGAAGCATTCAGACATTCATTCTTGCTGCACTCTATACGTGAAAGGAACGGAAAGAAACCATAATAATTGGTACAGTGGAATGTACCCTCTGCCGTGCACTTCAGGGTGATTTGCAGAGTATAGATGAAGATGCAAATGTAGATACTGAAACAAATCTCTTTGACTGTGTGGTCTTTGCTTTCCATGTTTTGGGAAGAGGTAGTACGGACCAAAACAAGAAAAGAATTTCCGGTAAGCATGGCTTTAAAACATTCAACTCAAGAGCTAGTAGCACTTGTCCATTAGAATAAATGTGTTTGACAGCAGTGAAGATGAACAAATGCACATAGATTTTAAGATATGTGCCTTAGAACATTCTCTTGCTGGCCTTTTTTTTCTATTTTTGGTCTATCCTACCAGATCTGTAGAAGAGATTTGTTTCACAGTATTGAAAATGAAGAAGTGCTCATAACTCTTAAGGTAAATATTTTAGAGCCCATGTTTACTAGACTTTCTTGCTTTGAATGATTGTTCTTGTCATCTCTCTTAATACTCACCATTCCTCCTGCGACACCCTGCACAATTTTATAATAAATCACTGTGGTACCTTTAAGTACCACAAACTTGGTCCCAGTTAACTCTATTACATCATAGTGTTTCTACAAAGATTCTGACCTTACAAATTATTCAGTTTTTCTATTTGTAATTCATAATATTACCACATCAATGTATACTTCTTGCACTAGTGACATTTTGGATTTCTTTTACACATTTTTTTTTCTGATTTTGAGCTGTAACATTTGCTCACATTTATACATTACTTACTTAATAAAATGTATTTAGTTTTGCGAGAAACATAAATTTTTGGATAAAACACAGAATTTCATGATATTGAACTATTTCCTACATATTATCAAATCACCATCACTGCAGTTATAAATATGAAATTATGTCCACAGATTTGAAATAGACTAATAAACTCTCATTTATCTATATTTGTCAGCTGCCTAACAACCAATATTCTCAAACGGAATATTGTTTCTCTATTACAGAAAAAATCAGTATTTTGAATCAGTCATGTGGGTGGTATCGATCAGTTTATAGTATGTTGGTATTGGCAGTTCATTAACTTCCTATTTCATTAGTTACATCTTAAAGTGTACAAATATATTAATATTGGGTCCTCCTGGTTCTTGTTATATATTAATGATCTACCATCATCCAGCTGATATACTTCCCACCCCACCTCAAACATCTAGAACACCTTTGCCTCTCCTTCACCTCCTGTAAACTTGAATCCCAGTAGCCCACAGTCTCCTCCATACTTAAGAGTCTGGCCTATTACTGTGTGCCTAGCAACACGCCCACATTCCCCCCATCTCAAAACGCTCCATGTCCTTTACCTGTGTAATTTCTACTGCCTTCCCCAACCACACTGTCATGTCTACTGTGTAATCTCCGCTTTCTTCCTGCCATGACCTACTCTACCCTACCCATCACATCCCAAATGGTAGCTCCAACCCACATAGACATCCCACATCTTTTCCATATACATACTTCTCCAGTACAGCGGACACCCCAGTCACCATCCACAGCTACCAGCAGCATCCCACATACCATCCTCATAACCAATACAGCGCTGAGGGTTGAGAATATGACAGTGTGAAAGCTACAAGACACACAGAAGAGAGACATAGATCAGTGGACAGAATAACTCTCGAAGTTTTTAACTTACATTACATATGCACAACATGGACACCATTTGTTTCATGGCAAGGTATCTGCATGCAGTTAATTGTAGCTGCCTGGGAAGGCATAATGACAGCCCCTCACTTTGGAAATTGTTCGTTGAGTTGCCTGTCTGCAGGTGTAAACTACTTTGATGTAACAACATGGAATCAATGATAGGTTTACAGGGGTCCATGAAGCAAGCCATCAATCTTTTGAAAGCTAGAATACCTGGTTCAGTACAACACATGAAGGTAAAAACAGTCACTGTTCAAGAAATTGAAAGAGTTATTAAATCCCTGAAAAGTAAAACCTCTGCTGGAATTGACAACATTTCTAACAAATTATTAAAATACTGCTCCAGCCATGTAAGTAAAGTCCTTTGCCACATTTTTGATGCGTCACTTAAGCAAGGAAAAGTTCCTGAGAGGCTTAAGTATGCAGTTGTAAAACTGCTGTATAAGAAGGGGGATAAGACGGATACTGCTCACTATAGGCCAATATCACTACTGACAAGCTTTTCAAAGGTTTTAGAGAAACTAATGCATGCCGGCATAGTTAAGCATCTCAGTGAACACAACATCTTCAGCAAAAGTCAGTTTGGATTTCAGAAAGGTTTGTCAACAGAAGATGCAATATTTGCATTTACTGGCAAACTCTTGGACTCCATCAACAAAAAACTGAAAGTGATTGGCATATTTTGTGACCTAACAAAAGCATTTGAATGTGTAAATCACCAAATTCTTTTACAAAAAGCTGCACATGTCGGTATAAGTGGTGCAGCAGGGAAATGACTTGACTCATAACTGTCAAACAGTAAACAAAAAGTTGTAGTCGATAGTCAAGATGGTGTCTCAGTATCTTCAGAATGAGGTACCATCACATGTGGAGTGCCGCAGGGCTCAGATCTGGGCTCCCTACTTTTTATTATACACTCCTGGAAACTGAAATAAGAACACCGTGAATTCATTGTCCCAGGAAGGGGAAACTTTATTGACACATTCCTGGGGTCAGATACATCACATGATCACACTGACAGATCCACAGGCACATAGACACAAGCAACAGAGCATGCACAATGTCGCCACTAGTACAGTGTATATCCACCTTTCACAGCAATGCAGGCTGCTATTCTCCCATGGAGACGATCGTAGAGATGCTGGATATAGTCCTGTGGAACGGCTTGCCATGCCATTTCCACCTGGCGCCTCAGTTGGACCAGGGTTCGTGCTGGACGTGCAGACCGCGTGAGACGACGCTTCATCCAGTCCCAAACATGCTCAATGGAGGACAGATCCGGAGATCTTGCTGGCCAGGGTAGTTGACTTACACCTTCTAGAGCACGTTGGGTGGCACGGGATACATGCGGACGTGCATTGTCCTGTTGGAACAGCAAGTTCGTGTAGGAGATCGCTCCCCACACCATGATGCCGGGTGTTGACCCTGTGTGCCTCAGTCGTATGCAGTCCTGATTGTGGCGCTCACCTGCACGGCGCCAAAAACGCATACGACCATCATTGGCACCAAGGCAGAAGCGACTCTCATCGCTGAAGACGACACGTCTCCATTCGTCCCTCCATTCACGCCTGTCGCGACACCATTGGAGGCGGGCTGCACGATGTTGGGGCATGAGCGGAAGACGGCCTAACGGTGTGCAGGACCGTAGCCCAGCTTCATGGAGACGGTTGCGAATGGTCCTCGCCGATACCCCAGGAGCAACAGTGTCCCTAATTTGCTGGGAAGTGGCGGTGCGGTCCCCTACGACACTGCGTAGGATCCTACGGTCTTGGCGTGCATCCGTGCGTTGCTGCGGTCCGGTCCCAGGTCGACGGGCACGTGCACCTTCCGCCGACCACTGGCGACAACATCGATGTACTGTGGAGACCTCACACCCCACGTGTTGAGCAATTCGGCGGTACGTCCACCCGGCCTCCCGCATGCCCACTATACGCCCTCGCTCAAAGTCCGTCAACTGCACATACGGTTCACGTCCACGCTGTCGCGGCATGCTACCAGTGTTAAAGACTGCGATGGAGCTCCGTATGCCACGGCAAACTGGCTGACACTGACGGCGGCGGTGCACAAATGCTGCGCAGCTAGCGCCATTCGACGGCCAACACCGCGGTTCCTGGTGTGTCCGCTGTGCCGTGCGTGTGATCATTGCTTGTACAGCCCTCTCGCAGTGTCCAGAGCAAGTATGGTGGGTCTGACACACCGGTGTCAATGTGTTCTTTTTTCCATTTCCAGGAGTGTATTTATAAATGATCTCCCTCTCTGTATGGAATATTCTAGATTCACCATTTTTGCTGATGACACTACACTATTTATTGATAATTCAGTAGATAAACTTGAGGTTACAGCAAATAAAGTTTTAAATGAAATGGTGAACTGGTTGAACATAAATGGTCTTTCTTTAAATTACTGTAAAACAAACTACATTCAGTTCCACACAACATCCAAAGATGAGGAAATAGTAGTAAAAATAGGTGAGCAGACAATAACCAGGGTAGATTCCTCAAAATATGTAGGCTTGCATATTGATAGCAAACTGAATTGGTCAAACCACATCCTGGATGTATGCAAAAGACTAAGTTCAGCAACATACGCATTGCGCATTGTTTCTTCTGACAGAAATATGGAAACCATGAAGTCAGTGTATTATGGTTACTTTCATGCAATTATGGCATTTGGAATTATATTTTGGGGAAATCAGCCACAGGCTAAAAAAGTACTGTGTGTACAAAAAAGAGCCATAAGGATGATGTGTGGAGTCCATCCTAGAGCCACATGCAGGAATCTTTTTAAGAAGCTTGAAATACTTACATCCACTGTGCAATATATATTCTCTTTGATGTGCTTCATAAGGAAAGAAAAATCCATCTTTAAGCTGAATAGTGCATATCACAGTCACAATACTAGAACGAAACATGATATCCACTATGAACAGCCAAATCTAAATATGGTGCAGAAAGGAGTCCATTTCAGTGGCTCTAAGATTTTTAATGTCCTCCCTTTAAGAATTAAGTGTTTGGTAGATGGTGATCTCTTGTTTAAAAAAAACCTTAAGGCAGTTCCTATTGCAAGGACCATTTTATACAATAGAAGAGTTCATGAACTACAGTGTTTAACATTTCTTGTATTGTAAATCGCAAATGTATGTCCAAATTTGTATTTGTAATACCCAATATTTTTGTTGCAAACATATATTTTGCAATATTTATTTCGGTGTAACACTTATTATTTTGTAATCTTTATCTCTAAAATGTATTTTTTGTAGTGGGACCTAAGTTACTGTTTACTGTTTTTGTTTTGTAATCTCTATCTGTCTCTAAAATGAATTTTTTGCAGTGGGACCTAAGTTACTGTTTACTGTTCTTGTTTTGTTTTATGTATTACCATAAATTCTGGACAAAAGCTTGTAAAATTGACACGTTCCATATCCTGTGATAGTGTCACAACATGGATCACTGGAACAAGAGACAAATAAATAATAAAAAAATAAAAAAATTAATAAAAATATCTACAAGCTCCAACATGTCTGCCCACTAGTGCTAGTAGAGTATTTTTGCTGGAAAGAACAGATAAGCAGTTGTTGGTATCCCAGTTAGACTCTGAATTGATATCAGCTACAAGGCATATTCCAGAACTAAGGTCCGGTGACCAATTTGTAACTGATGGTAAGTCTGAATGAAGTTTCACTCACGCAGCCCCGTCTGCCGACTCTTTAGGAAGCTACTGCTGTGTTGTTTTGATTCAGTTGTTTGCCAGTCAGTAAGAGCAGATCACAATGGTTGAGACAATCATAGATCCTACCAGTAGTGAAGTGTGCTGTGTGGTTAGATATTTGCTGGTAAAAGGATCTTCAGCTGCTGAAATCTTTCATGTGCAGTGCCTAATGTATGGACCTGAAATAATGAGTTCAAACAAGTTTGAAAATGGTGTCGAGAATCTCAAAATGGCCGAACAAACATTCACAGTGAATAGTTGAGTGGCACGCCCAGTATTCAGACCGACGACATCATTGATCAGCCAAAAAATTTGAAGTGATTGGCAGTTGACAATTGGTGGTCTGAGTAATGAATTCAAAAATGTTGCTCAAACCCCAATTTACAGGATTGTCACTGAACAGCTTGGATATCACAATCTGTGTGTGAGGTGGGTTCCAAAAATGCTTACAGATCAGCACAGGGAGCAAAGAATGCATGCCGTGTGACAATTTTTGGAGTGCTATAGGCAAGATGGTGATGATTTGTTTTCTCACATTGTTACAGGCAATGAGATGTGGATGTAGTACACCAGCACACAAATCCAAACGATGGTCAATGGGCTGATGTCATTCAAGTTCACCCAAACCAAAAAATTTTGAGGAATTTTTGTTTGCAAACTGAAAAATGATGGCTACAATTTCTTGGGATGAAAAAGGTGCCCTTTTTTTATTTCATGGAGCATGGGTTAGCAATTACAACTGATATATACTATCAAACACTAACCAAACTGAGATGTGCAGTACAAAATCAATGCCACAGGAAACTATCATCTGGCATAATTCTTCACAAAACCACACACCCTCACATCACTGGCTGCCAAAACTGAGGGGAAGATTCCAGCTTTACGGTGAGAACTTCTTGAGCACCCTCTGTACAGCTTTGATCTTGAACTACATGATTTTTTCACCGTCTTCCATTTGAAAAAGTCTCTGGGTGGACAATTTCAAAATGATGAACTCAAGACTGTTGTTACCAATTAGTTCAATTACCAGGTAGCAGTCTACTATGCAGAGAGGTTAAAGAAGCTGGTTCAGCATTACAGAAAGTGTATAGATGTGAACGGCAATTATTGGAAAAGTAATGTAGATATATAGCAAAATATTACTTTCAATTAAATCCTTCCCTCATGGGCTTATTCTTTTTATTGCCAAATGGAACTTAGTTTTGGAATACTCCTGGTAGCACCAGTGTGATGGACTTAGAGACATTATGGACAAAGTTTAAAAGTATTGTGAATTGTGTTCTGGAGAAGTACAAGGTGCTGAGTAAGTGGATTACTCAGTTCAAAAGAGAATTCACAAAGGCACCCCGGGGGTGCTTATGAATAGCTGTGAACATATCACATCACCATCATTGTGCCATAAGCATCACCACCTATTTTAACTTCTGAAATTATTATTACATATTAACACTTTGACAGATACTGACACCTTAACTCGTCATTCTTCGCTGCTGACAAGTTCAAGTGCAGCCTCCAGATTTCACTTCAGTGCTAGCGACTCATTATTTCAGGACTCCTCACTGCACCTGAGCACTAACGATGAGCCTAGATATGCCACCACACAGGAATCTGAATGCCCTTGATGAACTTAAATGTATGGCAAATTTTTTGCTCCATGTTTCAGTAACACTTCACAGTTCTGACCACTAACTTGTGTCAGGAAAATTTATATCTTGTGATCCCGTTTTGCTGCATTTAACTCTGCTTTACATTTTCCTGTTTTCCTCAACATCTGTTCCATAAATAAAATGAGGAGATGTCACAGCTGCACTGAGTAAGAGATTATGGAGGTACAAAGTGTGAAAGTGAGGATGAATTACTCGATGTTGAAGTAAATGAAAATTTATCCACAGTCTGAAAGCAGCAATTTTAAGCTTTCCTAAGTCAGCAGGTGTAATATTACACTCTTATGTTTAAACACAAGATGTGATTGATAGTTATTCCACATCTGAAGAATGTGAAAGTGATAGTAACTTCCGTTCAAAAACTATTGAAGCAAACGCCATCTTTACATCTCTGTGAATTTCTAACAACAGCAAATTCACAGAGAAGCTTCAAAGCCAAAATTAATTTTTACACCCACAACTATTTACATTTGGTGTGCTGACAAGTCTTTGATCGACAGAGGGAGATGTCACAGTAAGCATTCCAGAGCTATTCAGCAGATGGCGAGGGAAGCTGTTTGGCTAAACCCGGCTCAGGTAGAACCCCAAATGCAGCCTACTTAGCACAGGTGGATGTGTTAGGTGATAATGATGCTGTGTTTGGCTGAGCATGTTGCAAGCACATCTGCAGCAGACAATGTGTTAAGTCTTAAAGGTGTTTAATCAAAAGGAATCTTAAAGGTGTTTAATTAAAAGGCTGAAGAGCATCAATTTGCCCTCCACTCTCCCCTCTCCAACCCCCCCTTCCCCCCCCCCCCCTCCCAACCTTCCCCACCAGTAAGGTGAATGTAAACAATGCTTAAACAAAAATAAGGATGATTCAGACTATTATGCAAACAAAATGTGGTGTGGCACCACATTAGGTAGGCATTTGTATTAGTTTATTTCAGCACTTGTAATTTATATACTTATGAATATTCTGTAGGCTGATGTTTCTTGTGAAACAGGTGAATGTGAAGAGGGAAGCAAGGCACCGTGCCATGGCGGCTGTCTCTGCCGAGCTGGAGCGCCTGCGGCGTGAACTGCAGTGTGAACGACGTGCGAGGCGGCGCTTGGAGGTGCGCCTCGGCCAGCACGGCGAAGAGATAGATGCAGACGCAGAGGAACGGAGCCAGGGAGATGAGGACCGTGAGGACGAGGAGCTGCCGGAAGGTGACAGTGACGGAGAGGCCGAGCGGCGCTGCCAGGTGAGTGGGGGGGGGGGTGTGGGCACAGAAAGCAAGCCTACTCGGCTGGAAATGATACAGCTATCAAAATGGTCTGAGCTCCAGTCAAATTGATTTTTTTGATACACATAATGTTTCATCCCCATCTGTGGATGGCCTTTTCAGTGGAAGTCATAGCTTTGTTCCACAATATGAGGTGTGATCAAAAAGTAGTTGGAATGTTTTAATTTTGCAAGTTTTATACATCTAATTTACAAACTTTTTTATCTTGTTGGTACACTTGTTCCTGGTGTTTGTTTTGAATATTTGGTTTATTGTTGACAGTTGAAAAGGATATACATGTTTTCCAGTGCTCAGCGAATTTTTACTTTAAAAAAAGATAGATCAAAGAGTTTATATGAAATTTTGCTTTAAAAATGGATTAATGTGTAGCAACACATTCAAAATATTGGTTTTGGGTTTTTGCAAATCTAACATGAATAAGACAAGAATTCATAAGTGGTAAAAACATTTCAAAGAGGGTCAAGAAGATGTTGAAGACAATGATCACCCTGGATGCCCTAGCATATAAATTACTGACAACAGTGTGGAAGAAGTGAAGAAAACGATTCTGTCAAGCAATTTTTGGGATGTTTTGGGCATGAAATGTGTAGCAGCAAATTTTTTTCCAATTTTGTTGAATTTCGGCCAAAAATGACATCACAGAGACAACGATTGAGAATTGCTGAATGAAGTCAACAGCAGCCAAGAACTTCTAAAGAACAGGTGATAAAACATGGGTGTGCAGGTACGACATTGAAACTAAAGCCCACACATCCCAATAAAAACTGCCTGAAGAGCCAAGGCTGCAAAAAATTCGACAAGTTTGATCAAATGTGAAGGTTCTTCTCACTGTTTTCTTCGATTGCAATGAGATAGTGCATTATGAGTTCCTGCCTTATGGTCATACAGTCAGTAAAGAATACTTCCTGGAAGTTACACACTGTTTGCATGAAACATTACAAAGAAAACAACCAGAATTGTGGCAAAAACAACTGCATCACATTAATGCTCCCACTCACACTTCAATTCTCGTTTGTGATTTTTTGGCAAAAAAGAGAGCAGTTATGTTGCCTCAGCCACTGTTCACCAGATATGATCCCCTGTGGCTTCTTTCTATTTCTGAGAGTGAAGAGAACCAGGAAAGGGCGTTGTTCTGCTACAATTGAAGAGGTAAAAATGGACTCTCTGAAGGAGACGAACACCATAGCAAAAAGTGAGTTCCAGAAATGCTTCCAAGATTGTTAAAGGTACTGGCACAAGAGTGTTATATCTGAGGGGGTTACTTTGAACGGGACAAAGTTACTTTTTTATCACACTCCATGTTCAGGGAACACCATACCTGCAAGGGGAATTCCAAGACAGATGCCTCCTACTGTTTTGTTTTGGCTTTGAATGTTTGAGCAAGAATATGTTGAGATGGTTCTAATTTCTGAATCTACCTACTAATGTCCTGTTGGTTTTGCTGTCCTTTAGCAAATACTGGCAGTAAGGGAGCATTCCAAACTGGCATCTGACATCAAGGCCCATGTGTTCCGTTGTTGCAGAATTTCTTATTGCTGAATGCACTGACTGAAACCTGGTCTGAAAATGATCTACATGACAAGTCCTGCCCCAGTCAACACTGATCAGCTGCCATTCCCTGTAAAGATTAGTGCTTAGATGAACTTGTGTGTGATGATTGGTGGATTATGACTGAACTGCACAGTTGAATGTCAGGTGCAGTGCCTTTGACGAGATGTTATGCGACCTTGAATATTGTCAAGTGTGTGTGAAATGGCTCCAGTAGATGCTTACACAAGACCAGAAAAAAATGTAGAAGAGGAATATGTCTTGATCTGCTGGACCAATATGAGGCTGAACAATACAGTTTTCTGAACTCCATCATCACCAGGAATGAGACACGATGTCACTATTACAATTCAGAACCCAAAAGAAAGTTGACAGAGTGGCAACATGTAAATTCTGCAACAAACAAGGAGTTTGAGACATATTCATCTGCAGGCAAAGTGATGTGCACAGTATCCTGAAATGGAAAGGACATAGTTCTTCAATATTTTGTGTGCTGTGGAGCCTAAAGTAACTGTCAGTTCAGAACATTACAAGGTTACACTGACTAGGCGGAAAATGCAAATTTCAAAAGACAGGCCAGTGAAGAAGACAAACTTCTGCTCACAGCCTGACCATACCAAGCCCCACAACACTTCTGCAAGTGTGGAATTCATTGCCAAATTTGGTTGAATTGTCTTATCACATCAAATGTACATTCTTGATTTGACACCATCAGACTTCCTGTGAACGGTGGAGTAGCTGACTCAATATTTTCCAGAGTCAGATGTTAGCTTCAAGGCTATAGAAGAGTGACTAACCTCAGCTGGTTCATGTCCTGATGACCACAGCATGGAAGCTCTTGTTCATTGTTGTGAGAAGTGGATAACAGAAGGTGGAAACAATGTTGGAAAAGACAGTATGTAGCTGAAATTGTGCTGTATTTAATGGCATTACTGTGCTTTCTGTATCTGCTGTAGTTACCATGAGAGCAAATGGGAGACATTAGCTTTGGGGTGGCTCTCATAATACCGAAAACTGACACAACTGAAAGTATACAATAATAAGTGCAAAAATATTCTGGTAAACATGGCCCAAAAACAAGACATTTGTGAGATATTTGCAAATGTGTGGTTACAGGTCATCCTATTCAGTAGAAATGTATAAGGGGAGATCAAATGAAAACGGGAATGGTAAGAAGAACATAAATAAGCTGTGTATTATTTCAAAAATAATCACCATAACATTGATACATTTATCTCACTGTGAGATGAGACAGCTAATGCATTCATGGAAAAATGTTTGCAGTTGACTACGGAAGCACAATCATACCCAGGATTGTACCACTTCATCCAAAACCATCGACAGCCGCAAATTTCTTTTTTCAGAGCCCCAAAAATATGGAAACCACACGGGGAAAGATTAGGAATGTATGAAGGATATGTAAGTGCTTCCAAGTGAAAATTCTGCTGCATAGTCAAAACAAACAGGCATACCAGCTGTGGGAAAGTGATGGTGACGTTTCTCATTGGCTCCAAAAACACCCTGCTCATTGACTTTCTGGAACATGGTGCCACAATTAACACACAGCGGTACATGGGCGCTTTGCAAAAGTTGGAGTGTGCTATCAAGTCCAAATACCCAGGAATGTTGATGGATGGCATCATTCCATTGGAAGATAATGCTCATCCATAGGTTGTCAAGATTATTTCAAGTACGATGCAGAAGCTTCGCTGGGAAGCCCTTACACATCCTCCGTACAGTCCTGATATCTCTCCGTGCTATTTTCATATTTTTGGAGCCCTGAAGGAAGATATTCCTGACTATCAATTTGCTTTGGACAAAGAGGTGCTCACCTGGATACACTCATGGTTCCGTAGGCAACCACAAATATTTTTCTATGATGACATTGATCGTATTGTCTCACAGTGAGATAAATGTGTTAACAGTTATGACAATTACTTTTGAAATAATAAACAGTTTACTTGCATTTTTCCGTCTGTCTTGTTTTCATTTGACTGCCCCCTATATTACCCATTATCTGTTACCAGTTGCTCATTACCATTTCCCCTTACTTATTACACATTCCTATTACATGTCACCCATTACTAGTTTCCAGTTGCCTCTTTCTCTTTTACTGTTATTGGGTATACACTACCTGTAACCTGATGCCTGTTACCCACTTCCTGTTACCTGGTACACATTTTCTTTTTGCCACTACTCAATATACATTAAACATTACCCATTATTAACTGTCTGTTACTCGTGGGCCATTCTGCATTACCAAATACCTGTTACACATTCTCTTTTACCCACTTTCCTTTGGCCTCTTACCCATAGCTCATTATCCACTTGTTGTTATCCATAGGTCATTACCCATTTCCCAATTCCCATTACCACTTATCCATCATCTGTTATGCATTACTCATTACATTTGGCATATGTGAAATTCTGTTTGCTATAAGTCATTTGCTGTTAGCCATTTGCTATTTGCTCTTAACAGATTAGCTGTTAACTGTTAGCCATTAGACATGTGATATTAGCTATTACACGTTACCATTATATGTTAACCATTGGCCATGTGCTGTTAGCCATTACATGTTGCCTGTTGTTATGACACATCCAGTTGTCATCACCCTTCCAGTCACTTGTGATATGTCCCGCACTGGTGGAGGTGCAATGAGAACACAGCCCAGATAAACAAAGCAGAACAATTTTATTAAAGAATACATAAACAAAAAAGCTCCTTTCTGGAGTGAGTTTTTACAAGAACCGTTCATAGTAAAGTTTTGTTCATCAGTTGATTGATGTAAGTCCATAACTGGGCAGATATCCGTAAATAACAAAGTCCGAGCTCACTTCGGAGTTGAAGAGCTATGAGGGTGAGTAAAATGAAAACCTTAAATTTGTAATAACAAATCGAAATTTCACGCCGTTATCCTGTAAGTTGGTAAGCGTGCCACAAACAGCATGCAGAATGGCCTGTAGGTGGCAGCATAGTGCAGATGCACACATACCGTCACAGTATCAGTATAAAGATGGCTGCCCCACTTGTGACTTGCACCAGGGAAGAACAGCGTTCTGTTATTTGGTTTTTGCATAGTGAAGGTGTGAAACCTATTGAAATTCATCGACAAATGAAGGTTCAGTACGGTGATACATGTTTGTCACAGCAGCAAGTCTACAAATGGAGGAAGTTCGCAAATGGTGTGACTTCAGTGGAAGATACTCCTCATCCAGGTCAGGCACAATGTGTTGTGACTCCACAGAACATCACAGCTGTTGAAGCCATAGTGAAGGAAAACTGCCGAGTGACACTGAATGACATTGCAGTATGTTTACAGATTAGTCATGGGTCAGCACATCGCATTGTACATGATGTGCTCCAGTTTCACAAAGTGTCTGCATGATTGGTGCCACGGCAGCTGACTCCTGAAATGAGAGAATGACATTTTGATGCTTGTGAAGGACTTTTTCGGCGCTTTGAGCGAGAAGGTGATGGCTTCCTTGCAAGAATCGTTACTGGGGATGAAACCTGGGTTCACTTCCATCAACCGGAAACGAAGAGAGCGAGCAAGGGTGGCACCATTCCTCATCACCAAAACCAAAGAAGTTTCGAACAGAACTATGACCAGGGAAGGTTATGCTGACTCTCTTTTGGGATGAAAAAGGTGCCATTTTGGAGCATTACATGCCTAGGTGTCCTTTTGCGACATGACAGTGCAAGGCCCCACACTGCCTGTACAACAGTTGAACCAATCACAGACATTCATTTTGAGTGTCTTCCTGAACCACCATACTCACCAGACATTGCCTCAAGTGATTTCCATATGTTTGAGCCCACTCAAAGACGCAATGGGAGGAAAGAAGTTCCATTCTGATGAAGAGGTGCACCAGGTGGTGCAGGTGTGGTTGTGTGGACTACCAAAAGAATTTTTTTCTAAAGAAATTTATGCACTTTGTAAGCGCTGGAGGACTTGCATTGAGTGTTGGGGAGCTTATGTTGAAAAGTGATACAGCTTTGTAGCACTTCTGCACAATAAATAATATTTAAAAAAATATTTAAGGCTTTCATTTGACTCACCCTCATACAACACAGAGTAAGGATGATGGGCAGTATTTAAGTCCACTGCAGTCTCCAGCATAGAGGTCACGTCCTGGCAATGCCTGAGGTACCCAATGGTTGCATCACAGGCAGTATCATGGGAGCGGAGATTGAGAGAACTCTGGACCACTACAGTGGTTGGTTCCTCATCCAGAAGACTCAAAGGAATGAACTGGCCTGGCTCAGCTTGGCACTAGTGGAAATGCCCTACTTGTGGCTGGGTTTATTGATGGCACATGACCCCACAGAAGCAAGCAGGACCATGAGGCCACTGACCTCTGGTGGCACTAATGTTGCTGTCTGTTGGCCCGGCAGGCATTTGAGGTCTTCTGGCTGTCATCCGCAGGTGTGACCCCAGTGGCTCCAATGTGCAGGCCACTTACATGACTGATAAGATGGAGATTGTTGGTAACAAAGGTGAATGGCTCATACACAGCAATTCGCTGTGTATCTAATCTGTCAGAGATTATTATGAAAAGAATAGATTGCTCATCACCATATAGAGATGCTGAGTCATAGACAGGCACAACAAAGACTGCTTAACATGTGGGCTTTCAGCCAAAACGCCTTCTTGTAAAGTAGACGAAACACACACACGCACACACACACACACACACACACACACACACACACATACACACACACACACACACACACACACACACATATAACCACAACTCACACGCACATGACCAGTGTCTCAGATTTTCCATTGTTTAACCTGTCAGAAAGATTAGTAAACATATTACACTACTGGCCATTAAAACTGCAACACCAAGAAGAAATGCAGGTGGTAAATGGGTATTCATTGGACAAATATATTATACTAGAACTGACATGTGATTACATTTTCACGCAATTTGGGTGCACAGATCCTGAGAAATCAGTTCCCACAACAATCATCTCTGGCTGTAATAACGGCCTTGATATGCCTGGGCATTGAGTCAAACAGAGCTTGGATGGTGTGTACAGGCACAACTGCCCATGCAGCTTCAACACAATACAACAGTTCATCAAGAGTAGTGACTGGCCTATTGTGACAAGCCAGTTGCTCCGCCACCATTGACCAGATGTTTTCAATTGGTGAGAGATCTGGAGAATGTACTGGCCAGGGCAGCAGTCAAACATTTTCTGTATCCAGAAAGGCCCGTACAGGACCTGCAACATGCGGTCATGCAATATCCTGCTGAAATGTAGGGTTTCACAGGGATTGAATGAAGGTTATAGCCACGGATCATAACACATCTGAAATGTAATGTCCACTGTTCAAAGTGCCGTCAATGCGAACAATAGGTGACCGAGACATGTAACCGATGGCACCCCATACCATCACGCCAGGTGATACGCCAGTAGAGCGATGACGAATACACACTTCCAATGTGCATTCACTGCGACGTCGCCAAACACGGATGCGACCATCATGATACTGTAAACAGGACCTGGATTCATCCGAAAAAATGACGGTTTGCCATTCGTGCACCCAGGTTCGTCGTTGAGTACACCATCGCAGGCGCTCCTGTCTGTGATGCAGTGTCAAGGGTAACCGCAACCACGGTCTCCGAGCTGATAGTCCACGCTGCTGCAAACATTGTCGAACTGTTCATGCAGATGGTTGTTGTCTTGCAAAGGTCCCCATCTGTTGATTCAGAATTCAAGACCTGGCTGCATGATGTGTTACAGCCATGCGAATAAGATGCTTGTCATCTCGACTGCTAGTAATACAAGGCCATTGGGATCCAGCATGGCGTTCTGTATTACCTTCCTGAACCCACCGATTCCATATTCTGCTAACAGTCATTGAATATCGACCAACACGAGCAATCTCGCGATACGATAAACCGCAATTGCGATATGCTACTATCCGACCTTTATCAAAGCCGGAAACGTGATGGTATGCATTTATCCTCCTTACTTGAGGCATCACAACAACGTTTCTCCAGGCAACACTGGTCAACTTCTGTTTGTGTATGAGAAATCGGTTGGAAACTTTCCTCATGTCATCATGTTGTAGGTCTCGCAACCGGTGTCAACCCTGTGTGAATGCTCTGAAAATCATTTGCATATCACAGCATCTTCTTCCTGTAGGTTAAATTTCACGTCTGTAGCACGTCATCTTCGTGGTGTAGCAATTTTAATGGCCAGTAGTGTATATTACTACCACTTTCTGTCTGATGTTGGCTAGGCACTGTGGCCGAGAGGTTCTAGGTGCTTCAGTCCGGAACCGCTTGACCGCTATGGTCGCAGGTTCGAATCCTGCCTCGGGCATGGACGTGTGTGGTGTCAGTCCTTAGGTTAGTTAGTTTTAAGTAGTTCTAAGTTCTAGGGGACTGATGACCTCAGATGTTAAGTCCCATAGTGCTCAGAGCCATTTGAACCGTTTGTCTGATGTCGTATCTGGTATTTAGGTGTCACTGGAGGAAGACATGCATCTGAAGCTGGAGCAAATGAAGAATGAGCTGGAGACAGAACGTGAGCTGAGGAGGGCTCTGGAGGACTCTGTGGAGCAGCTGAGGTGCCAGCTGGAGGCAGAGGAGCGTCGGAGACTGGAGGCAGAGGAACTCCGTGCAGATCTGGACAGGGAGAGGCAGAGGAGGGCAGAGGTATGGGCAATGCACCATAGCTGCATGGAGGAGGCAGCACTTATATGAGTGCGGCCTTCTGCCCATGGAGCATGTTTCAATATCAATCTCCTGTGCATCAACTGTGTCTTGGAGGTTTCTGTGGTTATGATGTGAGTGATAAGAGTAAGGAGACTGATTTTTTATCTGTTGTTGTTGTGGTCTTCAGTCCTGAGACTGGTTTGATGCAGCTCTCCGTGCTACTCCATCCTGTGCAAGCTTCTTCATCTCCCAGTACCTACTGCAACCTACATCCTTCTGAATCTGCTTAGTGTATTCATCTCTTGGCCTCCCTCAACGATTTTTATCCTCCACGCTTCCCTCCAATGCTGAATTTGTGATCCCTTGATGCCTCAGAACATGTCCTACCAACCGATCCCTTCTTCTAGTTAAGTTGTGCTACAAACTCCTCTTCTCCCCAATTCTGTTCAATACCTCCTCATTTGTTATGTGATCTACACATCTAATCTTCAGCATTCTTCTGTAGCACCACATTTTGAAAGCTTCTATTCTCTTCTTGTCCAAACTATTTATCGTCCACATTTCACTTCCATACGTGGCTACACTCCATACAAACACTTTCAGAAACGACTTCCTGACAGTTAAATCTATACTCAATGTTAACAAATTTCTCTTCTTCAGAAACGCTTTCCTTGCCATTGCCAGTATACATTTTATATCCTCCCTGCTTCGACCATCATCAGTTATTTTGCAAGCTCCTTTACTACTTTAAGTGTCTCATTTCCGAATCTAATTCCCTCAGCATCACCCGACTTTATTTGACTACATTCCATTATCCTCGTTTTGTGTTTGTTGATGTTCATCTTATACCCTCCTTTCAAGACACTGTCCATTCTGTTCAACTGCTCTTCCAAGTCCTTTGCTGTCCCTGACAGAATTACAATGTCATCGGCGACCCTCAAAGTTTGTATTTCTTCTCCATGGATTTTAAAACCTACTCCGAATTTTTCTTTTGTTTCCTTTACTGCTTGCTCAATATACAGATTGAATAACATTGGGGAGAGGCTACAACCTTGTCTCACTCCCTTCCCAATCACTGCTTCCCTTTCATGCCCCTCGACTCTTATAACTGCCATCTGGTTTCTGCACAAATTGTAAATAGCCTTTCGCTCCCTGTATTTTACCCCTGCCGCCTTTAGAATTTGAAAGAGAGTATTCCAGTCAACATTGTCAAAAGCTTTCTCTAAGTCTAGAAATGTAAGTTTGCCTTTCCTTAATCTATTTTCTAAGATAATTCATAGGGTCAGTACTGCCTCACGTGTTCCAACATTTCGACGGAATCCAAACTGATCTTCCCCGAGGTCGGCTTCTACCAGTTTTTCCATTCATCTGTAAAGAATTCGCATTATTATTTTGCAGATGTGACTTATTAAACTCATAGTTTGGTAATTTTCTCATCTGTCAACACCTGCTTTCTTTGGGATTGGAATTATTATATTCTTCTTGAAGTCTGAGAGTATTTCACCTATCTCATACAGCTTGCTCACCAGATGGTAGAATTTTGTCAGGACTGGCTCTCCCAGGGCCGTCAGTGGTTCCAATGGAATGTTGTCTACTACCGGGGCCTTTTTTCAACTCAGGTCTTTCAGTGCTCTGTCAAACTCTTCAAGCAGTAACGTATCTCCCATTTCACCTTCATCTATACCCTCTTCCATTTCCATAATATTGTCCTCAAGTACATTGCCCTTGTATAGACCTTCTATATACTCCTTCCACCTTTCTGCTTTCCCTTCTTTGCTTTTCCATTTGAGCTTTTGATATTCGTACAAGTGGCTCTCTTTTCTCCAAAGGTCTCTTTAATTTTCCTGTAGGCAGTATCTATCTTACCCCTAGTGAGATAAGCCTCTACATCCGTACATTTGTCCTTCAGCCATCCCTGCTTAGCCATTTTTCAGTTCCTGTTGATCTCATTTTTGAGATGTTTGTATTCCTTTTTATTTTTTATCTACCACAGTTTTTTTTTTCAAGTAACAATATTGTCCATTTCAAAGTAGTTCCCTTTGACAGCTATGTACCAGTAGAGTCTTTGTTTCTAGTCGTGGCAACTAGTAGGGCCTTTAACGTGTTGGTCTCATTCTTGTGAATGTTCTCCAGAGTCCCAAAATGACATCCTTTCAAGACTTTTTCAATTTTGGATAAAGAAAAAAGTCATGAGAACTCAGATCAGGTGAACAGGGGGGCTGCAGAACAACTGGAATGCCTTTCGAAGTCAAAAATTTCGTGATGGAAATGGCCATTTGACATGTGTTGTTGACAGGATGCAGCATCTACTTGTTTGCAATGTCAGTGTTCACTTGATTCACCCTTTTCCTGAGCCTTTCAAGGACATATTTGTAAAATGCTTGGTTGACAGTTTGTTCTGGAGGAAAAAATCCCTTATACATAGTAGCACTACTGTCAAAAAAGCAAATCAGCATTGTTTTGGTTTCCTTATTCAAGCTTTTTTCAGTCCAGGAGATGTCTCAGTGTGCCACTTCTCGTTTAACCACTTTGTCTCAAGATTGTACTAAAAAATCCAAAATTCATCACCTATGATCGCACAACTGAACTTGTCATAGGCAATCCTCCCAAGAAGATCAATGCACAGGTTTCTTCAATTGTCCTTGTTTGGATTAGATTAGATTAGATTAGATTAGTTTTTCATTCCATAGACCCGTGCTGATGAGATCCTCGCGGATGTGCTCAGGTGTAAGGTTTTTCAGCACCATTTTGGCACAAACCTCTTGCATACGCAAAGTTCAGTCAAAATTTGATGTAGGTGAAAGTGTTTAACAGGTCACCCATCATCCTTATTGTTAAATGTTGATCTGATTTCCAAGCATGCATGTGTTTGATGTTTTCATCAGTTTTTGAAGTTGGGGGTCTTGCTGAGAGAGGTTCCTCTTCAGTGTGTTCTCAGGGTTCATCTTCAATGTGTTCTTGGCCTTCACTCTTCAAAGGTCACACTCATGGATTGTCCAAGTTAACATAAAACTTTGATGGCATAACATTGTTCTGAGTTCTGCTGTTCCAATTTCATAAGACACAACACAAACACAGCTTCAGTGACTGCATTCTAAAAAATGTGTGTCATTACTTTTCGCAAACACCTCATATATTCCATTCTTGCCTTCCTCCGTAGCAGTTTTCGTATTATTCCACATTTCTGGATGAAACTATTAGTATTTTTCATTGCCTCAGTATCTTAATTGGGATTTAAATTGCATCCAAATTGGAAAGGTAAATTAAAAAGTATCCGCACATGTTTCTAATTTATTAAAAAAAAAAAATTCTATCCTAGTCACTCTACTTTTCAATGCACTTGGTCTGTCACAGGACAAACTTTTCAATACCCACAGAAAAATGTTTTTCAGTTGAGCAGAGAGTCATGAGTGCTACAGTTCCTTCACCTCTATACTCATCTTTAAGTGACCCAAGCAGATCAAAATTTGACAGGTGAAATCAGGACTGTACACACAATGCTCCAACACTTTGAAATGCATATTCTGAAGAGTTTGAATGATGTATGTGGTCACATGTGGCCACGCATTCTAATGCAAACAAATGGTCAAGTGCGAACAGGACTTGTACACTGAAGGTCCTGTACAAATTTAATTGTATAAGTAGTTCACCCATCCTGGAAATCAAGAGTCTCAACAATTTTTGCCTGTTTTCGATATAGATACTGACAAGAAATCAGTCCCAGAAATGCCAAGACCATGGAGCAGTTCCTCAGACTAGCCTGAACATACGGAAAGAAGTGCGAAAACATGACCACAAGTTACGTTTTATGTTCGGATGTAGTAAAGTGTTCATCTGTTATGCTTTTGACGGGTGATGAATTCAGTGTATGTCCTAATGGCAAAAAGATATTTTTTATATGATATTATTACAATTTAACAGTTTTCAGATTTTTTACCTTACTTCTACAGTGAAATATTGCTTCTTGCTAAATTTCATGATTCTGCATCAACAGGAAAGTACCCTATATGTTTTGATGAGTGAGTTTGTGAATATCAAAATATGTGACATAAGTGGCCATATCTTTTGACTGCATCAACTAAGAAGCCAAAATCTTTTATAGTGCCAAGGGAGCATAGACCTTAGTATGTGACTTAAATTTGAACTTGATATGCCAATCTGTTCAAGAGAAAGAGGGTGTCATAGCTGACAGACAGAAAAACAGACAGAGGGATGAAAAATGAAAAAAAATTTTTGTGTGTGTATAATTACAAAATAACAATTTTTGGACTTTTTCCTTTGCTTATATTGTAAAACCTAATGTATTGCCAAATTTCATGATTCTAGATCAACGCGAGGTACTCCATAGGTTTTGATGAGTGAGTTTTCGATGAACAAAATGTGTGGCATAAATGGCCATATATTTTGACTGTATTGACTTAGAAACTTAAAATTTTTACACTGCCAAGAGACCATAGTCCTTAGTATGTAATGCTAATTTGAATGTGATATGCAACATATTGAAGAGAAAATGAATCTTAACAGACAAACAGACAGATGGATAAAAATGACAAACAAAATATTTTTTCATGTTATATACTTAGAAATTAACAATTTTAAGATTTTTCCTGTACTTGAATTGTGACACCTTGCTTCTTGCCAACTTTTGTGATTCTATGTCAATGGGGAGTACCCTATAGTTTATTATGAGTAAGTTTTGATATCCTATAGTTTATTATGAGTAAGTTTTGAGAGTATCAAAATATGTAACATACATGGCAGTATATATAGACTGAATTGATGTACAAGCTTAAAATTTGTACACCACCATGGGATCATAGACCTTAATATGTAACATAACTTGGTATGTCTTCCCATTCTGGAGAAAAAGGGTTCTTAACAGTCTAACAGACAGACAGAAGGACAGACAGAATGAGATTTTCACTCTGCAGTGGAGTGTGCACCGATATGAAACATCCTGGCAGATTAAAACTGTGTGCCGGACCAAGAATTGAACTTGTGACCTTTGCCTTTCATGATCAAGTGCTCTACCACTTGAACAACCCAAGCACAACTCACTCCCCATCCTCACAGCTTTACTTATGTCAGCACCTCGTCTCCTACCTCCCAAACTTCACAGAAGCTCTCCTGCGGACTTTGCAGAGCATTTGCCCACAAAAGGCAAAGGTCCTGAGTTTGAGTCTTGGTCTGGCACACAGTTTTAATCTGCCAGGAAGTTTCAGACAGTCAGACAGATGGAGAGACAAGAAAGCAATCCTCTAAGGGTTCTGTTTTTACTGTTTGAGGCACAGAACCCTAAAAAGGATGCCATTTAACAACAGACCTCAGCATTTGTTTCAAATTGCAGGCTTCAGCTCATTGCAAAGCATATCACTGTAGTATTGAGTATTTACTGTTGACCCCGAGGGTTGGCTCTTGTTATTTTTTTTTTTTTTCTTCTTTCTTGTTCCAAGAGATGAACCTGTGTTTCACCTCCAGTGATGACCTGTTTCAAAAACATTTCATTTTCATTAGCATGGTGCAGTAGTTGCTGACAGATTCTCACACAATTGCACATGTGGTCTCCATCCAATTGTTTTGAGACCTGTCTTGCACAGACTTATGAAACATGAGCCTGTTGTGCACGATTTCATGTGCAGAACTGTGACTAATGTGCATGTGGTTAGCCATTTTATTAAAAATCGGTTGTTGGTTATTCAAAATCGTGCCACGGGTGTGCTCTGTGTTGGTATCAACAATAGATGTGACAGGATGTTCTGTTCTTTCCTGGTTCTACACTCTTGTTTGGTCATTTTTAAATTGTTAAATCTACTGGTAAATGATGTCAATATTGCAATGCATGTGTTGTTAAGAAGAACCAACCATTATGAAATACACTACTAGCCATTAAAATTGCTACGCCACAAAGATGATGTGCTACAGATGTGAAATTTAACCGACAGGAAGAAGATGCTGTGATATGCAAATGATTAGCTTTTCAGAGCATTCACACTAGGTTCGCACCAGTGGCAATGCCTACAACATGCTGACATGAGGAAAGTTTCCAACCGATTTCTCATACACAAACAGAAGTTGACTGGCGTTTCCTGGTGAAACGTCGTTGTGATGCCTCGTATAAGGAAGAGAAATGCGTGCCATCACGATTCTGACTTTGATAAAGATCGGATTGTAGCCTATCGCGGTTGCGGTTTATCGCATCGTGACATTGCTGCTCGTGTTGGTCAAGATCCAATGACTGTTATCAGAATATGGAATCGATGGGTTCAGGAGGGTAATATGGAACGCCGTGCTGGATCCCAGTGGCCTCGTATCACTAGCAGTTGAGATGACAGGCATCATATCCGCATGGCTGAAACGGATCGTGCAGCCATGTCTCAATCCCTGAGTCATCAAATGGGGACATTTGCAAGACAACAACCATCTGCATGAACAGTTTGACAATGTTTGCAGCAGCATGGACTATCAGCTCGGAAACCGTGGTTGCGGTTACCCTTGACGCTACATCACAGATGGTGTACTCAATGACGAACCTGGGTGCACGAATGGCAAAACATCATTTTTTCGGATGAATCCAGGTTCTGTTTACAGCTTCATGATGGTCACATCCATGTTTGGCGACATCGCGGTGAACGCACATTGGAGGTGTGTATTCATCATCGCTATACTGGCATATCACCCGGCTTGATGGTATGGGGTGCCATTGGTTACATGTCTCGGTCACCTTTTGTTCGCACTGATGGCACTTTGAACAGTGGACGTTACATTTCAGATGTGCTACGACCCATGGCTCTACCCTTCATTCGATCCCTGCAAAACCTTAAATTTCAGCAGGATAATGCACGACCGAATGTTACAGGTCCTGTACTGGCCTTTCTGGATACAGAAAATGTTTGACTGCTGTCCTGGCCAGCACATTCTCCAGATCTCTCACCAATTGAAAATGTCTGGGCAATGGTGGCTGAGCAACTGGCTCATCACAATACGCCAGTCACTACTCTTGATGAACTGTGGTATCATGTTGAAGCTGTATGGGCAGCTGTACCTGTACATGCCATCCAAGCTCTGTTTGGCTCAATACCCAGGCATATCAAGGCCGTTATTACGGCCAGAGGTGGTTGTTCTGGGTACTGATTTCTCAGGATCTATGCACCCAAATTGCATGAAAATGTAATTACATGTCAGTTGTAGTATAATATATTTGTCCAATGAATACCCGTTTATTATCTGCATTTCTTCTTGCTGTAGCAGTTTTAATGGCCAGTAGTGTATATGAAATGTATTCACAGTTGCGAGTATGAGCACTGGTCAGTTGTATAAGGGAATGATGGCAATGAAAATCAGTGCCGGGCCAGGACTCAAACCCAGATATCCTGCCTTATGCAAACAGTCACCTTAACTGCTCTGCCTATCCATGCATGGCATGTGACGAGATCCAAGCTTCCATATGTTAATGTTCCTTTGTTACAACCTGTAGTCGTGTACACGTTATTTAATTTCTGTATAGGGGAAGACATGTTAATTGAAATTTGCTGTGTATGAGTACAAGTTGTGATGCAGGAATGATGAGATATAGAAGTTTGGGTATGGCCATGGATTGTTCTCGAATAGCCAGTGTGATTAAGCCGGCTGCTCACATAGAATGGGAAATCTGGGTTCAAGTCCCGACCAGCACAGATTTTCATTGACAGCATTCCCTTATACAGCTGATGGTTGTTTGTATTCACAACTGTGAATACATTTCATGTATTTTGTAATGACTGTAGTCACTGCAGTGACTGTTGTTATAGGCATCCATGTCTGGAGGTACATTGCATTATTCTTCTTAATGACACTGTGATATTGTATTTATCTGCTGATTAAAGGCATTAATTTTCAAATAAAATGCCCTCACCTACATGGGAGTTACATAATGTGTGTACAAGTACAGGTTGTGATGCAGGAATGATGACATATGGAAGTTTTGGTGGGGCCATGGGTTGTGCATTGATAGCCAAAGTGGCTAAGCTGACTGCTTGCGTAAAGTGGGAAATCTGCGTTTGAGTGTCAGTCCAGCACAGATTTTCATTTTCATCATTCCATTATACAGCTGAGGGTTGTTGGGTATACATTTCATGTTGCTGGTGAACACTTTCTGTGGTGAAGTATTTCCCCTATATTGTGCTGAAAGTGTTCTACAGCTTTGAGCTGCTGGTACTTATCCAGACCACAAGAAATTGATAACAGAATGCTGTTGTTCACTGATGCAGATAGAGAGTGGTGCAGCAATTTTTATTTCACAAGACGGACAGATGTAACAATGCTGAAATGAGTCACAAGCAAAGAGAATAATGCCATCTGGGGCTAGTGGGCGCACTAAGCAGTACTGCCAACTTAAAGACAGTTACAAAATAAGTACAGAATCTTATTGATTTACCCTCATATTTCACTCTAGGACACCATGTTTGAGCACTGGTTTTCAAAACTGCCTCACTGGATTTGACAAATCACTTCTTTTTGCTGAACATCAATGCATTAACTCTCTTTGCATGGTGATTTTATTTAAATAGCTTTATTTTGTGTGAAAAAACTGAAAGCAATTAGAGACTAATTCTTACAAAAAGTAGAAACAGCGACTGTCCACTGTTAATAATACTATTTATTCAGCTCAAATAATGCCATTACAGGTTTCAAACTGACAGTTTGATTGTCAATCAGCTATTCACATTTAAAATTACATTTAGGTTATGCTTTACATGTGAAGTTGGCTGTTTTTTTTCTGTGGGGAAAATTCCTTGGGGTGGCTGTGGCATCAAAGTTCCTATATTATTATATGTCAACAGTGCTGATAAATAATGCAGAATTTTTGGCACCACCACCAGTGCAAGGAATGAGAACAGGAATGGACCACGCACCAAACCTTGCAGGAGACAAAACCAAGTTTCCCCCTCATGTTTGCGTTCAGTAATATTGGTCTAGTATGTTTGTTACAGAATTTCTAATGAAAAGAAGAAAAAGAATATAGTAGTTTCCACAGCAAAACTTTGTGTCGAAACCTGGCAGAAAATCCAAAGAGATTCTGGTCGTATGAGAAGTAGTTAGCGGCAAGAAACAATCAATGCCTTCTCTGCGTGATAACAATGGTGATACTACCGAAGACAGTACTGCCAAAGCAGAGTCACTAAATGCAGCCTTCAGGAATGCCTTCACAAAAGAAGACGAGGAAAATACTCCAGAATTCGAATCAAGAACAGCCACCAACATGAGTAATGTAGAAGTAAATATCCTCGGAGTGTGAAGCAACTTAATCACTTAATAAAAGCAAGTCTTCTGGTCCAGACTGTATACTGTTTAGATTCTTCTCTGAGTATGCTGATGCAATTGCTCCATACTTAACAATCATATACAATCGTTCACTCAACAAAAGATCCATACCCAAAGACTGGAAAGTTGCACAGTTCCCACCAATATACAAGAAAGGTAGTAGGAGTAATCCACTAAATTACAGACCCATATTATTAATGTCAATATGCAGCAGGATTTTGGAACATATATTGCATTTGAACATTATGGATTATCTCAAAGAAAATGGTCTGTTGACACACAGTCAACATGGATTAAGAATACATCATTCTTGTGAAACACAACTAGCTGTTTACTCGCATGAAGGTGTTGAGTGCTATTGACAAGGGATTCCAGACTGATTCCTTATTTCTGGATTTCCGGAAGGCTTTTGCACCGTACCACACAAGCGGCTTGTAGTGAAATTGCATGCTTTTGGAATATTGTCTCAGTTATGTGACTGGATTTGTGATTTACTGTCAGAGAGGTCACAGTTCTTAGTAACTGATGGAAAGTCATTGAGTAAAACAGGAGTGATTTCTGGTGTTCCCCAAGGTAGCATTATAGGCCCTTTGCTGTTCCTTATCTACACACATCAAAAAAAGTTTTCCATCACCTTGGTTCCGAGAGTCCCGGGACCTGTACAGAAAATTGGAATAGAGATCAACATAAACATCATTTCTGCCCTTTTTATTGCTCAGGAAAGCCACACATTGCCTGTTGTACCACCATACAGCAAGACTTTCAGAGGTGATGGTCCAGATTTCTGTACACACCGGTACCTCTAATACGCAGTAGCACATCCTCTTGCACTACTGCATGCCTGTATCCATCATGGCATACTATCCACAAGTTCATCAAGGCACTGTTGGTCCAGATTGTCCCACTCCTCAATGGCAATTTGGCGTAGATCCCTCAGAGTGGTTGATGGGTCACATTGTCCATAAACAGCCCTTTTCCATCTATCCCAGGTATGTTCGGTAGGGTTCATCTCTGTAGAACATGCTGGCCACTCTAGTCAACCGATGTCGTTATCCTGAAGGAAGTCATTCACATGACGTGCACAATTGGGGTGTGAAATGTCGTCCATGAAGATGAAAGCCTCGCCAATATGCTGCTAATATACACTCCTGGAAATTGAAATAAGAACACCGTGAATTCATTGTCCCAGGAAGGGGAAACTTTATTGACACATTCCTGGGGTCAGATACATCACATGATCACACTGACAGAACCACAGGCACATAGACACAGGCAACAGAGCATGCACAATGTCGGCACTAGTACAGTGTATATCCACCTTTCGCAGTAATGCAGGCTGCTATTCTCCCATGGAGACGATCGTAGAGATGCTGGATGTAGTCCTGTGGAACGGCTTGCCATACCATTTCCACCTGGCACCTCAGTTGGACCAGCGTTCGTGCTGGACGTGCAGACCGCGTGAGACGACGCTTCATCCAGTCCCAAACATGCTCAATGGGGGACAGATCCGGAGATCTTGCTGGCCAGGGTAGTTGACTTACACCTTCTAGAGCACGTTGGGTGGCACGGGATACATGCGGACGTGCATTGTCCTGTTGGAATAGCAAGTTCCCTTGCCGGTCTAGGAATGGTAGAACGATGGGTTCGATGACGGTTTGGATGTACCGTGCACTATTCAGTGTCCCCTCGACGATCACCAGTGGTGTACGCCAGTGTAGGATATCGCTCCCCACACCATGATGCCGGGTGTTGGCCCTGTGTGCCTCGGTCGTATGCAGTCCTGATTGTGGTGCTCACCTGCACGGCGCCAAACACGCATACGACCATCATTGGCACCAAGGCAGAAGCGACTCTCATCACTGAAGACGACACGTCTCCATTCGTCCCTCCATTCACGCCTGTCGCGACACCACTGAAGGCGGGCTGCACGATGTTGGGGCATGAGCGGAAGACGGCCTAACGGTGTGCGGGACCGTAGCCCAGCTTCATGGAGACGGTTGCGAATGGTCCTCGCCGATACCCCAGGAGCAACAGTGTCCCTAATTTGCTGGGAAGTGGCGGTGCGGTCCCCTACGGCACTGCGTAGGATCCTACGGTCTTGGCGTGCATCCGTGCGTCGCTGCGCTCCGGTCCCAGGTCGACGGGCACGTGCACCTTCCGCCGACCACTGGCGACAACATCGATATACTGTGGAGACCTCACGCCCCACGTGTTGAGCAATTCGGTGGTACGTCCACCCGGCCTCCCGCATGCTCACTATACGCCCTCGCTCAAAGTCCGTCAACTGCACATATGGTTCACGTCCACGCTGTCGCGGCATGCTACCAGTGTTAAAGACTGCGATGGAGCTCCGTATACCACGGCAAACTGGCTGACACTGACGGCGGCGGTGCACAAATGCTGCGCAGCTAGCGCCATTCGACGGCCAACACCACGGTTCCTGGTGTGTCCGCTGTGCCGTGCGTGTGATCATTGCTTGTACAGCCCTCTCGCAGTGTCCGGAGCAAGTATGGTGGGTCTGACACACCGGTGTCAATGTGTTCTTTTTTCCATTTCCAGGAGTGTAGTTGCAGTATTGGTTGGAGGATGGCATTCATGTACTGTACAGCCAATATGGCACCTTCCGTGATCATCAGCAGCATATGTCGGCCCCACATAATGCCACCCCAAAACAGCAGGGAACTTCCGCCTTGCTGCACTCGCTGGACAGTGCGTCTAAGGCATTCGGCATTAGCAGGTTGCCTCCAAACATGTCTCTGATGATTGTCTGGTTGAAGGCATATGTGACACTCATCATTGAAGAGAAGATGAAGCCAACCCTGAGCGGGCAGTCCATTCATGTTGTTGGGCCCATCTGTACCACACTGCATGGTGTCATGGTTGCAAATATGAACCTCGCCATGGACGTCGGGAGTGAAGTTGTGCTCCATGCATCCTATAGCACACAGTTTGAGTTGTAATATAATGTCCTGTGGCTGCACGAAAAGCATTATTCAACATGGTGGCAATGCTGTCAGGGTCCCTCCAAGCCATAATCCGTAGGTAGCAGTCATCCACTGCAGTAATAACCCTTGGGCGGCCTGAGCGAGTCATGTCATTGACAGTTCCTGCCTCTCTGTATCTCCTCCATGTCTGAACATCATCATTTTGGTTCACTCTGAGACGCCTGGAAACTTCCCTTATTGAGAGCCCTTCCTGGCACAAAGTAACAATGCAGATGTGACCAAACCACAGTATTGACTGTCTAGGCATGGTTGATCCATAGAGAACACGAGCCATGTACCTCCTTCCTGGTGGATTGACTGGAACTGATTGGCTGTCGGACCCCTCTGCCTAATAGGCAGTGCTCACTCATGGTTGTTTACATCTTTGGGCAGATTGAGTGACATCTCTGAACAGTCAAAGGGACTATGTCTGTGATACAATATTCACACTCAATGTCTGTCTTCAGGAGTTCTGGAAATCGGGGTGATGCAAAACTTTTTTTGATGTGTGTATAGAAACGATTTGGGTGACAATCTGAGCAGCCATCTTAGGTTGATTTCAGATGATGTTGTCGTTTATCTTCTAGTCAAGTCATCAGAACACCAAAATAAATTGCAAAACGATTTATAAAAGATACCTGTATGGTGCAAAAATTCGCAGTTGACCCAAAATACTGAAAAGTGTGAGGTCATCCACATGAGTGCTAAAAGGAATCCACTAAACTTCAGTAACACGATAAATCAGTCAAATCGAAAGGCTATAAATTCAACTAAATATCTAGGAATTACAATTACGAACAACTTAAATTGGAAGGAATACATAGAAAATGTTGTGGGGAGGGCTAACCAAAGACTGCATTTTATTGGCAGGACTCTTAGAAAATGTAACAGATCTACTAAGTAGACAGCCTACACTACACTTGTCCGTCCTCTGTCAGAATACTACTGTGCGGTGTGGGATCCTTACCAGATAGGACTGACGGAGTATATTGAAAATGTTCAAAGAAAGGCAGCACGTTTTGTATTATTGCAAAACAGGGGAGAGAGTGTCATTGAAATGATACAAGATTTGTGGTGGATATCATTAAAACAAAGGTGTTTTTTGTTGAGGCAGAATTCCAATCACCAACGTTCTCCTCCAAATGGGAAAATATTTTGTTGACACCGGCCTACATAGGGAGAAACAATCACCATGATAATATAAGGGGAATCAGAGCTCGTACAGAAAGCTATAGGTGTTCGTTCTTTCCACATGCTATACGAGATTGGAATAATAGAGAATTTTAAAGGTGGTTTGAGGAACTGTCTGCCAGACACTTAAATGTGATTTGCAGAGTATCCATGTAGATGTAGATGTAGATATGTAATATAATTACAGTGTTTGGAGTTTTTTCTTTTACTCGTGGTACAAAACCTTGCCTCTTGCCAAATTTCATGATTCTGGGTCAACAAGAAGTACCCTGTAAGTTGTGATGAGTGATTTTGCAAGTATCAAAATATGTGACATAAATTCCCAAATCTTTTAAATGCATTGATTTAGAAGCTTAAACTTTTTATACTACCAAAGGACCATAGACGTTAGTAAATGACACAAGTGTCACCTTGATAGATCTAGACAAAGGCTTCTTAACAGATAGACAGGTAATTAAAAATGACAAAGTTTATTTTTTTGTGTGGTATAATACTAATTAACAGTTTTTGGATTTTTTTCCTTTACTTGTACTTTGAAACCATGCTTCTTGACAAATTTCATGATTATAGTTCAACAGAAAATTTGCTGTAGGTTTTGATGAGTGAGTTTACAAGCATCAAAATGTGTGAAATAAGTGGTGGTATCTTTTAATTCCACTGACCTAGAAGCTTAAATGTTTTTACATTGTTGAGGTACCATATACCTCAGTTTGTGACATAAATTTAATCTTGATACACGTACACATTTTTGAGAAAAAGGGGTCTTAAAAGTCAGAAAGAGAGGCAGACAACAAAGCAATACTATAAGGGTTCCATTTTTACCGATTGAGTCACAGAACCCTAAGTACCAGTCACGTCCCAGTGTAATAGTTTCTTTCTGCCATTCTGTCACATCCCATCGACCCACCTGACTGTGTTAGTGATAATAATCATTTAGTGTTGCACCGTGTCCTGGTGCAAGTCTTCCAACTGGATCCAGAATGAGATTTTCACTCTGCAGCGGAGTGTGAGCTGATATGAAACTTCCTGGCAGATCAAAACTGTGTGCTGCACCGAGACTCGAACTCGGAACCTTTGCCTTTTGCGGGCAAGTGCTCTAC
This sequence comes from Schistocerca americana, assembly GCF_021461395.2. Lineage (NCBI taxonomy): Eukaryota > Metazoa > Arthropoda > Insecta > Orthoptera > Acrididae > Schistocerca > Schistocerca americana. The sequence goes on from NC_060128.1 coordinate 147,269,827, forward strand.
CAACTGAACTACCCAAGCACGACTCACGCCCCGTCCTCACAGCTTTAATTCCGCCAGTACCTCGTCTCCTACCTTCCAAACTTTACAGAAGCTCTCTTGCAAACCTTGCAGTACTAGCACTCCTGAAAGAAAGGATATTGCAGGGACATGGCTTAGCCACAGCCTGGGGGATCCTTCCAGAATGAGATTTTCACTCTGCAGTGGAGTGTGCACTGATGTGAAACATCCTGGCAGTCGTGCTTGAGTAGCTCAGTTGGTAGAGCACTTGCCCGCGAAAGGCAAAGGTCCTGAGTTCGAATCTCGGTCTGGTACACAGTTTTAATCTGCCAGGAAGTTTCCTTCCAATTGGATGCCAATTTGGTGATTAGCATTTCCGTGACCTATGCCAGTTATCCAACTTGGCAGAAAAGGGGCCTACAGTTTCATGTGGAATCTGAAAGGATGTCATTTCTGATGAAACTTCACACGAGTGAGAGTTGAATTCTACATAAATGGCTGATTGAAATTTTCCAGGATTTAGCCAAGATTTAGTACCACAACTTTTCAGTTTCTAGGGACATGCTTTATCGGTAGGCCACCAGGTCTGATTGATCCCATGCTGTTGACTGGTACATATGTGCATGCGGGCACACACATACACACACAGACACACAGTGCAGTGTTACATGGCTTTATGCTTAATTACAGACTTACTATTTTATCAGTTGATTTGTTCTCACCATGTAACACCTGCTGTTTACATCCTTCTTCATTGCTGAGCGATGTATCACTTTTCGTTCTGATGCCGCAACTCTTCCTTTCCTATATCTTTACTACTTTTTATCTATATAAATGATGAATTATTGGTTTTGCCATTTAACAACTTTTTAATAACTGTGGAAGTATTACAGGCATCGGGTCCCACCTAATGTGTCGCCCGCCTATACGTTTTACATGAACCTTTCAAGACTCGACCGATCTGTTTACAAAGAGAAAGCAGAATATCTCTTCCTTTGACGTTGTCCAACAATGTCCTAGGAAGCTTTTTGCCCTGGTGGCCCAGGCTCTTCCATGGCTCGCGTTAGTTTGCAGCATTCATTTTATTCCTTGCCCACTTGCCGCTACGTCGAACTTTCGTGGTGATCGTTGGGCAACGTCTTCCACGTTATCTGCAACATAAATAAACTTTCTTCCCACAGTATTTCTGAAAACCCAAAAACAAACTTAAAGAACATAATAATAATAACTATTCTTACAATTAATGATATGAATATAATAGAAAGAAACATTCCACATGGGAAAAATATATTAAAAAAAGGATGCTGTGACTTACCAAATGGGAAAGCGCTGGTAGATAGACACAATAAATGTCTGCTTGTGTCTGTATATGTGCGGATGTGTGAGAGTGTATACCTGTCCCTTCTTCCCCTTAAGGTAAGTCGTTCTGCTCCCAGGATTGGAGTGACTCCTTTCCCTCTCACTTCAAACCCACATCCTTTTGTCTTTCCCTCTCCTTCCATCTTTCCTGATGAAGCAACCTTGGGTTGCGAAAGCTTAATATTTGTGTGTGTGTTTGTGTGTTTTTTATTGTGTCTATCTACCAGCACTTTCTCGTTTGGTAAGTCACAGCATCCTTTTTTTAATATGTTCTTACAATTATTCGTATAAGTCTTGGTCGATTTAACCCTAGGACGCCTAAGGGGGGGTTCATTGAACCCACAATTTTTTTATGTCCCCTGCTTTTGCCCAAGTAACTTTCATACTACATATTCCCTTTGCGTTGTTGTTTGTTGGCTATTTTATGAAACGTTAGTGTCAATATATTTTATAGAAAATGCCTGCTTTGAAAGAAAAAATAAACTTTTTATGGGTCCAACAAACCCCCTCTTAGGCTTCCATGCTATAGAAAATTTCCCTTAGTAGGATTTCGTATTTCTCATCTCTACAACAAGTTAGTTTATTGTTGGTTGGTATTCTTGATATTTACAACAATCGGTTTCCTTTCAGAGGAAGTGATTGTTGATGTCAGTCAGCTGTTATTTATCTTGTAAACTTGCAGTGAGTTAGTGCAGTTCCCAACAGGTAGGCCTCCAGTTCAAATGGTTCAAATGGCTCTGAGCACTATGGGACTTAACATCTATGGTCATCAGTCCCTTAGAACTTAGAACTACTTAAACCTAACTAACCTAAGGACATCACACAACACCCAGTCATCACGAGGCAGAGAAAAGCCCTGACCCCGCCGGGAATCGAACCCGGGAACCCAGGTGTGGGAAGCAAGAACGCTACCGCACGACCACGAGCTGCGGACAGGCCTCCAGTAACTTTGGTGTCCTACCCAGCAAAAATGAAACCAAGTAAAAACTTACTGATGTTGTCAACAATGCGCCAAGATAAAGGCACTGTTGGAGGAGAGAAGAATAAAACCGAGATAAATGCATATTATAATTCCACTAAAGGTAGAATTGATACCATAGATCAAATGGCGCATATGTACACCTGCAAGAGGGGAACAAAGAGATGGCCTCTATCTGTATTTTACTCTCTCATCGACATTTGCGCTATCAATGCTACCACCATAATCATCCAGCAACATCCAAGATGGAATGAAAAGAAACACAACAAACGGAAAGTTTATCTTCTGCAAGCTGGGATGGAACTAGTGAAATCGCAGGTAGAAGAAAGAAGTGCCAAAGCAAGAAGGTTATGTAACCAAATTGCTCAATCAATGGAGACTATTCTACAAAAGAAAATCAAAGAAGTGACAACACGTCAGCCTCCTGCAGGGAAAGGTCGGTGCCATATTTGTGTAAGAAAATCTAAAACAGAGAAGCAGAGGTACAACAATCTAAGTAATCAAACACAGTATTGTGGACAGTGTCATAAACATGTGTGTAACACGCATTCAGAAAAATTTGTGAAGTGTGTCTCTTGCCTTGAAGTTGAGGACTCAGAGTAGTCTATTGTATATTAATACATCTGTATTTTGTATTGTAATATGACAATTTTTTATTCACTCAATCCAATATTTATAACAATTAACAACATTTATAAACCGATGCCTTAGTTAAAATACATAAAACATTTTGAAAGTTGTAATTTTTCGTCAGTAAACTTATTTAATACCTGTGGGCTCGCTGAACACCCCCCCCCCCCCCACCCTTATGCATCCAAGTTAGAAAAAAAGGCTTGGGCATCCTAGGGTTAATGAGGGATGGGACAGGCCTAAGCCTTGTGACACCACCACAACAGACACACACACACACACACACACACACACACACACACACACACACACACCAGTTCACTGGCATAACATACATTGGCGGTGGAGTGACAGCCAGTTCTACGCCATCTGTAGCACTCCAAAGTGAATGGTGTGCAGTTTTAAAGGAGTTCCTATTATTCCCTCACTGTACTGATGAGAGACAACTCTCAACTAACACTGATTTGACACTGTGGTGCAGGTGGAGAGTGAAGTGGAGAAGCTGCGTGCCAAAGCAGCCTCTCCAGTGGACGGAGGAGACCACACGTCCCAGGCGGTGGCAGAGTGCCTGCGGGGCCAGCTGGATGGCGAGCGCAGCGTGCGGAGGCGGCTGGAGCGGCAGCTGCAAGCAATGGTAGGTGCCGGGGCGGCAGCTGTGGCCGGAGCTGGGATCGTGGCTGTCTCCGGAGCCGGGGGCCGGCCCTGCCACCACGCTGTGCTCGCCTTCTAGGGCTCCGCTCTGGAGCTCTGCCGTAGTTTGTCGCTTTCTGTCTCCGTGTACGTCCCCGCATCTGTCGCCCGATCAGTGTCGACCTTTTGTGACGCCATAACGAATATGAACGTGTTAGCTGTAGTACTGTCCTAGCAGCTTCTAGACATGGCCACATCTAGAGATTGTACTTTAGTATTCATTACTTCCTCCCAACTGTACCCTGCCCCGCCTCCCCTCCATCAACTTTTTTTTTCTTTTTTTAAATGTCAGGAACTTGAAGTTTCCAGTAATACATATCTCTTACTAGAAGTCATGAGCAGCCCACTGTTATGAATATCAACCTTTATCATTTAAACAAACTGTGCTTAACATCATAATCTACGACTCATTTGTCACTTTTTTTCAGTATGGTCTCCAGCTCTCTGCAGATCGTTAACTATACTTGCTATGATGTACATCTTTAACTATGCTTGTTATGTTTATATAACAGCTTTCAAAAATGTTGTGAATGGTTTTGTAAATTGATCAGTGGGTGGGGGGGATGGCTGTGTATGAAAGATTTGAAAGCAAACATGAAAAAGTGGGCTTCTACCAGAAAATGAAGATATATAACACATCTTGAAACTATAGAAACAGGACATTCACAGTTTCAAAATTTTAGTGAGATAAACTAGTAGTTGCAGAACAGTAAAGAATTTTTTCTGCAGTGGTCTGGAACATCTCTTTTAGTAGTAGTCATGTCAGGCTGTCGAAAGATAGTGACACACGTCTTTCCGGATACCTTCCAGGGCCTCGTAGTGATGGCCTCCCGACTTCACTTTTTTGGAAGTGAAAAAATTATAGTGTGTGCTGAGTTGGGACTATAAGGAGGAAAGACATTCCCTCCCAAAGATTTGACAGTTTTGTCCACAGTGACGTGAGCAGTGTGATGCTGTGTATTATTGTGCTGCTGATTGCTCTTTATTGGGAGTTTATCATACAGTGCACAGTGGAGCTCCAAAAGTGCCTAGCTGTAGCAGATAGCATTTATGCTTCCTGTAGCTTCACTGGCACATTACTCTGCCCTTGCTTCCATTTCTAATGGTGAATCCAAATGGTGCCATTTATTTCAGACTCATAATTACAGACCCAGCTTTCATCGAAAAGTTGTTATCTTAATCTCAACCCTCATGGGTTCTTTTCTTAATTTTGTGGTCATTGGTCAATAAATGTCAGACCCAACAGGCACAAACATATATGATAACTCAAGCTTCGAATCATTTCCTGCACTTCTTATATCCTGCTGCAAGTTTTATTTTGAATTCAGTCACAGTGAGACTTCTGTCTCTTGTAATAAGTTGACTACTCTTTATTTGTCATGAACAGTGGAGGCAGTTGGAGGGCAACCACAGTGATAATCACCTCAGCTACTTGTTTTTCCATCTTTGAAGTTAATGTTAATAACATCCACTACAGCTGGATTAAGGTACGTTTACTATGTCACAACTGGTATCGTTCAATGAACATCATCAGGTGGCTCTGCCAATAGTCTTCATGACAAATTCTCACAGAACTGGGCTGATATCTTAACTCAAGAAGTCTAATCATCTTACATATAGTTGTAGGCAGTTGTAGGCACATTCTAGTCTAGTGTGCACATCATGCCATATTTCCTGCACTTAACTGTGCTCTGCGCTCTGCACTTCTGCCAGGTGATCAGTGTGTGTGTGTGTGTGTGTGTGTGTGTGTGTGTGTGTGTGTGTGTGTGTGTGTGTGTGTGTGTGTGCTCATCATGTTCCAGAAAGTGTATTCAATGTTACTTGAGATGATTAGACCTTCCAGGTCATCATATTGGCTCAATTCTGTGAGAATTTGTTACAAGGACTGTCGACAGTCTCTTTTCACTGAATGAAACTGGTTGTGACATATCTGTGATGTTTCTTAATAACATTAACATGAACTAAAAGTGGTGCACAGGATGACTGAGATCATCTATGAAATTTTGCATCCATCTCCTAAGATTGTTCACACACATACTCACATCTCCATAAGGATATTAAAGTCTGAGGTGAATTTCAGCAACAGATTTGTTCTCTTCAGCAAGGAATTTAAAACCAAAGTGCTGTTTACAAGAAACAATTATGTTAGCCATTTTGTAAATACAACCTATGGTCACAGCATTAAAGTTAATGAATGACATCACAGTATGTCCCAGTGTAAAGTCTGCAGATTATTGTAATGTCATCATTTTATTAAAAAATTTTAACAGCAGTTGTAACAAGAATTGCTCATGATTTTTTAACGCCCCTCATACTACTTCCCATTTGAACATCAGACCTTTGCAAGCCCATCAGAATTACTTTGCTTTCACTTTGTCTGTTTTCTCCTGGATTGCCTGTTCAGTGGCCTTATTTTGTAATAATATGATGATCACAAGACATTGGCTATTACAATTTTCTTGCAACTCTTAGACATGGTTATAGCAGTGACACTTAAATTAACCCCCACTGCTCCTAACAAAATGAACAGTTACTGATTACTTTTTATAAGAAGGATGTTATGGTAACCAAATTGTATGGCTCTCTCATAGGGTACCAACTCTGGTGACTTGCAGTCCATGGCAGTTCAGCTGATCTGATAGTTGCTCTTTCCAAATATGGATGCTAGATGCCAATAGGTGGTTCAAAATATTCATCCTGAAACACTATATGTGAACCTGTACATATTTTGCCAGTGAGTGATCTCTGTGTTGGGAACATGGTTGCTGCATGTCAAAAGTAATATACACTTTATATGGAACAATGAATATTTCTGCTCCTGAATTCTGCACATTTGATTATTTTTTAGTGGTGGGACATGATGTAGGAGATACCACTGTTACCACAGTGCTATTAGACATGCATCATACTTCACAGGGTTTTTGAAGGTGTGCTTGTTTCACACAAGGTGGAAGGGCAGGACATTGCTCATATTCTAGGCACCTATGATGCTGTTATGAAAAGGGGTGTGTAAACGTCATGATGCTTTCCTGATTGTATTTTGTGCTTTTTGGCTTTTATTAGAAAGTTTCTGCATTTAAATTCTTTCTTAATTTATTTTATCTGATTGTACAGTCTTGACAATTTGGATTTGTAACATTCTTTTGTTCCAAACCACGTTAGATCGATGAAAATCCAACAGAGTTCCTCTCATCGACTGTCATGTGACTGACTGCTGTGGAATTATACTGATCACAGCTGTCAGTCATGATTAGGTCAGTGATGAAATCGTGCCACCACCATATATGTCCACACTTCTTTATGATTTGTGCTGCATCGTTTTAAAGTCTGCCACACAAAATACAAAACATGGCTGTGCTTGATGGTGACTAGTCATCGTCATCAGTGTCACTGGAGTAGCAGTGTGCTTCTGGGCATTGTGAGAATGATGGCTGTTATCATATGCCTCTCAGTTAGTTGAGACTTTCAGGGAACAAGTTTGCCTAGATCTTATAGGGGTTAAACTAACATACATGGCCTGCATATTAAGATTATTTTATAAATTTTTGATTTTTTTACTAGTAAAGCTCACAGTAGTTCAAGTTTTTACGTAGGAGAATTTATATTCCTATGCATGAACCTGGCAATTCTCAACCACTGTGAAGAAATAAGTACCATGTTTCTCCATAAAAAAATCCCCTCCCCCCCTCCCACTGTGGCTTCCGACATCAATGTTAGCAAGTCTGTAAGAGAATAATTAGGCAGAATCAGATGTCAATAACAATATTTGAAATGTTGTCTCAATTCTTCATATACATTGTTGCTTTCTGTTATTAAAGTCTGTGAGAGTACTTTGACAGGAAGCTTTGGAGATCACAGTAGTAGTCTTTATGCCACAGTAGATGTTTCTTAGAACTCTGACCATAAGAGTTTGTTATTTTTGCACTTTCTGGTCCATTGATTCTCCTCCTTCATCTTCTTGCTGCAAATCTCTGAATATCATGAAGCATTTTCTGAATCCATTGTAACTATTGTGCTTCACACTGAGCAGCTACTGAGTTATTAAGAAATATGTGGTCACTATACACGTCAAATTCAGGTTTACTGATGGTGCTAGGAAGTGTTATTGAGCTACACCTGCAATTACATCCCATTTGAGCAAAAGACATTTAGTGGTCTTAATGTATTAGTTAATACCTTCTGTAGATATGTTAGACATAAACTGATTCTTTAGTAATCCATTATACATTACTACTGTAGATAAATCAGATACAATTGAATACTTTGTTAGTTAATTTATGCATGGCTTTGAAGTAAATAAAGATTTATTACACATCAATGCGTTCATTATTAACACTTCCCTGAACGTACAAAACAATTTTCTAACAAGACTGATTAATATGAAAAATTGTTTTGGCGTTTAGGTCCCGACCTGCATCCACATTTCCTTTCATCTTTCATCTTTATCATGAGCTCACTGGACAAGTAATTAGTCAACATCTCCATACTAGCTAGCAACAAACTAGTAATGTGAGAGGGTGTTTGTGGCATAGGAATTTCTCCAACATCAAATTCTTTCTGGGGCTCACGAGAAGGTCTGAGGCAGCAGTCATGACACTTGCCACTATTTGCACTGTCCTAGTTACAGGAAGCTTTTGAAATGTGGTGCTACAGAAGAATGCTGAAGATTAGATGGGTAGATCACATAACTAATGATGAAGTATTGAATAGGATTGGGGAGAAGAGAAGTTTGTGGCACAACTTGACCGGAAGAAGGGATCGGTTGGTAGGACATGTTCTGAGGCATCAAGGGATCACCAATTTAGTACTGGAGGGCAGCGTGGAGGGTAAAAATCATAGAGGGAGACCAAGAGATGAATACACTAAGCAGATTCAGAAGGATGTAGGTTGCAGTAGGTACTGGGAGAGGAAGAGGCTTGCACAGGATAGAGTAGCATGGAGAGCTGCATCATACCAGTCTCAGGACTGAAGACCACAACAACAACAACAGTTACAGGAAAGATCACACAACACATCAAGGACATTATTGACTTGTTACAGGATAGTTACTTTTGTGGAAAGCCTGGAAGATCAGGACTTTTCAGGGAATTTGAATTTACTGGAAAAGTAATGGAATGTTGAAAGGCTCAGGGAATTCTGAGAGACTCAAGAGGACATTGAAATGTTAGCTGACAGAATTCCGACTCTCTTTGTAATGAATCACACTGAGATTTGTTGCCTACCTCGGGCTGTTTGTTGCGTTCCACCGGTTGCCAGGTTCCATGTTTCCCACTGCATGATTGTGTGTGAGAATTTGAGATGCAATTCTAAATTTTTCATTCATGCAAAAGAAAATGTGTTTCTTTTTAATTTTGTAAAGAGTATAAATACTGGTCCATTTATGAATGCACATACTTTTTAGACCAGCATTGAACATTCAAGCTTCAGCTCTTTTTCAGTAATTCCAGTGAAATGATATACTTTGCAGACTTACTCCCAGTGTCATGCTTAAGGTCGACAGAGACCAAATTGTGAGCCTTCACCACTACAAATATTACATTTGAGTGACAACTGTTCAAAGTATCTCCCTGTGAGGATTTCTCACACACTTGAGGCTATTGCAAATGAGATGGCATGGCACAGAATGGTAATGAATGATGGTACTGAAGGAATTTACAGGAGTGTCTGCAGCTTAACACTTACAAAATTATTGGTAAAACAAATTGTTGATCCTATTTGAATTCAGAATAACTACTAAGAAGTGACATGGCGAGTCAAAAAATTTCATTTTGCAGCCATGAGAACTAGTAAAGCAAAACTTACCTTCATGTGCAACAGCAACTAGTTTAGGGAAAATCAGAATTTCAGTGTGGAAATTTGAGGAAAATCTTTTGATGAAACAAAGTTCCCACTCCGTGTTGGTTGGTACTACACTTTACAGATGTATCCAGCAGGGTCCGCTTCCAACTGTTAACGAATTACTTGACTCGTTATACATCCCTCACCAGTCTCCTTTGCAGTGGAATTTATGATAAACAATCCATGAATGAAATCAACCTATGGAAAGACCATCTTCATGTTTTCATGGTATAAAGACTGTTCCATAAAATTTCGGGCATGCAGCTGCATAAATTCAGATTCTTCTTCTAATATTTTGGCTGAATATCGCCCAGCCATCCTCAGAGTGAGCTGAGGTCACTAACGCTCCAGCACTTGCTTCGTCCTTTTATACCCAAGGACCGAACCACTGCATGTGTAAAAGGACAGAGCAACTGCTGGAGCGTTAGTCACCTCATCTCAATCTGGAGATGGCTGGATGGTATTCAGCCAAAATATTAGAAGAAGAAGCTGAATTTATGCAGCTGCATGTCTGAAATTTTATGGAACAATGGAAAGACCAGACTGGAATATCAAAAATTGTGGAAAGGATAGACTGCTACTCAACATAAAGTTGACATGTTGAGTTACAGACAGGTACAATGAAAAGAACATCATACATTAATCTTTTGGTGACAGCCTTCATCAGAGAAGGAAAATATACATGCATTCACACAAGCAAGCACATCTCTCACATGCATACTCTGGTTCTGGCCTGAGAAGTCTGAGGTAGCAGTTATGGTTTTTTTTTCTTTTTTCTTTGTGTGTGTGTGTGTGTGTGTGTGTGTGTGTGCGTGTGTGTGTGTGTGTGTGTGTGTGTGTGTTTGTGTGTCTGAGAGAGAGAGAGATGTGCTTGCTTGTGGGAATGTGTGTGTGTGTGTGTGTGTGTGTGTGTATTTTCTTTTTCTGACATAACCTTTGGCCAAAAGCTTAATGTGTAACAATCTTCCGTTGTGCCTGTCTGTAACTCAACATTTCATCTTTATGGTGAACACCTGAATGAATTAATTAATGAATTTATGTTCTGGTGTTGCAGTGCACTGTTTCCATTCTTGGTGCACTGATTAAACTGTAGAACTTTTGGGATCAGATCTTGTATACTGAATTACTTACTGTCGTATACCTCCATAAATCAGATTCATTGTGAAAAATTACTTTTTTGCTTTCCTCAGTTTATCCAACAGTGACTCTCCTTACCTCTGAGTGATTATTCAATCTGTTACCAAGCACAAATAAAAGTATTTAGCACTGAATAGATTTATTAATTGCATCAAAATGCAAAAGTAACAAAGTTTAGCATTATACAATTTGCCATATTTCAGAGTGAAGGGAGATGATGTTTGTGCAGTATTTTTGTATTAGTGAAGAAAAATTAAACAATGGAAAATCAGTGATGAAATAACTAAAATGAACAGGAGAGGTTACCTCTCACCATATAGAGTGGCAGATACACACACAGAAAATTATCTAGCAGTTTTTTTTTCAATGTAGCTGCCTACCACTCAGCTCCTTCTCTATATGGTGAGCAGAAATCTCGGTAGAATTCCTAGATTCTAATCTTTTATTAAGCTGTACCTGAGCCCACCTGGCTAGCTGCGTGGTCTAACATGCTGCTTCCTGACTGGGAAGGTGTACTAGTCCCTGGCACAAATCTGCCCGGGAGATTAGTGTCGAGGTCCAGTGTGCCGGCCAGCCTGTGGATGGGTTTTAAGGCAGTTTTCCATCTGCCTTGGCGAATGCAAGCTGTTTCCCCTTATTCCGCCTCAGTTACACTATGTCAGCAATTACTGTGCAAACACTGTCTCCACGTACGCGTACACCATAATTACTCTACCACACAAACATTTAGGGTTACACTCATCTGGTATGAGACATTCCCAGGGGGCTGTCCACTGGGAGCCGAACCGCACAATAACCCTGAGTTCGGTGTGGGGCGGTGGTGGCGTGGGTGGACTGCTGTGGCCTGTTGTTTGGTTGTGAATCACTGAGGGCTATGATGGGATGAAGCTTCTCTGTTGTTTCTAGGTCCCAGGTTTCATACACAATACACAAACTACCCAACAATTTGCAAGTTGTCTTGTCATAATATAGATTGTATTGTTGTAAGATACTCCATCACAGTTTCATTTCACATGTACATCCAGATAGTGCAAAACTCTTGATATTTTTTTGAGGAATATTGAGAACAAATTCACCAAACTTAACAACTTAAAATTGCCATGTAGTAGGGTATAATAGGTCTGAATTTAGAGATATAAGTGTCTAGGAATGATTTTCACATGTGGCATATTGTTCCACCCTACCTTAGAGACTCTCAGTGAATTTTAAAATCCGGGGAATAGAAGCCTATTTGCATATGTGATACAACCTATATATTTATTATGGTATATCGAATAACTGAATACATAAAAAAATCTACTAAGCAAGCAGGAGAACACATATATAAAGGTATTTGAATTTGCAAGTTTACAGAGCCAGTGTCTCCTTGTTCTGGCAGAAGAGCTGAAGGTGAAGGAAGAAGGGTGAAGGAAAAGAACCTCCAGTCATGAATAAATTACCAGACAGAGTTATTTTTCATTGTTATGATTTTTTGTTGTTTTTTGTTGTTATGATGTATTCTCTTTTTGAGATGGAACATCTTCCTTTTTAGTCATTATTCTTATTGCCATTATTCCATCATTGATGTTCCATTATTTGATTTTTTTATTGCAGGCTGCTGACACTGAATGACTGAAATGAAAATTACAAGTAACTTATGTGTGATCGTATGATGCCTCCACGTCGATTTTTGTTTTATGAATGTTAGGCCATGGCCCAAGGCATATTTCTCTGCCTCACAATATATCTTTCAGAAGCTGTAAAGATTCAGATAACAGTTTGGAACATAAACATGTAAATAGTTTGGCTTGCTGAGCTTGTTCAACTTTGAAACTGCTATCTGAGTGAGTGTAGACTCTTATGAGTCTATAGCATTGGAAAATGAAACATTAGGCAGGCGAGTATGTCTTGAACCACAGCCTAATGCCCATAAAACAAAAATCACCAAGGATATAATTTATGTGTGTTGTATCTCATAAATATAAATCATCAGAGAGTAGACCATACACCAAATTAGAGGTGAATGGTTAAAAATTTCATCATGCAACAAAAAGGCAGAAAAAGAAACATTTTGTGTGACATCACAGCTCAACTGAAATGTTCACCAAGGTAAACAAGTAGTTTTGTTACCACATTTCGTGAAAACTGTTACCACTACTGAACTTGTGGATGGATCTTCAGGGGCAACATGTTATTTTGATGCATATAGTGTATTCTCCAAAGTAACTTGTGATTCACGAACTGTGGCATATTGATTTTTGATTTAGTGTAGCAACAAGAAATGTTTGGATAAAATTTTCAGGATTTTATAAGATGTCAAAGTCATGTGTCTATTCAAATGTATAACATGGGTTATGAGAAACATCTTACATATGAGCAGAGAACCACATTCTGAAGACATTAGTACCACAAACATGAAGCCACAATGTAAGAGTGGCACTCAGCGAATTTGAGAGTTTAAGCAGTATAGATGCATTTTTCCACCTGCAGTGTGGAGGCTCTCAGATTGATGTGGGACACTATATATAGGAGCTCAAACATGAAATGGAAGTTGTCAAATCTGAATGAAAATACACTCAAAACTGCTTAATTGTATAGGGGAATTGCATTCATGCAATGGTGGTTGCATGTTCTTCAGGTTGATGCTTTGAGACAACCCATTTGACATCATGTAAAGTCTGTGAACGTTTATAATTTAAAAAAGATTTGAAGCAACCCGAAAAAATTATTTCATAAACTGTACGACTGTTATATTCATGCATTAAGATAAAGCAGGCATTCCTTACATTGTCTGTGCACATTTTTTCCTCCTCTCAGACAAAAAAATTATCTTCACAGGTGGTCCTCATTAAGATGAGTGCAAATAGTAGAGCATGGTTGTTTCATGGATTGATGTAATCATTCATCCTCATTAAAGGTACCTTCCCCCAATTTTTTCGTCACTGCCAACCTACAAACTGGTTTGATGCATCACGCCACAACATATTGCCCTGTGCCAACTTCTCAGAGTAGCGTTCACACCCTATGTTCTCAAATATTTGTTGTGCATATTCCAGTCCCTAGTTTCACCTACAGTTTCGCTATTTACATCTCCCTTTAGCACGACAGATATTATTCCCTGATGTCTTATTACAAGTCCTACCATGCAGTCCCTTCTTCTTGTCAGTGTTTTCCACACAGTCCTTTCCTCATCAGTTCTGCGGAGAACCTCCTCATATCTTATCTCACCAAGCCGCTTCATTTTTAATATCTTGTTATAGCAACACGTCTCAGACTCTTTGATTCTCTTCTTTTCTGGGTTTCCCAATGTCCACAATACGCATTACTTTGACCAAAGGACCCATTTTTACATAAGCAAGATTTTCATTGTTAGTGTGTTGGGTCACAGCTGCCTGTTATTACAGGTTCACAGTGTTTGGAAGAGTGGGAAAGCATGCTGAGTCACTATCTTAATGATAATCACTATCTGATGATAGTGATTCTAGTAACAATCTTCTTTCTGCTCATTGTGTCGTATTACAATAGCTTAAATTTAATTTCACCATCATTTATACAAATAAACACTACTTTTGAAGACCATCACCTCTATAATGTGCTTTCATGAATCGTTGTTACTTCCACATGAAATTTGCTAATCTGTACTAGGTGGGCAGTCTTAGGTTGATATGATCTGATGTCAGATGTAAACATTCCTCCTCAAGGTGCTCTGTAATGTGACAGTTTCTGCACTCTTTCTTACCCAAGACATCCCTGAACCAAGTGGCCTCTTTGTCGGCAACAAGCTATAGATTTCATGCCTACTGCCCTCTGTTTACACAGGCTGCCAACTTTACTGTTTTAATCAATGTTGTGTTACAAGCTTTATTTATCTTAGTTTTGTAATGACTGCCAATAATAAGTCTCACATTAGAATGTGAATATCTTTTTGATGTGGTTTTATAGAAGACTTTTGTTTCCATGTTTTATTTACACGATTGGACATGATTGAAACTAAGAGGGAAACCCACACGTGTGTTCAAGTGTGTCAGCACTCAGCCACTGCCTTTGTGATTATCTTGAGGGCAGTGGTAACACAGATACATGCATTTCCTTCTTCATTCCACTCATGTCCAATGGTGTAAATGAAACATGGACACAAAAGTCTTTCCTGAAATGACATTAAAAAGATGTTTGTGTTAAGTAAACAACACTTGCAACACAATCTTGGTTAAAACATGGATGTTGGCATAGAACGATACAGAACAGAATACAGAGCTGGCATATTTCTATAGTCTTATCCAGAGCAAGTGTATCAGAAATTTACTACAGTTTGATAGCAAGTCTGTAACTGCTGTTATCAATCTGTTGATCTACACTTCATAATTTGCAGGATAATGAGTAGCTGAGAGCATGTCAGGCTTCAATATATGAAGTACTGCTCGGAAAAATCTATACAAATAGGCAGATCTTGATGAGATTCCAAAGTGGTGCATGACTGGCAACTTCTTTAAATGTTCAGATATTTTAAACTGTGCACTCCATAAAATGGAAAAAAAACATTGTATACTATGACTACCATATCAACGAGTCACAATTTGAATTGGCAAACTCATAAAATACCTGATTGAACAGTTTTAAAATATACAAAATAGAATTCCCTCAAACGTTAATCTGACATAATTGAGAGGTCAGCTTGCACACAAAATCCTGCACCGACAACACTTTCACAATTATGGACAGCTGTAGAGGCAGCATGCCTCAATATTTCTTCCAACGACTTGTTGAGTCCATGTCATGTCATGTTGCTGCACTATGCTAGGCAAAAGGAGATCCAACATGATATTAGGTGGTGTCTCATGGCTTTTGTTACCTCACTGTATTTCAGTATTTCAGACAGAAGAAACAGGGCAATGAGCGGAAAGATGTGGAAGTGTTGTGGTAATCAGGTAAGTACTGGTATGTAGACTGCAATAAGGGGGAAACGATTTTCTGCATAGATATTTCTGCCAAAGTTTACTTAATGTCCAAGTGTAGCTCAAAACTTACTGTGGAATACGTTGTGCAAAAACACTCGTAAGTGTCTGAAAAACTATCAAAAATTTACCTTTTGTCACCTGAATGTACAATGAAATGATGTAATGATTATTTTTAAATAATGTTCTGTTGCCAAAGACACCTAAGAAGCACAAATGTAATTTACAATTTGTAATATACATATATATGTATGGCATATAGTATAAATTTTATGTCGCAGTCGTAGATGTTCGAAAATGCACCAAATATAGTGACACACACAAACTGTGATAAAGTCAATGAAAGATTATGGAAAAATGACCTAAACAATGCAAATATTAGAATCTAGAACTGGATTTACCTGGTGCACACAGTCTCACAAAAAGAAGAGTCCAGAGGTTGGTTAATAGGTGCGCTTAAACGTACGAATTGCAAGGATTTTTTTATGTAGCTGAATTTGTAATATCTTCTACACTAGTATGTCAAAGACGAACGCCCTAACGTCAATTAAATACATTCACAATAGAGAAAATTGTGGAGCACCAACAAAGCACATCTTCCACATGGGGCAAATAACAATGATATATTAGTAATAATATGTGGCCACAACATATTATTTTACTTCAAGGCACATGATTAGGATAAGAAAGCACTGTAATTTTATTTTCATTTAATGATTTGTGACATAGAAATTATTTTATATGGTTTGACGACATACACTGATCAGACAAAACATTACTACCATTGACTTACTACTGATGTAGGCGCATCCAGGCGACAGCAGCATCACCTGGTGAGAAATGACTGCTAGTCAGACACACTCATGGTACTGCCTGTGTATATAGTGAGGCAGGGGTGCAGTCTATCTGAGTTTGACCGAGATCAGATTTTGGGGGCTCGGAGGCTCAGAACAAGCATTTTGGAAACAGCAAGACTTGTTGAGAGTTCCAGAAGTGCTGCGGTGAGTGTCTTCAAGTCCTGGCGAAACCAAGACGAAACCACAAAAAAATGGTTCAAATGGCTCTGAGCACTATTGGACTTAACATCTGAGGTTATAAGTCCCCTAGAACTTAGAACTACTTTAACCTAACTAACCTAAGGGCATCGCACACATCCATGCCCGAGGCAGGATTCGAACCTGCGACCGTAGCAGCAGTGCAGTTCTGTATTGAAGTGTCTAGAACCGCACGGCCACACCGGCCGGCGGTGAAACCACACCTAGACATTGTGGAATTGGGTGGCCACACCTCATTGCAGATGTTGGACATTGTAGGCTGGGGAGACTGCTAAAATAGAACAGGCGGTGAACTGTTGCTATAATAGAACAGGCGGTGAACTGTGGCAGAAGTAATGTCAGACTTTAATGCTGGGCAGAGTACAAGTATGTCTGAACATGAAGTGCACGGAACACTCCTAATGGTGGGAATCTGCAGCTGACAGCCCATGCATGTGCCAATGTTAACACCACAACTATGACTGAAATGGGCATGTGACCATTGGCTCTGGACATTGGTGCAGTGGCAAAGCATTGCATGGTCTGATCAATCCCGATACCTTCTTTGTCACGCCAATTGGAGGGCACGAATCAGTAGTCTTCCAGCGGAACACCTCCTTGACACCTGTACTGCAGGATAGCAACAACTGCATTATGCTCTGGGGAACATTCATGTGGGCATCAATGGTTCTAGCGGATCTCGTGCAAGGCCCCATGACAGCCAAAGAGTATCGTACACTGGTTGCAGACCATGTACACCCATCCATGACGATTGTTTTCCAGTGTAATTGGTATTTTTCAACAAGATAATGCGCCATGTCATAATACCAGCAGTGTTATGGAGTGGTTTGAGCAACATGGAGGATAATTCCAAGTGAAGTGCTGCCTCCCAACTTGCCAGATATGAAGCCAATCACTGATTGAACTTGGTGTCAGACCTCATGGTCCCCCTCCCTGAAATTTACGGGAATTACGTCACTCGTATGTGCAGATGTGATGTGAACTCCCTCCAGCAACCTACCCAAAGCCTCATTGCTTCCATGATAACACATGTCGCCATTGTTATATGTGCCAAAGGTGGTCATACCGGCTATTAGGTAGGTGTTCACAATGTTCTGACTGATCAGTGTTTACCTTTACATGTTTGTGACAAACTAAGCTGTTCTATTACTCTGTGAAAACTTAATTACCTCTTTGAGAACCATTTCAATAAGCAACTGTGGAATGAACGACGAATTTTAGTACATTAGTTTTTGTGTAAATTTCTATTTTTTATGATTTTATGAGATCATCTCCAACTATGGATACTGTGTTTCTACACTTTGTGTCTATGGAATGAAAGACATATGTAATCTAACTTAGTATCAATCTAAAGACCATGCTGTTGTTATAGTCTCTTAATTACTAGATACACTATATAAAATATCTTTAAGTAATTACATTTACTCCAAAAGAATCATTCTGTCTGTGAAAAAGATGCCTCTGATTCACTTCTCTGTATATTTTCTCAGCTTATTAATGTTGCTAACCGATTACACAGGTGGAGGGCCAGCTGAAACGTGACCGCAAGGAGGCCACTGGAATCTCCAGGCTGGAGGAGCAGCTGGAGAGAGAGAAGAGTGCACGGCAGGAACTGGAGAGAAAGTTGGCAGCTATGTCGCAAGAGGTCAGTCAGGACAAGGCAGCTGAAAACTGCAGGTTTGAGGAGCAACTGGAGAAAGAGAGGAGTGCACGGCTGGACCTGGAGAGAAAGTTGGCAGCTGTGTCACAAGAGGAAAGTCAGAGCAAGGCTGCTGAAAAATCCAGGCTTGAGGAGCAGCTGGAAGCAGAGAAGAGTGCACGACTGGAACTGGAGAGAAAGTTGACAACTTTATCACAAGAGAATCAGGACAAGGCAGCTGGAATCTCCGGGCTCGAAGAGCAGCTAGAGAAAGAGAAGAGTGTACGACTGGAACTGGAGAGGCAATTAGCAACTATGTCTCAAATGGTTAAGCATGACCAGGTGACTGGCGTCTCCCAGGTGGAAGAGGAGCTGCAGAAAGAGAAGAGTCTGCGCCTAGAACTGGAGAAAAAATTGGCCACTTTGTCTCAAGAAATCAGTCAGGACAAAGCAGTTGGAATCTCCAAGCTCGAAGAGCAGCTGGAGAAAGAGAAGAGCGTACGACACGAGCTAGAAAGGCAGCTGACAGCAGTGTCCCAGGTCGAGGTGTCCGGAATCTCCAAGCTCGAAGAACAGCTGGAGGAAGAGAAGAGAACACGTCTCGAGCTGGAACGCCAACTGGAGGCGGCTCGTCAGGAGGTGAAGCAGGCGGGGGCAGCAGCCGCGCCCAGGCTGAACGAGAGACTGGAGAAGGAGAGAGCCAAACGTCCAGAGCCGGAGAGACGACAGGCAGCTGAGGGAGCGGAAGACGTCTCCAAGCTGAGGGAACAACTGGAGAAGGAGAGGAGCACACGTCTGGAGCTGGAACGGCAGCTAGTGGCTGTTCGCCAGGAGGCCAGAAGGGAGGAAGCGGCACTGCTCAGGGATCTGGACCGCTTGCGTGACGAGCTGGACACCGAGAGGGACAGGTGAGTCCGAGACTGCCAGTACTGCTGGCGTTTGGGGTGTGTCCACTAAATTAATGGACAGGCCAGACAAACGTGTCGTTCCTGAAGAGGCGCAGCAGCCTTTTCAGTAGTTGCAGGGGCAGCAGTCTGGATGACTGACTGATCTGGCCTTGTAACACTGACCAAAACGGCCTTTCTGTGCTGGTACTGCGAACAGCTGAAAGCAAGGGGAAACTAAAGCCGTAACTTTTCCCGAGGGCATGCAGCTTTACTATATGGTTAAATGATGATGGCGTCTTCTTGGGTAAAATATTCCAGAGGTAAAATAGTTCCCCATTTGGATCTCTGGGCAGGGACTACTCAGGAGAACGGGACAGGTGAGTCCGAGACTCCCAGTGCTGCTGGTGCATAGGGTGTGTCCGCTAAATTAATGGACAGGCCAGACAAACGTGTGGTTCCTGAAGAGGGGCAGCAGCCATTTCAGTAGTTGCGGGGGCAACAGTCTCGATGATTCACTGATCTGGCCTTGTAACACTAACCAAAACGGCCTTTCTTTGCTGGTACTACGAACAGCTGAAAGCAAGGGTAAACCATAGCCGTAACTTTTACCGAGGGCATGCAGCTTTACTGTATGGTTAAATGATGATGGCGTCTTCTTGGGTGAAATATTCCAGAGGTAAAATAGTTCCCCATTTGGATCTCCGGGCAGGGACTACTCAGGAGGACATTATTATCAGGACAAAGAATACACTAAGTAGATTCAGAAGGATGTAGGTTGCAGTAGGTACTGGGAGATGAAGAAGCTTGTACAAGATAGAGTAGAATGGAAGGCTGCATCAAACCAGTCTCTGGACTGAAGACCACAACAACAACAACATGTAAATCAGGTTTTCATTCAGTGTAAGCACGTCAGACGAAAAAGTATTCACCCCCCCCAGGAGACACCACCAAGTTAAAACTATGTAACACCACCACTAGTCTTCATAACGACCTCACTGCTGCGGGAAGAGAGTCTTCAAGTTTCTTCAGCTTCAGCTGAACCCACTCATTATTGGTTAAATCCCGTACACCTGACAAACTGTCTGTATGTTGATTTCTACATTGGAGCTTCTGTTCCCAGTAACGCCAGACTTCTACATCTACATCTACATCTACAGCCATACTTCGCAAGCCACCTGACGGTGCGTGGCTCTATTCCAGTCTCGTATTGTTCGCGGAAAGAAAGATTGTCGGTATGCCTCTGTGTGGGCTCTAATCTCTCTGATTTTATCCTCGTGGTCTGTTCGCGAGATATACGTAGGAGGGAACAATATACTGCTTGACTCCTCGGTGAAGGTATGTTCTCGAAACTTCAATAGAAGCCCGTACCGAGCTACTGAGCGTCTCTATTGCAGAGTCTTCCACTGGAGTTTATCTATCATCTCCGTAACGCTTTCGCAATTACTAAATGATCCTGTAACGAAGCGCGCTGCTCTCCGTTGGATCTTCTCTATCTCTTCTATCAACCCTATCTGGTACGGATCCCACACCGGTGAGCAGTATTCGAGCAGTGGGCGAACAAGTGTAGTGTAACCTACTTCCATTGTTTTCGGACTGCATTTCCTTAGGATTCTTCCAATGAATCTCATTCTAGCATCCGCTTAACCGACGATTAATTGTATATCGTCATTCCATTTTAAATCACTCCTAATGCCTACTCCCAGATAACTTGTGGAATTAACTGCTTCCAGTTGCTGACCTGCTATATTGTAGCTAAATGATGGAGGGTCTTTCGTTCTGGGTATTCGCAACACATTACACTTGCCTACATTGCGATTCATTTACCATTTCCTGCACCATGCGTCAATTCGCTGCAGATCCTCCTGCATTTCAGTACAATTTTCCATTGTCACAACCTCTCGATACACCACACCATCATCCACAAAAAGCCTCAGTGAACTTCCGATGTCATCCACAAGGTCATTTATGTATATTGTGAATAGCAACGGTCCTAAGACACTCCCATGCAGCACATCTGAAGTCACTCTTACTTTGGAAGACTTCTCTCCATTGAGAACGACATGCTGCGTTCTCTTATCTAGGAACTCTTCAATCCACACAAATGGTCTGATAGTCGATATGCTCTTACTTTGCTCATTAAACGACGGTGGGGAACTGTATCAAACGCCTTGTGGAAGTCAAGAAACACGGCATCTACCTGGGAACCCGTGTCTATGGCCCTCTTAGTCTTGTGGACGAATAACGCGAGCCTGCTTTTGAGCTTTCGTCAAATTTTGAGATACTCATCTTGCTGGCCCTGGAAGGTGTTGTTGACGTTCATTTGTCGTGTTTGCGAGTTAAATTTGGGTTTTTAATCTCCCGTCTTCCGTAAAACAGAATAGTGTCCAACACTTAAGGACAAAAGTAACTTAATCTTACATAGAAGGAATTGCTACAGCATAGCACAGATGGCAACTGCAAGCAATACTATGAAACTAACAGAAATCACACTTTTAGTCTAAGACAATAATTACACTGAAGTCACCGAGATTCACGATGGTTCCCTGAACATTACGAAAGGTGGGACATGGTTCTTAATAGGGTGCGTGATCACCATGCTCTGCAACTTGTTACCATGCCGGCCACGAGGTTGGTCACGTGTTCTTGTGGTAGGGCGTTTCGTTCTTCAAAAAATGGTTCTGAGCACTATGGGACTTAACATCGGAGGTTATCAGTCCCCTAGAACTTAGAACTACTTCAGCCTAACTAACCTAAGGACATCACACACATCCATACCTGAGGCAAGATTCGAACCTGCGACCGTAGCGGTCACGCGGTTCCATACTGAAGCGCCTAGAACCGCTCGTTTTCGTTCTTCCACCAGGGCTGTTGACAAATGTTGGATGGTTATTGGTGCACGTGGATGTGCTGCAGTATGTCTCACCAGTGCACACCACGCGTGCCGATGGGATTTGAGTCGGAGGAATGGACAGGTCAGTCCATTCGCCGCCTAATATCCTTTCGTTTCAACATCTACATCTATATCCATACTCCGCAAGCCACCTGACGGTGTGTGGCAGAGGGTACCTTGAGTACCTCTATCGGTTCTCCCTTCTATTCCAGTCTCGTATTGTTCGTGGAATGAAGGATTGTCGGTATGCCTCTGTGTGGGCTCTAATCTCTCTGATTTTATCCTCAAGGTCTCTTCACGATATATACGCAGGAGGGAGCAATATACTGCTTGACTCTTCGGTGAAGGTATGTTCTCGAAACTTTGACAAAAGCCCGTACCTAGCCACTGAGCGTCTCTCCTGCAGAGTCTTCCACTGGAGTTTATCTATCATCTCCGTAACGCTTTCGCGATTACTAAATGATCCTGTAACGAAGCGCGCTGCTCTCCGTTGGATCTTGTCTATATCTTCTATCAACCCTATCTGGTACGGATCCCACACTGCTGAGCAGTATTCAAGCAGTGGGCGAACAAGCGTGCTGTAACCTACTTCCTTTGTTTTCGGATTGCATTTCGTTAGGATTCTTCCAATGAATCTCAGTCTGGCATCTGCTTTACCGACGATCAACATTATATGATCATTCCATTTTAAATCTCTCCTAATGCTTACTCCCAGATAATTTATGGTATTAACTGCTTCCAGTTGCTGACCTGCTATTTTGTAGTTAAATGATAATGGATCTATCTTTCTGTGTATTCGCAGCACATTACACTTGTCTACATTGAGATTCAATTGCCATTCCCTGCACCATGCGTCAATTCGCTGCAGATCCTCCTGCATTTCAGTACAATTTTCCATTGTTACAACCTCTCGATACACCACAGCATCATCTGCAAAAAGCCTCAGTGAACTTCCGATGTCATCCACAAGGTCATTTATGTATATTGTGAATAGCAACGGTCCTATGACGCTCCCCTGCGGCACACCTGAAATCACTCTTACTTCGGAAGACTTCTCTCCATTGAGAATGACATGCTGCGTCCTGTTATCTAGGAACTCCTCAATCCAATCACACAATTGGTCTGATAGTCCATATGCTCTTACTTTGTTCATTAAACGACTGTGGGGAACTGTATCGAACGCCTTACGGAAGTCAAGAAACACGGTATCTACCTGTGAACCCGTGTCTATGGCCCTCTGAGTCTCGTGGACGAATAGCGCGAGCTGGGTTTCACATGACCGTCTTTTTCGAAACCCATGCTGATTCCTACAGAGTAGATTTCTAGTCTCCAGAAAAGTCATTATACGTGTTCTAAAATTCTACAACTGATCGACGTTAGAGATATAGGTCTATAGTTCTGCACATCTGCTCGACGTCCCTTCTTGAAATCGGGGATGACCTGTGCCCTTTTCCAATCCTTTGGAACGCTACGCTCTTCTAGAGACCTACGGTACAGCTTCTTCAACTGCGCAGTTCGATGCGGTCGCGCTTTGTCATTGATAAAAAGTGCAGTCACGGCCGACTGCACCACTGAAAGGACGCCTCCCCACACCGTAACGTGTGGACCGCCAAAACGATCACGGTCGCCAAAGCTGGAGTGTGCATTTCGTCTCCGCACCATCTGTAACATGTGAGAAAACACTTGTGTGTCAAAATACTGTGAAAAGAAGTTGGAGTGAAGTTAAAAAGATGTGGAAGATAGTGTATACAAGGTGGTCCATTGATTGTGACTGGGCCAAATATCTCACGAAATAAGCGTAAAACGAAAAAAGTACAAAGAACGAAACTTGTGTAGCTTGAAGGGGGAAACCAGATGGTGCTATGGTTGGCCCGCTAGATGGCGCTGCCATAGTTCAAACGGATATCACTGCGTTATTTTTTAAATAGGAACACCCATTTTTTTATTACATATTCGTGTAGTACGTAAAGAAATATGAATGTTTTAGTAGGACCACTTTTTTCGCTTTGTCATAGATGGTGCTGTAACAGTCACAGACAGATGGCTCACAATTTTAGACGAACAGTTGGTAACAGGTTTTTTAAATTAAAATACAGAACCCATGTACGTTTGAACATTTTATTTCGGTTGTTCCAATGTGATACATGTACCTTTGTGAACTTATCATTTGTGAGAAAGCATGCTGTTACAGCGTGATTACCTGTAAATACCACATTAATGCAATAAATGCTCAAAATTATGTCCGTCAACCTCAATGCATTTGGCAATACGTGTAACGACATTCCTCTCAACAGCGAGTAGTTCGCCTTCCGTAATGTTCGCACAAGCATTGACAATGCGCTGACGCATGTTGTTAGGCGTTGACGGTGGATCACGATGGCAAATATCCTTCAACTTCCTCCACAGAAAGAAATCCGGGGACATCAGAACGGTGAACGTGCGGGCCATGGTATGGTGCTTCGACGACCAATCCACCTGTCACGAAATATGCTATTCAATACCATTTCAACAGCACGCGAGCTATGCGCCGGACATCCATCATGTTGGAAGAAAATCGCCATTCTGTCATGCAGTGAAATATCTTGTAGTAATATCGGTAGAACATTACGTAGGAAATAAGCATACATTGCAGCATTTAGATTGCCATCGATAAAATTGGGGCCAATTATCTTTCCTCCCATAATGCCGCACCATACATTAACCCGCCAAGATCGCTTATGTTCCACTTGTCGCAGCCATCGTGGATTTTCCGTTGCCCAATAGTGCATATTATGCCGGTTTACGTCACCGCTGTTGGTGAACGACGCTTCGTCGCTAAATAGAACGCGCGCAAAAAATCTGTCATCCTCCCGTAATTTCTAAATTCGTACATTCGTAGTGTCCCAAGTGTGTGGACATATAAGATGAGAATATGGGTCTCGCGGGAGGCGTGCGTTAAAATAGTCCCTGCAGTCGCAGTACCCTCTCTGCCCTCGGTGGCTCAGATGGGTAGAGCGTCTGCCATGTAAGCAGGAGATCCCGGGTTCGTCCCGGTAGGGGTACACATTTTCACCTGTCCCCGTTGATATATATCAACGCCCGTCAGCAGCTGAAGGTATTAATATATAATTCTAATAATTCTAATGTCTGAAGTAGTTCTGGAGGGAACTGACACTATGAATCCTACAGGGTTGTCAATAAATCCGTAAGAGTACGAGGGGGTGGAGATGTCTTCTGAACAGCAGTTTGCAAGGCATCCCAGATATGTTCAATAATATTCGTGTCTGGGGAGTTTGGTGGCCAGCGGAAATGTTGAAACTCAGAAGAGTGTTCCTGGAGCCAATCTGTAGCAATTATGGACGTGTAAGGTGTCGTATTGTCCTGCTGGATTACCCAAGTCCGTCGGAATGCGCAATGGACGCGAATGGATACAGGTGGTCAGACAGGGTGCTTATGTACGTGTCACCTGTCAGAGTCGTATCCAGAGGTATCCAACTACGCACGCCCCACACAATTACAGAGCTTCCACCAGCTTGAACAGTTCCCATATGACATGTAGGGTCTATGGATTCATGACGCTGTCTCCACACCAATACACTTCCAACCACTCGATACAATTTGAAACGAAACTCGTCCGACAAGGTAATATGTTTCCAGTCATCAACAGTCTAATGTCGTTCTTGACGGGCCCAGGCAACGCGTAAAGCTTTGTGTCGTGCAGTTATCAAGGGTACATGAGTGGCTCTTTGGCTCCTAAAGCCCATATTGATGATGTTTCGTTGAATGGTTCTCACGCTGACACTAGTTGATCGCCCATCATTGAAATCTGCAGCAGTTTGTGGAAGTGTTGCACTTCTATCACGCTGAACGATTCTCTTCAGTCGTCGTCGATCCATTTCTTGCAGGATCTTTTTCCGGCCGCAGCGATGTCGGAGATTTGATGTTTTACCGGATTCCTGATATTCACGGTAACCTCGTGAAATATTCGTACGAAAAAATCCACACTTCATTGTTACCTCGGAAATTCTGTTGTGTACCATCACTGGTGCGCCGATTGTAACACCACGTTCACACTCGCTTAAACCTTAATAACCTGCCATCGTAGCAACAGTAACCGATCTAACAATTGCGGCAGACACTTGTCTCATATAGGCGTTGCCGACCGAGGCGCTGTATTCTGCCTGTTTACATATCTCTGTAAGTGAATATGCATGCCTGCACCAGTTTATTTGGCGCTTCAGTGTAGTAGAGGGATGGGAAAGCCAACCGCTTAAAGCCGATACCGGTATTTTAATTCTAAATAACCGGTGTTTTTCTTTATTTGTTTGGTATCGGCTGTAACAAGTGTTTTTTTATTTTTTGCTAATAACCGAGTAACCGTAATATCAACCAACCATAGCAGCAATGTGATGACTGGGTGTTGTGTGATGTCCTTAGGTTAGTTAGGTTTAAGTAGTTCTAAGTTCTAGGGGGCTGATGACCATAGGTGTTAAGTCCCATAGTGCTCAGAGCCATAGCAGCAATGTTAAAATATAATAACAAAAATAAAAACAAAATGAACTTCTATTTTTAAAAAAGGAGTATTTTGTATTTGTAAAATTTACAATGTTTTGATATATTTCGTTGTTTGGGAGATGTTGTTGTTGTGGTCTTCAGTCCTGAGACTGGTTTGATGCAGCTCCCCATGCTACTCTATCCTGTGCAAGCTTCTTCATCTCCCAGTACCTACTGCAACCTACATCCTTCTGAATCTGCTTAGTGTATTGATCTCTTGGTCTCCCTCTACGATTTTTACCCTCCACGCTGCCCTCCAATGCTAAATTTGTGATCCCTTGATGCCTTAAAACATGTCCTACCAACCGATCCCTTCTTCTAGTCAAGTTGTGCCACAAACTTTTCTCCCCAATCCTATTCAATACCTCCTCATTAGTTTCGTGATCTACCCACCTTATCTTCAGCATTCTTCTGTAGCACCACATTTCGAAAGCTTCTATTCTCTTCTTGTCCAAACTAGTTATCGTCCATGTTTCACTTCCATACATGGCTACACTCCATACAAATACTTTCAGAAACGACTTCCTCACACTTAAATCTATACTCGATGTTAACAAATTTCTCTTCTTCAGAAACGATTTCCTTGCCATTGCCAGTCTACATTTTATATCCTCTCTACTTCGACCATCCTCAGTTATTTTACTCCCTAAATAGCAAAACTCCTTTAGTACTTTAAGTGTCTCATTTCCTAATCTAATCCCCTCAGCATCACCCGATTTAATTTGACTACATTCCATTATCCTCATTTTGCTTTTGTTGATGTTCATCTTATATCCTCCTTTCAAGACACTGTCCATTCCGTGTTTGGGAGATAGGAGTGCTATTTTAATAACAATGTCGACAGAAACGAGCAACAAACACATGGCAGAAGAGGTGTGTAAAGGCCTACACACTCAGACATCCCTGCCAGGCTTCAATAACCCACCACAGTTTTGTTGGATCCCGGTGGAGAAGGAACGGCCTAACTGAAGAGAGCGCAGTGTGCTGACTTTCAGTTAGGGATGAGAGATGTTGGCGAATCATCAATGCTGATTTCAGTTTGCTGTAGTGTTGTTCGTGTTTAATGTTTTTTTACCAGTCGTGCTAGCGCATACATAGGGCGTGAGCGGCGTCATGTGTTGAGTGACTGCTGAGAAGGACACGGAGCTGGCTCGTCCTCGTTTGAGACAGCGTTATCATCACGTGACAGAGTTTGAAAGGGGCCTCGTTGTCGTTCTTCATTTGGCCATCAGACTGATTCGTGAAATATCCACATTTGTGGACTATTCAGATATTCCAATGTGACAGTCAAGGGTGCCCATATGGTAGTTTGTAGAGATGGGGAGGGGGGGGGGGGTGCTGATTTGGGGATATGGAGTACTTTTAATATTTTGATACAGGGTCGTTCAATAAGTAATGCTCCAAATTTTTAAAGCCATTAATATACAGAGCGCCGGCCGGACTGGCCGTGCGGTTCTAGGCGCTACAGTCTGGAACCGAGCGACCGCTACGGTCGCAGGTTCGAATCCTGCCTCGGGCATGGATGTGTGTGATGTCCTTAGGTTAATTAGGTTTAATTAGTTCTAAGTTCTAGGCGACTGATGACCTCAGAAGTTAAGTCGCATAGTGCTCAGAGCCATTTGAACCATTTGAACCAATATACAGAGACAAATGTCCTTGTTGGTGCTTCGGTGCTTCAAATTTGATGTTTGTTCTGTGTCCCGGTGAAGTTTGGAACCGGTCTGGCAGATGGCAGAGTCGTAGTACAGTGTCAAAATGGCGTCTAAATACGACTCACGTTACAAGCAGCGTGCTGTTACTGAATTCTTTTGTGCAGAAAAAGAAACCGAGAACACCCATAAACGTCTGTGTGCAATGAATGATAATGCTGCAGTTGATAGGAGTACAGTTGGGCGATGTTGTAAAGAAAGTTACAGCCTCACGAAATGCAGAAACAGAGCTCGGAACGTCTTGTCACAGCCACTGCTCCAGACATGCTGAATGGTGCGGATGCCATTATTCGTGCCGACCGGCGCACCAGAACTCGACAATTGGCTGTACAGATGTCGGTCAGCATTGGAAGTGCGTCTGTAATGACAGAGAGTCTCGGATATTCAAAGAGGTGCTCACTATAGGTTCCACGAGTGCTCACAGCGGAAAAAAATGGTTCAAATGGTTCAAAATCGTTCAAATGGCTCTGAGCACTATGGGACTCAACTGCTGAGGTCATTAGTCCCCTAGAACTTAGAACTAGTTAAACCTAACTAACCTAAGGACATCACAAACATCCATGCCCGAGGCAGGATTCGAACCTGCGACCGTAGCGGTCTTGCGGTTCCAGACTGCAGCGCCTTTAACCGCACGGCCACTTCGGCCGGCGGTTCAAATGGCTCTGAGCACTATGGGACTTAACTTCTGAGGTCATCAGTCCCCTAGAACTTAGAACTACTTAAACCTAACTAACATAAGGACATCACACACACCCATGCCCGAGGCAGGATTCGAACCTGCGACCGAAGTGGTCGCGCGGTTCCAGACTGAAGCGCCTAGAACCGCTTGTCCACACAGGCCGGCACTACTCTTAAGGTATGCATTTTAGACCTCATGTTTAGTAGACTTTTTCTTGTTTTGGTCCATACTGCCACCTCTGAAAGTTTGTCGGGGGTGCCCTAGTTCAATATTTTTGAGTGATCCGTCTTGCGACTGATCACGCAGACTGTGTGGCCCGCCAAGAATTCCTATTCTCTGCCAACCTCACCACCTCAGAGTAGGGCTCGTACCGTGCGTTCTCAATTATTTGTTGGATGTATTCGAATATCTGTCTTCCGCTACAGTTTTTACATTCTACAACTTCATCTAGTTCCACAGGAGTTATTCTTCGATGCCTTAATGCACACCCCGTCGTCCTGTCTGTCCTTCCTGCCAGTGTTTTCCATATGTTCCTTTCGTCTACCATTCTGCAGAGTACCTTCCCACTCCCTGTCGTATCAATTCACCTGATTTTTAACATCATCTTAACAATTTATGAAGAGCAAATAAAATCTTTTCTTTATTCTATATCATACTACACTGAAGAGACAAAGAAACTGGTACAGCTTACTAATATCGTGTAGGGATCCACCTCCCCCCCCCCCCCCCCCCGCCGGCCGATGTGACCGAGCGGTTCTAGGCGCTTCAGTCGGGAGCAGGTTCGAATCCTGCCTCGGGCATGGATGTGTGTGATGTCTTTAGGTTAGTTAAGTTTAAGTAGTTCTAAGTCTGGGGGACTGATGACCTCAGATGTTAAGTCCCATAATGCTTAGACCCATTTGAACCATTTTTGACCCCCCCTCCCCCGAGCTCGCAGAAGTGCTGCAACATGACGTGGCATGTACTCGACTAATCCCTTAAGTAGTGCTGGAGAGAACTGACAACTGACACCATGAGTCCTGCAGGACTGACCATAAATCCTTAAGAGTACGAGGGGGTGGTGATCCCTTCTCAACAGCATGTTGCAAGGCATTCCAAATATGCCCAATAATGTTCATGTCTGGGAAGTGTTTAAACTCAGAAAAGTGTTCCTGGAGTCATTCTGTAGCAATTCGGGACGTGTGGACCCGTTGTCCTGCTGGAATTGCCGAAGTCCGTCGGATGCATGTGATCAGACTGGATGCTTAAGTACGCGTCACCTGTCAGAGTCGTAAATAGACGTCTCAGGGGTCCCATATCACTCCAACTGCACACTCCCCACACCATCGCAGAGCCTCCGCTAGCTTGAACTGTCTCCTGCTGACATGCGGGATCCATGGATTCATGCGGTTGTCTCCATACCTGTACACGTCCATCCACTCGATACAATTTGAAATGTGACTCGTCCGACCTGGCAACATGTTTACAGTCATCAACAGTTCATTTTTGTCGATGTTGATGCGCACATGGGAGCCGTAAAGCTTTGTGTCGTGCAGTCATCAAGGGTACATGAGTGAGCCTTCGGCTCCGAAAGCCCACAACGATGTTTTTTTGTTGAATGGTTCACACGCCGCACACTTATTGATGGCCCAGCATTGAAATGTGCAGCAATTTGCGGAAGGTTTGCACTTATGTCACGCTGAACGATTCTCTTCGATCATAGTTGGTCCGTTGCAGGATCTTTTTCCGGTCACACCGATGTCGGATATTTAATGTTTTACCAGATTCCTGATATTGGCGGTACACTCGTGGAATGGTCGTCCTGGAAAATCCCCACTTCATCGCTACCTCGGAGATGCTGTCTCCCATCGCTTGTGCGCCGACTATAGCACAAATTTCAAACTGACTCAAATCTTTATATCCCGCCATTGTAGCAGCAGTTACCGATCTAACAACTGCCTGGACGCTTCTCTTATACTGGGGGGGTCCATTGATAGTGACCGGTCCAAATATCTCACAAAATAAGCATCAAACGAAAAAACTACAAAGAACGAAACTCGTCTAGCTTGAAGCGGGAAACCAGATGGCGCTATGGTTGGCCCGTTAGATGGCGCTGCCGTAGGTCAAACGGATATCAACTGCGTTTTCTTAAATAGGAACCCCCATTTTTTATTACATATTCGTGTAGTACGTAAAGAAATATGAAATTCTTAGTAGGACCACTTTTTTGCTTTGTAATAGATGGCGCTGTAATAGTCACAAACGTGTAAGTACGTGGTATCACATAATATTCCGTCAGTGTGGACGGTATTTGCTTCGTGATACATTACCCGTGTTTAAACGGACCGTTTACCAATTGCGGGAAAGGTCGATATCGTGTTGATGTATGGCTATTGTGATCCAAATACCCAACGGGCGTGTGCTATGTATGCTGCTCGGTATCCTGGACGACATCACCCAACTGTCCGGACCGTTCGCCGGATAGTTACGTTATTTGAGGAAACAGGAAGCGTTCAGCCACATATGAAACGTCAACCACGACCTGCAACAAATTATGGTGCCCAAGTAGGTGTTTTAGCTGCTGTCGCGGCTAATCCGCACATCAGTAGCAGAAAAATTGCGCGAGAATCGGGAATCAAAAACGTCGGTGTTGAGAGTGCTATATCAACATCGATTGCACCCGTACCATATTTCTGTGCACCAGGAATTGCATGGCGACGACTTAGAACGTCGTGTACAGTTCTGCCACTCGGCATAAGAGAAATTACGGGACGATGACAGATTTTTTTGCACACACTCTATTTAGCGACGAAGCGTCATTCACCAACAGCGGTAACGTAAAACGGCATAATATGCACTATTGGGCAACGGAAAATCCACGATGGCTGCGACAAGTGGAACATCAGCGATCTTGGCGGGTTAATGTATGGTGCGGCATTATGGGTGGAAGGATAACTGGACCCCATTTTATCGATGGCAATCTAAATGGTGCAATGTATGCAGATTTCCTACGTAATGTTTTACCGATGTTACTACAAGATGTTTCACTGCATGACAGAATGACGATGTACTTCCAACATGATGGATGTCCGGCACATAGCTCGCGTGCAGTTGAAGCGCTATTGAATAGCTTATTTCATGACAGGTGGATTGGTCGTCGAAGCACCATACCATGCCCCGCACATTCACCGGATCTGACGTTCCCGCATTTCTTTCCGTGGGGAAAGTTGAAGGATATTTGATATCATGATCCACCGACAACGCCTGACAACATGCGTCAGCGCATTGTCAGTGCATGTGCAAACATTACGGAAGGCGAACTACTCGCTGTCGAGAGGAATGTCGTTACACGTATTGCCAAATGCACTGAGGTTGACGGACATCATTTTGACCATTTATTGCATTAATGTGGTATTTACAGGTAATGACGCTGCAACAGCATGCGTTCTCAGAAATGATAAGCTCGCAAGGGTACATGTATCACATTGGAACAACCGAAATAAAATGTTCAAACGTACATAGGTTCTGTATTTTAATTTAAAAAACCTACCTGTTACCAACTGTTCGTCTAAAATTGTGAGCCATCTGTCTGTGACTGTTACAGCACCATCTATCACAAAGCGAAAAAAGTGGTCCAATTAAAACATTCATATTTCCTTACGTACTACACGAATATGTAATAAAAAATGGGTGTTCCTATTTAAAAAATAACGCAGTGATATCCGTTTGACCTATTGCAGCGCCATCTAGCGTGCCAACCCTAGCGCCATCTGGTTTCCCCCTTCAAGCTAGACGAGTTTCGTTCTTTGTAGTTTTTTTGATTGACGCTTATTTCGTGAGATATTTGGCTCGGTCATGATGAATGAACAACCCCGTATAGGCAATGCCGAGCGCTGCGCATCATTCTGCCTGTTTACATATCTCTGTATTTGAATATGCATGCCTAGACCAGTTTTTTTGGCGCTTCAGCGTAACACCAATGTGCAGTAGCTGCCATAAACAGTTTTCTGTAAAGTTTATATGATTTGTAATTTTTGTCTTACAACTATAAGTTTCACCGTGCGACCGCTACAGTCGCTGGTTCGAATCCTGCCTCGTTCATGGATGTGTGTGCTGTCCTTAGGCTACTTAGGTTTAAGTAGTTCTAAGTTCTAGGGGACTGATGACCTCAGATGTTAAGTTCCATAGTGCTCAGAGCCATTGTTTTATAAGTTTCATTTGTTGTTTACAATTTTTTTCGTCAATATATAAGGGGCGATCAAATGAAAAGTGAACACCTGCCACTACAGAACCATGGAACGGTTCCATTCAAAAGTAATCGCCATGCGTGTTAATACATTTATCTACATCTACATACATACTCCGCAATCCACCATACGGTGCGTGGCGGAGGGTACCTCGTAACACAACTAGCATCTTCTCTCCCTGTTCCACTCCCAAACAGAACGAGGGAAAAATGGGTGCCTATATGCCTGTAGGAGCCCTAATCTCTCTTATCTTTGTGGTCTTTCCGCAAAGTTGGCGACAGTAAAATTGTACTGCAGTCAGCCTCAAATGCTGGTTCTCTAAATTTCCTCAGTAGAGATTCATGAAAACAACGCCTCCTTTCCTCCAGAGACTCCCACCTGAGTTCCTGAAGCATTTCCGTAACACTCACACAAATCTAGCAGCCCGCCTCTGAATGGCTTCTATGTCCTCCCACAATCCGACCTGATAGGGATCCCAAACGCTCGAGCAGTACTCAAGAATAGGTCGCCCCAGCGTTCTATAAGCGGTCTCCTTTACAGATGAACCACATCTTCCCAAAATTCTACCAATGAACCGAAGACGACTATCCGCCTTCCCCACAACTGCCATTACATGCTTGTCCCACTTCATATCGCCCTGCAGTGTTACGCCCAAATATTTAATCGACGTGACTGTGTCAAGCGCTACACTACTAATGGAGTATTCAAACATTACGGGATTCTTTTTCCTATCCATCTGCATTAATTTACATTTATCTATATTTAGAGTTAGCTGCCATTCTTTACACCAATCACAGATCCTGTCCAAGTCATCTTGTATCCTCCTACAGTCACTCAACGACGACACCTTCCCGTACACGACAGCATCAGCAAACAGCCACACATTGCTATCCACCCTATCCAAAAGATCATTTATGGAGATAGAAAACAACAGCGGACCTCACTGGGAGACGAGCTGAGCAATTCCTGTTTCGCAGAACGCGATGAGCCGCTGAGGGATCCACATCTACAAACACTCTGTCACTTCCTCGTCCAATCGAAACTGATGTCCACGCACGTCTTTCTTCACTTCGCCAAAGATGTGACAGCATTCCTAGGCGTTCTGGCTTTATGGCATGTCTCAGTTTTTGCAGAGAGTTTTCATAGTGCTGCGCATTGATTGTGGTTCCACGCTGAATGAACTCGACTGGTAGAGGGCCCCTGAAGTTGAAGAAGAAAACGAAGGCTACACTTCAGCGATTTGTTTGGAAAGTACTGTAACATTCTCCATACTGCCCGGATCCTTCACCGTGTGACTTTGACATCTTTGGTGACCTGAAGAAAGGGATGCGTGGAGATCGGTTTCAGTCGGACGAGGAAGTGACAGACTGGTTGCCATTGTGGATTACGTTCTCGAAACAGGAACTGATCGTCTTAAGGTGTGTGGAGATTACTTTTGAATGGAACCATTCCACAGTTCTCCTAGTGGATGTTGGGTTTTCATTTGATTGCGCCTCATAGTTCATTTAAGTAATACGAGGGGCGTTTTGTAAGTAATGCAATACTTTTTTCTCGGCAAATTTCGGTTGAAAAATGTGTTAGTTATAGAAAGACACTAGTATTTTTCAAAAATGCTTCCATCTTGTTAAAGCTACACACAAGATAATGAAATTTGCTGAATTTACGTGGAAATAAATGCCACAGCGTAGTTTTTTTTGGGGGGGGGGGCGGGGAAACGGGAGGTGGGGGAGGGAGTTTAGATGTTCCGCCAGGGGAACAGCATCACGTCGGTGTGGCTCTGTACACCATACCTTACGTTTTTCCCTCTCTTTCTTTTTTTTCCTTTATTGGATTTCGATTCCCCCCGAAGGGGGCGGGCTGGCAGCAGCTTAGTACGCTGCTCTTCAGCCTACAGAATTTTTAAAACGTAAGAAGATAAGAAACAATAGAAGCAGGCGATAAAGCGATGACTTAAATTGTAAAACGGCGGAATATTGTGGAAAGTTAAAACATAAAACTAAGGGTGGACGATGCTAATAAAATACACAGGAATCAGACAGCTAAAGTCGTAGACAGACAATTAAAAAACACAGCGACAGTCTGGTTTCTGTTCGCAAGAGATATAAAAATCACACCCAACAACAGTATGATGTCCGTTCACAACACTTCGGAAAAGACGCACAACACTTAACAAGCACTGGAAACACTGCACTAAAAAGTTGGCACGAAGATGACACACCACAGGGCAGATGGGGGAGGGGGGACCTGGAAAGATGAGGAAAAAAAAAAGGGGGGAGGAGAGGAAAAACGAAAGGGGTGGGGACCGACGGAGGGAGAGGACTCATAAGGGGGGGGGGGGGGGAGGGCAGACGCGAGAGGGAATGGGGAAAGGCAGAGGAGGGAAATGCAAAAGGACTTGGTGGAGAGAAGGCTGGCAGAGAGAGGGTAGGCAGGGAAAAAAAACAGGATGGAAGGGGGGAGAGGCAGCCCGGGAAAAGGGCTGAGGAATGGGGGGGAGGTGAGGATCAGAGTTGATAGGAGGGATAAATGGAGGGAGAGAGGGCATCATCCGAGAGGGGGAGTTGACAGAAGCGACCTTGGGAAAGGAGATGAAGGGTGTAGAGATGGAGGGTAGGGGGGGAAACAACAGTGAAGGCGTGGAAGTGGGCGCGGGAGTTGGGGAGGAGAGGAGCAACCAGGGTATGAGGGGGATCAAGGCGGCGGGAGGTGTAGAGTATGTGGATATGTTCAAGGATTTTTCCCTCTCCTTTTCCTTACTCTCTAATAACACACTTAAGGCAAGGCTTTTGCGAGTGCGTGTTCATCGCTGGGGGACGTGACAACAGATGATCTTGCCTGCTTGTTAGCCAGGGTTGAGTTGGAGGTACTGTGTCGTCCGAATGAGACGCAGCCAGTGCAAAAGCACTACAGGCATAAAGGTGTGAACTGGTGACAGCGTCGTAGACGCTCGTCACTTGCACGAGTTCCAGCAGTGCCGCAGGTGGTGCTGAGGATGAAGATATGGACTTCGCCTCGACCAATTGCCGGCTGAGTACAATCCGCCAGTGACCACACGACAACAGATGGAAGCCTGCGCGGAAGACAGAAGAGCAGCTTTTTATTTTTTTATTTTCTTTATTTTTTTACTTTATTGAGTTTCAATTCCCCCTAAAGGGGGCGGGCTGGCAGCCGCTTAGTATGCCGCTCTTCAGCCTACAGAATTTGTTGATAATAAATAATAAAAGTTGGCAATAAAATCGGTGACTTAAAGCTAAAATGGCGGAAAATTGTGGAACTTAAAAAGAGCAGCCCTCGCCCACTTGGTTGTGGATCATCGTCCAGAGCTGACTGAGACAGGGAATGTTGCATAGTGAACTCTTAGAAGTGAACAGACAGTTGTAATTGCATTTGATATGTAGTGCAAAGTTTACCTACAATTATTTGCACTTAACCATTGAGGGCCTTTTTGTGTTATACAGGGTGTCCCAAAAAGAATGGCCCAATTTTAACTTGTAATAATAATGAGACAAATGTCACTAGGTAACTGAAACAGCGCTAAATGTAATCAGCATGGTCTAGAGTTTCAGAAAAAATCCGCTAGGTGTCGCTACGAGCGCTGACCTGGAGTGTGCAGCCAGTCTCGCGCAGTATGGCGTCCGCGCAACAGAAGGTGTATTGTGTTATTGAATTTAGTCGTACTCAGTCAGTGATGGCAGTTCAGCGGGCGTTTCATATTCGATTTCGTGCTAAACCACCATCCCCAAGGAACATTCAACGGTGGTATAAACAGTTTGAAGAAACAGGGTGCCTCTGTAAAGGCAAAAGTCCTGGCCGGCCATGCATTGCTGAACAAACAGTTGAACAAATCCGACGAGCATTTGAGCAGAGCCCCCGCAAGTCTACGCGTCTTGCTTGTGGAGAACTTAAGTTACCGCGCATGATATTGTGGCGTGTGTTACGATGTCGTTTAGTCCTCCAACCATACACATTACAACTGGTACAAGCTGTTTGAGATACTGACAAAGTGAAGTGAGTGGACTTTATCAATGCTATTCTAGAGGACATGGAAGATGACACTTTTATGTCACGTTTGATATTCAGCAATGAGACAACTTTCCATATTAGTGGTAAGGTTCACTGTCATAATGTGCGTATATGGGGGCTCGAAAATCCTCACAAAACAATTGAACACGAACGTGATTCACCAAAAGTGAATGTTTTTTCTGCTGTTTCACAAAGCATGTTTTATGGACCCTACTTTTTTGAGGAAGAAACCGTAACAGGACAATAATATCTTGCAATGCTACGGAACTGGTTATTTCCACAACTTGACTCTGACAATTTCATCTGTCAGCAAGATGGAGCACTACCGCACCGACACAACAACGTGTGCAGTTTCCTCAATGCCAACGTGTCTCAACGTAGGATAGGGTGTACGGGACTGCGAGACCAGGCTTTACACTCTTGGCCTCCTAGGTCCCCTGACTTAACACCATGTGATTTCTTCCTGTGAGGATATGTTAAACAATATGTTTACGTTTCTCCCTTACCTCTTGACATTAATGAACTAAAAACCAGAATATCAGCTGCTGTAGCTTCAGTGACAGAAGACACCTTACGCTCAGTTTGAGATGAATTCGGCTATTGGCTGGATGTCGTCCATGCATCCCATGAAAAACATATTGAACATTTATGATGGATTTTCATAAACTTCTATCTTTTCTGAGTATTTTAGTATGCAATTTGTTGCTGTTAAGCCCTTCTTCCTAATAAATAATTCCATTTAAAATCGGTTCATTATTTTTGGGACACCCTGTATTACAAGCAGTGTTGTAGACTCATGTTTCAACAAGTCACAAAGATAAGTAAACCTTTTTAACTCATTTGTAAGACTTCTTTATTAATTTGTTGGAGTGTTGTAGAACTTTCATTCTCCTATCCTGTTACCTGACCCTGGGGCGTAGCTGTGTAATAGTGGCAGGGAGAAACTGTCTTAACAGTGTACTGCACCAGAAGCCGTTTTACGAACTCACAAACTCGGCCTCCACAGCAGTAGCGACGAGGCTTTTACAAAACTGGTGACGAGGGTTGATGAAGCAAGGTGTGTGGGATTTCCAGTCCATACTGCCGCCGTTCTTCTGGAGGATTTTTCAAGTCTAACTGATGGTCTGTCGCAGCGCGCGTGGGGGCGTTAACGTGGGTGTTATCTTTCAGAGGGTGCCGCGCCTCCGCTGAAGCAGAGGCGGAGCGTGGGCGGGCGGAAGCCGGCGAGGAGGAGAGGAGGCGCCTCAAGGACCAGGTGGCAGCGCTCAAGGACGTGGCAGCCGTGGGTCGACAGCTGCTGCAGCTGCGCGAGGAGCAGGTGGGTGCAGCTGGCGGCGGCTCGCAGCTCAGCCAGCAGGTGTTGAGGTCCAACTGTCCGACAAAGAGAAGTTAAGCACCGAGAAGGAGAGGTGAAAGGAGGGTATGTCATGTTATTTTAGTAATCACAAATTCGAGTCAGGTATACGAAAGACTTGGCACTATGATCCCACTTATCAGTAGGATGTTCATCCAGATGGGGAGGGTATCATAAAGCTGTCGTTTTCCCTCATGAGGCTACTGGCCAACAACCGCTACACCTGGACCTCGAGATCTTGAGTATTAGCACTGCGATGCAGCTGACAACCATGTTGTCCTACACATGATATGCAGGGTCGTCCATTTATCGTGACCAGGCCAAATATCTCACGAAATAAGCGTCAAACGAAAAAACTACAAAGGACGAAACTTGTCTAGCTAGGGGGAAGCCAGATGGAGCTATGGTTGGATCGATAGGTCGCACTACCATATGTCAAACGGAATCAACTGCTTTTCCTTAAATAGGAACCCCAATTATTGCACATGAGGTAACACATGAGGATGCAGGATGTGCATAACTTACCATTGTGTGGTGACCTGGACTTGTACCTGATGACTCCCCACAGAATGACGCAGGAGTAACACCGCAGTGCCTCTCCAAAACATTGAAGGAATGGGACTTCTCTCTAGATTGCTGCCGTACTCGCTGATGAGCGTCACCTTGGGTAGTGCAGAAGAGTGATTCATCACTGAACGCAGTGCTCACCAGCAGCCTGTGCTTCCTGCTCGCAACACTACTCCAAACACAATCGTTTGTGTTGCGATGTTACCAGCAGGTTACACATGGAATGGTAAAACCTTAGTCTGTCTGCTGCTAGTTTCTGATTGACGGTGCCTGGTTGACATAGAGGTTTGGAGGGAGTCCACTAGTGCTTCTAAGATGCCAGGTGCAGATCTGAACAGGTCACAATGTGGTTGGTGCACAGACAGTGATCCTACCTTGTGGTCATCAGATGCAGTCCACCTGAACCTTGACAGCGAGTGTAGTTGCCCTCATATTCCAATGATATCCAACGTCGGGCTCCACAAATCTGAATATTGCACAATTTGACCAGCCGGCCAAATGGATATCCACCAATGGGCCCTTTCAAACTCAGTCAGTTGCTGATAATGCTGTTTTGCACTAGTGCACGGCATTTCCCTGTCCTTTATGGTGATCACTCGAGATCTGATGCTGTTCATATCCCTGTACAGGCTGAGTTAAAAAGGATTTCAGAAATTTGGAATGGTATAGAAATTTATTGACATAACTTGCAATCGGTATAGATTATTTTGTAGCAAACAAAGGAGCGCAGTGTAGTGCATAGTTTAAATGTTTGCTCCCTTCGGTTTCTGTTCTCTTTTCCTTGTTTCCCTTCCTTTTTAGTGTGTTCCTTCTCCTCTTGTTTTGCCTCTGTATGTGAGGATTTGCGTCAGGTCTGTATCTTTTAGCAGTTCTCCTTGTTCGCTGTCCGTCATAGTCCCTTCACTGCATGTGTTCCTGTTTTTATGCGTTTGGACGCTGATGACCCTGCTGTTTAGCGCCCGTAAACCTGAAACACAAACAAACAAACGAACAAATGTTTGCTATCACTAGAATGGAGCGTACTCACTGTGTATTTTGATTTCGTGAAAATAACTCTGGCGCAGATTTCGTACCTGATATGCTAAGGAATCTCGAAGCAGGCCTACAATTTACTAAACGTCAAATGTGCGTAAATTTCTAAGGGACCAAACTGCTGAGGTCATCGGCCTATAGACTTACACATTACTTAAATTCACACAACCATGCCTGAGGGAGGACTCGAACCTCTGGCGGGAGGGGCCGCGCAGTCCGTGACATGACGCCTCAAACCATACGGCTACAGTTTGCTCTTGGCACAATAACTTTCTTGACATTAGCTGTTCATTGCGACATGATAAATTAGCAGGTCGCGAAGGGCCAATCACATGGCCACCTCGCTCACCAGACTTGACACCACTGGATTTGTTTCCCTGGGGTTTCATTGAAGACCATGTTCATGTTCCTCTCATACCAAACAATTTGCCGACCTGACAAATCGAATCTACACTGTCGCTGCACAAGTTACGCCCGATTGCTGCAACAAGTGTGGGAAGAAATTGATTACTGGTGGGATGTTTGCCGCATCACAAATGGTAGTCACATAGAACCAAAATAATCCTTGATATGTGAACTTGAGGTTGTTTGCTGCAAAATGACACACCTACCAACTTTGCTAAGTTATCTCAATAACATTCTTCACCATTCTAAAGTTGTAAAGGCCTTTTCCATTCACCCTGTATACCCTACCGTGCCTGGTAATAATGTTAAACATGAACAACATTAACGCATCCTAGTGTGCATTCTACTGTCACAGACAATCGCAACTCTAATCATTTAAATACACTGATGAGTCAAAACATTATGACCACCTGCTTAATAGCTTGCTTGTGCGTTTTTGGAACGAAATATAGTACATCAGTGATTCTGGGTATCTGGGATCTGACAGTGTGTTGTTCAGTTTGGGGAGGTATGTGGTATTAGATGTCTACTCGCATGTCATGTAATTCGCGTAAATAATGGACCACTGCATATGCAGTGATGGGGCCCAGTAGTGACCCAGATGGATTGTGTATGATCTACATCAGGTGAATTTGGTCGCCGAGACATCAACGTGAGCTCACTATAATAATCCTCAAAACACTGTAGCATGGTTCTAGCTCCGAGACATGGAGAAGTATACTGCTTCAAGATGACATCG
The DNA here is from genome assembly GCF_021461395.2 of Schistocerca americana. Classification (NCBI taxonomy): domain Eukaryota; kingdom Metazoa; phylum Arthropoda; class Insecta; order Orthoptera; family Acrididae; genus Schistocerca; species Schistocerca americana. The sequence goes on from NC_060128.1 coordinate 147,311,126, forward strand.
CCATCGTGAAAGACATGTAGCATGAAGGGATGCGGGTGATCCACACCTGTGTCTTTGATTACTACTACAGGTCCCTTGCAAGCGCAGGAGGATGTCTCCCCTAGCGTAATACTGCTCCTGCCAGCCTGTATCCGTGGTGCGCTGCACGTTTAGAGCTGCCGTTCACCTCCATGACGGCGTTTCTGGAGATGACCATCAACCTAGTGTAGGAAAAATGTGATTCATCTGAAGAGCCGACACGTTTCGATTTATCCCCGGTCGACTCCCGATGCTCCCGTGCCCACTGCAAGCGTAATTGACAATGTTATTGGGTCAACATGTGAACATGTGTGGGTGGTCTGCTGCAGAGTTCCACATTCAACAATTTATGAAGAATGGTGTGCTCCTAAACACTTGTGCGTGCACCAGCGTTGTGCTCTTTCAACATAGATGCACAGATCACCGTCTGTCCTACTTTACAGAGCACACAAGCCTCCGAACCCCACGTTCTGTGAAGAGTCGTGGACGTCCAACCATTTAGTGCCTAGTGGTAGTTTCACTGTACTTCTACCTCTTTCTGTAGATGCTCGAGACAGTAGCATGTGAACATTCGACGAACTTCCCCGTTTTAGGGATACTCGTTCGCAGGTTCTCTGCAATATTAATCTGCCCTTTGTCACTTATCTCAATGGATTTCCCCATTTGCAGCCCATATCTTCGCTAGGGTGTTTCCCCATCCGTGTCTTCTCTGCTTACATGCTTTTGCTACCGCGTCACGTGCTCGCTATGCTATCCAATGCTGCAATGGGCAGGGGTCATAATGTTATGGTTTATCATTGTATACTGCCAACGATGTGTACATGTTTGCAGTTACATTGACATCTGGCCATGCCTTCTGCACGCTTCACTGTTTTGTAAGGCAGTGTATGATGGTGGATTATTTACATATATTCTACTGTAGTTGTCAGTCCAAGGATTGGTTTACAACAGCTATAATGGCAGCTTGTCTCCATTCTGTGCGTCTTTCAGCTTTTCTCTTCATTTCTTTATAGGTGTTACATCCCACATCTTCCACGATTTGATCCATGTATCTCAGTCGTGGTCTTCCTCTTGGTCTTTTTCCCTCGACATAGCCCTCTATGATTGTGTTCAGGGGTCCTTTATGTCTTAATAGATGGCCTGTAAATTGCACTCTTCTTTTAACAATGAAACTCCAGAAGCTTCTCCTCTCACCTGCTCTTTCCAGAACCACTTCGTTTGTGACCTTGTCGATACATTTTATTTTGAGCATGCGTCTATAGCACCACATTTCAAAAGAATTTAGCTTCTGGTCTTCCTCTGTCCCGAGAGTCCATGTTTCACACCCATAGCATGCCACACTCCACACACATGATTTCAAAAATCTTTTCCTGATTTCAAGGCTGATGCTCTTAGATGTTAATATGTTTTTCTTCTTGTTAAAAGCAGCTTTTCCTTGAGCTATTCTACTTCTCACTTCTGCCTTGCTCCTTCCATCCCTGGTAATATTACTGCCCAGATAAGTAAATTTATCAACTTGTTCAAGCAGTTCATTGCCTACATGAACTTGGACTTTCACTTGATCTTTTTTTTTTGCATGCCATTACTTTTGTTTTTGCTTTATTAATTCTCATATTATATTCTTCCCTCATAACTTTATCCATTCTATTCAGTAGGACTACAAGATCTTCTCCACTTTCAGCTAGGACAGCTAAATCATCGGCAGATCTTATGATACCTATTCGTTGGCCATGAATTACTACACCCGTCTGTGAATTTTCCCTTACGTTTTTCAGCGCCTCTTCAATGTAGGTTGAAGATAACAGGGGCTAGTGCGCAACCTTGTCGGACACCTTTCCGTATCTGCACCCCTTTTTGTTTTGTCCATACACAGATAACTGCTGTCTCGTTTTTGTACAGGTTCCATATCATTTTTCTATCTTTATAGTCTATTCCTACTTTTTTGAGTACTTCAAACATCCCATTTAACATTATCAAAGGCTTTCTCTACATCTACGAAAGCTATGTATGTTGTCAGGTTCGTATGTAGTCGTTTCTCTATTATCTGTTTTAGAGCAAATATTGCTTTTCTGGTTCCTCTATCTTTCCGGAATCCAAACTGGTCTTCGGGGAGTGTAGCTTCGACTTTTTGTTCTGTGCCTTTTAAGATAATTGAGGTTACTATTTTAGAGGCGTGAGTAACTAGGCTGAGCGTCCTATAATTTTCACAGCTTGTAGCATTGCCTTCTTTGGAATGGGGATCATAATGTTTTTCTCAAAGTCTGTAGGAATTTTACCCTGCTCGTACATGTTGAAAACAAAATTATGCAACTCCTGATTCAGTTTTGCTCCTCCAGACTTCAGAAGTTCGGCTGGGATATTGTCTATACCAGGCGATTTGTTGTTTTTCAGTTTTTCAGAGCTAGTTCAAACTCTTCCTTTAATATAGGTTCACCTATGTTGTGTGGATCTACTTCTGTTTCTTCTTCCATGATGTTTTCAGACAGTTCTGGTTCGTTGTACAGTTTTCCTATATACTGTTTCCATCTTCTTGCAACTTCATCATCGTCATCCAACATATTGCCATTTTCATCCATCACAGCCCTGCACTTGAATGAGATTTCCACTCTGCATCGGAGTGTGCGCTAGTATGAAACTTCCTGGCAGATTAAAACTGTGTGCCGGACCGAGACTCGAACTTGGGACCTTTGCCTTTCGCGGGCAAGTGCTCTACCAACTGCGCTACCCAAGTACGGTTCACGCCCCGTCCTCACAGCTTTACTTCTGCCAGTACCTCGTCTCCTACCTTCCAAACTTTACAGAAGGTCTCCTGCGAACCTTGCAGAACTAGCACTCCTGAAAGAAAGGATATTGCGGAGACATGGCTTAGCCACAGCCTAGGGGATGTTTCCAGAATGAGATTTTCACTCTGCAGCGGAGTGTGTGCTGATATGAAACTTCCTGACAGATTAAAACTGTGTGCCGAATCAAGACTCGAACTAAGGACCTTTGCATTTCATGGGCAAGTGGTTCGCAGGAGAACTTCTGTAAAGTTTGGAAGGTAGGAGACGAGGTACTGGCAGAATTAAAGCTGTGAGGGCAGGGCGTGAGTCGTGCTTCGGTAGCTCAGTTGGTAGAGCACTTGCCCGTGAAAGGCAAAGGTTCTTAGTTCGAGTCTCGATCCGGCACACAGTTTTAATCCGCCAGGAAGTTTCATATCAGCACACACTCCGCTGCAGAGTGAATGCAGAGTGAAAATCTCACCTTGGAAACATCCCCCAGGCTGTAACTAAGCCATGTCTCTGCAATATCCTTTCTTTCAGGAGTGCTAGTTCTGCAAGGTTCGCAGGAGAGGTTCTGTAAAGTTTGGAAGGTAGGAGACGAGGTACTGGCAGAAGTAAAGCTGTGAGGACGGGGCGTGATTCGTGCCTGGGCAGCTCAGTTGGTAGAGCACTTGCCCACGAAAGGCAAAGATCCCGAGTTCGAGTCTCGGTCTGACACACAGTTTTAATCTGCCAGGAAGTTTCAGCCCTACACTTGTTTCTTCTGTCTCCAAAGAACATATAACAAGAACAATATGTTGTGGTCTGGACTGTGCGTTTTCTTGTGCAGGTGGAGCGGCTCGAGGCGCGCTTGCGCGCTTCGGAGGCGGTGGCAGCGGCGACGGCGGCTGCCCCCGAGGCCGGGTCTGTGGAGGCGAGGCTGCCCGCCGCCGTGGAGGCGGTCGTGGGCGACCTGCGCGCCGAGTACGGCCGCCAGCTGCGCGCCATGGCCGCGCTGCGCCAGCTGTACGTCGAGCGCGCAGCTGCCGCAGCTGCAGAGGCGGAGGCCCGCGAGGGGCGGCTGCGCGTCGAGGAGCAGGCGCGCAGGGACGCCGACGCCAGGTGCCTCAAGCTGCAGGTGGGGAACACCCTCCCTGACACCCTCGCCGTGCCTGCAACCCCTGAAACCTTTGTCTACAGTCTAACGTCTCCCTACAAACGAGCTCACAGGGCAAAACATTAGTCGCCCATCAGAAGAGCACACTGGTTGTTTTGGACTGCTGTAGGCAATGTTGAAATGGAGGAGCATTAAGAGGCAGACTGACTTGTGGTTTGCTGATCGGCTAAAGAGTAGTACGGATGGGCCGATTCTGGGACAGCCTGCATTGTTGCCAGATTCCCCCTTCCCCATGATGCCTTTGATGATATACCGGGTGATCAAAAAGTGAGTATAATTTTGAAAACTTAATAAACCACGGAATAATGTAGATAGAGAGGTAAAAACTGACACACATGCTTGGAATGACATGGGGTTTTATTAGAACCAAAAAGAAAAACAAAGTTCAAAAAATGTCCAACAGATGGTGCTGGACAGCAAAACATCAGTGACTGCACATGGAAATCATGTATAAAAGGAGCTGTAATGAGAGAGAAAATCAGATGCACCAGCAGTCGCAGCATGTTGACGTTACCTGAAAAGACGCTTTTAGTGAAGCTGTATTATCAAAATGGGGAATGTGCTAGTTCAGCACTACAATCCTATCGCCATTGGAAGGCGATTCGAACGGGTAAAGGTCCATTGACAAATGCAGCCGTGGCGAGAATGATTTCGAAGTTCCAAGCCACGGGTTGTTTAGACGATAGACCCCGTAGTGCCCGACTAAGCACAAGGCGTAATGTTGCTGAGACAGTTCAGGAAGAAATGGAGACGGTAGCGGGTTCATCTATGCACGGGGAAGTCAGCGCTGGTGCAGTCGCACGTCGCACTGGCAATCCATACACTACTGTTTGGTTGGCACTTAGGCATACCCTCCGATGCTATCCATACAAAATCCATCTGCATCGTGAACTCTTACCTGGCGATTTACTGTGGCGGAGGGCATTTGCGATGTGGGCGTTTCAAAAGATGGCGGAAGATGACGATTGGTTGAGTAACGTGTTGTGGATCGACAAAGCTCATTTCACGCTCTGAGGGTCTGTCAATGCCCACAACTGCAGAATTTGGGCTATCGAAAATCCTGTAACTGTCCTGGAAACTCCAGTGTACAACAAGAAAGTCATGGTATGGGTTGGATTTACCACATCTACCGTTATCGGGCCGTTTTTCTTCGAAGAAATGCGTGATTCTGGTTTTGTAACTGCTACTGTGATGGGTGAGAGTTGTACCGATATGTTACAGAATCGCATCATCCCCAGCCTGGCTGATAAACACCTGCTGGAATGTACGATGTTTATGCAGGATGGCGCTCCACCCCATATTGCTAGACGCGTGAAAGATCTCTTGTGTGCATCATTTGGTGATGATCGTTTGCTCAGCCGCCACTTTCATCATGCTTGGCCTCCCAGGTTCCCAGACCTCAGTCTGTGCGATTATTGGCTTTGGGGTTACCTGAAGTCGCAAGTGTATCGTCATCGACCGATGTCTCTAGGGATGCTGAAAGACAACATCCGACACCAATTCCTCACCATAACTTCGGACATGCTTTACAGTTCTGCTCACGACATTATTCCTCGACTACAGATATTGTTGAGGAATGATGGTGGACATATTGAGCATTTCCTGTAAAGAACATTATCTTTGCTTTGTCTTACTTTGTTATGCTAATTATTGCTATTCTGATCAGATCAAGCACCATCTGTTGGACATTTTGTGAACTTTGGTATTTTTTTTTTTTATTCTTATAAAACCTCATGTCATTCCAAGCATGTGTGTCAATTTGTACCTCACTATCTACATTATTACGTGATTTATTCAGGTTTGAAATTTATACTGACTTTTTGATCACCCAGTACATTGTTCCCAGATCCCTCCCCTTCCCCTACCCCTCTTCATAACAATGCCAGGAACAGGGGATCACTGTAGAGACAGAGAATCTGAAATTGGAAACTGCAGCATTCGACATCACGGAGGACCCAAAGAAACGAATTCCAGGCTTGTAAGGCAGCATGCACCTACAGCTAGTAAGGGCCTACAAAATAGACTTCTTACAAAACTCTCGTGCATTTCCTCTTTGAATATTTCTCAAGCATGTGGAACTAACAGAAGACGCCAACCTATCCTTAAAACTGGCTTGTCAACATCTACATCTACATCTACATTTATACTCCGCAAGCCACCCAACAGTGTGTGGCGGAGGGCACTTTATGTGCCATTGTCATTACCTCCCTTTCCTGTTCCAGTCACATATGGTTCACGGGAAGAACGACTGCTGGGAAGCCTCCATGCGAGCTCTAATCTCTCTTATTTTACATTCTTGATCTCCTCGGGAGGTATAAGTAGGGGGAAACAATATATTCGATACCTCATCCGGAAACGCATCCTCTCGAAACCTGGACAGCAACCTACACTGCGATTCAGAGCGCCTCTTTCGCAGAGTCTGCCTCTTGAATTTGCTAAACATCTCCGTAACGCTATCACGCTTACCAAATAACCCTGTGACGAAACGCGCCGCTCTTCTTTGGATCTTCTCTATCTCCTCTGTCAACCTGACCTGGTACGAATCCCACACTGATGAGCAATATTCAAGTATACTGTGAACGAGTGTTTTGTAAGCCACCTCCTTTGCTGATGGACTACATCAACTACATTTAACGTGGGCTCCTCACAACAGTGCAATTTCGCATTTTTCACGGTAACATACATTTCCAGAGGTGAAAGACCCGATAAATCATAGCATCAATATGAGACTGACTCCCAGACCTCTAGAACAGTAGTCCAACATTCACTTAATGAGTCGCCAGATTCCATAGATACCAGAGGTCAAACACGTACATACACTTGAATCTGTTTCTTTATATAAAACGCATGTAAAGGCCATTCAAAACGATCAAACAATTTCTCAGGCTTCACGTGTTTATCAAATTATTTGGCAGTGTGCTGCTTTGTTTGACATGATTTGTCAAACATAATATGCAGATTTCAATAAAGCCTGATCTGTCAAACAGGTTAGGCTGTTCATGCATGCATTTGTCAAACAACAACCAGTGGCTTGCCAGACTATGATCTGTAACTCTGATGCATCTCGAAACTGGAGCGGATTTTTAAGATTTAATGCATGTATCCTGTACTGCACCTCGTGCATTGTCCACTAATGTAAAAGTACTTCGTGACATGATACTCACAGCATGGCAGTTGTTTCAAAAGTAAGATTAAATTTGACAAAATTGTTCTATACGAAAATCGAATACAGCCCATTACACTTGTAGCGTGAAATTCAAAAATCCGAGATGGCGATGGCGATGGAAGATGGCTGTGAGGATACTAGGAACAAAGTTTCATACGAAAGCACCCAGAAGTTCACCAGTGTGACCTGATTGATTTCAACATTTTGTACAGCCACTGACCCACAGATACGTGCGAGCTGCTACATCAAATCGTTCAATGGGCTTGTTAAAAGTAAGGAGAGATCGCCCAAATGCTCTGAGAAGTTACGAAACGCGTCACATGGAGTTTGAAATGTGACAAGAACGTTCACTCAAAAATAACTTCCGAACTAAGTTAATTAAAATTTCCAAACGTTCATAAAAAGGTTTAATACCGTAGTCGTTTCACAAACTCCTTAAAGGATCTGACGTAATGTAAGATTTTCTTATTTTAACAAAAAATTATGTGGCGCTGTTGTCAGAATTGCCGAGGCTGTAATACGAGGGGCGTTTGAGAAGTCCGAGACATGGCACCACCGGCGCGTATCGAAGTCATGTTTAGTTAGTAGCGGCTTTGGAAAGAACGCACAGCAAGTTTCAGCCACATTGGTCTATTTCTTTGTGTTTGGCATTCGTGTGAATCAGGGAAGTCGAGGGATTGTTAAAAAAATGAGGGAAAAAGAATTTCGTGTGGTGATTAAACATTACTTTATGGAACGCAAAACGTCTCAGGAGACTAAAGAGAAGCTTGATAAACATTACGGTGACTCTGCATCTTCGATTAAAACAGTTTATAAGTGGTTTCAAAATTTTCGAGCCGCGCGGGATTAGCTGAGCGGTCTGGGGCGCTGCAGTCATGGACTGTGCGGCTGATCGCGCCGGAGGTTCGAGTCCTCCCTCGGGCATGGGTGTGTGTGTTTGTCCTTAGGATAATTTAGGTTAGGTAGTGTGTAAGCTTACGGACTGATGACTTTAGCAGTTCAGTCCCATAAGATTTCACACAAACACAAAATTTTCGGAGTGGCCATATGGGCACAAGTGATGCTGAACGTTCTGGACGCCCTGTGGAGGTTACGACTCCAAAAATCATTGATAAAATCCATGATATGGTGATGGATGACAGAAGAGTTAAGGTGCGTGAGATTGATAGTGCTGTGGAAGTCTCAAATGAACGGGTACATAATATTTTGCATAAACATTTGTACATGAGAAAGCTATCTGCAAGATGGGTTCTGCGACTACTCACGCTTGGCCAAAAACGGAATCGTGTGATGTGCTGCGAGTATGGTTTGCAGCAGTCCAGGACGAATCCGCAGGACTTTAGACGTCGTTTCGTCACTGTGGATGAAACATGGATACATTACTGTACTCCTGAGACTAAACAACAATCTAAACAATGGGTTACCAAGGGAGAATCTGCACCAAAAAAGGCGAAGACCAATCCTTCGGCCGGAAAGGTTATGGCGACTGTCTTTTGGGATTCGCAATGGATAATCCTCATTGACTATCTGGAAAAGGGTAAAACTATTACAGGTGCATATTATTCATCGTTACTGGACCGTTTGAAAACCAAGCTGCAAGAAAAACGCCGGCGATTGGACCGCAAAATAGTCCTTTCCCATCACGACAATGCACCAGCACACACCTCAGCAGTTGTGGTCGCAAAATTAATGGAAATGGGATTCCAACTCGTTTCACATCCCCCCTCTTCTCTAGATTTGGCTCCCCAATTCGAATAAATGGCTGGCGGGACAAAGATTTTATTCAAACGAGGAGGTGATTGCAGCAACTAAGAGCTATTTTGCAGACTCGGAAATTTCTATTGCTCGGAAGCGATCAACAAATTAGAGCTGCGCTAGACGAAGTGTGTAAGTCTAAAAGGAGACTATCTCAAAAAATAAAGAATGTTTACCCCCAAACACGTAAGTAGTTTTTATTTTTGCACGGATTTTTCAAACGCCCCTCCTAGCATCACAGCTTTGTACAAAATAGGAAAATCGTGCCTGTACCTCAGATGTAGGTACTATTGATATGCTGGAATTACATTACAGGGGAAGGCTGAAGGTGTGTTAGGGACGTCACTGGACTACTTTAATCCTTGCAGGTGTAGTTATCGTGTCGTTATGGCTGTGTAGTGGGAAGCGTCTGTGCCTCGTAAGTAGGAGACCTGGGTTCAAGTCCTGGCTGTTGCTAAAATTTTAATTCATTCAGCTTTGCTTATTGAATATAAAGTTGAGACTCGTATATCTCCAGCAAAATGTAACTCTGCCAGGTCAATATAACCAACATGTACCATTGTTGAGTACTGCACTAGCTTGGACATTAAGTTTAAATTAAAAGATGACCACTGTTTCTTGAGTATCAAAAACGTCTAATTATCGGAAGTTGATATGTTGGTGAGGCGTGTAGTTGCGAGGTTCCTGTTATATAGAAACAGTGATTAACACTCTGCGTTCCTCTGAGTGCGAAGTCTAGCTCGAAACGGAGACTAGGGCGAGATAGGCCCCTCAGAGGGCGCAGGCACAGAGGGAGCGCATACACTGACCAAAACAAAATGAAAAAAAGGTGGTTTAAGAATTATCCGTGAGAGGTACGTGATTTCTCCTACCTCTCGTGCTCCGATCTTCTGCCTGCGAAAAGAAGCCATTCGGTTGGCACACTATTGTAAACGTATTCTGTTGTCAAAGCATCAGTTCGTGCAAGTAGAATCTTAGCGAAGTGACTACTACCTAACAGACGTCACGTGGGTTATGTGTCAACAACGCATTGAGGAGATGACTGACCGTCCTCGCCTTAATTATTAATGGGCAGTATCTGTTATTTCGTACATTAAGGCGAGAATGGCTAATGATCTTTCAGTGCAGATGCACACCAGTCTCGAACTCTTACGGGAATCGGCGAAATGCCGCGGGTAATGAGAATAATGGGAATGGGGACACTACATTAGTAGCTTGTGGATAAGTTGAGAACTTGAGTCTAACGGTAGGCGTCTTAGGATAGTCCGTGTCGTTGCCCTGATTGGTGTGTGTGGATGGCTCAGTGGTCAAAGCACCCACCTGTTAAGCGGGAGACCCGTGTTCGAATCCCGGCCTAGCCCAAATTTTCAACGCTCCCAATTGATTTAAACCAATGCTCACTCGCCGCCAGTGTCTGTAATTCCTTTGTGTCTTAATTCACAGAATAACCAAAGGGAAAGTTCACCATTTTCTAGCAGAAGTTTAGTCGACCTAGCAGTGGATAAAGACACGACAGAATCGGAAATGCATAAAGTGAGTCGCGATTAAGTACTGCCCCACCTGAATTTAGTTAGTGGAAGCAAACTTTTTTCACTCGTGAGAACACTATAACACTTACAACGTAGGACTGAAGGTTGCTGATGGGAACAACCGCACGAAAACAATCGATTGAGTCGGTTGCAGCTTGACGTATCGGTTGAATTGTTAATTCTTTCTTTTGAGGGAAATAAGTCTATGGGAACTACCGAACGGAAACAATGGACTCAGTCAGTTATGGTTTTACGTATCGGTTGTATTACTGTTCATTCATTTCTTTCGCTTGGAACCAGTTTGTAGGAGCAACTAAATGAAAACAGTCGGCACATACCGGTAGTGTTTTGCGTACTGAGTTACGCATTCTTTGACGTCAAGTGATAACATTCTTTAGTTTTATGTCGGTAGAAGTATTTATTTATTCATTCATTCAACTAAAGCCACTCTTCAATGGTTTAGTTGTCTGAGGGTAAGCAGTGTGTTGTACTTTCATTAGCTGAAATAAAACACGGTTCTAGGCGCTTCAGTCTGGAACCGCGCTGCTGCTACGGTCGCAGGTTCGAATCCTGCCTCGGGCGTGGATGTGTGTGATGTCCTTAGGTTAGTTAGGTTTAAATAGTTCTAAGTCTAGGGGACTGATGACCTCAGATGTTAAGTCCCATAGTGCTAAGAGCCATTTGAACCATTCTGAAGTAAAACAATATGTTAGGATCTGTGTAGTCCTTTTTCCATAATCTTTCCGGAGTTACACAGATCCTAAAGTATTACGATGGCGAAATTTCGACCCCCTAGTTTACCATTGTTATATATATACTGAATTTATGTTCCCCTTGAAGCCAACTTACGATTACATTACTGTAACTTACTACAGCCAATATCCGACATAAACGTTACACTGCAAAAACAGAAATAGGAGAAAGGTGTTCCTAATTTCGTCCCCCACAAAAACTCTGTCAAGCACAATTAATTTTTATGTTTCTTTTTTCGAACTCTGCCAGGCAGTTTCACTACTATGAATCACTCGAATCTCACGAATAAACAATCCTTTCCAGTTCTTTCAGACTTCCAAAGACGTGTACCGTATAATTCGTACTTTTGTGTAGATAAAGAGCATGTTTCGTGCTAACAAACTAAGCGTTTCGTGCAACGAATCCATTTCTCTCCGCCTGCGTTTCCCCATATCAAAAAAAGTAAACTAATCTTATAAACAGCAAATAAAATCAGTGTTTAATGTACGGAGGAAGAAGTGAAGAACATCCCCAGAGTTATTAATGTTGGCGAGTCAACAACAGTCTCAGTACGCTGTGAACTTCCTGCTGTAACATTCGTGTTGTGGGTGTAGCAGAACCAAGACTAGAAATCGTTGTAGAACGTTTGGAGAACCGCAAAACATGCGCTACCTGTGACCCCCGCCCCCCCCCCCCCCCCCAAAAAAAAAAAAAACTGAGAAAGGCAACTATATTTGTCATTGTTGCAAGAAGCCACTCTAATTTCATTTTCTCTAGAAAAATTTCCAGTGAGTGCAAAGGAGGAAAATTAAAAACCTGAAAAGTACCAATGTAATTTTCATTTTTTGAATGTTTTATGGGATTTTTTGTGTTTTTATTGTTAAATGTATAATAATAAAAAAATAAAACTAACGCAAAAAGGAAACTTTAGAGTGCAGGATATTTGAGTTTTTGTAGTTTTTTCATTATGTGTTCATTTGTGTAGTTTTTTGTTGAAATGTATTTTTTTCGTAAAAATAAACTTTAAAATTTGTTTTGATATATTTTCAAACAAATGTTCACTGAAATTGGTGAATGCAATTTTTGTGATACAAAAATGACCTGGGAAGTATGGAAGGTTTTAATAATGTAATTTAATTAGCTGAGTAAGCCAATTAAAAAAAGTTCTTGTCGCACGCTCGAAGTTCTCGCAGCGTCTTCTTGCGGTCACGGCCAGGGTAGCAGCCGCTGCGAGGAGGTAGCCAATCGCCGCTAGCTGTGCTGGGTTGCAGCGGTGACTACGCCACCTCCTCGAAGCGGCTGTACCCCTGGCCCTGGCGGGAGTAGGACGAGACTACACTGGCTCTACCGACCGAACTCGTTGAACAGAGAGAGAGGTGTGGGTGGCAATTATTAGAGGCTCAAGGTTGTTTTTTCATAAACGAACACATTTTACAGTTTAGAAGCATTTATTCACCAAATGAAAATGCATTATTAGCATGTCTTTTTTATTCTTGATGAGCAATTCAACATATCATGGCATTGTTCCTGTGAGTCTTAAGCGTGAATTTTTGACTGTTTCATCATCACGCCGTATTTGAATCAGTTCCTCGACGAGCTGCAACCTTGTTGCAATGTTGATCTTAGGGTTGACATCTGGACTATTTCCAGGCGTGGCAAAGTTTTTGCATTGTTTTTGGCCAAGAACTGCACAACGGACTTGGCTTTATGGCAAGCGTGCATGTCGGGAAACCATTCATTCCTTCACCTGAGGTGCCTCTTTTCCAGCACTTCCCTATAATTAGTTTGATTCATAGTGCCTTCGACAATGTAGAGTGATCCAGTAGTACCCTTTGCTGACATGACTCTCCACACCATAGCAGACGTGGAATGTTTTACAGTTTTACAGTTTGCGCGGTACAAAAACTCAGAAAACACAATTCTGCGGACATACTGGCTACTTTCTTCACATATGGAGAATATAGACTAGTCATAAAAGGAGATCTGAAAGGAATAAGAAAACAGTTTAATCATAAAAAGTCCATAATTGCTGATGTCATATCTTTGTATGAACAGACGAAAAACAAAAAGAAAATTTCTCCTTGTCTGTATTCAATATTTTGTTGAAAACAAATGTTCATCTTTCAAAAGAAATTTTCACACGCATATTCTGAATTGGTTTAAATAAAGTTTATTTACCTTGCTCCAGTGGCTCCAAACTGATTTCTAGTTTCATGAGCCCATTTAAATCTCTTTGCACTCATTGGCCGCGCGGGATTAGCCGAGCGGTCTGGTGCGCTGCAGTCATCGACTGTGTGGCTGGTCCCGGTGGAGGTTCGAGTCCTCCCTCGGGCATGGGTGTTTGGGTTTGTCCTTAGGATAATTTAGGTTCAGTAGTGTGTAAGCCTAGGGACTGATGACCTTAGCAGTAAGTCCCATAAGATTTCACACACATTTGAACATTTTTTTGCACTCATTGCCCGGGTAAGTTTTGATTTTTTGCGTGGACGACGACATGGAAGCCCTGCACTAATAAGCTTTCTGCAGACTGTCGAGCGACAAACACCAACTCCAAAGTTCTCCAGAGCCTTGTTCAAATCCTGACTGATAGCTCTGCTGTTGGTTTTCGCCATCTGGACAAATTTACGTTGAGTCCTAGGAGACAGTTTGCTCTTGCGTCCACAGTTCCCTCGATGTGCAGGACTGAAATTAAGACCATCTTTCGCTGCCTGGCAAATGCTGCTTACAGATTTTTTTGAAATTTGTAACCTGTTTCCCATTTCCCGCTGTGAATACTGTTTTTCTTCGAGTAACAGTTTTATAGTACTGGAAATCGGATATACTTTGACTGATTTTCAGATTCAAATGTGATTATCATGACTATTTTTTAACTGATGTGATGTTTAAGTTTCTCAATTTGGGGGCATGTATGAAAGGATTACACAGTGATCAGTATAACACATTTGACAAAATACAGAGGTAGTTATGGGGAAAATTGTTGGTGGTCAAAATTACCATCGGTTCAGGGTTACATTGACCGGCCTCTGTCTCCACCACAACTGTCAACTACATTTCCATCTGTGGTCAATATTTCAACCACAAACTATAACTTTGACCACCCAGAAATAAATACATTGGTCTAAATTTATATTAAGTGCTTTATTAAGCTTTATAAAAAGAGAAAACATAGTGAGGTACATAAATGAAACAGTGTGATCCATCATCAGAATTATGAAAATAATGAAAGTTATCAGGATGAAGTACTACACATATAGCCTCAAAATTAGTTCAGCATAATACCCTCAATGTCACCCAAATTAAAATATAGCTTTCCCAAATATAGCAAGTCTTGCACATTAGAAGGAAAACCCCACTCACTAACTGTCAAACCATAATGAACAAATGTTTCTTCTTATTCATTTGTAAATACACCCGTCTTCCACCTTTTGCAATACTGTATTTCTTTGATGTTGCATTCATTGAAATTGTGCCACTTTTAATTGTGTCTAATGCAATCTGCATTTCTTCTTCACTGTGTTATACTGTCTTGCACCAGGCACCTTTCTATGACTTCTCGGCATATTGTACCTGTGTAGGAGAACAACAGAAGCATAAGAACACAATGACAGGAGTGTATCTGTAAGCCTGGGGTAACCCTGAAACAGAGACGTCATGCACATGACCTCAGAAAAAGTAATATACTGGTCAATGTATACGTTTGGAAAAAAAAAATCATTGATCTGTTATGAGAATTAATAGAGCAACATACCTAATATAGTGTAATACACCGATGTATTTGTTTTCATGAGATATTGGAGAATTTTGCACAATTAACTTTAAACATACTTTTTCATAAACAACTTCAAGTCTCAACAGGTTCGCCAACTGCTGCATAAGAAAATCGGCACTACATGTGCGACATCTAGCGTATATTGATGGAACTTTTCCACCAAAAGACGCAACTGAGAGGCAGTAGAGAGATGTAAAACTATAGAACGAAAAACTAATCTAATCTAATCTAATCTTTCTAATCGTGCTTGAGTGGTCAAAGTAACCACGGCAGTCAAACTATACCCAGTTTACGATAGCAACTTTTCTTGGTGACAGATCACTTTTCGGATCTATAGCCAACAAATATCTGAAAATATTTTATTGTTTGATGATACATTAAAAATATAACGCATCTGAAGTATGTCCAAGGTGAATTAAACTGTCTCCAAAACAGTTGCAGTCATGCAATTTCTGCCTCAACAACAACTATGGACTGCTAAGCGAGTACCGACAAAATTGTTACTGGCGCAGCTCTGCCAATAGTAAAGGCAAATGTTGCCACATAGATGTAATTGCGTGAAAATACAAATATCACATGGCTGAATAACTCCAGAGGAGAGGAACTATAAAACATCAGACTTTTCGTTTTGAGTCTAATAATTTTCACATCTCTGTACAGCCCGATTGAAAGTACTTGGCAGTTGACATCTGTCACTTGCCGCTACAGTGTTGCCGCATCTGCGGGCGGCTACTGCTCAGTTTAAGGTGACACACAAACATTGCGTATCACTTCACAAGTGCTATTAATATGTAACGCGGAGCAATGTTGGAAGCAGTCGCTGCGAGATGTGACGAAAATGGCAGATCCTCTGTCGGCAGCTGATTTTAAGCAACTAATGACTGTGGCAGACGATGCGTTCCATAGCCCTGCATTTAAACTCATGCCCTAAGCTGACCACAACCTCGTGATGTGCAGTGTATCCGAGAAAACGGCGATCAACAATCTGTGGCAGAACTAAAATCATGATCGCCTTGTTCACAGCGTTTAGGCTAACTCCTACAATCAAACTCACGACAGAAAAAATTCATGATATGTTTCTTTGCGTAGACATGTTTGGCAGCAAAATTTCAGTTTTTGCGGTAAAAACAAACTGTAATTTCTCGCCGCCAATGGTTGCCTGAAACTATCCTCACACTGGCTACACGAGATGCCGCATTACCAAGCCGATACAAGCAGATTCCAAACGAAAAAAGGATGACAAGAAGAAAAATAGGGGCAAATAAAAAAGTCAACACGATGATGAAAACGACGCAGAAAAGTATTAGAAATAAAAAATACTATATTAATTAAGTTAAAAAATGATAGTTCAAGTATTTTGATTAGGCTCAGAAAAATTAAAATAGCTTCACATTTAATGAGGTTTGAACACTCGACCTTGAGAATGTCATCTTCACTCACTATCCACTGCACCATACCATTACTTACCTGAAATTCGATTGTATTTGTAACTCAAATGTTCCACTCGCAACAATTAACTGCCAGCCTTCATAATTTTGGCTTCATGCAATGTCACTGGAAGTTTATCTAATGTGAGCCAATATCTGTGTTTATAATAACTGTATCAATGAGACTGAATCGTGTCTTATGCAGAAGGATCCAGTGCGTATGAAACGAGTATATTTCTTAAGCATCGTTTACACGTGTCTGTGTGTTTTGTTTTTGGTGTAGTTATGATGAAATGCGAAATGAAAGGGCTGGGGAGCAAAACAATGCCGGTCAAGAAATTGGAAGCGAACTGACCAATTGGTGTAGCACTTTGGCAACAGGAAACAGTTCGGGCGTGACATCAAGTGCTTTGATTGGAGGAAACCAGCTAAGCGCACCATTTGTTAGCTGTCAAGTTAATTTAATTGGAGTATAGTAGCAAGAATCTTGAGGTTAGGTATGTACGATAGAGTGTAAACACACTGAAATATGAAGTGGGGAATGGAGGAAATTTTTTGTTTTTTGCATACCTGTGTTTGTGGGATTTCAGTGTTGCTGACCACAAAAAACAACCAGCGACATATTGCTGCACTTGAGACCTCCATACGTGATTTGAACATGGATGGGTTGACAAGTCTGAGTTATAGATCAAAATTCAGTCAATCAGGAGTGCACATACAAACGAATAAAAAAAAATACAAGCATGATTGTCTGCAGCTCATGGTGTCAGTCGGCTCTCAGCCGTGGCAGCGTGTGGACGGCCCCGTGCGCCGGCCAGTGCTCCGCTGCAGGCATTGTTTACTTCTGCGTCGTAGCTTTAAGGCTTGCGTCCGTCCACCGTGAACAACATGTCGAGCACTTACCACCGTGCGACCCTTAAAGTTTCCTTCCCAGCTGAACATGCGCGACCTCGTGCACGTGAAGTTGAATCGTTCATACGTGAAGAAGTTCGTTTAGATCCTAACCACGTTATCGGAATCCATTTTTCGATCACGAGTAGTGTCGTTCATATTAAAATGACAAACACCGAGGTGTGTGAAGATGTTATTCGCCGCCATGCCAATGGACTTAAGTTCAAATACTCTGATGGTCACGTCGGAGCTGTAACACTTGAACTCGCAGAGTACGGTCAACGCACGATTAGGGTGTTTGAACTACCTTTTGAAGTGCCGAAGGACGAAGTTGTCTCTGCGTTACAACCGTACGGTAACGTCATCGGTTACGTAGAGGAAAAATGGCAAACCTTCACGACCTACCATGTCCTTAATGGTGTGCGTCAGGTCAAAATTGAACTGAAAAAACATATACCATCATACCTGACCATTGGCGGGGTGCGAGCCATTGTCATGTACGATGGCCAACCCCGAACATGTGCGGGTTGTGGACAAGAAGGCCACGTCAGATCTGCCTGCATGCGACGCCGCCTGATCCAGACACTGGTCGGCGAGGAGGCGTCCCCAGCGGTGATCACTCAGATCCCTGTGACATATGCCAAAGTTGCCAAGGAAGGTAGCACCTCTACACAGAGTCTTCCTGCTCCGTTGACGTCGTCTGATCAGGTAGATGCAACCGCTCCTGAGATTCCTTCTGAGGTGCCACAGACGCCAGATCCTGACCTGCCGAATCATCGCAGCACTGTGACTGAAAATGCTACTGAGATGGACGTTGATCCGAGAGTGGTACCTACTTCTGCTTTCCTTCAGACTGGTGTGGAGTCAGACGAAAACCACCCGCATTCGGACTCTGAACAACCTGTTCGAAAACAAGGGTCGACACGAAAGAGAAAGAAACGTAGCCGTACACCCCCTGATGAATCCATTCTACGGATGGATACCAGGGATGCAGACCCGAAGATGGACGACAAACCGCTCTTTGATGGCCAAAAGTCTGATGCGAAAGACCCGCCACAGGCGACCACTGGCAACGAAAACCCCTCCTTACTGGTGCCATCGCCCCCACAGGTCGACGTTGAAGAGAGCCTACCCGATGAGACGAAAACTACGTCTCCTCTCCACACGGATGATGTGCACAGCCGATGCCCTACCGCAGTATCAGTCTCCTGGGCAGACGACGTGGGGATCGAAGGGACTGGGGTGGACGCTGCCGATGATGGGGCACCCCCATCGGTTGCGCCCGCGCCCGCAAACTCTCCACAATAGCAGCCTCTTCAGCGGACCGGCAAGATCGACGACCTCTCGCTCCTGAAGAAGAAGCCCCACCTGTGCCTGTGGGACTCCAACACCAGCATTATCGTGCCGCAACGATTAACCTCGCGACCATTCGCGCGCCCCACAAACTAGCGCTGCTCCGTGATATGATTTATGATGCGGACATAGATATTGCACTTTTTCAGGAAGTGCATGTCGCCGATTTTTCACCACCACATGGCTTCACGGTGCATCTTTCTCCCGCTTCGGACACCGGTAGTGGTGTTGCCATCATCTTACGCGAAGGTCTTCCTGCCGAAGATGTCCTATACCTCCCCAACCGCGGAGGTATGGCCCTTACTCTCTTTGGTGTACGTATTGTCAACATTTATGCGCCGTTGGGCTCCAGCTACCGTCGTGAACGCAATGCCTTCTTTGCGAATGAAGTTACACCCGTTTTTATGTGACCACACGATGACTGGGTCATGGGTGGAGACTTCAACTGCACCCAGCGACCTCAGGATCAATTGCCGCGTCACTCACCATGCGCAGCTCTGGAAACAGTCGTCACGCGGCTACAATTTGTCGACACGTGGAGACATGTTCACGGTGATCTTTTGGGCTTTACGTACAACACTGCGCACTCCTCTATCCGACTGGATTGCATCTACATCTCGCGATCCCTAATTCAACACACTCGACAGGCTGAAATCTGGCCTGTTGCCTTCTCAGATCATGAAGCTTACTTCTGTGATGTTGTTCCCACAAGACAGGCAGTAAGGCACGGACGTGGTTTATGGAAACTGAACACGGCACTTCTTAATTCACCTGACTGTCGACTTCTAATAAAAGACACTTGGATCACATGTAATAGACGCTGACCCACGTATCCGTCTACCATATTCTGGTGGATCCAGTGTGCAAAACCTGCTCTTCGAAAAACTTTAATCCGGTATGGCAAAGATGTTGTCGCCTGGAGGAAGAGCACTATGGACTTTTACTACAGGATCCTACGAGAATGCTCCACGATGCCAGCCTCCCCTGAGCGCCATACAAGGATGAACCAAGCTAAGGCCCAAATCTCCAATCTCATGCGAAGGCATTTGGAAGGAGCGGTAGTACGATCTCGTACTGCTGATCGCATGCCTCATGAACATCCGTCGATGTACCATATCATCCAAGAACGACAAAATCGACGCCGAAAATTGATTCGGTCCTAACAGATCAAGAAGGGCGTCGCTACGTAACCCAATCTGCAATAGGGAATGTGCTTCACGCTCGCTGCCAGCAGCTCTACGCCGCAATTCCACATTCCCCAGAGTTGATCGAGGAAGTCTCACAGCTCAACTTCGGTGGTATCCCAGGAGATGCGGCGATTGACTTGATGTCGGAGGTGACTGATGAGGAAGTCCGCGATGCGATCTGGGCAGGAACCATCAATCGCTCCCCAGGACCCGACGGTCTTCCCCTCGAATTTTATCGCACCTTCCGTGATTTGTTAGAGTCCACCTTCACCTCCATCTGTCGGGAACTGATATCTCCGGAAGTACCTGTGCCGGATGCTTTCATGGAAGGAATTATTATTCCTGTACATAAACCGCACGGTGGCAACAATATCAGTGATTATCGGCCCCTCACCCTCCTTAACAGTGATATGAAAATCTTCACTTGCCTTTTGGCAGCACGACTTAAAAACGTTGCCCGATATGTTGTGTCGCCAGACCAAGCATCTTTGGGAGGGAATAATAATATCCGCACGGCTTTATGCCGTTACAGGGATATGATCGCCGTTACCCAGGCACAACGCCTCTCTGGGGCACTTGCGTCTTTGGACTTTAGTCAAGCTTTTGATAGGGTTGACCATTCGTTCCTTATGGCCGTTCTCCACCATATGGGTTTTCCAGTCGCCGTTATCACGGTAGTGAAGCGCCTTCTGTGGGGTGCCTCATCCAGGATTATGTACAATGGCAGACTCACTCCACCGATAATAATAGGTCGATCCGTACGTCAAGGTTGCCCTCTATCAGCAATTTTGTACGCCTTTTCCTTGGAATCCTTGCTGTGTGGACTAAGACAACGTTTGGTAGGGTTGTCCATAGATCGCTACCGATTCTGTTGCATGGCCTATGCTGACGATGTAGTCATCTGTTTACGTAATGCCGACGAGGTTCGAGCTGTTTTGACGTGGGTAGCGACTTATGGTGAGGTGTCGGGTAGTTCTTTAAACGTACGTAAGTCACAAGTTATGTTCATTGGCATGGAACTTCCCGTGGAGTGCGTTACACCTCTCACCACCGTTGATACCATTCATTTTTTGGGAATAGATTTTTCACCTGATCTCCGGCGTTCAGCCACCATCAACTGCCGACGCCTCCTTTTAATGATCAGAGCAGGTCTTATGGACCATCGCCTTCGATCCCTAGATATTCTCCAACGAGCTCGATATGTCAATATATATATCACATCCCGAGTTCCCCATGTAGCACAAGTTCTACCTTTCCCGCTTACTGTGCCACGTCGCATGCTGGCAGTGATGGCATCTTTCGTCAGCTCTGGGCTGTTGTTCAAAGTTAACTATGCAACCCTTACTCTTCCCCGTGAACGAGGTGGGATAGGTCTGTTTCACGTACCGGATAGAGCTCGCGCCCTATTTGTCAGCTCCCAGATGACGGTATGGACACGTTGCCCAACGAGCCTCACTGGTCTCCTCCTGTCGGCATATTCGCCGGTCTCACTGTCAGCCCCAGTGATGATCTCGGATGTTCCGGCCCAGTTCCATTATATACGATACTTCTTTCTTGAACTCAGTTATCTACACCTAACCTTACAAAGACAGCTTTTACTCAAGACAAAGGCAGTATACAATGTCCTCCAATTAGGTCTTCCACCTAATCCGATTGAACAAAAGTTCCCCCAGGTTGACTGGCGTCATGTATGGCGCGCGGTATTCGCCTGTTACCTTGACACGAATGTTCAATCTGTCTGGTACCTAACTGTCAATGGTAAGCAAATCAACCAATTTCGCCTTCGTCGTATCCACCTCGCCCAATCACCTCTATGCTCCACGTGTGGAGTGCCAGACAATGATTAACATCGGTTTGTTTGCGGACCGGCGGTGGAGGTTTGGCACTTGGTTCGACGTATTGTGGCTTTTCTAATGCGGGACATTCCGGATCGGATTATTCCCCTTTCATTATTATTTCCGGAACGTGACTATTTTCCTCGGACAAAGACCAATGCTGTGAATTGGATTCGCGGACATGCCATTCACAACTTATTTGGACAAACTGTAAACTCTGTACTCGATTTTTGGACATACCTCAATGACCGTCAATATGTCGTTGTCCGTCACCGAAAATACAGACAATTTTTCTCGAACTTCCTTGGGAGTGCTTTCCACGAGCCGCCTCGCAGCTGGAATGTGTTAAGCCAAGAGAGAAGAAGGTTTCCTGTTTGAACCAATGAACATTTCTGAACAATTGAACGGAACACATCAATTTCGAGAAGATGTGACTCAACATATTACCAGCGGGGCGCAGAAGACCTCTGATCAATTACACAAAAAAACCCATAAAAACAATAAAAATAAAATTCAGAGGAAGGAAGATTTTGTTTTGTTTGTAAGGATAGCCCTAACCTTGATTTCCCATATTTCCCCTGGTATATAGGCAGCTCTCTGGGGTAGGTTTAGTCAGGAGCCAACACCTAAAGTGGCCCAGATTTTTTTGTTATAGGATGAAAAGTGGCGGTGGCACTTGTTTTTTTTAGTTCTGTTTTATAAAAAAAGGGTGGGATATTGCAAAAAAAGAAAAAAACGACAAAACAATAAAAAAAGAAAAAGAAAAAAAATGGTCTTGCGGTAGCATTCTCGCTTCCCGCGCACAGGGTCCCGGTTTCGATTCCCGGCGGGGTCAGAGCTTTTCTCTGCCTCATGATGACTGGGTGTTGTGTTTTGATCATTTCCATCATCATTGACTCGCAAGTCACCGAAGTGGCGTCAACTTAAAAGGACTTGCAATACGGCGGCTGAACTTCCCCGCGTGGGGCCTCCCGGCCAACAATGCCATACGATCATTTCATTTCAAACCATTTTCTCTTGCTTGGAATAATTATTTCAGCTTTACATTTATGCTTCCCATTCTTCATTGCTGGTAAGCTCTATTGTCGACATGCTCGGGTCTATTACCTACGGTTGTAGATATTGTTGGGGTGCTGTTTTTCTCTGTCGGTTATGAATTGCACTATTTTTGGGCGAACTGGTATTGGCTTTGCATACAAGCAAAATTTGGAAACAAAAATTTCAAACGCATTTACCACAACACGGTGAGCTATATTCCTTCTCTAAAACTCAGTGGACCATGTATTGGAAAAGACTCAGCTAATGTGGTGTTAATATAAATGAGTCATCACAACATCCTAGCAGGAAGAGAGTTGTGGACTCCATATTGCACGCAATGTAATTTGTAATTTCAGTTTTGGCGACAAGCGTCACGTTTCACAATATTTTTCTTCCGTGTTGTCTCCATCAACTCTATTTAAAAGAAACGCAAATTGTTCTGGTGGCATTCAAAGACAATTAAAGTAACTTTCAGGCTCCTCCACTGCAATGTCTTTCAGAAGATCGCTGAGCAAACGAGCTGACGTCTTATCTTTATCTGGTCATGAACCCAGACACGTTTCACATTTCAATTATTATGCAGCGACTTCACGCAAACAGGTATTAACTCCGCCACAACTCTTGCAACTGCCGAAACTTTTCAGTTTAGACGCGATTATGGCACTTACAAAACTACGAAACTGAAGTCTACACTATTGTCGCCGTGTATACAGTCATACCAGCCGGCCGCTGCTCAGATGTTAAGTCCCATAGTGCTTAGACCGGTATTACACTATCAAATTTCTTTGTCAAAGATTTGATCAAAGATGTGATCAAATATTCCGTCAAATATATTTGACAAAGATCTTTGACGCAGCGCTAGAAGGGGCATTACACTGTCATCATATTTTTCGTCAAAGTTGAAGATGGCTGACAACAACAACTTGTTATTAACCGCAGCAGTTGCATGTACCACAATTGCATTGTGTGCACATGCGGTAGAGAAGTCGGGGAAAAAAGGAACCATACATACGAGGTTGACAGTCTTAAATTCCTGGGATTACAACTTGATAATAAACTCAGTTGGAAGGAGCACACCACGGAACTGCAGAAACCCCTTAGTAAATCAGTATTTGCAGTTCGAGTGTTAGCAGACATAGGCCACAAAAAAATGAAAAAGCTTGCATACTTCGCCTACTTTCTTTCCATAATGTCATATGGTATAATATTTTGGGCTAACTCTTCAAGTCAAACAAAAGTTTTCAGAGTCCAAAAGCGTGTAATACGTATTATTTGTGGAGTAAATTCATGGACGTCCTGTAGAAACCTCTTCAAAGAACTGGGTATACTAACTACTGCCTCTCAGTATATTTACTCCTTAATGAAATTTGTTCTAAATAATATATCTCTTTTTCCAACAAATAACTCAGTTCGTACATACAATACCAGGAACAAAAATGATCTGCACAACGACTTAAAAACACGTACTTTAGTTCAAAAACGGGTCCACTACTCGAGAACACTCATCTTCAATAATTTGCCAGCAAACTTAAAAAATTTAGCTACAAATAAAGATCAGAGCCTGAAAGACTTACTAGTGGCCAACTCCTTCTACTCCACTGACGCAATTTTTAATAGAAACTAATGATGTTTTGTATATATTCATACTATTAGTATTGTTATTTCAGCTTTAAAAAAATTGACATGTTTCACATCCACGAGGATCTCCTCAGCACGGATCTATGAAATGAAAACTAATCTAATCTAATCTGGGTGAAACCGTGGGTTTTACGATGACACGATAAAAGCATTCAACAAAACTTGTTATGTGAGCTTATAGTGGAGAACGTCGTACATCAATTATTTAAGAATGGATGAGCATGCATTTTTGTATGTGCTCAGTGAAGTGTATCCTCATATCACAAAGCACAGTATTCACTTAAGAACTGCTACATCTGCAGAAGACAGGCTCACTGTAATACTCCTTGGTACAGGAGAGGGTTATGTTATGTTAGGTTAGGTCAGGTCTCCAATCTTCTTAATCTATTTTGGTATTCAGGGTGCCTCATGTTGTAAAGCGCCTCATCAGCTTCATACATCTCTATTAATTTTGTAGTTGTCGGCACACACCAGTTGTATTTACCGGCAATGTTTATAAAAATACTACAGACGACAGCATGCTGCAGCGATGCTTGCGCTCCATGCGGTAACATGTCACATTGCTGTGAACAGAAGACAAGCGACTTCTTTGATCAAATCTACAGCGAGGCCCTAGATTTGATCAAATATTGGACGACATTTGACAAAGTTCCCTATTACACCATCAAATATCTTTGACAAAGATATTGGTCAAACGTATTTGACAAAGAAATTTGATAGTGTAATACCGGCCTTAGAGCCATTTGAACCATTTGATTCTAGCATTGTCGCTAAACCCTCACTGTTGGGTTCTAAATTGCTTATTCGGAGCTAAAATACCGGTATCGGTTTTAACCGACCAGTTCTTCCCATCGCTGAGCTGAGGCCAGACTTGTTCCCACAGGAGCAGGCGTCCCGGTCCAGCGAGGAAGCGGCGGCCCTGCGGGAGGAGGTGTCTCAGATCCACGCCGCCTTCGCCCGACTGCTGGAGGCAGCCTCCGCCCCCGCCATCGACGCTCTGGCGCGTCGCCTCCACCAGAACAGGGACCTGCTGGCCGACATCGCCGCCGAGGGCGACGGTGAGTCACTCCTACCAGCAGTGTCAGCGAGAACCTGGCGCTACGAGTAAGGTCCAAATGGGAAACCAAGCTGAAAGGCAGAAGGAGTATAGAGGGTGGTGCACTGATCGTGACTGGACCAAATATCTCACGAAATAAGCGTCAAACGAAAAAACTACAAAGAAAGAAACTTGTCTAGCTTGAAGGGGGAAACCAGATGGCGCTATGGTTGGCCAGCTAGATGGCGCTGCCATGTGTCACACGGATATGAACTGCGTTTTTTAAAAAATAGGAACACCCATTTTTTATTACATACTCGTGTAGTACGCAAACAAATATGAATGTTTTACTTGGACCACTTTTTTCGCTTTGTGATAGATGGCGCTGTAATAGTCACAAACATATGGCTCACAATTTTAGACGAACAGTTGGTAACAGGTAGGTTTCTTTACACTAAAATACAGAACGTAGGTACTTTTGAACATTTTATTTCCGTTGTTTCAATGTGGTACATGTACCTTTGTGAATTTATCATTTCTGAGAACGCATGCTGTTACAGCGTGATTACCTGTAAATACCGCATTAATGCAATAAATGCTCAGAATGATGTCCGTCAACCTCAATGCATTTGGCAATACGTGTAACGACCTTCCTCTCAACAGCGAGTACTTCGCCTTCCGTAATGTTGGCACATGCATTGGCAATGCGCTGACACATGTTGTCAGGCGTTGTCGGTGGATCACGATAGCAAATATCCTTCAACTTTCCCCCACAGAAAGAAATCTGGGGATGTCAGATCCGGTGAACGCGTGGGCGATGGTATGGTGCTTCAACGACCAATCCACCTGTCATGAAATATGCTATCCAATACCGCTTCAACTGCACGTGAGCTATATGCCAGACATCCATCATGCCGGAAGTTCATCACCATTCTGTCATGCAGTGAAACATCTTATAGTAACAGCGGTAGAACATTACGTAGGAAATCAGCACACATTGCACCATTTAGATTGCCATCGATAAAACGGGGGCCAATTATCCTTCCTCCCATTAACCCGCCAAGGTCGCTGATGTTCCACTTGTCGCAGCCATCGTGGATTTTCCGTTGTCCAATAGTGGATATTATGCCGCTTTACGTTACCGCTGTTAGTGAATGATGCTTAGTCGGTAAATACTATGCGTGCGTAACATCTCTCATCGTCCCGTAATTTCTCTTGTGCCCAGTGGCAGAGCAGTACACAACGTTCAAAGACGTCGCCATGCAATTCCTGGTGCATAGAAATATGGTACGGGTGCAATCGATGTTGATGTAGCATTCTTAACACCGACATTTTTGAGATTCCCGATTCGCTGGGGCTGTTTTAGGGAAGGAGACCAGACAACTAGGTCATCGGTCTCATCCGATTAGGGAAGGACGGGGAAGGAAGTCGGCCATGCCCTTTCAAAGGAACCATCCCGGCATTTGCCTGGAGCGATTTAGGGAAATCACGGAAAACCTAAATCAGGATGGCCAGACGCGGGATTGAACTGTTGTCCTCCTGAATGCGAGTCCAGTGTGCTAGCCACTGCGCCACCTCGCTCGGTCTCCCGATTCGCAATTTGTCTGCTACTGATGTGCGGATTAACCGCGACAGCAACTAAAACACCTACTTGGGCACCATAATTTGTTGCAGGTCGTGGTTGACGTTTCACATGTGGCTGAACACTTCCTGTTTCCTTAAATAATGCAACTATCCAGCGAATGGTCCGGACACGTGGACGATGTCGTCCAGGATACCGAGCTGCATACATAGCACACGCCCGTTGGCCATTTTCATCACAATAGCCATACATCAACACGATATCGATCTTTTCCGCAATTGGTAAACGGTCCATTTTAACACGGGTAATGTATCACGAAGCAAATACCGTCCGCACTGACGGAATGTTACGTGATACCACGTACTTATAAGTTTGTGACTATTACAGCGCCATCTGTCACAAAGTGAAAAAAGTGATCCAACTAAAACATTCATATTTCTTTACGTACTACACGAATATGTAATAAAAAATGGGGGTTCCTATTTTCAAAAAAAACGCAGTTGATGTCCTTTTGACCTATGGCAGCGCCATCTAGCGGGGCAACCACAGCGCCATCTGTTTTCCCCCTTCAAGCTAGACGAGTTTCGCTCTTTGTAGTTTTTCGTTTGATGCTTATTTCGTGAGATATTTGGCCCGGTCACTATCAATGGACCACCCTGTTTAGGTTGTCTGCAAGGAGATCATTAATAAAACCGACAAACTACAGGGATTGGTTCCTGACTGGAAATAGAGGAAAAAAGGTCCTATGAACATGTGTCCAGAAATGCATAGCTACCACGGTAGACGGCGCTGACGAATGAAAGTTCCTCTGACCGCGTGCCGTGTGTTCTTCGTGTGTTGCAGGCTGTGATATTGACGCAGTATACTGTAAGCAACAGTATGGCTCGTCGGTAAAGAGGACTGATGACAGAAATTACATAATTGTGGAAAAGCCATTGACAAAGTCCTTCCTGTAGAGGAAAATCTGCTGTGACAATCCCTGCACTCATTGTACGTGACAGGGATAGTAGCGGTTGCCATACAGGATACACATAATCGTACTTTGGCTTACTACATGCTGGCAGGCCCCTTGCCTGGAACTTGTACTAGGGTTCGCTTCAATATCCTGTAGTACCCGGTCCTCCAAATCTCGTGTATGAACAGTCCGTTGCCACCCTGCACGTTCATCTGCCTGAGAGGGCCCATGATCACACAGACGCTCAAGGAGGGCTTGAAATGCCGTGTGATGCGGTTGGTGTCTGTGAGGGTACTTGTTTTGGTATAGTTATTAATGTTCACCCCGATAGCTGACTGGTCAGCGTGACGGACTGCCGAAGGGGCCCGGGTTCGATTCCCAGATGGGTCGGGTATGTCCTCCGCTCAGGGACTGGGTGTTGTGGTGTCTTCATCATCATTTCATCCTCATCCTTCGCGCAGATCGCCCAATGTCGCGTCGAATGTATAAGACCTGATCCAAGGCGGCCGGGCCTGCCCCGTAAGGGGCCTCCCGGCCAATGACGCCAAGCGCTCATTTCCATTTTTACCCTGTATGGTTGTTGTTGTTGTTGTTGTTGTAGTGGTCTTCAGTCCTGAGACTGGTTTGATGCAGCTCTCCATGCTACTCTATCCTGTCCAAGCTTCTTCATCTCCCAGTACCTACTGCAACCTACATCCTTCTGCGAGTGTATTCATCTCTTGGTCTCCCTATATGATTTTTACCCTCCACGCTGCCCTCCAATACTACATTGGTGATCCGTTGATGCCGCAGAACATGTCCTACCAACCGATCCCTTCTTCTAGTCAAGACGTGACACAAACTCCTCTTCTCGCCGATTCTATTCAATACCTCCTCATTAGTTACGTGATCTACCCATCTAATCTTCAGCAGTCTTCTGTAGCACCACATTTAGAAACCTTCTATTCTCTTCTAGTCCAAACTATTTATCGTCCATGTTTCAGTTCCATATATGGCTACACTCCATACAAATACTTTCAGAAACGACTTCCTCACACTTAAATCTATACTCGATGTTAACAAATTTCTCTTCTTCAGAAGCGCTTTCCATTGTCATTGCCAGTCTACATTTTATATCTTCTCTACTGCGACCATCATCAGTTATTTTGCTCCCCAAATAGCAAAACCCATTTACTACTTTAAGTGTCTCATTTCCTGATCTAATTCCCTCAGCATCACCCGACTTAATTCGGCTACATTCCATTATCCTTGTTTTGCTTTTGTTGATGTTCATCTTACATCCTCTTTCAAGACACTGTCCATTCCGTTCAACTGCTCTTGCAAGTCCTTTGCTGTCTCTGACAGCGTTACAATGTCATCGGCGAACCTCAAAGTATTTATTTCTTCTCCATGGATTTTAATACCTACTCCGAATTTTTCTTCTGTTTCTTTTACTGCTTGCTCAGTATACAGATTGAATAGCATCGGGGAGAGGCTACAACCCTGTCTCACTCCCTTCCCAACCACTGCTTCCCTTTCATGCCCAACGACTCTTATAACTGCCATCTGGTTTCTGTACAAATTGTAAATAGCCTTTTGCTCCCTGTATTTTACCCCTCCCACCTTTAGAATTTGAAGCAGAGTATTCCAGTCAACATTGTCAAATGCTTTCTCTAAGTCTACAAATGCTAGAAACGTACATTTGCCTTTCCTTACTCTAGCTTTTAAGATAAGTCGTAGGGTCAGTATTGCCTCACGTGTTCCAACATTTCTACAGAATCCAAACTGATCTTCCCCGAGGTCAGCTTCTACCGGTTTTTCCATTCGTCTGTAAAGAATTCGTCTTAGTATTTTGCAACCATGACTTATTAATCTGACATTTCGTTAATTTTCACATCTGTCACACCTGCTTTCTTTGGGATTGGAATTATTATATTCTTCTTGAAGTCTGAGGGTATTTCGCCTGTCTCATACATCTTGCTCACCAGATGGTAGAGGTCTGTCAGGGCTGGCTCTCCCAAGGCTATCAGTAGTTCTAGTGGAATGTTGTCTACTACCGGGGAAGGGAGATGAACATGAAGGCTGTATTATAGAAATGGAGGAGCACCTAGATGAGAATGATATGAGAGATATTACTGCGAGAAGAATTTGACAGAACTCTCAAAGACCTAAGTTGAAACAGAGCCCCTGGAGTAGACTACACTCTGTCAGATCTACTGATAGCCTTGGGAGAACCGGCCATCACAAAACCCTTCCATGTGGTACGGAAGATGTATGAGACAGGCGAAATACCCTCAAGCTTCAAGAAGAATATAAAATTTCATTTCCAAAAAAAGCAGGTGATGGCAGGTGCAAAAATTACAGAACTATAATTTAGTAAGTTATGGTTACAAAATACTAACACGAAATATTTTTGAATGGAAAAACTGTTAGTAGCCTGACGTCAGGGAAGATTGCGGACAAATATAGGAACACGCAACACGATACTGACACTATGACCTATATTAGAAGAGAGGTTAAGGAAAGGCAAACCTACATCTATAACTTTTGCAGATTTAGATGACGATTTTGACACAGTTGACTGGAATACTATCTTTGAATTTTTGAAGATAGCAGCGGTAAAATACAGGGATTGAAAGGCTATTTACAACTTGTACAGAAACCAGACAGCAGTTATAATAGTCGAGGGGCATGAAAGGGAAGCAGTGGCTGGGAAGGGAGTGAGACAGGGCTGTAGCCTATCCCTGATGTTATTCAATCTTTATATTGAGCAAGCAGTGAAGGAAACAAAAGAAAAATTCGGAGTAGGTATTAAAATCCGTGGAGAAGTAATAAAAACTTTGAGGTTTGCTGATGACATTGTAATTCTGTCAGAGACATCAAAGGACTTGGAAGAGCAGTTGAATGGAATGGACAGTATCTTGAAAGGAGGGTGTAACTTGAATATCAACAAAAAGAGGACAATTGAATGTAGTCGAATTAAATCAGGTGATGCTTAGCGAATTATAGTAGGAAATGAGATTCTTAAAGTAGTAGATAGTATTCGGGCAGGAAAATAACTGATGATGGCTGAAGTAGAGAGGATATAAAATGTACACTGGGAATGGCAAGAAAAGCGTTTCTGAAGGAGGAAATTTGTTAACATCGAACATAGATTTAAGTGTTAGAAGGTCTTTTCTGAAGGTATTTGTCGGAAGGGTAGCCATGTATGGAAGTGAAACGTGGACGATAAACAGTTTAGACAAGAAGGTTTTGCAATGTGGTCCTACAGAATAATGCTGAAGATTAGATGGGTAGATCACGGAACTAATGAGCAAGTACTGAATAGAACTAATGAGAAAATAAATTTGTGGCACAACCTGATTGGAAGATGGTCTTGGTTGATAGGACGCATTCTGAGAGGTCAAGGGATTACGAATTTAGTTATGGAGGGAAGTGTGGGGGGTTTGGTAGCGGGCGAGCAAGAGACGAATCCAGTAAGAAGATTTATTTATTTATTTATTTATTCTTTGCCCATGGACTCCAGCTGAAAATCCAGCTGAGAGTAGATTCAACAGGATGTCGGTTGCAGTAATTATTTGGAGATGAAGAGCCTTGCACAGGATAGAGTGGCATAGAGAGCTGCAGCAAACCAGTTTTCGAACTGAAGACAACAACAACAAGCTGCAAATCGGCATAGCTAATCGACCGTCCCACAAACAATGAAACGCACATGCGTACCTACTCCCGACATGGCTTCCTCGTCAAACAGCACCTCTGGATTGGTATTGTTACAGTCTGCTGTTTACAGAGTCAGTTCAAAATGTTTAAAACAACTGAGGGATGAGAGTATAAGCAGTACAAGCGCTTTCTTACGGGAACTGGATAACCGACTATTATAGTTAAGTGGCTATTTATAAGTTATGTGAGTTACTACTGAAGATTAGATGGTT
Source organism: Schistocerca americana (assembly GCF_021461395.2). Taxonomy (NCBI): domain Eukaryota; kingdom Metazoa; phylum Arthropoda; class Insecta; order Orthoptera; family Acrididae; genus Schistocerca; species Schistocerca americana. The sequence goes on from NC_060128.1 coordinate 147,342,866, forward strand.
AGATCACATAACTAATGAGGAGGTATTGAATAGAACTGGGGAGGAGTTTGTGGCACAACTTGACTAGAAGAAGGGATCGGTTGGTAGGACATGTTCTGAGGCATCAAGGCATCACCGGTTTAGTATTGGAGGGCAACGTGGGGGGTAAAAATCGTAGAGGGAGACCAAGAGATAAATACACTAAGCAGATTCAGAAGGATGTAGGTTACAGTAAGTACTGGGAGATGAAGAAGCTTGCACAGGATAGGGTAGCATGGAGAGCTGCATCAAACCAGTCTTAGGACTGAAGACCACAACAACAACAACAACAATTAAATAATCAGATATTTTTTCCTAATGGTCAGTTAGTCTGTGTATAGTTGTAGATATGGTCAGAGATTGTAGGGCCCCTGCATTATTTTTTGTAATATATTAAAATACTTATACTCCTTATATCTTAAAACATGTTACAGTAAAACAGGCACAAGTACAAAAACATTTTATTTATCGTACTATATTTTGAAGATTTTTTGGTATAACAACCATGACATGCATAGTACAGGATGCCTCCAAGAAAGTTTACATTTGATTCTCCAAAATAAAACAGGGTTTAAAGTCTATTGACAAAATCTTTATTTATTAATGAAACGTACAGTTTATTCTTAAAAACAATGCCATCTAAATGCAATCCGGCACACCTAAAGAACTCATTTAAACGACGAAATTTTGCGTGGCGACTCGACGTGTAGACACTAGAATGCCTGCCACTTCACTATGGATATTTTCTTTCAGTTGTTCCAGAGAAGTCGGATTATTGACATATACTTAAGGTTTGACACATCCCCATAAGAGAAAATCCATGGGACTCAAGTGTGGACTGTATGGGAAACAAATTATGTCACCCCTCTTTAAGATCAATTTGCCAAGTAACATTTCACGAACTCATTGCATAGACGCGTCTTGTTGAAACCATGTTCCCTGGTTATAACGAGGAAAGTTTTGCAATTCAGAAACCAAAGAATCATTTAGCATCGTAACATAACGTTCCAGCTTCACTGTATGTCTACTCTCGTCTTCGAAAATGTATGAGCCAATTATTCTTCGAGCCAACATCACAGCCCATAGTGTAACTTTTGGCGAATGAAGGCATTTCTCATGCTTCTGTTTAGCATTCGTTGCATTCCAGTAGCGGCAATTTCGCTTATGAACGTGACCGTCCGGGTGAAAATCAGTCTCATCAAAAAACAAGTTATTGTTAAATGAAGGGGACTCTGTCCCATCAATAACGAATTGGGGACTATGTCTGACATCCTGAGACTTTAGTTCTTGCACCCATTGCATTTTGTAAGGGTGCAGTTTAAAGTTTTTTTGCAGGATTCAGTGCAGTGATGGTCTATTCACATTTCAAGAACTTGCTCTTATACAGATGGAGGGCTCAGGATCGTCACGAAGAGACCGATCTACAGTCTCTACAGATCCGCCCATTCTTGATGACTTTGATCGCCCGGATTTCAGGTTGCCCAGTGTTGAAGCGGTCTCCTCAAACGTTTTGATGCATTTGCTGGTAAGTGGAACACTAAGAGCATCATTTACATAATGCAAATCCACGATCACTGCAACATTTCCTCCGTGTTGCAGTCGCCCAATCATCTCGCACACAGAACGCCCCCCCCCCCCCCCCACCTCCCACCCCCCAGTTCTCCTCCGAGTTGTTGCGCATGCGCAGAGACCTTTTCAAATATAAATTTTGTTTTGAGACACGCTGTACAATACATGTTCATTATAAAACAAGGATATGTGAGTAATTAAAGCGAAATGTCTGTAACAAGCTGAAAATAATAGGTAAATAGCAAGTAAAATTAAAACACCGAAACAAAAATAAGTTGGTGCGGCTCCAACACATACGAGACGTTATTGATAGCCACTTTCTATAATCCACAATCCACTCATAGTCAGTGTCTATAGAATCACAATAATTTCCTATTGTTGGATGTCTCTTGAAGAATGTCTTTCCTGGGCCACACTCTTGATGCTGTACCATTGCGTCGTACATTTTTCAGTCTTCCTCGCCCTTTCTTTGTCAATGTCCTCTTCCTCGCCCTTTCTTTGACAATGTCCTGTACTTTCTCCACTCCTCTTCTTATTACACCCATGGTAACTCCTGTCTAAGAACGAGACGGATTGCTATAGAACTCACGATAAGGTGGACGAATGTAGCTCTTCATCTCCTACAGATTTTTCGATTTCTCAAATTTTGTTTCAAACTCATCTTCATCCAAAGGCTGTGGAGAGCTGTTGATGGGGAAATAATACCGGACCTCGTAAAATTTACTTCTGTAAACACAAGATTATGACTTAGTGAATAACTGAACTGCATTGTCAAAGGATTTTCTTCGCTGATTCAGATTCGCCTAGTACTCCTCTGTTCCAGTTTGTTTACTTCTGCTTCTTAAGGAATTTTATCCTTTGCTGTGGCATCAGTGGCTTTAATTGAAAGTTTTCTGCTTCCATTTCGACCAAAGAAAATTTTTTCTTGGCTTTCTTTACTACTTCCATCATGCCTTGGGGAACAAATACATGTTTGAAGTGTTTCTTTGCTTTTCAGACAGACCAAAATCTTTATAAGTCGATTTTGCCTCATTTCAGAATATGGCCTATTTAAACATGCATGAAGTATTACTATAACTTAAGTCATCTTAAAAGCATAAACATAAGGCTATTGCTGTGTATAATACCTGAACCTTTATTACAGATAGCAGTAATTTCGCTTTCTGTCCACCACTTGACTTATACTAGTTGCTTGCAAAATGCAGTCCAGGCATACGCTTAGAATACAGCACTATTCAGGAAATCACTTGTACTTCTTTTACCCAGAAGAGATCCACACTTTAGTTTTCCAAATGGGCATTTAGATAATTATCTTGTGAAATGTCACTTGTGCCACTTCTACTCTCAGCACACCAGTTGATCATCCTGCCACAAGTGAAATAGATGTGTGGCCCCAATGCGATAAATGACTGCAGAGTGCGTAAGTGGGTGAGAACTTTCGAGGAGAGCAGGGAAAATGTTCGTGATGAACCGTAATCAAGCCGGCCATCAGCGATCTCAGAAGATTTGCTCAAAGCTGTGAACGATAAGATTTGTGAAGACTGGCGATTCACAATTACAACTTTAGCCTTGGAACGTCAGAATATGACTAGAACAACTTTACACAAAATTGTCTCTGAGAAGTTGCAATTTCGCAATTTGTGTGCACGTTGGCTTCGCAGGCTGCTTAATGATGACTACAAAACAGATGGAATGGCTGGTGCCCTTGATTTTTTGGACTGGTATCATAAGGAAAGTGACCAGTTTTCATTGTCACAGGGGACGAGACGTGGATTTGTTGCGTGATTCCAGAGTCTAAACGTCACTCAATGCAATGGTGTCACATGACATCTCCAGTCAATGTCAAGGCCAAGCAGACAGTCTCAGCATGCAAGGTGATGGCAGTTGTCTTTTGAGATGGACATGGAATCTCGTCAGACAACGTCATGCAGAGAGAGCCAACAGCAAACACAGCCGCTTACTGCGCTATGCCGGTTAAACTTTGACTTGCAATGCAGAATAAGCGACATGATCTTCTGGAGTGTGGAGTTTTGTTGTTGCATGATAATGCCAGACCCCATTCTGCCATTCACACCCAAAATATGATCCGATCTTTTGGACGGCAGCAGATTGTTCACGCACCATACAGTGCAGACTTGATGCTGAGCTATTTTCACTCGGTCCAGTACTTAAAGGAGTTTTCCTGCGACAAGCGATTTGCAACAGATGAGAATGTGGAAGATGCAGTTAAAGACTGGTTATCCACTAAGGTGGCAGACATCTAGGGATACGAAAGCTTGTAGAACGTTATGACAACTGTTTAAACAAATATGGGAACTATGTAGAGAAATTGAGAAACATGTAAGGAATTAAATAAAAGCATTTTTTTAATGTTTTAAAACTCAGACTTTCTGAATACCCTCGTATTTGCACTTACAGTGACTGGAGTTTAACACTATCTCTCCCACGAATTTCTTCTGTGGTCCAGATTGAAAACAATCACAAGCCGGATCCGAACCGCAGGCTGCCAATTGCCCACTCATGATTTAAGCAATACTGGGTTCTATTAGTCAAATATCCATTAGTAGGGGGACAACCTTCGTGCGGGTGCATTTGTTATTGCAGGTTGCCTGCATCAGGGGCAGGCATGCACTCAGGGGCAAACCTAGTGTTCTCCTTTGAGTGATAGGTACGTAACCTACTGTTCTCCTCTGACTGACAGGTCCTTAGCCTATTGCTCTGTTGAGTGATTTTCCAAGTCAGCACATTTAACCTATTGTTCCCCCACCCCCTTCCTGAGGAGAACAATAGGTGAAGTACCTGTAAGTCAAAGGCGAACAATAGGTTTGCCCCTGAGTGCATACCTGCCATGACGTAGGCAACCCACACTAACAAAAAGCACCTGTACGAAGGTTGTCCACCTACTTCCATTCACTATGACAACAAGATGCATGCACAAAACCCATGTCCCACCTGCTTGCAGAAAGTGTCGGACACAAACGAGGTGTGTGAGAAAACTAATGAGTCTGATTTCTTACCTATCAAAGCTTTTATTTTTTTTTTTCAAAGAACAGTATTGTCCCCTTCAAAGTAGTCCCCTTCGGTAGCTAAACATTGGTGGAGTCATTGTTCCCAGTCTTTGCAGCAACACTGAAAGGCTTCAACTGCTAGGGCTTTTATGTATGTCAAGCACACTCATTTGAATGTCCTCCAGAGTCCCAAAATGACATTCTTTTAAGACATTTTCCAGTTTTGAGAAATAAATGTCACAAAAACTCAGATCAGGTGAATAGGTTGTCTGTGGGACAACAGGGATGGCATTTGGTGTAAAAAATTCCGCGATGGACGTGGCTGAGTGACGTAGGGCATTGTCATGATGGAGCATCCACTTGTCCGCATTGTTCAATCTCGGTCGATTCACCATCTTCTTGAACCTTTCAAGGACATTTTTGTAATACATTTGGTAGACAGTTTGTCCTGGAGAAACATTCTGAGAAGAGCACATAGACATTCGAAGTTTTCTTTGGTTTTTAAAGTTGAAAGTCTCCCTGAACGAGATTCATCTTCAACACGTTCTCGGCCTTCCAAATATGATTTGTGCCAACGACAAATTTATGCTCTTGTTAAGGATTGTTCACCATAGGTCTGTTTCAACTTTTCACAGGTCACACTCGCGGATTTCATAAGTTCAACACAGAAATTGATGGCAAAACGTTGCTCTAAATTCCACTGTTCCATTTCCGTAACATACAACAAAAACACAACGTCACTGAGAGTGCACTCAAAAATCACTTGATGGCTGTAGGGGGTGGAAACTCAGACTGAGCATCTGGAAGGGGCGAACACACCAGTCTACTAGTTGAACAGCACAGAGTTTCCAGATCGCTCGCAGTGTTGTCCGTCTCATTACTTTTCTCACACACCTTGTGCGCCAAGTTTGAGAGGAAAAAGCACTGTGCGGACACCCTGTGGAGACGGTTTGCTTTTGTGCTACAGGGGCAGCAGCGCTGTCTCGCACGCTGATGGAGCTTGCAGCACAGGCGGAAGCTGCAGACGCAGCGGTGCCTGAGCCGACAGTGGACGCTGACCCTGCAGACACAGACGTAGACGCCACAGCAGCGCCGGCCACAGCAGCCGCTGGCAACAGTGACGATGCTCCCACCAGCGTTGCACCCACAATGGACCGCACGGAGATCGTCACCAATCTGCCCAAGGTCTGGAAGGTGAGTACCGCAGCTCCTCAAAGTGGAGAACAATGGAGCCAGTCACACTTAACGAAATATCCTGGGCTATTAGTTCTTGGTCAGATGAATTTCTTGTTGTCGCCCACGTTTCATCCTCATCTCCAGAAGACAACTCCAGGGGATTGGATTGGATTGTTTGGGGGAAGAGACCAAACAGTGAGGTCATCGGTGTCATTGGATTAGGGAAGGATGGGGAAGGAAGTCGGCCGTGCCCTTTCAAAGGAACCATCCTGGCATTTGCCTGGAGCGATTTAGGGAAATCACAGAAAACGTAAGTCAGGATGACTGGACGCGGGATTGAACTGTCGTCCTCCCGAATACGAGTCCAGTGTGCTAACCACTGTGCCACCTTCCTCGGTGGTAACTCCAGGGGTGGCTGTGGCTTTTCTTTACACATAACGACATGGTTGATAGAAAATAAAAAATATATTTAACAGATTAATTGTTTTCTGAAATGGAAAGCTTTTCCACGATAAATTTCGTAATCGTTTTAACTCTTAACATTAAACAATGGAAAATCCAGGATGGAATGTGACAATACCAGAGAAGGAAAGTTGCTACTCACCATATAGCGGAGATGTAGTAGATAGTGTCGGAAGTTCCATGCGGTTTTTCGCGGATGATGCTGTAGTATACAGAGAAGTTGTAGCATTAGAAAATTGTAGCGAAATGCAGGAAGATCTGCAGTGGATGGGCACTTGGTGCAGGGAGTGGCAACTGACCCTTAACATAGACAAATATAATGTATTGCGAATACATAGAAAGAAGGATCCTTTATTGTATGATTATATGATAGCGGAACAAACACTGGTAGCAGTTGTTTCTGTAAAATATCTGGGAGTATGCGTGCGGAACGATTTGAAGTGGAATGATCATATAAAATTAATTGTTGGTAAGGCGGGTACCAGGTTGAGATTCATTGGGAGAGTGCTTAGAAAATGTAGTCCATCAACAAAGGAGGTGGCTTACAAAACACTCGTTCGACCTATACTTGAGTATTGCTCATCAGTGTGGGATCCGTACCAGATCGGTCTGATGGAGGAGATAGTGAAGATCCAAAGAAGATCGGCGCGTTTCGTCACAGGGTTATTTGGTAACCGTGATAGCGTTACGGAGATGTTTAATAAACTCAAGTGGCAGACTCTGCAAGAGAGGCGCTCTGCATCGCGGTGTAGCTTGCTCGCCAGGTTTCGAGAGGGTGCGTTTCTGGATGAGGTATCGAATATATTGCTTCCCCCTACTTATACCTCCCGAGGAGATCACGAATGTAAAATTAGAGAGATTAGAGCGCGCATGGAGGCTTTCAGACAGTCGTTCTTCCCGCCAACCATACGCGACTGGAACAGGAAAGGGAGGTAATGACAGTGGCACGTAAAGTGCCCTCCGCCACACACCTTTGGGTGGCTTGCGGAGTATAAATGTAGATGTAGATGTAGATGCTGAGTTGCGATAGGCACAACAAAGAGATTCACACAATTTTAGCTTTCGGCCATTAAGTCCTTTGTCAGCAGTAGACACAAACAAACACACACACACACACACACACACACACACACACACACACACACACACGCGCACACACGCACACACACACACACGCACACACACGCAAACGCAACTTGCACACCCGTTTGCAGTCTCAGAGAAATGAAACCACATTTCTCTGAGACTGCAGACGTGTGTGCAAGTTGCGTTTGCGTGAGTGTGTGTGTGCGTGTGTGTATGTGTGTCTACTGCTGACAAAGGCCTTAATGGCCGAAAGCTATAATTGTGTGAATCTCTTTGTTGTACCTATTGCGACTCAACATCTCCGCTATATGGTTAGTAGCAACTTCCCTTCTCTGGTATTGTAGTTCTTAATATTAAGAGTTAATATTAATTTTCTTGAAATAAATTTCCGCTATTTCACTGTTAATTGTTCATTTATTGTACACAATCATGAGTTCGGCTTTGTATCCATTCTCAAGTGCACGACAAACTGAAAAATATCACAATATGTCTGACCTCTCTGTGACATGTCATCGTAATGAACACGTTTCTCGTCTTATTGACCACTTGTCATATTATAGGATACGAGTACCAATCCACGATATGAAATGTGACTGACGTTGTGCGCCATTAGAAATCCTTATGGGGGAACGACGGGGTGACGGTCGAAAAAACTCGAAACCTTTCTATAACGGAATTCGAATGTATATACCCTGAAGAATTATTCCCCAAAATATTATGGGGGAACTCCAAAAAATAATTTACTGAGGGTTGTATCGTATACTGCTATATGCGAACCTGGTCTATTATACAGAGGGGTCAAAAAAAATGTATCCACTGTTTAAAAGTCCATAACTGCCAAACTAATTGAGGGAGTTGTCTCATCTTTGGTAGTGTAATAGTTTGTAGTTCCAGCAATTGGCACACAAGCGTTGTATTGCATTGTTTTGTTTTGTCAGATGACAGTCGCCAAATAGTCAGCGTTTTGTTCATAGTTGCACCTAGTTACTCGAGTAAACATGGCTGGTGCAAGACTTACATTCGATGAAAGGAAGTCAGTTTTGTAGTGGTATTTTAAGTATGAAAACATTAATGAGGTTCAGTGGCAATGGCAAAATGAGTATCAAACAGAGCCACCGACACATTTAACGATTCGTCGCATTTGAGGCAAATTTGAGGCTGAAGGCTGTGTTAAAGATGTACACAAACAACGATCTGGATGACCTGTAACAGTGACAAGTCCAACTAACTCCTGTCGTGTGTTACAACAATGCACTCGCTCACCACAGAGTCGCTCAAGTGCTCAGCGAATTTTGAAGACAACAAAGTGGAAGTGCTACATCCCACGATTTCTATGCGCAGTGAATGAGGACGACCCAGATCGTAGACTGGAGTACTGCGAGTGGTTTACTAACATGGTGCACAACGATGAAGAGTTTGCGGAGATGATTGTGTGGTCTTATGAGGCACAGTTCAAACTCAAAGCTACAGTAAATCGCCACAATTGCATGTACTGGGCCGCCGAAAATTCGAACGTCCATGTAGACAAAGCCGTGAATTTGCCAGGAGTAAATGTGTGGTATGGGTTGTCTTACCGGGGCTCGATTGGGCCATTCTTCTTTGACGGTACAGTTACCGGTGAGGTGTACCGTCAGAAGCTTCAGACATCCATTTTACCTGCCATCCGAGACTTGTACGGAGACGGAGGAGTTTACTTTCAACAAGATGGTGCCCCAGCCCCCTACCAAAATCGTGTTAGGGCGTGGATGTTAATGGTGACCATTTCGAACACCTACAGTGATATCTTATAAGTTGGACTTTAAACTACACTTTCACCAAAAATGAGACAACTCTGTCAATTAGTTTGCAAAATATGGACTTTTAAACAGAGAATACATCTTTTTGGACCCCTACGTATTACACGTGAGCTCTGTGAATGCCCAATGAACGTCTGAGTTGGGGATCTACTGTGCAGACCGTCAATTGCGGCAGCGCGGACTGATGAGGTGTCTTGTTCTCGTGCTGTGCCTGCAGGTGCTGATGGAGCTGCTGAGCCAGCAGCAGGCTGCAGGCGAGGCGGGGGATTCCCCGGCCGACGCCGACCGCGACCCCGCAGTGGATGACGTGAAGAGCCACTGCTACAAGAGCGTCGACACGCCGTACGGCCCACGGCTGGTGATCAGCGTCAGCCAGACCTTCCTGCGCCTCAAGGAGCTCATCCTGGAGAAGAAGAGCCTCCAGCGGGAGCTGTCGCGCCTCCAGCAGCTCAATGGCCACCTGGAGACGGAGCTGGGCCGCCAGCAGCAGCGCCTGTCGCTCGTCTCCTCAGAGCTGCGCAAGACCTGGGGGGTGAGAGAGGCTTCGTACACTTTGTAAAACTGGGCAGTTATGATCGTGGCGCAACGCTGTGCTGTCGTTTGTTCTCGTGTCTTCGCTGTTTTTGAAAGAAATTGATTTTTAGTCTCTGCTGTGTATGGGAAACAAACTACTGTAACGTCTGTTTCGATGAAAATTGTAAGATTTAGTGGCTCTGTCAACTTTTTTTTTTTTTTGGCTTTGATAATTTTTTAATATTCGATTATTTCTCGTGGTCCCCATTACAGCTGTAGTGCTTTCTTTCATGACACTTTGTCTGTTTACTTTCCGATAGTCATTTATTGTTGTAACAGACTCTAAGACACAAAAAAAACCACCAGGTTAGCCGAGAGCACTAATGCGCTGCTTTCCTGGACTCGGGTAGGCGCGCCGGCTCCGCCCGGCAGATTAACAACAGAGGCAGGAGTGCCGGCCAACCTGGATGTGGTTTTTAGGCGGTTTTCGACATCCCACTAGGTTAACACCAGGCTGGTCCCCACATCCTGCCTCAGTTACACGGCTCGCAGACGTCTGAACACATTCACACTATTCCATGGATTACACTAGACACAGACAGTTGGGGTACACTAATTCCGTCTTGGGGGGTACGGGGTGGCGGCAGGAGGTGCATCCGGCCACCCCTTAAATTAACCTTGCCAAATCTGATTCACCATGCCGACCCTGCGTCACTGCGGCACAAGCAAAAGAAAGAACTCTAAGACACAAAAAAATAACACACCACAAAGGAATCATCCGGATGCGATGGAAATCGGTAGATGTAATGTACATGTACAAATAAAAAAAGGATTAAAATTTCAGAAAAATTGAATGATTTTTTCAAGAGAAAGAGCTTCACAAATTGAGCAAGTCAACAACACGTTGGTCCACGTCTGGCCCTTACGCAAGGAGTTACTCGGTTTGGTGTCAATTTATAGAGTTGTTGGATGTCCTCCTAACTGATATCTTGGGAAATTCTGCCCAGTTGGTGCATTAGATCGTCAAAATCTGGAGCTGGTTGGAGGCCCTGCCCATAATGCTCAAAACGTTCTGAATTGGGGAGAGATCGAGCGACCTTGTCGGCCAGGGGAGGGATGCGGCGACCTTGTTTGGCCAAGGGAGGGTTCAGCAAGCATGAAGACAAGCAGTAGAAACTCTCGCCGTGTGTGGACAGGCATTATCTTGCTGAAATGTAAGCACAGGATGGTTTGCCATGATGGGCAAGAAAATGGGGCGTAGAATGTAAAAATGCAGAGTCTCATAGCCGTAACACTGAATAAAGTTCTCAGGTCTCCAGTTGCATCAAATGATTAAAATTGTATGAGCTTTTTGAGCCGCCCAGCTAAACCGGCAGGACAGGACAGGTAGTTTAAGTTGTGGAAAGGGGCCAACGTACGCGGCTATCAGTTATACTCGAACATACTACCTTTTATTTGATCAAACATTACAAGAGGCAAGAAATTAAAAAAAAAAAAAAGAAACACAGTTTTACTTTTGGGAACTTAATTAGCAGCTGAATGCGGCATAAAATATCATGCCTCAAGGGCAAGACTACTTTAATTTAAAAACTGCTGAAAGCCAATAACTTAAAGCTCAACCAAAATCAGAAATTTAAAAGGCAAAGCCTTATCTTAAAACAGTTCCTTAACTAGGCTGAAGGCCCAAAGAATCTGACACTTTATTAAGGCTCAATAACATTAATTTTAAAAATGACAAAGGCTTTACGTAAAACAGTTCTTAAATTAGTCTGAAGGCCCAAACCATCTGACGCCTTAAGGGCAAAACAACCTTAATCCAAAAATCGGCTAGAAGGCATACAAGTACAAACAACAAGAACAAACAAGAGAAGGCAGTATGCCCATCGGCGCTCGTAAGTTCTGAGGGTCAGCCTGGAATTCAAACACTAACGCTCGCTTAGGTGAGACACGCAGTCGGCCCAACCGTTGCGATCCGACAACAACCCAACCGACAGACAGTCAACGAACCCACCGACAAGTTAACCTCTGCTTCACCCAACCAGCACACAACAGGGAGTTCGATAGAACAACGTAGAAGGTATGAGTGCCCACAACCAGTTACACATTGAGCTGTCAAACTACACACTAGCTGGACAGCAACAACACGATGAGGAAAATACACTGCCTGAATTTACATCAATGGCCAGGGCAGGTAACTGGAACATTAACGGCGACAAGGCAGAAGATTCCGCTGGTGCACTTCAATTCAAATAAGAAAGTACATTTAAACTACACTGGAGGGTGGCTAAAATTTGCCAACTTGAAAACACACGTTGTTGCTTGTGGGTATATCCCAACAGCCTACAACAAACTCCAAACGACACAATGTGAACAATTGTGACTTGCTGGTAGATTAAGTTAAAAGTCAACTTTCATGTCGAGAATCGGTGAGCCACGAACCTCGTAGCAATGGGAACAGCACCACACACTCCGGCACTGCATAGAGGCCGCCAGTGGGCCCGGCCAAAGTACATGCCGCAGAGATTTCCTCGCTACTCCACGCCAACCGACCAACTGCCCAGGCCCAGAAACAGTGAAAGGACCAAGTATATGTTGGCCCATGAGGCGACCAATCGAACGACCAACCAACTGTTGTCCTGCTCCAATCTCCCTCCATCAGACAGTTCGTGTCTGTCGCCAGAGGTCGGAAAGCACTGGCTGTCGGCTCCTCACGAGTGCTCTGTCCCCCAACTTCACTGCTGCTGCGTCCCGACTGCACTGCTGGTCCATCCCGAACTGACTGCCAGACACACGACGACCCGGAAATACTATCGGTCGCTCCAGATATGTTACGACAGTGCACTTATTGATACGCAGTGCTGCTGCCACTCACGGGCAGGTAAGACGGGAAGTTAGTGACTACAGTAAATGGAATAAGAAAACGAGGCAGCAGTATCGTAATACAAGATGACAAAGAATAAATGGGATAAACGCGTGCCTTGCGCGGCTCACTTTTGGCCAAGCACTCTTTGGCTATTTTCAAGTGGTACGGCTGCCGGTGGGCTGTGTGTACGCCCCTCATATACACTACCTGCCGGCTGTGACGACACTGGTATCCGCATCATTGCCACTGGTACTCGTACCACGTGAGAATGGCCGAGGAGTGTTTGGACAAAATTTCAGGTAATTTTAGTCCCTTAGTAGGGCTTAGAATACCATCAGCATACCACTGTGCTGTAAGGGTGCCGCAGATGACGACCAAAAAGAAATGGAACCTCCAGACAATCACTCTTGGTTGTCAGGCTGTGTGGCAGGTGACAGGTTGTATCCTACCGCTGTTTAAGTCATCTCCAGACATGCCTTTGCTGGGCATCAGGGCTCAGTTTGAAGCAGGACTCATCTCTGAAGACAATGCTACTTTAGTCAATGAGATTCCAGGTGCAAGATGTGTGTGGAGATGCACATGACATCAGTGGGTAACAATCTGATTGTTGCCCACCATATGGCCTGATTACAACGAGTGATGATCTGCAGTGCCATATCTCTTCGTAGCAGGAACCCTTTGGTAGTCATCCACAGCGCTCTTACAGCACAACAATACATTGACCATTGCCTCCATTGCCTACACATTTTTTGGTTGCCCTTCACAGTAAGCCATCCTGTGCTTACATTTCAGCACAATAATGCTCACCCATAAATGACGAGAGTTTTTATTGCTTGTCTTCGTGCTTGCCAATCCCTACCTTCGCCAGTAAGGTTGTGGGATCTCTGCCGGCCGCGGTGGTCATGCGGTTCTAGGCGCTCCAGTCCGGAGCTGCGCTGCTGCTACGGTCGCAGGTTCGAATCCTGCCTCGGGCATGGATGTGTGTGATGTCCTTAGGTTAGTAAGGTTTAATTAGTTCTAAGTTCTAGGGGACTGATGACCACAGCAGTTGGGTCCCATAGTGCTCAGAGCCATTTGAACCATTTTTTTGTGGGATCTCTCCCCAATTGAGAATGTTAGGTGCATTATGGGTAGAGCCCTGCAACCAGTTCTAATATTTGACAATCTGATGTGCCAATTGGACAGAATTTTGCACAGTATCCCTCAGGATAGGTTTTAAGCAGTTTCCATAAATCACTTATTCAGAAAAGTTAATAGGCCTTTCCATAAAGGAGACAGGCTTCTTTCCTGACTGCAATAGGCTTGTACACCAACCTTTATCTACACTCATGCTCATAAATTAAGGATAATGCTGATACATGGTGAAACAGCGCTCTGGTGGGCAGTTTGCGGGTTTAAATTACGTCGGGGTATGACCGTGCGGTGCATTTGACCTGCGGTCGTCACACGGTGGCGCTGGCAGCAGTCCACATACGCAGAGGTGTGTTGGTGCATGTCAGAGTACGGTGCAGTGAGTAAGTGTGCAAACGTTTTCAGACATGCTAATGGTGACTGTGTTTTGAAAATGGCTCAAAGACCACATATTGATGACGTTCTGAGGGGTAAAATACTAGGGCGACTGGAGGGTGGTCAAACACAGCAAGTCTTAGCACAGGCCCTCTGTGTGCCACCAAGTCTGACCTCAACATTATGGCAACGATACCAGCAGACAGGAAACATGTCCAGGTGATACAGTACGGGAAGTCCACAGTGTGCAACACCACAAGAAGACCGATATCTTACCATCAGTGCCCTCAGACGGCCACGGAGTACTGCAGGTAGCCTTGCTCGGGACCTTACCGCAACCACTGGAACAGTTGTCTCCAAATGCACAGTCTACAGATGACTGAACAGACATGGTTTATTCGCCTGGAGACCTACAAGGTGCGTTCCACTGAACCTTGGCCACAGGAGAGGCTGTAAAGCCTCGTGTCAAGAACACATTACATGGTCATTGGAACAGTGGTCCCAGGTTATGTTCACGGATGAGTCCAAGTATAGTCTGATCAGTGATTCTCGCCCAGTTCCAACAAACCTTACACATAATTTCAAACGTTTTCCAAACTTTTTCTCACTGATGACAACACAAAATGACATTTTTGCTTTTTCTGCAGTAATACTTCATCATCAGGCATGTTGTTTTAATTTATTACTTCTTTACTACTAACTCTATTCACAATGTATTTTGCAGACTGTATCCACATATACCACTGAACATAACTGCAAAATTATATCATTGTTGTTCAGGAGATATGGTGTCATAAAAATTGGGGTGTATGAAAAACTAGCTTTTGTTTGAAATGGAGTGCAAATCATCCATACTATGCTCATCCAGGGTCTGATAATGAAAACACTTAGTGACTCTCAACAAATTTTAAATATAATTTTAAACCTTTCTAAACTTTTTCTACCTTATACTCTTGGCATCAGATATTTAACACATTACCTCTTTTGTAATCAGATGTTTAGAGATGTTTTCTACATGGGAGCCAGATTCTCTAAAGACTTGGGGATTAACATGGGAGCCAGATTCTCTAAAGACTTGGGGATTAACTGGATGACTTCACTAACATTTCTTTAACAGTATATCTTAATATAAATTTTCATTGATGATTCTATATGAACATCTAATGCTGTGTTCCAGAATGATGGGTCCTTTTATTTTGTTGCGTTGTTTTACAATGCAATGATGGGAGCATTTCATGCTCAATGCAATGATGGAAGCATTTCATGCTGCAATTGTTTTCAATCAGCCAATAGTCATCTTCTGCATCTTCTGGCTGTCAATAGCTAAAAAGAGGAAACAAAAAATCATCATATAATCTGTAAAACTGCATGTCTACAGGACAATAAATGATTGATAAAAATGTATGTAATGGCAAATGTTGCATGTGAATATCTGTTTTGTAACCAACAATGTTGAAGATAACAGTCAACCTCTTACTTCTTGTAATGCGCCCCATATGAACTTTTCGTGTTCATCACGCCCTGTCAAGGACGTAGCCAAATGGGGGGTCCAGGGGATCTAGACCCCCTTTAACCTAAATCAAATTACACACGACCTAATTTCCATGTAGTGAAATTGAAAGGTATTTTTATTTTGAATCACACAGTGAGAAAGGGATACAATCTATTGATAGTGAACAAAGCCGTCAACAGATTTAAACCAGCGCTTGATTTGTCGTGATACACAGTAACAGTATCTCTGATAAAAAAACCTTAAAATAGTGTTTTAAGACGACTAAATATGACTAAAAACACCCCCATCTCCCCCTCCCCTGCCCTCTCTCAGAAGGTCACAGTACCGGGACCTCTTTTTTTTTTTTTTATTACAAATAAAGCACTGATTTAAACTATCTATACAGCCATAGCACTATTGGCTGTTGCCCATCCCTATTTTAGCTAAGACCAGTTGTTGGCCTTACTTGAGCTCAGTTGTTGTTTTGTTAACCAGTTCATTTCTTACCTGCAGCTGAATTTAATGTAAGTACTGCAGTTTATTGTTTTTGTCCTAAAAGCTGTTATGATAGTTTCTAATGGATAAGTTTGTAACCAGAAAGAAGAGGGAAACTGATTTTGATCCACCCACTATCTTTATGTTAAGTTAAAAATATGTGTGCACTACTATAATAACATAATTACATATCTATAGCAGTTTAATGTTAGCCCTGGAGTCATTATCTGGAGGCTGGTAGAACTTTGGGGTTGCAATACATCAGTATTTCACAAGGCAGTGGAGCAGTGAACATCATTATAAATAACAGTACTTTAAAATGAGTGCATAAAAATTTACTAGGATTTGCTTTTGTTGCCCAAAAATCACGTTGATCAGCAAAAATATTGCCCAACAATGGTTGCATTTCTTTAACAAAAAATTGTTCAAAATTCTATCTTTAGTTACCCAAATGGCAAACTAATAACCAGTCTGGTCATGCAGTTGGTAATCTTCTCAGTTATGAAAATCAGTTTGATACAGAATGATAGGGAGGGATTTGTGGAGAGCAGGTGGTGTATATGATAACAGCACATCTGATAGTTTGATTTGTTTCCAAAAGATTTTTTTCAGTGGGCTGTTCGATTTCATCTGAGCCGAGTGTGCTTTGCATCCCTCTTGTAAGACTAAAGGAATTCTATGCACAATTAAATCTTAAAATATGCCTGCATTCAAGCATTATTAGATGATCAAATATGCAAAATTAAAAATAAAATATGCACCATCAGAACTCCATCCTTTGTTGTGATGCATTTTATTTTATTTTAAAACAGTGTACATTCACCAGTTTTTCCGAATTCGCCATTGACTGGGTTAGCTCTGTTCATTGAACCACTGAGCTAGCAATCTATGTATTTGACAGATGAGGTGGTTCGAATCTATCTGCTGGCAACCTCGAAAATGGTTCTCTGTGGTTTTCCATTTTCAGTTTAGGCAAGTGCTGGGGTTGTTCTCTCTTACTATAGGCTACAGGCAGTGCCTTCCAAATTCCTTTCTTTCTTGAGAGATTCCAGTTCCCTTAAAGATGCAGCTCCTCAGCTTAAATGAAAGGAGCTGCATTTAAGGCACACTGAACATCCTTCAGAGACTCCCAGCACCAGAAGCCATACAATAAATAAATAGTAATCCAAATTTTTCTTGTTTAGGTTCGTGTGCTTATCTGCTGGGACATTCTTCAATGCGAAAGTGACAGATGTATACTTAAATGAGGAAATTTGGGAAAGTGTAAAGTTGAATAATTCCAGATTCTTTGCATTTTTGCCACAAAATTTGTTCTAACTTCTCTTCTACATCTACAAAGATACTCTGCAAGCCACAGTATGGTGCAAGGCGGAGGGGACCCTGTACCAGTTGTCATTTCCTTTCCTGTTCCACTAGCAAATGGAGTGAGGGAAAAACAATTTTCTATATGCCTCCATATCAGCCCTAATTTTTAGTTTCTTATTTTTGTGGTCCTTACGTGCAATGTATGTTGGTGGCAGTAGAATCATTCGGCAGTCAGCTTAAAATGCTGGTTCTCTAAATTTTCTCAATAGTGTTTCTTGAAAAGTATGTCGCCTTCCCCCCCAGGGATTCTCATTTGAGTTCCTGAAGCATCTCCATAACACTTACATATTGTTTGAACCTACCAGTAAGAAATCTAGCAGCATGCCTCTGAATTGCTTTGATGTCTTCCTTCAGTCCAGCCTGGTACAGATCCCAAACACTCGAGCAGTACTCAAGAATACGTTGCACCAGCATCCAATGCATGGTTTCCTTTACAGGTGAACCACTCTTTCCTAAAATTCGCTCATTAAAGTGAAGCTGACCATTCACCTTCGCTACCATACTTCTCACATGCTCATTCCATCCCATATTGATTTGCAATGTTACACCCAGATATATTTCCATGGCACTTTTGGTAACAATCACAACATCCTAAAAAATTCATATGAGTCCATTCCTGATCACTTCCTAAGCTCAAATCCAGATTGAAAGACTATCCATCTCATGAAAGTATCTTACAATGTGGATATAGATTTTTGGCTACCTGGCCAGGTTCGTGACAGTTTTGGGAAGAGGAATTCCGAATTTAACTGTTTCCTTCTAGAATTTAGTCCACTTAATAGCACGTCTTGAACAACTGAGGATTACATGATTTAGATCTACTAATTCTGAGGGGTGACTTTTGCAATACAGAGAGGTTAAAACTCTTATTCTGTAGTGATGTGCAGGATAACACCAATATCCATTTCACATTCTTATGATTGATGTTGTATGTCATTGTGAAACATCTAGCTTTGAATACCATATTTTTTGGCAATCCATTTTTGATTCCTTACAAAGTTTTGTTCTTTTATCATCTAAGAGGTTTCTGAGAATCAGCAGGGGAGGTAGAGGTAAAACAGTCACTCTAAGGAAATTGACAGAAGCTACCGCTTACTTATTTTGAATAAACGTGTTATAAGGTATCACACCATATGTTGTTTGTGAAAAAGTAAATAATATATAGGAACTATATGAGTTTTACTGAAGGCTTATGTATTGCAGGGTTTGCCTACCTATGAGGGGTAATGTGGCCCGTGTCTTCACAACAGCATCTCGTGTTTGTTGTTCTAATTTTTGGACATATTTTCTGTGTATTTTGATGCCCTACATCTGAAACAATATCACACAGCTGGAACAGACAGTTTTCAATGAGATTTTTGTGTTATGCCAAATATAACAACCATTTCGGCTAGTTCTAATAACTTTCACTTTATTTCCACTTCCGTTTTTCGCACATCACTGATCATTTTAGCCGCTCCCCACAGGTTTGGTCTTTAAATATGTCTGCTTGTGTCTGTATATGTGTGGATGGATATGTGTGTGTGTGCGAGTGTATACCCGTCCTTTTTTCCCCCTAAGGTAAGTCTTTCCGCTCGCGGGATTGGAATGACTCCTTACCTTCTCCCTTAAAACCTACATCCTTTCGTCTTTCCCTCTCCTTCCCTCTTTCCTGATGAGGCAACAGTTTGTTGCGAAAGCTTGAATTTTGTGTGTATGTTTGTGTTTGTTTGTGTGTCTGTCGACCTGCCAGCACTTTCATTTGGTAAGTCACATCATCTTTGTTTTTAGAAATATTTTTCCTACGTGGAATGTTTCCCACTATTATAACCATATAATTAAGTTGAACCTAACAATTACGTTTGTTATTGTCGCTGTTGCATTTCGAAATCTTTCCTGTCGTCTTTTTCTCTTTATTTTCTTCTTCTGTTTTTACCAGTAGTCTCACTTTGTATTCACCTTCCTCTTTTTACCGTAATCTATTATACAATTTTATCCCGCCTATATATACTCAATAATACATAACCCACTTCCAAACCATAACCATAAAAATTTTATTTTCCGCTTTCAACACTACCGCTGCTATAAAATCCACCATTTCTAGTTCAATAACAGCTGCTTTCACGTATTAAACAACCATTTCGGCTAGTTCTAATAACTTTCACTTTATTTCCACTTCCATTTTTCGCACATCACTGATCAATTTAGCCGCTCCCCACAGGTTTGGTCTTTAAATATGTCTGCTTGTGTCTGTATATGTGTGGATGGATATGTGTGTGTGTGCGAGTGTATACCTGTCCTTTTTTCCCCCTAAGGTAAGTCTTTCCGCTCGCAGGATTGGAATGACTCCTTACCTTCTCCCTTAAAACCTACATCCTTTCGTCTTTCCCTCTCCTTCCCTCTTTCCTGATGAGGCAACAGTTTGTTGCGAAAGCTTGAATTTTGTGTGTATGTTTGTGTTTGTTTGTGTGTCTGTCGACCTGCCAGCACTTTCATTTGGTAAGTCCCATCATCTTTGTTTTTAGATATATTTTTCCTACGTGGAATGTTTCCCTCTATTATATCTATAAATAATATGAATTAAATAATTCAAAATTGACACAAAGGGGCAGAATGGTGGGTGGTAGCTTTTTATATGAAAGGATTTAGAAGTCAGTCTGATTTGTGGTATTGTGGATGATATATGGAAGTAACTAACCCTTGTTGTTGTTGTTGTTGTTGTTGTTGTTGTGGTCTTCAGTCCTGAGACTAGTTTGATGTAGGTCTCCATGCTACCCTATCCTGTCCAAGGTTCTTCATCTCCCAGTACTTACTGCAACCTACATCCTTCTGAGTCTGCTTAGTGTATTCATCTCTTGGTCTCCTTCTACGATTTTTACCCTCCACGCTGCCCTCCAATACTACATTGGTGATCCCTTGATGCCTCAGAACATGTTCTACCAACCGATCCCTTCTTCTAGTCAAGTTGTGCCACAAACTCCTCTTCTCCCCAATTCTATTCAATATCTCCTTTCTGAAGAAGAGAAATTTGTTAACATCGAGTATAGATTTAAGTGTCAGGAAGTCGTTTCTGAAAGTATTTGTATGGAGTGTAGCCATGTATGGAAGTGAAACATGGACGATAACTAGTATGAACAAGAAGAGAATAGAAGCTTTCGAAATGTGGTGCTACAGAAGAATGCTGAAGATAAGGTGGGTAGATCACGTAACTAATGAGGAGGTATTGAATAGGATTGGGGAGAAGAGAAGTTTGTGGCACAACTTGACTAAAAGAAGGGATCGGTTGGTAGGACATGTTTTGAGGCATCAAGGGATCACAAATTTAGCATTGGAGGGCAGTGTGGAGGGTAAAAATCATAGAGGGAGACCAAGAGATGAATACACTAAGCAGATTCAAAAGGATGTAGTTTGCAGTAGGTACTGGGAGATGAAGAAGCTTGCACATGATAGAGTAGCATGGAGAGCTGCATCAAACCAGTCTCAGGACTGAAGACCACAACAACAACAACAACAACAACCTCCTCACTAGTTATGTGAACTACCCATCTAATCTTCAGCATTCTTCTGTAGCACCACATTTTGAAAGCTTCTATTCTCTTCTTGTCCAAACAATTTATCGTGCATGTTTCACTTCCATACATGGCTACATTCAATACAAATACTTTCAGAAACGACATCTCCACACTTAAATCTATACTCGATGTTAACAAATTTCTCTTCGTGAGAAACGCTTTCCTTGCCATTGCCAGTCTACATTTCATATCCTCGCTACTTCAACCATTATCAGTTATTTTGCTCCCCAAATAGCAAAACTCCTTTACTACTTTAAGTGTCTCATTTGCTAATCTAACTCCCTCAGCATCACCCAATTTAATTCAACTACATTCCATTATCCTCGTTTTGCTTTTGTTGATGTTCATCTTATATCTTCCTTTCAAGACACTGCCCATTCTGTTCAACTGCTCTTCCAAGTCCTTTGCTGTCTCTGACAGAATTACAATGTCTTCGGTGAATGTCAAAGTTTTTATTTCTTCTCCATGGATTTTAATTCCAATTCCAAATTTTTCTTTTGTTTCCTTTACTGCTTGCACAATATACAGATTGAATAACATCAGGGGTAGGCTACAACCCTGTCTCACTCCCTTCCCAACCACTGCTCCCCTTTCATGCTCCTTGACTCTTATAACTGCCATCTGGTTTCTGTACAAATTGTAAATAGCCTTTTGCTCCCTGTATTTTACCCCTGCCACCTTTAGAATCTGAAAGAGAGTATTCCAGTCAACATTGTCAAAAGCTTTCTCTAAGTCTACAAATGCTAGAAATGTAGGTTTGCCTTTCCTTAATCTTTCTTCTAAGATAAGACATAAGGTCAGTATTGCCTCATGTGTTCCAAAACCCTTACTGGACCATTTTACCTGATAAGTTGTGGGGCCACCTTTCCCACTCAGACATCATGTCGGCATTAGCGGTTCACAATACAAATAACCAAAGTGAAAGAAACAACAAGGAACTGCATTTGTGTAGGCCAAAAGACATTGTTTAAGAGTTGACAAGATAAAAAGTATTACTCTGTTCGTAAGTGGGGTAACAAGAATAATATAAATTGCTTACATTATATAAGGTAACTGAAAATTAGGAACGTTTCTGCTAAAAAATAATGGAACAAGTTTCTTTTCTCAAACTCGCTGACAACAAGGATAGTGTATATTAAAATTAGGCTGACCACTGCTCAGCAGACGGCACTGCTGTTTAGGGCAAGAAATAACCAATGGCCACTTTTCCCTTCCTGGCCATTTACACCACCTTCCTCTACCAATCATCAAATGCATCTTTCGTCACAGTTATTACGGAGTCTGTATAAGGTAAATTTACAAAGAAATTTATTCCTTCTGCGATGCCACTCTTTGCTAGTCGGTTAACAGTTTCATTGTCTTTAACACCAGAATGTTTGTGAACGTGCGTGTGGCAGGTGGTGGGACGGATGCGGGCACAGCACCGACAACTGCACACTCACGAGACGCTGCTGCGACACGAGCTGCAGCACAAGCGGGAGATGCTCCGCGAGTTGCGGGATGAGCTATCACTGTGCCGCGAGACGTGGCAGCGCGCCAGGCAGAAGAGCTCCCAGTCCGAGGTCGAGTGGCGCGCGCTGCGCTCCGAGTTCGCCGAACGCCGCCGCCAGCGCGATGCCGGCTCTGCCGAGAGTGGCTGCTTCTCTGACAGCGGTGACGATGCCAAGGTAACGCAGCTGGATATAATTATGAGAGAAAAGCTTTATTAATTTGAATTTTCTGTAAAAGAGAGAAATCAAACAGTTATAATTCTGTTGTATAATTTGTAGTTTACATCTAACAAGGAGATGGCATGACCGTGGGGTTGGGGATTTGTTCGAAATTTTGTGTGGTGAAAGAGGACCCCTAACACCTCATGTGGTTAAAATATTAGGACGCGCTACTCGGAAAATACCGAGAAAAATTGATTCAAAGTTTCTTAGGTGCCTTATGAGTATATAATGATAGTCCATTGCCGAGCCGCCATCTGGCCTAGAAGGTTAGGGCTCAGACTCGGACTTTTACACCAGAACTCTCGGGTTCGATTCCTCCTCTGGCACTTTTTTTTTCTGTTTCATTTTTTTTTCTTTTTTCTTTTTTTTTTTTTTTTTTGTTATTCCACCAATTATTCAAAAAGTTTCCCAAACCTACATTATTTTTAAAACATTTTTTAGCTGAAGAACAGAAAGTTTTTCATTCACTGAAAAATATTCGAGCTCATGCTCGTTGATATTTTACATCAGTAAAAAGATTTTGTACGCAGAAAACATGTATTTACCTGTTTGGTCAGTAGTTATCACATAATCCTCATGGTATTGAGGGATTAAACGGCATGTCTGCTGACGAAAGTTTTCTGCAGACGCCTGGATGTCCTGGATTGACACTGCTTCTTTTTTCGAAACCAGTTTCATGATCTTGCGTTGTGTGCTTCTGTGACCCATCGATCAGACACCTTGAATTTGAAATCGACGAATTGTGCAGCCGCAGTCAATGCCCATTGCTGCAAATTTCTTGTTGTGACTTGCTAATATTGCTGTCTCGCTTCCATGAAACGGTCGTAGATGCACGAATCTACCTCCTCAAATTTATCCATTCACGTATGACCACTTTTAATATCTTTCTCCCATTGTGAAAGATATTCTTTTCTCTTCAATTGGCGACATCCTTTTTTTGCAATTAAATTATTTTCCATCAAAGCTTTTCATAATACACCACTGCGTCTTTCAATTGTAATTTCGATAGACCACTACAAATGGGTTCTTCAGGAATTTCTTCTCCTATTCCAGATGAGCCAGCAACTTCTTCAGTCGACATGTTTAACCTCAGATCGGAATAACACGTTCAAATTTGAAACAGGCACATCTGTTCACGACGAAATTGAAAAACAAACTGCCATTTACTTCTCACGGCTCGCGCACAGTCCTATGCACAGATGACCGTTATAATCCGAAGGGGACCCTTACAAAGCCCCATTAAACCTTGAAACCCCATAAAATGAAATAGAACAATGAGCAAGATTATTTTTCATTGAATGAAAAACTTTACGTTCTTTAGCTAAAATAATGTAGGTTTGGGAAACTTTTTGAATAATTAGTGGAATAACAAAAGAAAATGAAACAGAAGGAAAAAAAGTATCAGAGGAGGAATCGAACCCAAGACCTCTGGTGGAAGAGTCCGAATCTGAGCCCTAACCATCTAGGCCAGACGGCAGCTCAGCAATGGACTAACATTTTATACTAATAAGGCACCTAAGAAACTTTGGATCAATTTTTCTCAGGATTTTCTGAGTAGTGCGTCCTAATATTTTAACCACGTGAGGGTCTTCTTTCACCACACAAAATTTCGGACAAATCCCTGACCCCACACTCATGCCATCTCCTTGTAACAACTATATAAACAGTACAGGGCTATTACAAATGATTGAAGCGATTTCATAAATTCACTGTAGCTCAATTCATTGACATACGGTCACGACGCACTACAGACACGAGGAAAAACTCATAAGGTTTTGTTCAGCTGAAGCCGCACTTCAGGTTTCCGCCGCCAGAGCGCTCGAGAGCGCAGTGAGACAAAATGGCGACAGGAGCCGAGAAAGCGTATGTCGTGCTTGAAATGCACTCACATCAGTCAGTCATAACAGTGCAACGACACTTCAGGACGAAGTTCAACAAAGATCCACCAACTGCTAACTCCATTCGGCGATGGTATGCGCAGTTTAAAGCTTCTGGATGCCTCTGTAAGGGGAAATCAACGGGTCGGCCTGCAGTGAGCGAAGAAACGGTTGAACGCGTGCGGGCAAGTTCCACGCGTAGCCCGCGGAAGTCGACGAATAAAGCAAGCAGGGAGCTAAACGTACCACAGCCGATGGTTTGGAAAATCTTACGGAAAAGGCTAAAGCAGAAGCCTTACCGTTTACAATTGCTACAAGCCCTGACACCTGATGACAAAGTCAAACGCTTTGAATTTTCGGCGCGGTTGCAACAGCTCATGGAAGAGGATGTGTTCAGTGCGAAACTTGTTTTCAGTGATGAAGCAACATTTTTTTCTTAATGGTGAAGTGAACAGACACAATGTGCGAATCTGGGTGGTAGAGAATCCTCATGCATTCGTGCAGCAAATTCGCAATTCACCAAAAGTTAACGTGTTTTGTGCAATCTCACGGTTTAAAGTTTACGGCCCCTTTTTCTTCTGCGTAAAAAACGTTACAGGACACATGTATCTGGACATGCTGGAAAATTGGCTCATGCCACAACTGGAGACCGACAGCGCCGACTTCTTCTTTCAACAGGATGGTGCTCCACCGCACTTCCATCACGATGTTCGGCATTTCTTAAACAGGAGATTGGAAAACTGATGGATCGGTCGTGGTGGAGATCACGATCAGCAATTCATGTTACGGCCTCCACGCTCTCCCAACTTAACCCCATGTGATTTCTTTCTGTGGGGTTATGTGAAAGATTCAGTGTTTAAACCTCCTCTACCAAGAAACATACCAGAACTGTGAGCTCGCATCAACGATGCTTTCGAACTCATTGACGGGGACATGCTGCGCCGAGTGTGGGAGGAACTTGATTATCGGCTTGATGTCTGCCGAATCACTAAAGGGGCACATATCGAACATTTGTGAATGCCTAAAAAAACTTTTTGAGTTTTTATATGTGTGTGCAAAGCATTGTGAAAATATCTCAAATAATAAAGTTATTGTAGAGCTGTGAAATCGCTTCAATCATTTGTAATAACCCTGTATGATAAAACAGCATAAAGAAAACATTGTGCTAGAAAAACTTAAAAACAATTTATGTTTTTTATTCAAAGAAAATGTTCTTGTGGGTACATAATGTAAACTGCTATAATCAGCTATTTGTATGGTCCTGCCAGATTAATAAGACCACCTGTCAAAACTGTGAATAACCACCGCGTACAATTCAGACACACAGTAAATTGACGAGGCTCTGGAAGGTACTGACAGAGACACAGAGCCTGTCAATTCCAGTGTCATGGCCACCGGTACTAGGTTTCGTGGCTGAGGTTGCGTGGCGCAAACACCCTGATCAAAGTTGTCCCACAGATTATTGACTGAGTTTAAACGGCTCAGATGGTTCAAATGGCTCTGAGCACTATGGGACTTAACTTCTAAGGTCATCAGTCCCCTAGAACTTAGAACTACTTAAACCTAACTAACCTAAGGTCATCACACACATCCATGCCCGAGGCAGGATTTGAACCTGCGACCATAGCGGTCGAGCGGTTCCAGACAGTAGCGCCTAGAACCGCTCTGCCACCCTGGCCGGCTGAGTTTAAATCTGGAGACTTTAGTGGCGAGGGGAGTATAGTAATCTCATCCTGGTTCTCTTTGAACTACACTTATACACTGCGAGCTGTGTGACAAGTTGCATTGTCCTGCAGGTAGATGCCATTGTGCCGAGGAAAAACAAACTGCATGTAAGGGTGAACCTCATCCCCAAGGATAGATGCATACTTGTGTTGATCTACTGTGCTTTTCAGAATGACGATACCACCCAGGGAATGCCACAAAAACATACCCCAGTCCATAATGCTACCTCCTCTGACCTGGACCCTTACGACTATTGTTGCACCGCCCTAAACACCAACAGCCATTTTTCCGATGGAGCACGAAACATGATTCATCTGGAAAGACCATCTGGTGTGACTCATTAGATGTCCAGTTGTTGACGTGTGAATTCCAGCTTTTGTTGCTGATGAACAAAGTCAGCACGGGTGCACAAACCAGGAACCTGCTTCGGAGGCTAATACACAGCAACTTCGCTGAACATTTCTTGAGGACACACTGTTGGTAGCCCCTCGGTTCATCTATGATGTCAGCTGCTCAACAGTTGCACATCTATTTTCCCGACACATCTCCGCAGGTGTTGTTCACCCCTGCCATTTGTGTGAAATCTTATGGGACTTAACTGCTAAGGTCATCAGTCCCTAAGCTTACACACTACTTAACCTAAATTATCCTAAGGACAAACACACACACCCATGCTCGAGGGAGGACTCAAACCTCCGCCGGGACCAGCCGCACAGACAATGACTGCAGCGCCTTAGACCGCTCGACTAATCCTGTGCCATTTGTGGCTTGTGGTGTGCCACGGTTGCCTCAGCACTGGTTTTGGATAGCACCATTTTCCTACACATGATATACTGGAGGCAAGTGAACAGTTTACAAACTTAAGTCATTTTAGGAATGCTTCCACCTTTGGCCTGAAAGCCAATAATTGTGCCCTTTTGGATGTCAAATTAATTGCATTACGGCAATGACTGCACTGTTTCCTGTGTTCCTCTGAAACACTTTATATACCCCCCCACTGCTAGTGCTGCCCCTGCCATCTGTGAGTAGATATTGCAAGTTCACAGTGAAGATAGGCGGTGGTCACATTAATGTGACTGGACCGTATATTATCTCTGCTATTAAATTCTTGATTAATGTAAATAATTTAAAGGATAGATTAATAATGGTTAAACTGTGCATCAACATTTATATGGTGTTGTAATTCAGTGCATTTCAGTGCGATGGAAGACTTTTTTTTTTTTTTTTTTTTTTTTTTTTTTTTTTTTTTTTTTTTTTTTTTTACAGAATAGTGGAGGAATTAAGTCATTTCGTTATTATGCTGAAGATTGTGGGTTTGAATCCTAGTGAGCAAGGTATAATTTTTTTACATCGTTATCGAAATGACAGTGCTCATTACTTTTATTCAGTTAACTGAGTTAAATTTTTTGTTTAATTTCTAATCCTTTGAACATAATTTTAAACACTGTACTACAATTGTAATTTGCTTTCATTCTTCCTCGTTTTATTCTTTTTTCATTTGGAATCTTTGAACATGTATATTGTATACAGGATGGTCCATTGATCGTGACCGGGCCAAACATCTCACGAAATAAGTGTCAAACGAAAAAACTACAAAGAACGAAACTTGTCTAGCTTGAAGGGGGAAACCAGATGGCACTATGGTTGGCAGCTAGATAGCGCTGCCATAGGTCAAACGGATATCAACAGCGTTTTTTTAAAATAGGAACCCCCATTTTTTATATCATATTCGTGTAGTACGTAAAGAAATATGAATGCTTTAGTTGGACCACTTTTTCATTTGATGCTTATTTCATGAGATATTTGGCCCAGTCATTATCAATGGACCACCCCGTATACTACATACACCACATATGCTACAACCATGTGAAAAATGAGCAAAATTTGTGATCTGTTTGGTACATGCTTCCTTTGTCTATTTACCTTAGTTCTGAGAAGGATTGTCCCTGAGATACGCATCAGCTGTGAATCAGTACTATGTGCCACAGACCACACACTCAGTACTGGAAGTGTCTCAGACAGCTGAGACAGCCCTCATTTCAGTCTACACGACCAGCACTGAGCAGCAAACCTGGTGCAATTTGCAGGAGACGCCGTCCGGAGGTAGCTGCTCGCCTGTGGCTGAGGAGTGCACACCACTGGAGGTGGAGGTGGGGGTGGAGGAAGAAGACGCGGAGGATCCCAGCAGCGGACCCACCCACAGCGAGGGGGATGGTGACGATGACGACCCCGACAGCTGTGCCACCGTCTCCATGGTAGGCACCACCTGCCACTCACACCTCTCTGTCACAGAACTGTCTCCTCTCAGCCATCCTGAAACTATTGTCCTCACAATTTTGTTCAGACATTGTCTGCCCCAATTTCCACTATAAAAATAACCTCTATTGGCACAGAGACTGAGAGATGAAAACTCACTTACACTACTGGCCATTAAAATTGCTACACCAAGATGAAATGCAAATGATAAACGGGTATTCATTGGACAAATATATTATACTAGAACTGACATGTGATTACATTTCCACGCAATTTGATAGCATAGATCCTGAGAAATCAGTACCCAGAACAACCACCTCTGGCCGTAATAATGGCCTTGATACGTCTGGGCATTGAGTCAAACAGAGCTTGGATGGCATGTACAAGTACAGTTGCCCATGCAGCTTCAACACGATACCACAGTTCATCAAGAGTAGTGACTGGCGTATTGTGAGGAGCCAGTTGCTCGGCCACCATTGACCAGACATTTTCAATTGGTGAGAGATCTGGAGAATGTGCTAGCGAGGGCAGTAGTCAAACATTTTCTGTATCCAGAAAGGCCTGTACAGGACCTGCAACATGTGGCCGTGCATTTCGCAGGGATCGAATGAATGGTAGAGCCATGGGTCATAACACATCTGAAATGTAACGTCCACTGTTCAAAGTAAAGTGCCATCAATGAGAATAAGAGGTGACCGAGACGTGTAACCAATGGCAACCCATACCATCACGCTGGGTGATACGCCAGTATGGCGAAGACGAATACATGCTTCCAATGTGCGTTCACCAGGATGACGCCAAACACGGATGTGACCACCATGATGCTGAAAACAGAACCTGGATTCATCCGAAAAAATGACGCTTTGCCACTTGTGCACCCAAGTTCATCATTGAGTACACCAATGCAAACGCTCCTGTCTGTGATGCAGCATCAAGTGTAACCGCAGCCTTGGTCTCCGAGCTGATAGTCCATGCTGCTGCAAACATCATCGAACTGTTTGTGCAGATGGTTGTTGTCTTGCAAATGTCCCCATCAGGGATAGAGACGTGGCTGCACGATCCGTTACAGCCATGCAGATAAGATTCCTGTCATCTCAACTGCTAGTGATACGAGGCTGTTGGGATCCAGCACAGCGTTCCTTATTACCCTGCTGAACCCACCGATTCCATATTCTGCTAACAGTCATTGGATCTCAACCAACACGAGCAGCAATGTCGCGATACGAAAAACCACAATTGCGATAGGCTCCAGTCCGACCTGTATCAAAGTCGGAAACATGATGGTACGCATTTCTCCTCCTTAGACGAGGCATCACAACAACATTTCACCAGGCAATGCCGGTCAACTGCTGTTTGTGTATGAGAAATCGGTTGGAAACTTTCCTCATATCAGCATGTTGTAGGTGTCGCCACCAGTGCCAACCTTGTGTGAATGGTCTGAAAAGCTATTCATTTGCATATCACAGCATCTTCTTCCTGTCGTTTAAATTTCGCGTCTGTAGCACGTCATCTTTGTGGTGTCACAATTTTAATGGCTAGTAGTGTATTTATTTAGTTTCTCTCTGCCCTCACGAGCAGTCCTCTTTTGCCCTTGTGATGGTGAATGCAAATGTCATGTGGCATCCGAAAGATTGACTGGGAACTGTCCAGATTCGTGGCTGCTCAGTTAGAAGGAAGGAACTAGGATTTGGGTATGACGTGCAGTCAATGACTGCATCACTGGAGATAGAGCACATATTCCGATTGAGGCATCCTAGTATTGTCCACCCCCATTAGCTGAGTCGTCAGCGCGACTGAATGTCAATCCTAAGGGCCCGGGTTCGATTCCCGGCTGGGTCGGAGATTTTCTCCGCTCAGGGACTGGGTGTTGTGTTGTCCTAATGATCATCATTTCATCCCCATCAATGTGCAAGTTGCCAAAGTGACGTCAGATCAAAAGACTTGCACCCGGAGAATGGTCTACCAAACGGGAGGCCCTAGTCACACGACATTTACATTTATCCTAGTATTCATCTCAACTGACTGACAGAAACTGGGGAAGATGTCAAGAGAAACTGTGGAAGACCTCACTGTATGGATGGGGGTGGGTGTTGTGGATCATGCTGCAGCAATATGCGACTCCAGCGTCTTAACTACCCCACCAGCTCACTCAGTATGGTTAACTGTCACTTGCAGCTCAATGAATTGGTCAGATCTGAATATAAGACTCGTGCAACTCATTCTGTGATGTCTCTCATTTATGTCTACATGACTCCCATGCAATTTACACTTCAGTGCTAGGCAGAGGATTCATCGAACCAACTCCAGAGTATTTCTGTACAGTGACACACTTAAGCAGTGCATGGGAAAAATGATCATTTAAACCTTTGTGTGTGTGTTCCAATTTCTCTGATTTTATTATGATAATCATATCTCCCTACACAGGAAGGTGTCAACAAAACATTTTTGCACTTGGAGGAAAAAGTTGGTGATTGGAATTTTGAGAAAAGATCTTGCCACAGCAAAAAAATGCCTTTCTTTTAATGATTTCCACCCCAGCTTATGTATTATATCTGTGACTCTCACATATGTGCTCAGTAGCATGGAGATCAGGTGACTTGGGGACAGTGGAAGAGCAGCTGTTTCTGTAAAACATAAAACAGTCCATTCCAACACAATTGAGGACCGCTGGGGTGGTGTCTTGATGACGATACAAGTTGCCTTATATCCCGCAGGCAAACAAACAGATCTTGTGGTTGGGAAGTAGTTTGTATACTTACATTTACATGTACTCTGAAAACAGCTTTGAAATATGTGACAGATGGTAGTTCTCATTATACCATTATTCATTCGAATATATGTCATATGAATGACTGCTTAGATGGTTCCTGCATCATTAGCCCACAAGAGATGATGGGAGTCTTAGCAGGAGCCTCATATCAGCCTATGTTGACATCCTGCACATGAGAATGCCTTCTTGAACAGTTACCTGACGAAGAGCAAGATGACTCATAGGTTTTTGATGAGCTCGCACCTCGTTTTTGTCACATGCTGATATGGCTGCGACTAGGAGACTTTTTACATTCTTTAAGTGTTGATTGCTTGTGCTCCTGTACTGATGATAATCTCTATGCCTAAAGATGTGTGGTGAGCATGTAATGGTTAAACCATTGGCCATGTGATTGCATGCCAATGAATTTTGGAAGCGAGGCTGTCAGTTCCAAATATTGCTGAATCAAAATGGAGAAACATATACAACTCTACTGAGAATAGCAATGACAATTTATTTAACTTCTAGTTTCAATGTATAAGTTAAAATCCATCCAAAATATCTATCTTTATTCACATAGAAGACATAATATTTTAAGGTGAGATGATGTAGTATTAGTGGATGTAAGGAAGATGGTGGTTATGGCGCAGGGGTACACGATCATGTCTGTTATAAAACTGGATAGCTCTCCACTGCATGTAGTTGACAAATTCTGCTACCTAAGTTCTCTAGTGTTAGATCCCTCTCTGGATGACGAGATAAACATGAGAAATGGCAAAGTGGCCAACACTTCCAGGATGCTCCACACTAGAGTTCAAGACAACAATCTCCTCATGGTACCACAAAAATAATTGTTTATCAAGTATGTAAACTGAGCACCCTCTTTTATGGAGCCAAGATTTGGACATCATATGCTAAATGAGACTGTAAGTCCAATAACTTTCATCTGTGTTGCTTATGAAATGTTCCAGGCGTAATGTGGAGGGACTGTAATACTGAAAAGGTATTAGCACTCTCAATGAATTCTGGCTATAGCTCAGGCACTTACAATGTATGGACAACTCCTGTCTTTCCCAACGTATGCTACTTAGTGAGGTAGGACTTGCCAAGAGACTGGCTGGAGAATCTGAACTGCTCTTTAAACACTGCACCAAGCATGACAGGATCAAGACCCTTGGACAATGTGTCTAATAGTATATTTGAAATATGACAGTATGCCATCTTACGCACTGTACGACATTAAAACACTTGATAATGGCATTTTAAGCCGAAATCACGATCATGCAGATGTAACACTGCAAACAAAAAACAGTCTAATGGCAGTACTGACTTTAAACAAGTATATTATGACTGTGGCCCCACATTATGAAAAAATCCTTGACATCCATTTGCTGTAGAATTTTAGAACATATTCTGAGCTCAAACATAACGAGGTATCTCAAGCTGAATGTTCTCCTACATGTCAACCAGAATGGATTCTGATAATATCAGTCATGTGGAAACCAACATGTGCTTTTTTGGGATGAAACAGTGAAAGCCTTGGGTTGAGACAGTTGGGTAGATGCAGTACTTCTTGACTTCTGAAAAACATTTGACTCAGTACTATACATACAACTATTACTGAAGGTACAATAATATTGTTGATCACATGAAATTTGTGACTGCATTGAGTGTTTCTTGGAAGGAAGGATGCAACATATTATCTTGGATGGATAGTCATTGACAGATATACAAGTAACTTCAGGCATGCACCAGAGAAGTGCTTTGGGACCCTTGCTGTTCCTGTTGTATGTTAATCCTCAGTATTTTGTAGATGATACAAATATTTATAATGAAGTTCTATCTGAAAAAGGTGCACAAACATTCAATCAGATCTTGTTAAGATTACAAAGTTGTGCAATGACAGGTAACTTACTTTCAGTGTTCAGAAATGTAAAATTGTGCACTGCACAAAGGAAGTAATATCCTATTACTACAGTATCAATGAGTCGCAAATGGAATTGGTCAAGTCATACAAACACCTGTGTGTACAATTCTGAAGGGGTAAAAAACTGAATGTTCATATAGATCTTTTGTAGGTAAATAAAGTGACTGACTTTAGTTCATTTGTCTACAAAAGAGATAGCTTATACTCATATGACCCATCATAGAATATTGATGAAGTGTGTTGAAACTGTATCAAGTAGGAATAGGTAATATGGAATGTATACTAAGGAGGACAGCTTGAATGGACATAGATTTATTTATATAATAATTTGTTATGTCAGGTTCATCTAATTACAATGGACATTCACTTTACTGGCTTCAGCAAATTATTGCCATAAATCCACATCAATATTGTGGTGGTGTAACAAACCAGTTATATGCATGCTGAACATTATGAAAACAGTATAAAATATTCCAAAAATATGAGATTCATACTTGACAATAGATCAGTTCTTTAAGAAAAAGATTTGTTTCATACACTGGAGATCTTCCTGAAGATGCTGAAATAACTCAACTGGGAGACACTTGAAAACAGACACAAACTACACCATGAAGGTTTACTTACAAAGTTTCAGGAAGTGAAGAACCTAGGACTTTGCTACATCCCCCTTGTATGGCTTCCATGTGTGTCGTAAAGACAAGATCAGACAAACTAAAGTGTGTACAGACACATTTAACCAATCATTCTTCCCACAATACAAACATGAATGGATGCGAAGAAGCTCTAATAACTTGTACAATGAGGAGTGCCCTCTTCCGTGTGCTTTAGTATTATTAGCAGAGTATAGATGTAGATATGGAAATTGATGATATACTCCATTGTCACTGTCATCTTGACAGAGGGTAGCACCTACAGGGTGTTTCAAAAATGACCGGTATATTTGAAACGGCAATAAAAACTAAACGAGCAGCGATAGAAATACACTGTTTGTTGCAATATGCTTGGGACAACAGTATATTTTCAGGCGGACAAACTTTCGAAATTACAATAGTTACAATTTTCAACAACAGATGGCGCTGCAAGTGATGTGAAAGATATAGAAGACAACGCAGTCCATGGGTGCGCCATTCTGTACGTCGTCTTTCTGCTGTAAGCGTGTGCTGTTCACAACGTGCAAGTGTGCTGTAGACAACATGGTTTATTCCTTAGAACAGAGGATTTTTCTGGTGTTGGAATTCCACCGCCTAGAACACAGTGTTGTTGCAACAAGACGAAGTTTTCAACGGAGGTTTAATGTAACAAAAGGACCGAAAAGCGATACAATAAAGGATCTGTTTGAAAAATTTCAACGGACTGGGAACGTGACGGATGAACGTGCTGGAAAGGTAGGGCGACCGCGTACGGCAACCACAGAGGGCAACGCGCAGCTAGTGCAGCAGGTGATCCAACAGCGGCCTCGGTTTTCCGTTCGCCGTGTTGCAGCTGCGGTCCAAATGACGCCAACGTCCACGTATCGTCTCATGCGCCAGAGTTTACACCTCTATCCATACAAAATTCAAACGCGGCAACCCCTCAGCGCCGCTACCATTGCTGCACGAGAGACATTCGCTAACAATATAGTGCACAGGATTGATGACGGCGATATGCATGTGGGCAGCATTTGGTTTACTGACGAAGCTTATTTTTACCTGGACGGCTTTGTCAATAAACAGAACTGGTGCATATGGGGAACCGAAAAGCCCCATGTTGCAGTCCCATCGTCCCTGCATCCTCAAAAAGTACTGGTCTGGGCCGCCATTTCTTCCAAAGGAATCATTGGCCCATTTTTCAGATCCGAAACGATTACTGCATCACGGTATCTGGACATTCTTCGTGAATTTGTGGCAGTACAAACTGCCTTAGACGACACTGCGAACACCTCGTGGTTTATGCAAGATGGTGCCCGGCCACATCGCACGGCCGACGTCTTTAATTTCCTGAATGAATATTTCGATGATCGTGTGATTGCTTTGGGCTATCCGAAACATACAGGAGGCGGCGTGGATTGGCCTCCCTATTCGCCAGACATGAACCCCTGTGACTTCTTTCTGTGGGGACACTTGAAAGACCAGGTGTACCGCCAGAATCCAGAAACAATTGAACAGCTGAAGCAGTACATCTCATCTGCATGTGAAGCCATTCCGCCAGACACATTGTCAGAGGTTTCGGGTAATTTCATTCAGAGACTACGCCATATTATTGCTACGCATGGTGGATATGTGGAAAATATCGTACTATAGAGTTTCCCAGACCGCAGCGCCATCTGTTGTTGAAAATTGTAACTACTGTAATTTCTAAAGTTTGTCTGCCTGAAAATGTACTGTTGTCCCAAGCATATTGCAACAAATGGTGTATTTCTATCGCTGCTCGTTTAGTTTTTATTGCCGTTTCAAATATACCGGTCATTTTTGAAACACCCTGTATATGGATACCACTGTAATAAACAAACACTTGTCATCTGTGCAGGTGAAGAAACTGAAGGAACAGCTGGCGTGGTTCAGCCGCAGCTTGGAGTCGGTAGCCAGGGATGATGAGGAGGCCCTGCACTCCATCTTCTCACTGCCCCCCATCACCATCCCAGAGGCGGTGTACCGCAAGCTCGGCTGGGCCGATCACAGTGGTGGCCGTGGTGACGGAGTTGTGGACTGCCAGGTGGGAGTGGGGGTGGAGTCAGACGAGGGGTCACCTGAAGAACGGGAGGAGCGAGATACGCCAATGTGTGGTGCTGACACAGTGGAAACAAAGAGAGAGGAGGTAGCAGTGGGCTCTGGGGACGAGTCGGCGGCATCCGAGGTGACGGCAGGGGTGGAAGTGGACACGGAGGCGGAAGCGGAGGCGCAGCGGCGCAAGAGGCGTGAAGGTGCCTACCGGAGGCTGGCTGCCTGCCTGGAGGCTCCAGCTGCTGTCCTGGAAGATGACTACCTCCTGACCAGGTAATGACGAGCACCGGGAGAAAATTACCCGACTCCTACAGGGAAAAGAAACTCTGCAATCGGGCCCTTTTAAGTGTACCATTATCTTAGCCAGAGGCAGTGCACCCTTCTTCTGCTTTTCATCCTCTTTGACTGCAACATGCCTTAAAGCTTTCTATTTGATACTGAACCACACTTTCTATGTGTAAGACCTTAACTTTTCCTGGCGAATTGAATGTTCAAATAACTTACGGGTTTGCTGCCGGTGACATCGTCGACCACCGCCCATATTTCGACAGGAGCACACTCTGCCATTCTTAAGGCACAAATGCAAGGAGGAAGCAATGTGCAAAGGAATTTAATACCTTGGTTCACAGAGGAGAAACAAGGAAGATACCACACACAGAACAAGTAACCGCAGAGCCAACACACAACCAAAGAAAACCAACATCAGAAATATCGATAGTGACTATTAATCAACAGGTGAGGTAGCACTAATTCTGTCCCTCTGGTTTTTGATGAATCTGGCTCTGTTTTTCATCAAAAACAGGGGGACAGAATTAGTGCTACCTCACCTGTTGATTAATAGTCACTATCGATATTTCTAATGTTGGTTTTCTTTGGTTGTGTATTGACTCTGCGGTTACTTGTTCTGTGTGTGGTATCTTCCTTGTTTCTCCTCTGTGAACTGAGGTATTAAATTCCCTTGCGCATTGCTTACTCCTTGCATTTGTGCCTTGAGAATGGCAGGGTGTGCTCCTGTCGAAATATTGGCGGTGGTCGACGACGTCACCCGGCAGCAAAAAATCACACTTTCTATGTGTATATTGGCAGCAGTGCTCCAAATTAGGAAACTTCATGAAAGTATGGACATAGGAGACCATTGAACATCTTTAGTAATGCATCTTCATTTACTCTGTTGTTGGGAATTTTTTTTGACCCATCAGTCTTATGACTGGTTTTATGATGACTGCCATGAATTTCTCTCCTGTACCAGCCCTTTCATTGCAGAGTAGCACTTGCACCCTACGTCCTCATTTGTTTGTTGGTCATATTACAATATATACCTTTCCCTACAGTTTTTACCCTCTACAGCTCCCTCTGGTACCATGGAAGCTATTGCCTGATGTCTCAGCACATATCATGTCCCTTCTTTTGATCAGTGTGTTCCGTATGGTCCTTTTTTATCTTATTTTGCATAAAGCCATTCATCATCTTATTTGTCCACTGAATTTTCAACATCCTTCTGTAGAACAATATTTCAGATGCTTAAATTATTTTCTCTTCATATTTTCCCCCAGTTCATAATCCACTGCCATACATACATTCTCAGAAATATCTTTCTCAAATTAAGAACCATGTTTGATACCAGTTGACTCCTTTTAGTCAGAAATTCCCTCTTTGCATGTGCGAGTCTGCTTTTTATGTCCTCCGTGCTTCACAGATCATCTGTTATTTTGCTTGCAAGATGGCTGAATTCCTTCACTTCATCTGCTTCATAATCAACAATTTTGATGTTAAGGTTATTGCTAATCTTATTTCAGGTACTTATTACTTTTATCTTTCTTCAGTTTACTCTCAATCCATGTTCTGTACTCATTAGACTTTTTCATTCAGCAGATCCTGCACTTCTTCTTCACTTTCACTGAGGATAGCAATGTCATCATTGATATCCATCATTGATATCCATCCACACTGAAATTTAATCCCATTCTTGAACCTTTTTTTTTTTCTGTCATTGCATCTTCAATGTGTAAACTGATCAGTAGGAACAAAAAGACATCATTTCTGTCGTGCAGCATTTTTTATTCTAGAACTTCATTCTCGGTTTCTTATTCTTGTTGTTCACTCTTGGTTCTTTTACATACTGTATATCATGTATCTCTCCCTAAACCTTACTCCTATTTTTCTCATGATTTTGATCATTGTACATTATTTTACATCATCAGATACTGTTTTCAGGTCAAAATATCCAATGAATGTGTATTGATTTTTCTAAATTCTTGCTTCCATTATTAGTCACAATATAAAGCTGCCTCTCTCATACCATTACCTTTCCAAAAGCCAAACTGATTGTCATCTAACAGAACCTCAGTTTTTCCCTTTCCTCTGTATATTAAGCTTGTTCAGGAAGTCTGATCCATAAGCCATTAAGCTCACTATGCAGTATTTCTTGCACTTATCTGCCCTTTCTATCTTCAGGATTGTGTGGATGATATTTTTCCAAAAGTTTGGTGGATGTCTCCAGACTCTCATATTCCTCGCACAGTTGAAGAGTTGCTTGCTTGCAACTTCCCGTAATGATGTAATGTTATCTATCCCTTCTGTGTTATATCATCCCAAATCTTCCAAAGCTCTATGAAACTCTCACTCTATACTGCCTCCACTATGTCTTCCATATCAACACTCATTTCTTCTTCAGTCACATTGTCAAACAAGTCTTCCCATCTCAGAGAGGCATTGAGTGTACGCTTTCCACCTTCTGCTCTCTTCTCTGTGCTTAACACTAGAACTCCTGTTGATCTCTTAATGATGATGTCTCACTTTTAATTTCAGTGAAAATTGTTTCCACTTTTCTATATGCTAAATCAGTCCTTCCAACGACCATTACTGTTCCAGTTTCTTCACATCTTTCTTGCAGCCATTTCACTGTGACCTTCCTGCACTTCCTATTTATTTGATTTCTACATGACTTTTGTTTTTGCATTCCTGAATTTCCATGAACATTTTTTTACTTCCTTCTTTCGTTGATTAACTGAAGTATTTCTTCTGCTATCCGACATTTCCTGACAGTTACTTTCCCTGTACCTATGTTTTCTATCCAACTTCTGTGACTGCCCTTTTTAGGGATTCCCATTCCTCTTCAAGTGAACTGTTTACTGTGATATTTATTACTGCAGTATCAATAGCCATAGAGAACTTCGCAAACAAATCTCATCATTCCTCAGTAGTTCAGTGTCCCACTTCTTTGCAGAGTGATTCTTCTGGGAGAACGTCTTAAACTTCAGCCTGTTCTTCATCATTACTAAATTGTGATCCGAGTCTTATATCTGCTTCTGGGTACACCTTACAATACAATATCTGATTAGGAATATATCTGAGCTAATTTCTGGACATAAATTATGTTTGTGGTGTCCGCCTGTTTAACTTGGTAATAACGTGCTCTTGTCCCATGCAGTGGGCCTGGATTCGTTTCTCGCCTGGGTCGAAGATTTTCTCCGCTCATGGAATGGGTGTCATGTTGTCCTCATCGTCATTTTCATCCTCATCACCAGTGCGCAAGTTGCTCAATGTGGCATCAATTGCAATAAGACCTGCACTTGGCTGCCAAAGTTCCCCGGCTGGGGCCTATCAGCCAACAGTGGCACACGCTCATTTCAGTTTTTCCATCTTTGTGGTTTTCACAAGATAAATACTTGTCTACTAATGCACCAAAGAACTTGTAACTGCTTGTCTCATGCAGGTCTCTGCTCTCAACTTTAAGGTATGGACCTGAATGTACATGATTTTTGTTCCATTTATGAACAAATTTTTTACTACTAAAATACTGGGTTGTATTATCTATGGGCAGACCATGGAGCCACTACTTATCATTTGAGCAGTTCTTCAATTAGCATCACAATGTTGAATGTACCCCATTCCAGTCCTCCCACTGAGACAAAATTGCTTGTAGTTTCAGCAACTGAATTGACTGTGGTCACAAACTATTTGTCACTTTCACAGCTATAATAATGTTGCAGATGCTAATAAACAATTACCTGGTCAGATCTGGAGCACATCAACACTGATATTTTCACTTCTTCATGTCAGTACTCCTCTCAAAACTGCAGAATCAGTATTGATGATTGAGACAGTGACAGAAATTTCACAAATTTCCCTGTTGTATTTACAATTGGTCTCTGGTCCCATGTGACAACTATTTGTTTTCTGCTTTAACCAACTGGTCATCAGTACCTTCTTTCATGCAACTTTTCTACTTTAGTAAAGACTGAGTTGGTTGAACAAGCAATAGGTCCCTGTCTGGAAGCCAGTGTCAGATATCTTTTTTCATCATAAATCTAAGCTAAAATTCTGTGTTCAGAATGAATGAGTGAATTAATCCAAAATTTCTACATGAATATTTCATAGAGTAGCAACAGTTGGAGCACTCCTTTTACTAACACTTCAAGTGATTACTACTGCAGTATGTGGTTCTTATAGCTAAATTTTAATTAAATATGTACTAACAAAGGTAAGTTTTACATTAGATGGCCCATTAAAATTGTGTAAGTTGAGGCTTTACAGTGATATAAACAAATGGGTCAGGAAACTTCCTGGCAGTTTAAAACTGTGTGACAGACCTTTGCCTTTCATGGGCGAGCGTTCTAGACTTGAAAGTTTTGCAAGTGAGCTTCTGTGGAGTTTGAGAGGTAGGAGACAAGGTATTGGCAGAGGTAAAGCTGTGAGGATCATGTGTGAGCCATGCTCAAGTAGCTCTGTCAATGAGCACTTGCCTGCAAAAGGCAAAGATACCGAGTTTAAGTCTCATGTCTGGCACACAGTTTTAATCTGCCAGGAAGTTTCAGCACACATATTGTTCACTTGGCTGCACATGATTATCTGCCATATCTCTTACCTTGGGTCAGAAGATAGTGTTCTTTGCATCAAAGAGTACCCTCAGAGACAGTGCAGTAATGTCTGGGGCACCACAGA
The DNA here is from genome assembly GCF_021461395.2 of Schistocerca americana. Taxonomy (NCBI): domain Eukaryota; kingdom Metazoa; phylum Arthropoda; class Insecta; order Orthoptera; family Acrididae; genus Schistocerca; species Schistocerca americana. Next base: position 147,383,655 of record NC_060128.1, read on the forward strand.
CTATCATCGAGATGACCATTGTCGTGGCTTTGCTTGACATGGCAGCAGAGAGTGGCGAGCAGTCAGTGGTGCACCCAGCAACAACCCTTGGTATAGGAGTGGCATTGTGTTGTCCTTTCAGATGGGTCCGAGTTCTGTGAACAGCACACAATGTGTATCTGTGTGTAGAGGCTCCAAGGAGAATCAGACCAGCACCTGGTGTAGTGGTATAGGTAGGGACAAGAAAAAATCATTTTATTTTATGGCCGAAGTTGGTGTTATTTTTTCCAAAAACTGGTGTTTTGTTGCTAAATTCATTGCTAATTTTTGAAAATTCAGTTTTTTTGTTGGAAAAATTGGGATTATTTTCTACCTAATTCAGTATTGGTCTGGGGCAAATTCAGTGTTGTTGTTTTTGCCAAATTCGGCGTTATTTTGTCAAATTTAGTGCTATTTTTTGTAAAATTTGGCATTTTTTCGCAAATTCGGGTTTTTGTGTTTTTGGTGTTATTTTTATTACCAAATTCCATTGTTGTGCATAGGGAAGTGTTTTTTTGCAAGTATGATGTTTTGCACATTTTTTTGCTAAATTCATTTTCTGCCAAGTTTAATGTTATATTTTGTTAAAATCGGTACGGCTTTTTTTTTTGCCAAATTCGGAGCTATTCCCATCCTCACATCAAAGTTTCTTACATGGCAACTACACCACTATTTCAAGATTTTACAAGAACCTCAGCCGTGAGGATATTACAAGACCAGCTGCAATTTTAGCATTCAATAACTGTCAGTTACAAATATTACGAAACTAACGTCCTCAGAATTATAACACTTTTATACAGCAAAAGAACAGATTTCACAATATCTTACAAAAATTGCCAATTTCACTCTATTTCAATAAAAACTGATAATGTTGCATTATTTCTAGTACTACAGTTTACGCAAAATTTACGTATGCTTAGGTATAGAGTCTCATTGCTAACACAACACAGCTCTGGCTTGTATACTTGACAACTTCAAGAGCAGGTGTTACATTTCTCGTGTGTTAAGGTCAATGGCTGTGGCCTCTCTTTGATTTCTCTGTGACGTTATCTTCCAACTGGGTAATGTAGGACCACACGTTGCCCATTCTTTCGAGACCCACCTCACTACAGAGGGTGTGTGACAGTTGTCCTGGTCAGCACAGTCTCCAGATCTCTCGCCCATTGAAAACATCTGGTCATGGATTGCCTAAAGACGGGCACGCTACCAACCTGCCAGCCACTATGATTGATAAACTCTGGGATACAGTTGCAGCACAGAATGCCGTATCCATATCTGTCATCTGAGCTCAGTTCAACTTGATGCCCAGAGAGGTTAGAGCCACCATTGCTGCTGTAAGTGACAGTTGTGTGTGCTAAATTTTACACTCTGTATACTCCCAATTCATGTATGAAATTTAGTAATGTATTCTTCCTAATATACTGTATGAACACAATAAGTAAAATTTTCTTCATTTGCCATCCTTTGTAGTGCTTGAACGGACAGCAGGATATATACACGGTCCAGTCTCATTAATTTGACCACTACTTATGTTTGACGTCAATGCGCAATAAAGCCACAGACGGCAGAAGGCAGCATTAGTGGTGAAGGGTATTTAAAGTGGGTCAGAGGGGCACGGAAAACAGTGCGATGGTTGTCGAAACGCGGAAACAGAGTGACTTATCTGATGCAGAAAAGGCATGGTCTTTGCCTTTTGGGCCAAGGGTGGAAGCATTTCCAAAATATCTAAGTCTGTAAACTGTTTGCATGCTGCCTTGTTTAAAGTATAACATACAGTATATGGCAAAATGGCATTATGCAACACTGGTGCTGACGCAACTTGGTGCACTGTGGGCTACAGATAACAGGGGTGGACAATGGCTGTGGAGATATACGTAGGCAAATAGACTTGCAGCTGTTGAGCAACTGACTGACCCAGCTGGCCGGGTAGCTGAGCGGTTCTAGGCACTACAGTCTGGAACCGCGTGACCGCTACGTTCGCAGGTTCGAATCCTGCCTCGGGCATGGATGTTTGTGATGTCCTTAGGTTAGTTAGGTTTAAGTAGTTCTAAGTTCTAGGGGACTGATGACCTTTGAAGTTAAGTCCCATAGTGCTCAGAGCCATTGACTGACCCAAATGAACCAACAGTGTCTCTGCAATGGTCGTTCAGTAAACACTCCTGCATATCGGCCTCCGCAACACGCACCTCTTTCATGCACCCATGCTGAATGCTGATCATCCGTGATGGAGGCTGGAATTTTCACACCAATACACCAAATGGACATCAACTAAGTGGCAACAGGTGGCCTTTTCAAATGAATCATGTTTAATGCTCCATTGAAAAGATGGCTGTTGGTGTGTATGGTGTGAAACATATGAAGACAATTACCCTGCAACAATCATCAAAACGGTTAGTGTCTGTGGAATGTTTTTGTGGTGATGTCATCATTTTCCGGAAGGTACAATGGGTCAATACAAGTGTGCATCCATCATTAGGGACCACGTCCACCCCTACATGCACTTTACGTTTCCTCGGCACGATGGCATCTACCAACAAGACACTGCAACTTGTTGCACAGCTCACAGAGAATATGTTCACTTTGAAGAGCACCACGACAAGTTTACTTTACTCCTCTGGCCACTCAACTCCCAGCATTTAAACACAATCAAAAAGGATTATGTCAAGAGCTCAAGTTTTTCATTGCCATAAAATGTTTAGTGAAGGCTGAATGAATGTTGAAGATGAAGACCGCAGTGGACAACCATCAACCTCGCGGACGGATGTCAACTTGGCCAGGGTGCATGAACTCGTATGATCTTATCGAAGATTATCCGTGAAAATGATTGCAGAAGAACTGAACATCAACTGGACCACCTCGACTGGGCTCTTTGCACCACAGATTCTCAACCGTGAAACCCAGGGCAATCGGCCGAGGAACTGGAGTCAGCACGGCTCCACAACCCTGTCAGTGCCTTCCAGTACCTCATTAATTGTCTTTTTGCATGTCTTGTAGCAGTCTCTGCTGTGAAAGAGGGTTTTTCGGGCTTTTGACAGGTTGGTCACATTAATGTGATTGTACAGTTTATACGTGCGTAGTGTCATTACATTACAGGCACGGTAGTCATAAACTCTAATACACTTACAAATTAACTGCATCCACTGACCAGTTCTGGAGTATATAGTTCCAGAGCAGAGGATTGAAGACGCTGCCAAGCTGACGGTTCCCCGTGGGTTCTGTGCTGCACAGGAATGAGGCTGCCACGAAGCCTGAGCTGTCGACGCAGATACCTGCTGTAGCACCACTGGACGAGACGGCACTGGAGGCACGTGCGCAGCGGCTGAGCAGGCTGGAGGAGCAGTGCCAGCAGCTGGTGCGTCGCGTCACCAGGACGGCACACCGCAGCGACCGCCTCAGCAGCAGGTGGGTGCCATCTTCCCCCCCAGCTCTGCTACATATGTACTCCACACACCACTGTGCAGTGCGCACCAGAAGGAACTTTGTACCAGTATTATTCCATTTTCATACTGTATGAGAGAAGAATGACTGTGTGCGATGGATAGTGACAAAGCTTTAACTATCCCCTTCTGACATAATATCAGTTGTTATTTCATCTATGCAATACTCAGTCATACAATTTTATGAAAAGTTTCATTTGACAGATTACGAGGTGTGACAATAAAGTAATGAGACTGTATTTTTTTTGCGAGATGTGGCAACCCTGCAGGCTCGCGTAGGCACAATATCTCTGACCTTGGCCTATAAGCTCCTTCAGGTTCACATCGATGCAACTGCTCAATTGAGTTGTGCTGTAATAAGTTGACATGTGTTTGTGTCTCTTGTCTCGGAAATGGAACCGCATAATATTGCACAAAGGTATGCCATTTCTTTTTGCATTAAATTGGGTGAAAACAGGACGACAACTTACGGTAAGCTTCAGAAGGCTTTTGGAAAGGAGGTTATGTCAAGAGCTCAAGTTCTTTGTTGGCATAAATGTTTAGTGAGGGCAGAACAAATGTTGAAGATGAAGACCGCAGTGGACGACCATCAACCTCACGGACGGACGTCAACTTGGCCAGAGTGCGTGAACTCGTACGATCTGATCAAAGATTATCCATGAAAATGACTTCAGAAAAACTGAACATCAATTGAGAAACAGTTCATCTAATAATAACTGAAGATCTTGGTCTGAGAAAGATTTGTGCTAAAATGGTGCCGAAAAATCTCACACCAGAACAGCGAGAAACACGGAAAAATGTGGCAGCCGAACTGTTAGAGCAAATGGGAATCAATCCAGAATTGTGGAGCCGTGTTATCACTGGTGATGAAAGTTGGTTTTTTCAGTACGATCCAGAGACAAAACGCCAAAGTTCGCAATGGTGCTCAAAGGGATTACCCAGACCTAAAAAAGCTCGCATGTCAAAGTCAAAAGTGAAATGCATGTTTGTGTGCTTCTTTGATGCCAAGAGAATTGTTTATAAAGAGTGGGTGCCTCCTGGACAAACAGTTAGCCAATATTACTACAAAGAAATTTTAGAAAAATTTCGTAAAAGAGTTCTTCGTGTCCGTGCCAACATTGCTGATAATTGGATTCCGCATCAGGACAATGTGCCATCTCATACTGCTCTGTCAGTACAGCAATTTTTGACCTCAAAACAAATTTCAGTTCTACCACAGCCACCTTATTCACCAGATATTGCTCCATGCGACTTCATTCTATTTCCAAGAGTCAAAATGGCAGTCAAGGGACACCATTTTCAAACAACACAAGATGTCGAAAAAGCCGTGATGAGGATCTTGGAGGATATTACAGAAGATGAGTTCCAGAAATGTTACCATCAATGGCAGAAGCGCTGGAAAAAGTGTGTGCAGTCAGAAGGGAACTACTCTGAAGGAGACAACACAAAACTTGACTAAAACGGTAAGCAATATTTTTTTTTCACATCACTGTCATTACTTTATTGTCGCACCTCGTATTTTGTTGCCAAGACAGTCTAAAACACCTCACCAAATGCCAGCAAAAAATGGATATAATTATAACAATAATAAAAAATATGTCTAAATTTTATCCTGAATAAACAGGCCCAGGGTTCCTAATTTTTTAAAAAAGTAGCTTGACTCAGAAATTGTAAATCTCTCCATTTCATCATGACAAATAAATTCAGATCTTTATTTCTTGAAGTTTTCCCAGTGGACTGAATATTCTGTCATTTCTGGGAAGTGCAGCCAAGATATTATTAACTCTGGTACCAACATGAACATTTCCAACATAACATTGCCATCTTTATAATAGATACCAACAAAAGGCCTGGTCATGATTTGCGCTCCGTCATCGCAGCCAAGTATGCTGAGCACTCCAGCTTCTCCCATCACTGTGCTATTCCAAGCAGTTGTGTGAGTGAGATGGCTATACACTGAAGGCTGCACACATGGGAAACATAGGAAGATGTGTTTGAAGCACAGTACAACTATTTCTCAGAGCAAAAATTGCAGCACACCTTTTTTAAGCAGAATTTTATTTTTCTACCAAAGCAGTAATTTTTATTGTGTAATTAAAGAAGTACATTAGATAGTACTAATATGGTGAGCAGAACTACAGAAAGCTTCATGTACAGGCATTTAACATTAAGTTGTGATGTTTATAAATTTATACACATTTCAATTTTATAACATATAATGCATACAGAATTATGCTTCATGATACAGTCAAACATATGGAATTATGCAGATTAAAGTCTGTCACGCCTGTAAGTTGGTGTGACATTGTCAATTTCATAAAAGAAAAAAAATTGCACAGATGTGTCAAAATGAACATTGAAATAACTTAAGCATCTTTTCTGTGCTGCTGAGGATATTGTTCTTGGGGTGATATTTAAGTCTTGCAAATACCTGTTCCGGACAAACAGGTTGTTGAGCTGGTGCTAAAATGTACGTCTCTCAGCCCAAGTTTAAAGTAATGGGGTACATTAGCAGTCAGAAGCGAGAATGATCTGACAAATAAAGTGAAATCCATCTTGAGTCATAAAAGTCTTGGAATCTCTTTGAGAAATCATGCTGAAATGTTTCAATTACTTAAAAATAGACAGTCATGTCTCGTCCACAAATGACTGCCTTCACTTATAGGCAATGTTCCATGTTGTACCTGACACTGATTTTTCCGTAGGACTACTTTTTGTTTGATGACATCAATCTTGTCCACCATATGTTACCAAATGATTCTCCCCTTGCATTAAGACACTTAATGAATTCATATAGTGTGTGATGTTGACCACAAAAGATTTTGTCACTATTCTGATTACCCTTGATTCAGTTTTTCCTTCAGCTCAACCAGCTTTCACTGCAGTTCATCAGAAGACAATTGAATTATATTGTCCGGTGTTGTAACGACGTTTCAGTAAGCATTTTCCAGCCATCAGTAATATGATGGCACATTAGGCATTTTACATAGCCTTTAAACGATATGAAAAATAAGCCAATTCCCATTTGGCATTGATGATCTTTCAGATAATATTAATAGTAGAATCAGGCTTTTTGCAGATGATGCATTTATCTATAATGAAGTGCTCTCTAAAAGAAGCTGCATAAATATTCAGTCAGATCTTGATAAGATTTCAACATGGTGCGGAGATTAGGAACTTACTCTAAATGTTCAGAAATGTAAAATTGTGCACCTCACAAAATGAAAAAATGTAGTAACTTGTAACTGTAATATTAATGAGTCACTCTTGAAAATCGACCTACTCATACAACCTGGGTGTAACACTTTGTAGGGATACGAAATGGAATGATCACATAGGTTCAGTTGTGGGTAAAGCACATGGTAGACTTTATTGGTAGAATACTGGGGAAGTGCAATCAGTTTACAAAAGAGATTGCTTATGAATCTCTTATGCAACCCATCCTAGAACATTGCTCAGGTTTGTGGGACCCATACCAGATAGGACTCACAGGGGATATTGAATGTTTACAGAGAAGGGCAGCACGAATGGTCACTGGTTTGTTTAATCTGTGGGAGAGTGCCATAGAGATACTGTACGAACTGAAATGGCAGACTCTTGAGGACAGACATAAACTATCCCAAGAAGGTCTGTTAACAAAGTTTCAAGAGTCGGCTTTAAATGATTACTACAGATATACTACTGCCCCCTAAGTATCACTCACACACAGAAGCATTCGAAGAATCATTCTAGCTGCTCTCCATACATGGATGGAACAGGAAAAACCCTAATATCTGGTGCAATGGGATGTAACCTCTGTGATGCACCTCAAGGTGAAAGTAAAGTTCTATGTACTGACTTGGCAGAAAATCCTAAAAAATTTTGGTCTTATGTCAAAGCGGTAGGTGGATCAAAACAAAATGTCCAGACACTCTGTGACCAAAATGGTACTGAAACAGAGGATGACAGACTAAAGGCCAAAATACTAAATGCCTTTTTCCAAAACTGTTTCACAGAGGAAGACTGCACTGTAGTTCCTTCTCTAGATTGTCGCATAGATAACCAAATGGTAGATATCAAAATAGATGACAGAGGGATAGAGAAACAATTAAAATCGCTCAAAAGACGAAAGGCCGCTGGACCTGATGGGATACCAATTCGATTTTACACAGAGTACGTGAAGGAACTTGCCCCCTTCTTGCAGCGGTGTACCGTAGGTCTCTAGAAGAGCGTAGCGTTCCAAAGGATTGGAAAAGGGCACAGGTCATCCCCGTTTCCAAGAAGGGACATCGAACAGATGTGCAGAACTATAGACCTATATCTCTAACGTCGATCAGTTGTAGAATTTTGGAACATGTATTATGTTAGAGTATAATGACTTTTCTGGAGACTAGAAATCCACTCTGTAGGAATCAGCATGAGTTTCAAAAAAGACGGTCGTGTGAAACCCAGCTTGCGCTATTCGTCCACGAGACTCAGAGGGCCATAGACACGGGTTCACAGGTAGATGCCGTGTTTCTTAACTTCCACAAGGCGTTTGATACAGTTCCCCACAGTTGTTTAATGAACAAAGTAAGAGCATATGGACTGTCAGACCAATTGTGTAATTGGATTGAAGAGTTCCCAGATAACAGAACACAGCATGTCATTCTCAATGGAGAGAAGTCTTCCGAAGTAAGAGTGATTTCAGGTGTGCCACAGGGGAGTGTCATAGGACCGTTGCTATTCACAATATACATAAATGACCTTGTGGATGACATTGAAAGTTCACTGAGGCTTTTTGCGGATGATGCTGTGGTGTATCGAGAGGTTGTAACAATGGAAAATTGTACTGAAATGCAGGAGGATCTGCAGCGAATTGACGCATGGTGCAGGGAATGGCAATTGAATCTAAATGTAGACAAGTGTAATGTGCTGCAAATACATAGAAAGATAGTTCCCTTATCATTTAGCTACAAAATAGCAGGTCAGCAACTGGAAGCAGTTCATTCCATAAATTATCTGGGAGTACACATTAAGAGTGATTTAAAATGGAATATCCATAAATTATATGGGAGTACGCATTAGGAGTGATTTAAAATGGAACGATCATATAAAGTTGATTGTCGGTAAAGCAGATGCCAGACTGAGATTCATTGGAAGAATCCTAAGGAAATGCAATCCAAAAACAAAGGAAGTAGGTTACAGTACGCTTGTTCGCCCACTGCTTGAATACTGCTCAGCAGTATGGGATCCGTACCAGATAGGGTTGGTAGAAGAGATAGAGAAGATCCAACAGAGAGCAGCGGGCTTCATTACAGGATCATTTAGTAATCGCGAAAGCATTACGGAGATGATAGATAAACTCCAGTGGAAGACTCTGCAGGAGAGACGCTCAGTAGCTCGGTACGGGCTTTTGTTAAAGTTTCGAGAACATACCTTCACCGAAGAGTCAAGCAGTATATTGCTCCCTCCTATGTATATCTCGCGAAGAGACCATGAGGATAAAATCAGAGAGATTAGAGCCCACACAGAAGCATACTGGCAATCCTTCTTTCCACGAACAATACAAGACTGGAATAGAAATGAGAACCGATAGAGGTACTCAGGGTACCCTCCGCCACACACCGTCAGGTGGCTTGCGGAGTATGGATGTAGATGTAGATGTAGAAGGTGGTTTGCAGGGTATAGATGTAGATGTAGATGTAGAACAATGTAGCTTCTCTACTTTTTATTTTTTAGACAACTCTGTGGACATCACAGTATTTCTAATGTAGAATATAAATATAATTTAATGCAAGTAGTATTGCCAGCAAACTGCTTAGCACCTGACAGAGTGAATGTGTTGCTCAAGTGGCGTATGGCTGTAGCATTCATGTTTCTTTCTCTCCTCACCCCTCAGCACCACTTGCCACTTCATTCGGACTGCTAGCAGAATGCTCACTTAGCATCATTTTGCCAGGCCTGTACTAGGAGATCGGGAACTGATGTGCATTCTTTTTCAGGCTGGAGGAGTTGCACGAGCAATACGGCTCATCTTCATCACCAGAGTCGAGCCCCGCGGTGCCAGGATCACCAGTCGCGAGACGGCGCAGTCGGCTCCCACCCCCACCGCCCCCACTGCCGGCGGATCTGCCCCGCATACCTGCACCACCCCACATGCCCACCGAGCTGCCAGTTCGCAGGTTGCCCACCGCCTCCGACACCGACTCCACCCGCGGCCACCACCCACCGCTGCTACCCTCGCAGCCGCCGGCTGCTGGCGACACGAGCGGTGGTGATGACACGGCCGAGGGCTGAGCCCGTCGGGACTCCCCGAGCTCTCTCTGCTGCTGCCACCGGGACTCCCCTGCCTCCCAGCACTGAGCACCTGCAGTGTCCAGCTCCTACACTTGAGAGTGAGAGTGTGTGTGAGAGAGAGAGAGAGAGAGAGAGAGAGAGAGAGAGAGAGAGAGAGAGAGAGAGAGAGATTGATTCATTTGCAGCACTGGGAGGACCTGCCCGGTAGGCAACAAGTACCAACATCACAATTTCAGAAATATTTCCCTCGGTTTGACACTCAACTTTAAGCTCAGTACCAGGGATTTTTGCAAACGGTGCTTAACCGTGCGACGTTTCTGCGTCTCACCCCCCGAGTGGGGTCAGAAATATAAACGCTGGCACAGTTAACTCGTCAGATTTTATGAATGACAACTAGTATGACAACTTGTGCTTAGGTAACTTGGGTGTTAAAAGTCCTGTACACTGTTATTCTATTGAAAGGCTCTGTGATGATCATTCACAGTCAATACATCTTGTTTCTCTACAACAAGAATACTCGGGATGAAATGTGGATTTTTTCCCCTTTTTTACCATCTACATTTGAGATTCTACTATGGAGTACCTGTGACGGAGCACTGGAAACAAAGATAAAATCTTATAGGTTTTTTCTGTCAACCTGTAATAAAATTTCTATTCTCAACAGATAGGGCCTTCGGCAAGACATCAGTTATGGCTCCTACTTCTGAAGCCTTCATAAATATATTAAAAGGCTTTATTTGATAGGTGATATGAATACCAGTTCCATTCAGATATCTTCAACTGTGGCTAAAGAATAATAACAGCCAAACATAAATACCCTGTAATGAAAATCACACTGCAGGAAAAAGAGAGGAATCTGAGGGGTCTATAATTAGATGTACTTACCATCAACACTTTTCCAGATGTCAAGATATTGGAAAATAATAATTTTATATGCATAGCTTTAAATGACCATGTTCAAACAGAATGTGTACTGTTACGCTAGAACACAGCACAAATATGATGAGTCGAATTACTGAAATGACATCAAATGCGCCAAGTGCCCGAGACCAAATACGTAGCTCATATGTCGGGCTCAGAAATTTAAAAAGATGTATACATTATGTACAGGCAAAGGAAACACTGAGAACTATGCAGAGAGAAAACATTATAAGACACCATTGTGCATACGAGTTTCACAATACATGACCGCCTGAGCGAGATTTTGTAAATGCAAATGTGGTAATGTTCCACGCAACTAAATGGCGTAAAGTAGTAAGATTTAAGTAACTCAAGGAAAGTACAGAAGATAATTTTGAGCTATGACCTACAGTTAGCCACCAGAAGTAAAATAATTCTCTGGCTGTTTGTGGTTCTGTCCCAGATCTTAGCAAGCAATTGAGCTATTATGCTCTCTCAGTGCACCTGGAACTCTCACAAACTGATGGAGAAATAGTGTGTGGTGGCTGCTTTTAGTTATGTAGAACTATCATCTTTGAAATAATGCATCTGACAAGTTGGTGTTACTCAGGAGTGAGCAAATTCATGTTTATTGATGCGGAAATGGCACGACTGCTGAGAGAAGGGGAACGGCTGGAAAACTCTTGTTTCGAAATGTTGTTGACCATTGTTTAAATGTCACTGCACTTATTGTACTTATGCTAAGTCACTAGCATTGATGTACTTATTACCAGCAATAGAGGCTATATGCATTATCACCCTTGCAGGTAATAGAAACCATTGTTTACTATATCACGGCCTTCAGTACGTATAAAATATATACCTGCAGTACATGCAAGATACATACATGAAGCTTTTGGAGAAGGCCATCTCCCCTTCACAGTTTGTATGGTTAGCTCCCATTCCTGCCACCTATACAGATTATTTAGACACATTATAACAAATGCGACATTTATGTAAGATTGGCGTGTCTTCGACATATATTACTGTGCCATCAGAGTCTGCTCATCTTGAATTGTGGCATGCACCCTATGTAAGCTTCCGCTCAGGAGTTGACCCTACACATAGATGGCACAGAAACATATTTATTACATATAATGTATTATGAGAGGAATATCTTTGTGTAATCGGAAAGTTTTATGAAGTAAAGAAAAAATTGTGCATGTCTTCCGATGATCTGTTTATACAATAAATCTATCCTTTTAGCTATCAAATAAAGATTGTTCTATTTTATACCTTCCTTATTGTTCTACTGAAATTTTTGTTGTTTTGCTTCACTAAGGTATGATAAAGTAAAGCTGTCATTCAACCTGGAAATTGGTTTTGAACACCAAACTGTTTTTCTACTCACAGTCCTATCACATGTGGTATGCTGTTGCCTTCTTCTGACCTTTCCACTTAATTATCTAGTTAGAGGCAACCTACAGTTTATGTGGGCATCACACCACAGCACAACTCACAGTTTTCACAATAACAAAATTGCACTTTGTGGAATAAATGGTGAGTGACGGAAACACCTACTGGGGATCGAATTTCAGGCCTTTGAATTCTTAGCCTGGCACCTTTCCATTTAGTCACCAAGTTGCTTTATTCACTAGCATAGCAATAGTTGTACGCAGATTTACACCTGATAGAACTCTCCATATTGGATGAATTATGGACAGTGCTGCACAACATGAGAACTCTTATGTTTCCTGTGAGTAGAGACGCACAAGTTGGAAACATGAAGACACGGGCGATTTCTTCCTATCATAAACACCGGAAATGTCTTGCAATTACTCAAGAGCTGGTACTCTAATTTTCATCAAACTCATTTATCAAAATAATTAAGTAATCAAATGACATGCAGGGTTTGTTCCAAAAATTTCAAGAATAAAATTCTCCACCAAACAAAAGGGGCTAAAGCAGTGCAGTTTTTGGCAGGAACTGTGATGACGGATCTCGGCTAATGAACATGACTTGGCTCAATTGCCTCCACACGGTGGCAGAGTGAGGATACTATTCTGTGCATAGTTCATTTTGGTGACACGCCAAGATTTGAGATGCAATGGTTAATTTAGCTGTGAAAATGACAATGAGTGCTTTGAGCATCTGTCTATGTCTCAAACGCATGAAAATGTGAAGAAAGTGCAAAATATTTTGAATGGGGATTGCCACTTGAGCCTAAGAGTGATCAAATGCTTATCAGATTTTGACAAAAGGTGCAAGCAAAGGTGGTCCCAAAAATGGTGACTGATGAACAAAAGGAAATCCCGTGCTCAAGTGTCACCAGCTCTTGGGATGCCTTGAAAGTGACCCATATTTTTTCGACATGGTAGTGACAGGCAATAAGATATGGATTTTTGGGAACAATCTTGAATCAAAAAGACAAAGCAGTGAGTAGTAGACTAAAAACTCAACTCGCCCAAAGAAGGCTCACACGAGCAAATTTGAGGTTAAGGCAACCTTCTGAATCCAAAGGTGTTCTTCATAGTGAATTTGTGCCTCAAAGATAAACAGTTAGTGGCCAGTTTTACACTCAAATCCTTGTATAGTTATGGGATAATGTGAAATGTGTCCGGAAAGACGCAGCGACCAACCGAATTTTGAAATACAGCACTGTCCCGGGCCACAGCGCCATCAGTGTGCGAGAGTTTCTTGCCGGGAATGATGCGGCGACACTGCCGTACAACCCTTACTTGGCATCAAATGCCTACTGTTTCTTTCTGACAATAAAGAGAAGCTCAAAGGGACACAATCTTGGGTCATCAAAGGGAGTAAAAAGAAGATTCAACATGCTACCTTAAGGAGGTTCCCAATAACGGATTCCAGGAATCCAATGCGGACTGGGTGGAGTGATGGCAGTGATGCAGAAGGAATGTACTTTGAAATTTTTTAAGGTTTTGTATGTTAAAAAGCAATAAATCACTTTAACAAAATTATTCTTGAAACTTTTGAGACAGATCCTGTATTACACATAACACACAGAAAAGCTTTCTATTTATTCTGGTACACATGGAGAATATATAATTTCCAATACAGTGAAATATATTTACACACTGTAGCATTTAAGGCACAATTAATAACTGGTTTGCTTCCTACATAACTGATAAATAAAACTCTCAGCAACCAGAATATTGGTTTGAACACCACACTGCTTTACTAGGCATATTCCTATTGGATGCGGCATGCTGTCGCCTTCCTCTGACCTGAATTGTCTCACCAGTTGTAGGAGGACCTGTGGTGCAACATGATATTTTTTATGTAAAAAATCATTGCAGGAGGTGAAAGAAGTGGTATGTGATAGATAAAAATTCTGGGACCAACGGGTAATCAAACCGTGGACATTTAGATTTGTAGTTTATCCACTGAGCCAGCAAGCCACAGATTTAATTAACAGGAGGATGAAAGTCCTGTTAACAAGTTACATTAGAAATCATCTTGCTACAGGAGAAAAAGCTTTAACACCAGAACAAAGTGTCCGATACCGAGTCCACTACTGTTTTTGTTGTATGTGAGTGATCTCCCCCCTTTTTGTGATAAGTGAGAATTCTCTTTTGTTGTGATGCACACACACCATAATACATTCCACTAAAGATGGACCAACTAAACAAAATGTACAGGTCTTCTCAGTAAACTTATCCAGTATTTTTTTTTTTATAAATGGACTACCATTTAAATAGAAAAAATACATGTCTCACTCAATTTTGGGGAGGTGGTAAACACACCTTTAATACAGCTATTTACTACACAGGTTTCAACTACAATGCAAGCAGTATAAAACAGGCAATGAAAATATGCTGTGCAGTTGGGTGTAAATTACAATAAAAAATTGACTTGAAAACTGCATATTTTAGCTTTCCTCATTAAGTTCAACAGTCTGCTGTGAAGAAGAGGTAAGCATTATTTCTACCTTGAATCACTCACAGACAGCATCACACTGTTCTGCTTCCAGCATCTCCAACACACTGGTCACAAACCCACAGTTGTGGAGTCTGAGCAGCTACCCATCCATCCTTGATTTGTTAAGCAAAGTGTTATAGCAAATCACATCATTGTATTCATTCACTCACTGTGCTCTGTAGATCCTATTGAGATGGGAAAACTTCAGTGATACAGAAAAAAATTGGCAAACATGTTTGAAAATATGATATAGTTGGATTGATAAAAAAAATCTACTCATCAAGTGACGGCAGGAGAAAACACATATAAAAGATGTGGGAAGTCTTTCCTTCTTGCCCGGTCCAGTAAATCTCTCCAGACACAGTGTTCTGGGTGACTTTTCCATAGCCCCTTCCCATTTGCTAAATCTCGCTACTAATTTTCCTTCATCCTTCTTCCTTTCCTTTCAACCCTTCAGCCAGAAGAAGGTGCCACTGGCTCTGAAAGCTTGCATATTTCCAAATCTTTTACATGTGTCTTCACCTGACACCAATTGGTGAGTAGACTTTTTTTTCTACCAATTCCATTAAATCTAGGTGTACATTAAAAAATGGAAAGCAAACCACTCAAAAAATAACACTACATTGGTTAATGCTGTTTGTGTTTATGCCAGTTCAATTTTGGCTGAATCAGAGGTGAAAAAAATCTACATCGTGTTTTACAAATAGTGGAAACATTGGCTGGTGTTACGTGGAGATAGATCTGCTGTGCAAACAAATGCCTTCCTTGGGCACATGAGCAATTGTTCAAGCACCTGTGTTCTGATCATCTTCAGAGTAGCCCCACTTAGTCATGTTTACTTGTCATTTTGCGAATCCTATTCTTATTCTATTCAGTGCTCTCCACTTACTATGCTGCAAATGGCATGTTTGTTTTTTTCAGAGTCCAACCATAAAAATACACGGTGTGTCTTGGGACGGCCTACTGTCTGTTGTATAAAGCTATTCCTTGACTTAAGATGAGTTGGAATTGTTTGGTGATTATACATTAAATGCCATGGATCAGTCTGCTGTTTTTTCCTCTCTACTTCATTGGCTACTTAGCACATGATATTTGGTGGTGCTAAGGGTGCATGTGGATAAATTTTGTGGACAAGTGTATGTCTCACGCATTCGGTGACAATTTCATTTAAAGCAAGGTCTCCTTGTGTGAATTGGGAAGACTCCCCCCATACTGGTGCCACATATTCCCCAGCTGCAAAACAAAGCCCTACTGCTGGTGATTGAAGAACTTCAGGCTGTGCTCCCCATGTTGATCCAGTGATTTTATGGACAATACTGTTTCTTTTACATATTTTTCCTTTTAGCTCTGTGTAATGATTTTAAATGACAGTATACAATCTTGGCTGAATCCCAGCTATTTTGGTTTGATGCAGTAGTGAAGTCTAAACACTCTCCATTCTATCTCCAGCTGATGTGTAGCTTCTCTATTATGCTGGTGGAATGTACGTACTTCATTTTTTTTTTTCTGGAGTAGTCTCCAAAGGTATCCAACTTTTCTGTCAGTTTTCTTTCAGCTTCTCCATATGTTCTGCCTCGAGCAGTAATAGCAGTGTCATCTGTATACAGGGTGCGTCAAAAAATGTATACAGACTTTGAAGTGTCATAGAAAATTTATTTCCCTTTCTACAATGTTAAATTTCTGGAAATGGAAAGCTTAAAGTCCAATTGGAAAAATAAATGTACTTTGCAAATGTGATTAATGTTCAAACTGGTGGCCTTCAGCATCAATACATTTTTGAGTACGAGTCACCACTGATTCCATACATCGTACCAAAGTGTCCAATGAGATTTCTGCGCACACCACCTGAATCTCATTCCAAAGTGTGTCCAGATTATGTGGTTTACGTCTGTACACCTCCTCTTTTACTGTGCCCCATAAGAAGAAATCCAGCGGCGTGAGGTCTGGAGAGTGTGCAGGAAACTCGATTGGTCCCCTGCGTCCTATCCACTGGTCTGGTACATTGTGATCCAGGTATGCTCGTACATCCCTATGATAGTGTGGCAGGGCGCCATCTTGTTGGAAATAAAACTCATCATTACCGTATAATGCACGAATGGCAGGGAATATGGAGTCAGCAAGCATTGTTAGGTATGTTTCTCCAGCAACAGTACCTTCAAAGTGGAAAGGCCCAATGAGTCCCCTTGCAGACAAACCACACCACACATTTACACCAGGCAAATTCACAGCCTTTTCAACTGTAATGTGAGGATTATCTTCAGCCCAGTACACACAATTGTGCCTATAGACAGTTCCATTGGGCTTCATCCGACCAAATTATGCTACCCATAAATCCTGGTTTACGTCTCACCATCTCCTGAACCCATTCACAAAATTCTAACCTTTGATCTGGATTGTCGTCACTTAGCTGTTGCACCAGCCTTAGAATGTACACACGAAACTTGCCTTTCTTCAGAATGCCTAGCACACTACTAGCACTTACATTACTCTCACGTGCCGCTTGCCTTGAAGATTTTTGAAGTGAATGCTGAAACAGTTCCAAGACTGCAGTTGTGGAATCATCACTTGTAGCTGTACGAGGTCGCCCTGTTCGACCTTTATGCACATCACACACTGTTCCATGAATTTCGAATTTGTCTCATAGACGTGTAATTGTTAACCTTGAAGGTGGTTCTGTACCATACTCACTCCTCCACTGTCTTCAAACCACAGCTACATTCTCAAACTACCAGTACAATTTAATTATATGCTTCCCTGCTTCAAAACTCCAACGCACGTCTTCCATGTTGCAGTTACTTCCTTGCCACTGCTGCCACCTGTTGAAGAAACACAACATTACTTTCTCACAGATATTTAACCTTGTAGAATGGGAAATAAATTGTGGAAAGTGTGTATACATTTTTTTGATGCACCCTGTATATAAATCATTTTATTTTTGGCTGGTAATTTGTGTACACATCATGCAGAAAAGTAGAAAGATTACTCCCTAGTGGTAATCCATTCTTTTGGCTTCTTCATCTGCTTTTCTTCCCTTGAAGGGTTTGACAGAAACTTCATTTCTGCAGCATGCCTATTAACATATTCTTTGTTATTTCTTAGATTTTCACGAGTCTGTGGCGGTTTACTGTATCATAGGCAGCAGAAATATCAAGAAAGACAACAACAGTTGTTAATTTCCTTTTGAAACCATCTTAAATGCTTCCTGAGTTCGAGTCTCGGTCCGGCACACAGTTTTAATCTTCCAAGAAGTTTCATATGAGCGCACACTCCACTGCAGAGTGAAAAATCTCATTCTGGAAACATCCCCCAGGCTGTGGCTAAGCCTAGTCTCCACAACATCCTTTCTTTCAGGAGTGCTAGTTCTGCAAGGTTCGCAGGAGAGCTTCTGCAAAGTTTGGTAGGTAGGAGACGAGGTACTGGCAGAAGTGAAGCTGTGAGGACGGGGCGTGACTCGTGCTTGGGTAGCTCAGATGGTGGAGCACTTGCCCACGAAAGGCAATAGGTCCCGAGTTCGAGTCTCGGTCCAGCACACAGTTTTCATCCGCCAGAAAGTTTCATCTTAAATGTGTTTAGTCAGACTTAGTATTTGACTACAACATGCTTTACCATGTCTGAAGTCAGCTTGTCCAGGCGAAAGTTACGCATCAATTTTGTTTGCTATCTGTGACACATTCAGTCTTTCAATATCTTATACAGGTGACAGGTTAAGGAAATAAAATGGCTCTTTGTCAGGCTTTAGTGATGTCACTACTTGTTTTTTCCTCCACAGTATGGCAATGTGAAATGTTTCCAAATGTCTGTTCATCATCCTCACAAGCCATTCATTAGTTTTTGGACAGAACTGCATTATTTCTTCAGATCACATGTTATCAGAGTCTGCTGCTTTATTTTCTTTCAGTTCTTGCACTGCTCTCCCCAGTTCTTCAGGTGAGAATGGAGTTTCTAGAGATTCACCCTCTCCTCCTATGTTTCACTTAAGATTCAATCCAGTCACCTTCTGTCTTGTCTTTCCACTCAGTAGAAGTTGGTGAGCACTTTGGTTCAGAGTGTCGTTTGTACTCAACAGTGGACCAGTAAGAGCAATGCTAATATTTTTTTTCAGCTTCCACATTCTTTGACTGTTCTGTTTCATGTCTACATCAAACAGTAGTTTATCTCATCTTCCCCTTCTTTCTTCAGCTGTGTTTGAAAGTAGCTCTTCTTCCAGTTCAGCTGCATCATCTGAGAAGGAACCTGCATTTTACTTGCTACGATAGTCGTTCAAGAGGTCTTGTGAGTGTGAGTCAAGACCAGATATAAATTGGATCCTACATCCCTGTGGAATGTGCCTCATTGATGTCTTCCGTACAAGATAGACAAATTCTTTGTAGTATTTTGAGTCTGCCTCTACCATTTCAAGATCCATATCTTCTCTGTAATCTTTCTATTTCACTTTCTTGAAGCTAAACCAGCATATGAAGGACACAATTTCTACTTGGAAAACTCTAGAAACTACACAAAATACAGGACAATGCAGCATCTTGGGGATACATTCCTCTACAGTTTTCGTAATATGATGAGCAATGTTCTCAGTAATAATGATATTGTCTGGATTATCCCCTCTACTATCTGCTGCTATTAAATGATGGTCTTTGTTTAGGATTGAAAATAAGCTTCCTCTTTCTAGTTCTTCCCCATTTTCATCAGTTGTGTTCTATCCCCGTTTGACACTTTAAAAGTCAAGTCTCCTAATACAATCTTGATGTTTCGGTAGTGAAAATTATGTGATTCGTGGAATGTAGAATCAGTATTAGGTGGTTTGTACCTTAACATAATAGTACATGACTGTAGCTCAATCATTAAAAATTTCAGGTGTCCATGATACTTGTTGACTTCATCTCCATACCTAGTCTTACAAAGATACCACGATTTATTGTATTGTGTCATTGCTGCTCGCGTTGATCGAGATCCAATGACTGTTGGCAGAATATGGAATCGGTGGGTTCAGGAGGGTAATACAGAACGCTGTGCTGGATCCCAACGGCCTCGTATCACTAGCAGTCGAGATGACAGGCATGTTATCCGCATGGCTGTAACGAATTGTGCAGCCTCGTCTCGATCCCTGAGTCAACAGATGGGGACGTTTGCAAGATAACAACCATCTGCACAAACAGTTCGACGACATTTGCAGCAGCATGGACTATCAGCTCGGAGACCATTGCTGCGGATACCCTTGACTATGCATCATAGACAGGAACGCCTGTGATGGTGTACTCAATGACGAACCTGGGTGCACAAATGGCAAAACATTTTTTCGGATGAATCCAGGTTCTGTTTACAGCATCATGATGGTCGCATCTGTGTTTGGCGACATTGCAGTGAACGTGTATTCGTCATCACCATACTGGCGTATCACCCGGTGTGATGGTATGGGGTGCCATTGGTTACACGTCTCGGTCACCTCTTGTTTGCATTGACGGCACTTTGAACAGTGGACGTTACATTTCAGATGTGTTACGACCCGTGGCTTTACCCTTCATTTGATCCCTGCGAAACCCTACATTTCAGCAGGATAATGCACAACCGCATGTTGCAGGTCCTGTACGGGCCTTTCTGGACACAGAAAATGTTCGACTTGCTGCCCTGGCCACCACATTCTCCAGATCTTTCACCAACTGAAAACATCTGGTGAATGGTGGCCGAGCAACTGGCTCGTCACAATACGCCAGACACTACTCTTGATGAACTGTGGTATCGTGTTGAAGCTGCATGGGTAGCTGTACCTGTACACGCCATCCAAGCTCTGTTTGACTCAATGTCCGGGCGTATCAAGGCCGTTATTACGGCCAGAGATGGTTGTTCTGGGTACTGATTTCTCAGGATCTATGCACCCAAATTGCGTGAAAATGTAATCACATGTCAGTTCTAGTATAATATATTTGTCCAATGAATACCCGTTTATCATCTGCATTTCTTCTTGGTGTAGAAATTTTAATGGCCAGTAGTGTATGTGAATAACAGAACAATATCATCAACAAAACATAGGTTGTTCACACATGGTTCATTAGAAGATATTTTCCTTTTTCGCAGTTTAGGGATTTGAAAAATTCCTGATGAAGTGTAATGGCGCATGTAGCACTGTTGAATACATTCTTCATATACTGATACGAATTGAATTTATGCCTTGTTTCTCAAGGGTTTTAGTAAATATTTTGCTGAAACTGAGGCAAAAGAAGTTTCAGTCTATCTGAAAAGCATTAAGTCATAATAAGTAACAATATGAGGTGTCAATGGAAATCTCTCTCTCTCTCTCTCTCTCTCTCTCTCTCTCTCTCACACACACACACACACACACACACACACACACACACACACACACAACACTTATATTGCTTCTCCATAAAATATTACCATTACTGACTCAAAATTCCTTTATTTACAGAAAATATACATGATGCAAGAATGTTTGACCAGTCTTTATCTTTGATTAACCAGTCTTCATCTTTGAGATTACAACAAAACCAGATTGTTTCCTGCCACAAAGCAGCATAACCACAGCAGATATACACACCTTAAAAGCAGAAATTATTTTTTGTTGTGACTGTAAACCATATGTATATTCGTCTTACAGTTTCACTAAAGTACACCTTCGTTTTCAAAAAGGGAATTTCTCATAAGGAGAAACCAGTAATGCAAATTGTTCTCTGATGGGTCACCTGTTTCTGTGACAGCTACAAAACAAATGATGGAGTTGAAAAACTGGCAGTCTCTAACGAATGTTTTGCTTTAGCAGCACTTACAGTAGGCAATCTCACCACAGCTATGACATCATCTCATATCATGCGCGAAGTGTGTAAACAACTCCATTAATTATCTAACAATTTCAGACAATATTTCATCTCAACTACACTTACAATATTAATCACCTTGAAATCACTTGCATAAAAACAGAGTTAAATGACTTGAGCTCCAGATGTGCACAAGTGGTGTTTCTTGTCAGTCACAGTATATTGGACACACAGGAAGACAAGCTGCCGAAAGCCGAGACGAGGAGTCGGATAACACGAGCTACCAACTACAGATGCACAGTAGAACTTAATTTGAAATTATTTTTATGGTTATCCAATCTGTAGCTTTTATGTGACGAGATATTCTGATTTTTGAGATGGTGTCCATGTCTGACAGTGGAAGCTTGCTCTACTGAAATGTGTCATTTAATATGATTAGTTTTTGACCATGTGGTTTAGATAAGAAGTATGTGCAGTGGAACGAGACTCTCAGAGCCCTTGCCACAAGAAGTTCTACCGCTGATCAATGACTGATCTAAAAAATTTAGTAAAACAGGTAATAGATATGTTTATTTTTGTAGTTATAACAAAAAAACGATCAATTATAGACCTCTCCAATCCTTTCCTTCACCCTTCTTCCTTCCCCTTCAACCCTTCTACTTCAAGAAGGAGCCACTGGCTCCGAAAGCTTGCCAATTACAACAGTCTTTTACGTTCGTGTTCTGCCGCCGCTTGGTGAGTAGATTTTTTATCTATCAGATTACATATTTTTGTATTTATATATACCAGTGAGATTCAATTGTATTTGTGTGTGTTTTGAAAGACTTGTTAATATAAATCGTCTGTGAGTGGGTGTAATTCTTGGAGGCGCATCATACCGGGTGGCAAGTTTTCTACCCAACCTGTTTCTACTTGTTAGAACAGCACACTACAGGGACTGTACATCACAGACTTCAAGGACTCGGTGTACTCTGTCTTATTCTGTGTGGAAGTCACGATTATATCACAGTGTATCAGCGAGGGAACAATCCCAAAAGATTTTGTGTAAAGATTATTTGCAAACAGATCTTCAAAATGATAACAATTATCGCAGTAAAAGTAAAGAGAAATCCAATGTAAGAAGGCTGACATAAATTGTTTGAACTAATACACCTGTTATTATTCAGAGTGTACAATGTACTCTTTCAAGGTACATAAATTTATTGGAGTTAAATAAACTGAAACAACAGTATTCGGAGTTAATGTCCAAAAAAGGTGGCACAGTCGAATTTAACTGACCAAGCTGAAAGTTTCTCTTAAACTGCTGAATTGCAACTGTGACCTCTCTTCCATCTAGCTACTGGTAAAATCAGTTGACAGGGCAATATTTATGACAGTCAGGTTTGAATATTCCACATATCGGTTAGTACATATATTCTGCAAAAGCTAAACTGCGACACCTTACGGTCCCAGTACATCGGCGATAGTGGCACCAGTAGCAGATTTGCAGTACATTCATTACAGCAAACACTTCGAGATGACAACAGTGATCTGGAACTGTCCGAGGACAACTAGGAGGAGGAGCCGGGAACCCCGCCCCGGGCGGTCCGCCACACAGCGTGATGGCGACCTAGGTGGGGTTCTGCAGCTGTGTGGGGATCGTGATAACCTGCTGCAGCACTGGTACTGATGCCAGTGCCGGAATTTGCCCTGCCAGCTGTGCCACCGCCTGCTGTTGTGGCTGCTGCTGCTGCTGCTGCAGCTGCAGCTGCTGCTGCTGTGTGTGTTGCGTCTGCTGTGTGTGCTGCATGGGGCGCTGCACCACCTGCACCAGCTGCTGCAGTTTCTGTTGTTGTTGTTGTTGCTGTTGCTGCTGCTGCTGTTGTTGCTGCTGCTGCTGCTGTAGTAATAGTAGTTGTTGTTGTTGTTGCTGCTGCTTCTGCTGGCTCTGTTGCAACAGCGCTGCAATATTTGGTGCACCTAAAAAATATTAAATTGGAGAGAAATTGATGTAATAAATGTATACTCTTAATAGCTTTATACACCTGGGCCACTGGCTTAGAGCTACTGCGATAGTCAAGGAGCCTTCAAAGAAAGTGTGAAAAATGGAAATAAATTCTTGAACCAAACAAAGCATTTAAAACAAAGAAAAAAGTTTTGTATCTAATATAAATACACACAACTGTGACTAGTCACTTTGGAAATACTTGTTTATTTCTGTAAATTACTTTTTGAGCCATTTCAGCTTCATTTTCAGATATGCAGAAGATACAAGATAAGTAATGTGTCATACACTGAAGTGCCAAAGAAACTGGTATAGGCATGTGTATTCAAATACAGAGATATGTAAACAGGCAGAATACGGTGGTGTGGCCGGTAATGCCTATATAAGACAACAAGTGCCTGGCACAGTTGTTAGATTGGTTACTGCTGCTACAATGGCTCAAGATGTAAGGCAGATTGAAAGTGGTGTTATAGTCAGCATACGAGCGATGGGACACAGCGTCTCCGAAGTAGTGATGAAGTGAGAATTTTCTCAAATGATCATTTCATGAGTGTACCATGAATATGAGGAATATGGGAAAACATCAAATCTCTGACATCGCTGTGGCTGGAAAAAGATCCTGCAAGAACAAGACCAATGACGACTGAAGAGAACCGATCAATGTGACTGATGTGCAACCATTCTGCAAACTGCTGCAGATTTCAATGCTGGGCCATCAACAAGTGTCAGCCTATGAATCATTAAACAAAACATCATCGATATGGGCTTTAAGAGCCAAAGGCCCACTCGTGTACCCTTGATGACTGCATGACACACTGCTTTACGCCTCGCCTGGGTCCGTCAACACCGACATTGGACCGTTGATAACTGGAAACATGTTGCCTGGTTGGATGAGTCTCACTTCAAATTGTATAAAGAAGATGGACATGTATGGGTGCGGAGACAACCTCACGAATCCATGAAAGCTGCAAGTCAGCAGGGGACTGTTCAAACTGGTAGAGGCTATGTAATAGTGTGGGGTGTGTGCAGTTGGAGTGATATGGGACCCCTGATATGTGTAGAAACTAGTCTGACAGGTGACACATACGTAAGCATCCCGTCTCATCACTTGCATTCATTCATGTCTATTGTGCATTCCAACGGACTTGGGCACAGTTCCAGCAGGACAATGCGACACCCCACACATCCAGAATTGTTAGAGTGGCTCCAGAAATGCTCTTCTAAGTTTAAACACTTCCGCTGGCCACCAAACTCCCCACACTTGAACATTATTGAGCATACCTGGGATGGTTTGCAGCGTGCTGTTCAAAAGAGATCTCCACCCTCTCATACTCTTACGGATTTATGGACAGCCCTGCAGGGTTCATGGTGTCAATTCCCTCCAGCACTACTTCAGACATTAGTCGAGTCCATGACATGTCGTGTTGTGGCACTTCTGTGTGCTCGCGGGGCCCTACACGATATTATGCATGTGTACCAGATTCTTTGGCTCTTCAGTGTATTTTTTTGTGACACAACTATACATCACAGAGCAACTGGACCAGTAGGGAGGGTGGGAGGAAACCTTAACTTTCCAGCAGTAGATTGCTCAATTGCCTCTGTGCTCCTGGAGGGTTAAGACACCTCCTTCTGTGAACCTCTATGTAGTGGTTATGATGGAATAAACTTTAGAGCAGGGCTTGTCAACCATTTTTTCTACTGTCCACTTCTGTGTCACTGTTAGTAGTGAAACTTTTCAAACCACCCACAAATTCCACAGTAATAGTGATGTGTAAAGTCAGGAAGTAATTGTTCTTCATATAATTTATAAGTCAGAGTTACAGGAAGTTAATGGATATAATAATAAGTACTTACCACATAACTCATGACAAAATTTTATGAAAACCTAATGAAAAAATTTTAAAACCCCTACTCCCTACAGCCCACCATGAAAGCTGGAACATCCAGTGGTGGCAAGTTGACTCTCACTGCTTCAGAGCAATTTTATGTGATACAGTTTTAAGCGAAGCTCAACAAAATGAGTATCACTTCAAATTGTATCAAGCAGATGGACATGTATGGGTATGGGAAGCCTTTGGGGACGATTGTCTTTCCAGATCGCAGTTGAACAAATGGCAAGCGATGTTTAGAGAAGGTCGGGAGGAAGTCATTGACGAGGTCTGCACAGGAGGCATCTCAACATTGTGAATGGATGCTTGTGTGACTCAAGTGCACCAGTTACTGAATTCAGACCGTCAAATTAGTGTTTGTTTGAAGTCAGAATAACTGGAATTGCCAAAAACAGTTGTTTGTGAGATTGTATAGGAAGACTTGGCTATTTGGAAGATTTTTGCTGAACTTGTGCTTAGAGTTTTGACCGACACGCAAAAGCAACACCGAATGTGTGAAGAACTCAAGCAACTCTAAGAAGATGATTCCAATTTCCTAGACAATGTGATCACTGGGGAAGAGTCACAAGTCTTTTGGTATGATCTGGAGTCAAACAGGCAGGATGCGGAATGGCAAACGACGTTATCACCGCACCTTCACATGAGCATGTCCCGTTTGAAGTCCACATTCATTGTTTATTTGATGCAAAGGGGGTAGGGCGTGCTCAATTTTACAAGGAAGTGCTCCACAGACTGAATCATAGGGTTGTTCATGTCTGAAAGGAGTTCCACACTTCTTCACATGCCAACTCACACCACCTTTGTTGTCAGGGCCTACCTGACCAGGATCAGTATGACAACAGTCCAAACCTGGCCCTGGCGGACTTCTACTGTTCCCTTGGCTGATAAGTGAACTCAAAGGAAAGCATCTCAATTCAGTTGACAATGTGCAAGTTACTTTGATGTCTTCTCTGAAGAGCATCCCGACAGGAGTTCCAGAAAGCTTGCGACACTTGGAAATCACATTGGCAAAAAATGTATTGATGAAAAAGGGACATACTTCAAAGAATTTTAACTGAAGTTCTTGAACCTATCTGGGGAAGGAGGGTGTGGTGGTGGTGGAATAAACACATTACTTTCCAGACTAACCTTGTATGTATTTATTTTCATTGTGTGATGCTGGGTACTGGCTGTGAGAGGTGATTTACAAAATACTTTAATGTATTGCCACGAGTGAGTGTCATATAGCAAATTATGTTGGCTTCCATTTTCATTGCCTACTGGCCACAGAATTAAGCATGATCCACTGTAAACACTCATTAACAGTGAAACTTCCTGGCAGATTAAAACTGTGTGCTGGACAGAGATTCAAACTCGGGACCTATGCCTTTCGTGGGCAAGTGCTCTACCATCTGAGCTACCCAAGCATGACTCGTGCCCCGTCCTCACAGCTTTACTTCTGCCAGTACCTCGTCTCCTACCTCGCAAACTTTACAGAAGCTCTCTTGGTTCGGGGCGCGAGTCGTGCTTGGGTAGCTCAGATGGTAGAGCACTTGCCCGCAAAAGGCAAAGGTCCCGAGTTTGAGTCTCGGTCCAGCACACAGTTTTAATCTGACAGGAAGTTTCATATCAGCGCACACTCCGCAGCAGAGTGAAAATCTCATTCTGGACTCATTAACAGTGTTCTACAAGGTCAATAAAGAACAATCTATTGTTACTGTAGCTGTCTTTCAGTCCAAAGATTGGTCTGAAGCAGCTCTTTGTGCTAGTCTATCCCTTGCAACCCTCTCCAATTCTACATAACCACTGACACCTACATCTACCTGAACTACCTTATTGTAGTCAAAGCATTTTACACTTTTTTAACATGATGCAAACCCATTGCAAACATGTTACAAACCTCAAAAGTCCAGTAGTAGCTGCAAACTAGGTTGCGAGTATTGTTGCAAAAGGTATTCCAAACTCAGTGTAAATGTGGCTTCAGAATTTAATTATTTAACAAATTTCACCAGCAAATAAAATTCCTACAGAGAGAACTCACCTGTTGTCAGTGCTGGCACAGTCCTCTCGCCTGCTGGCTGCTGCTGTCCCTGAGCCTGCTGCTGGTTCTGGGTGGCGGTGCGCACCGTACGGCCAAGCAGCGAGTTTCGCGCCTCGCGCAACCGCCGCCTCCAAGCCAGCCAGCGCGCCAGCTCCGGCTCGGGCTCCTTGCGGTCCGGTCCCGTCGCGGCAGCTGCCGCCTCTGCCCGCGACTCCAGCTGGCTGTAGTAGGCCTCACGCAGGATGCGGAACGCCTGCACGTTCCCGAACGGCAGTTGTGTCACGGGATCGAAGTAGCGTGCCGGTTGCCTGCAGAAGCCACAGCCTCGGTCATGAGACACTTCTACAGAGGAATGACAGTGTAAACTTAGCTGCAGAGAAAGCAGGTGGCAATCTGATATCCAATGGATGAATTCAAAAGAATTGTAATTTATTCACATGAAAGGTGGCTTATGTAACACTCATTCAATCAATTCTTCAGTACTACTTGTCAAATGAAGGCAGTATTGTTTCAGTTAGGCTGTATTTCTGTATTTGCTTTACACATCCCCCCCCCCCCCCCCCCCGACCCACTCCTTTTGTACGTATACTATTCACCACCAAGAATGTTACAATATTTAAGTCAAAACAAACGGAAAAACATCATGCGCAGGAACTACCATTTTCATATGCACAGCAGCTGCTCCAGTCAAATAACTGATAACAGTGTGGAAAGCTAAAACAAGCTGGGGAACAAACAAGTAGTCTACATAAATGCACCAGTAATACAATAAGTTCTGTAAAATTCTGAAGGTACCAGTGATAAAAATACAGGGAGAAAATAGTTATCTACAACATGTAAAGATACAACACTGCAACTGTAAGAATTAAAGGATGTGTAAATGAACAGCAGTTGAGGAGGATGTGAGATGGTGTTGTAGCTTATCCTGAATGCTGAATGTTATTCAGTCTGTACATTCATCTAAGGAGTATCTTTGTAAGGGAGGTTCGGGGGGGGGCAAAAAAAAAAAAAAAAAAAAAAAAAAAAAAAAAAAAAAAAAAAATTTAATGATGAGGTTTAGTGATGACATTCTGATCCTCTCAGAGATGAGAAACTGAAAGGAAGAACAGCTGAAGGGAATATATAGAGTTTTGATATGAAATGGCTTATCTGGGCAGAAGGGGAGTTCGCCTGCCTGGGTGCAAGTCTTTTTATTTGATGCCACTTTGGCGACTTGCATGTCGATGATGATGATGACAATAGACGCAAGCACTTCCAAGTGGAGAAAATTCCCCACCCAGCCAGAGCCTGAACCCGGGACCCTATGAACAACAGTGTTTTGAAAAGAAACTGTAAGATGAACATCAACAAAAGTAAAAGAAGGATAATGGAATGTAGTCAAATTAAATTGGTTCATACTATGGGAATTTGATTAGGAAACTAGACACTTAAAGTAGTACATGACTTTTGCTATTTGGGCAGCAAAATAACTAATGATGGCCAAAGTAGATATAATATAAAATGCGGAGTGGCAATGGCAAGAAAAGCACTTCTGAAGATGAGAAACTTGTTAACATCAAATATAGATTTAAGTGTCAGGAAGTCTTTTTTTGTAAGTATTTGCATGGAGTGTAGCCATGTATGGAAGAGAACAGAAGCTTTTCAAATGGTTCACTGTTGGCAGCTGTCAGTTGACTGTGACTGAAAGTGGAGAAACCAAGTTTCGTGCTGTTATTAAACATTTTCATTTGAAGGATTCGACTGCTGCACAAATCAAAACAGAAATGGATGACGTTCACATGGATTCTTTGCCATCACTGAAGGCCGTTTAGTTTTGTATTAATGAATTTAAAACTTCATGGGGCAAGCACCGAAGACGAAGCACACTCTGGCCCTCCAACTATGGTCACCATAAAGGAAGCCATTGAAAAAAACCATTATATGGCGAAAGTCTGTCAAATAAAAATCTGTGAGATTACAAAGACTGTAGGCATCTCAACTGAATGAGTGCACAATATCATGCATTGAGAATGTGTGCAAGATGGGTTCTGCGATTGCTCACACTTGACCCAAAACGTATTAGGCACAACATTTCAACACAATGTTTGGCGATGTTTAATCACAATCAGCACAACTTTTTTGCACCGATTTGTGACTGTTGATGAAACCTGGATCCATCATTACATACCAGAATCAAAGCAGCAATCAAATCAATGGACAAGGGCTGGTGAAAAAGGTAATGCCACAGTCCCCGTCTCCCAAGGAATAATCATCACAGATAGCTTGGAAAAGGGCAGAACCATAACTGGACCTTATCGTGCTTCATGTCTGGACTGCCTGAGATGTGCGTTGTCTGACAGATGGTCCAGGTTAGCACACAGAAAAGTGCTCTTTCACCAGGATAATGCACCACCCCACACATCAGCAATTACAATGGCAAAAGTGCATGAATTAGGCTTTGAATTGGTGCCTCATCCACCCTGTTCAACAAATTTCTCCCCAACTGACTTCTTCCTGTTCCCTAACTTGAAACTCTTGTCTTGCTGGGAAGAAATTATCAACAAATGTCAAACTGATAGTTGCAATATGCAGAACATATTCTGCTGATGGGATGAAAAAGCTAGACCAAGTGTACATCCCTCAAAGGAGACTACGTCGAAAAGCTGGGCGAGTTTTTTTGCAAAATTAACATTTTTTCTTAAAAGATTTATCAAAGCATCCTTGTGGATGTCTGGAAGTTTTTTTTGGGGATATCTGCCCAAAGTGCAGCATTGTATGGAAATGAAATGTGGACAATAAATAGTTCAAACAAGAAAAAACAGGTTATGAAATATGATGATATAGAAGAATACTGAAGATTAGATGGTAGATCAGATTAAAACTAATTAGTAGGTACTGAATTAAATTAAGTAGGAAAGGAATTTATGGCACAACTGGACCAAATGAGGCATTTAGTTAACAGGAATTGTGCTCATCAGAGATCAAGGAACTGACAGTTTAGAAATGGAGGGGACTGCGGAGAATGGGAAGTGAAATTCCAGGGGAAGATTTGGCTTGAATTCAGCAATCAGTTTGAAATGCATGTATATTGATATAGTTATGTGGAGATGAAGGCATTTGCAGAATTTAGACTGAAGACGATGACAACGACGTCAACTACGTTCTCCAAATCTGTCTTTCTGTGCATTTCCTTTATTACAATTATCTTATATCTACATATGTCTCACTTGCTTTCCTTGTATTCTCCCATCCTTCCTTTTTCTCCTTAAAATGAGAATTCCACAACAAAACATTCTTTAATCAAATACCTTGAATTTGATGGAGTAAACCAAATTAAGTACTGACATTTCATTTTCTTTACAACCATCTTTCCAACTGACATTGCCTTTATTTGTTCATTTGTAATTTCTGCAATCACAACACCCCACAACTTCCCCTAAAACATTCAGGGAGCAATATATTATGCCACCACACTTACAGAGAGCCATATGTTTCCTAGACACATCAGCAACTGGGTGACATAAATTGATGGCTCTGGTTACAATGGATGTTGTGCCATAGTCTATGGTATGTTTCTGTGTCAAAATTCTCACCTCCTACTGTAGGACATTGTAAAGATATAATTAATTTTCAAATGTAAGCTTCTTTTATCTTGCCAGCAGAAAAATGCATTAGACCACAGCCTAACACCCGTAAATCCAATCTCAGCAAAGATATAAATATAGATATGGCCAAGAAAGCTTGCCTTGTAGGATGTAAATTGCTCATCTCTAGCCTGGAGGAATTTTAGTTCACTGTCAGCAGCATCTACTTCTATTCTGCACCCATTTCCTGCTGAAGCATACTTGTCAAGTTTCAAGAACCAGCATTTCTTAAGTGAAGAATCTACAGGGTGTGGTAGATAAGTAATGAGACTGGCCGCCGCGCAGCGCCCCAGTCGCTCGCAGGGCGGTCTCCACCTGTACGTCACGTGGTGGGGGATCTGAGCTAACAATAGAACCGGTTCGCAATCGCGTCGGAGCTCTGGTGCAGTGAGGGTCGAGCTTCGCGTATTACATTGTTTGTGTGCCCGTGACACTTGTGAAAACGCTGAAGATGGATCGCTCGATAGAACAGCGGTATGCAATCAAATTTTGCTTTCGCTTGGGCAAAACTGCTTTGGAAACTTTTGCTATGATTACGGAGGCCTACAAAGAAGACTCCCTATCAAGAGCTCAAGTGTTCCGGTGGTTTAATGAATTTAAAAACGGGAGGGAATCCCTTGAAGACATGGAACGATCTGGACGCCCTTCAACGAGTCGTGTGGATGAAACGGTGGCCAAAGTGAAAGAACTCCTGGACTCCGACCGTCGTTAAGTCTCAAAATGATCACCGATGAGGTCTCCGTGAGTAAATTTACGGTTCACCAAATTGTTACGCAAGATTTGATGATGAGGAAAGTTTGCGCAAAATTGGTTCCCCGAGTGCTCACCGCTGAACAAAAGCAACAACGAGTGGACGTTTGCCGTGAGATGTTGAATGATTTGGAAAATAATCCACACGTTTTAGACAACGTAGTAACAGGCGACGAATCGTGGACATTCCAGTACGACCCGGAGACGAAAGCCCAGAGCTCGGAGTGGCACACACCGGCATCCCCGCGGCCGAAGAAAGCAAGAATGTCAAAGTCCCGCATCAAGACAATGCTGATTGTGATTTTCGACAAGTGGGGGTTAATTCACAAAGAGTTTGTCCCTCAGGGGAAGACTGTCAATACCGAATTCTACAAAGAAGTCCTTCAGCGATTGCACAGAGCCGTCAAACGGAAGCGACAGGACCTTGCTCAACACTGGCGTCTCCACCACGACAACTCTCCGGCGCACACAGCGTTCCTACTTGACCCGAATTGGAGTTCAAGTTTTGCCACAGCCACCATACAGCCCTGACTTGAGGCCTCCTGATTTCTTCCTATTTCCGAAGGTCAAAAGATGCCTGAAGGGTCATCGTTTCAACGATATTCCGAACATCCAACGTGCTGTCACGAATGAAGTAGTTCACGGGAATGAACGAGTTCAACCCATCTCTAATTCCGATAGTCTTCCAGCCACACAGGTACACCGCAAGCTATGTGACACATTGCATTGTCCTGCTGGTAGACACCATAGTGCTGAGGAAAAACAAACTGCATGTAGGAATGGACGTAGCCCTCAAACACAGAATCATACTTGTGTTGATTCCCTGTGCCTTCCAGAATGGCAAGGTCATTCAGGGAATGCTATGAAAAGATTCCCTAGACCATAACACAAGAAGCATAGTTGCTTTCAGATGCTCCTCGCCATACATGCCAACAGCCATTTGTCTGATGGAGCATAAAACACGATTTGCCAGAAAACACACCCTACCGCCACTCAGACAGTGTCCAATTGCAGTAATGGCATGCAAATTCCAGCCTTCATCACCAATGAACAGCAGTTAGCATGGGTGCACAAACCAGGCGCTTGTTGTGGAGGCCCATACGCAGCAACATTCACCGAATGCAGAGTACTCTACTGCATTGGCTCCTTACTTAGCTTGCATTTATCGCGAATCTCTTGCCCAACGTTAAGTCCCGAGTGACTGGAAAAAAGCGCAGATGACGCCTATATATAAGAAGGGTAGAAGGATGGATCCTCAAAATTACAGACCAATATCCTTAACATCGGTTTGTTGCAGGATTCTCGAACATATTCTCAGTTCGAATATAATGAATTTCCTTGAGACAGAGAAGTTGCTGTCCATGCATCAGCACGGCTTTAGAAAGCATCACTCCTGCGAAATGCAACTCACATTTCACATGATATCTTGTGAACCTTGGATGAAGGGTATCAGACGAATGCCATATTCCTTGACTTCCGGAAAGCGTTTGACTCGGTGCCCCACTGCAGACCCCTAACTAAGGTACGAGCATATGAGATTGGTTCCCAAATATGTGAGTGGCTCGAAGACTTTTAAGTAATAGAACCCAGTACATTGTCCTCGATGGTGAGTGTTCGTCGGAGGTGAGGGTATCATCTGGAGTGCCCCAGGGAAGTGTCGTAGGTCCGTTGTTGTTTTCTATCTACATAAATGATCTATGTCTAAAAACAAAGATGATGTGACTTACCAAACGAAAGCACTGGCAGGTCGATAGACACACAAACAAACACAAACATACACACAAAATACTAGCTTTCACAACCAACGGTTGCTTCATCAGGAAAGAGGGAAGGAGAGGGAAAGACGAAAGGATGTGGGTTTTAAGGGAGAGGGTAAGGAGTCATTCCAATCCCGGGAGCGGAAAGACTTACCTTAGGGGGAAAAAAAGGACAGGTATACACTCGCATACACACACATATCCATCCGCACATACTGTACACAGAATACACAGACACAAGCAGACATTTGTAAAGGCCTTTACAAATGTCAGCTTGTGTCACATATCCATCCGCACATACACAGAATACACAGACATTTGTAAAGGCCTTTACAAATGTCTGCTTGTGTCTGTGTATGTGCGGATGGATATGTGTGTGTATGCGACTGTATACCTGTCCTTTTTTCCCCCTAAGGTAAGTCTTTCCGCTCCCGGGATTGGAATGACTCCTTACCCTATCCCTTAAAACCCACATCCCTTCGTCTTTCCCTCTCCTTCCCTCTTTCCTGATGAAGCAACCGTTGGTTGCGAAAGCTAGCATTTTGTGTGTATGTTTGTGTTTGTTTGTGTGTCTATCGACCTGCCAGTGCTTTCGTTTGATAAGTCACATCATCTTTGTTTTTAGATATATTTTTCCCACGTGGAATGTTTCCCTCTATTATATACATAAATGATCTTTTGGATATGGTGGATAGCAATGTGCGGCTGTTTGCTGATGATGCTGTGGTGTACGGGAAGGTGTCGTCGTTGAGTGACTGTAGGAGGATACAAGATGACTTGGACAGGATTTGTGATTGGTGTAAAGAATGGCAGCTAACTCTAAATATAGATAAAAGGAAAATTAATGTAGATGAATAGGACAAAGAATCTCGTAATGTTTGAATACTCCATTAGTGGTGTAGTGCTGGACACAGTCACGTCGATTAAATATTTGGGCGTAACATCGCAGAGCGATATGAAGTGGGGCAAGCATGTAATGGCAGTTGTGGGGAAGGCGGATAGTCGTCTTTGGTTCATTGGTAGAATTTTGGGAAGATGTGGTTCATCTGTAAAGGAGACCGCTTATAAAACACTAATACGACCTATTCTTAAGTACTGCTCGTGCATTTGGGCCCCTATCAGGTCGGATTGAGGGAGGACATAGAAGCAATTCAGAGGTGGGCTGCTAGATTTGTTACTGGTAGGTTTGATCGTCACGCGAGTGTTACGGAAATGCTTTAGGAACTCGGGTGGGAGTCTCTGGAGGAAAGGAGGCGTTCTTTTCGTGAATCGCTACTGAGGAAATTTAGAGAACCAGCATTTGAGGCTGACTGCAGTACAATTTTACTGCCGCCAACTTACATTTCGCGGAAAGACCATAAAGATAAGATAAGAGAGATTAGGGCTCATACAGGGGCATATAGGCAGTCATTTTTACCTCATTCTGTTTCAGAGTGGAACGGGGAGAGAAGATGCTAGTTGTGGTATGAGGTACCCTCCGCCACACACCATATGGTGGATTGCGGAGTATGCATGTAGATGTAGATGTAGAATGGTCATTGAGAAGATACTGTGGTAGCCCTTGGTTCATCATGGTGGTAAATTGATCAACAGTCGCTCTTCTATTTGCTTGTACACATCTCTGCAGCCATCATTCACAGCTATTATCTGCGGCCTATGGTGCATCACAGTTGCCTTGGTGTCAGTTTTGGATAGCACCATTTTGCCAAGCACGGTATACTTTAACTAGGGCGGCATGCAAACAGTTTGCAAACTTAGCAATTTTGGATATGCTCCCAGCCTTCGCTTGAAAGCCAATGGTCATGCCCGTTTGGACGTCAGATAAATTGCTCATTTCCACATTATGACAATGACTGCATTGTTTTCTGCATCTCCTGACATCATCATCATCATCATCATCATTTAAGACTGATTATGCCTTTTAGCGTTCAGTCTGGAGCATAGTCACCGTTATAAAATTCCTCCGTGATCCCCTATTCAGTGATAACATTGGTGCCTCTTCTGCTGTTAAGCCTATTACTTCAAAATCACTCTTAACCAAATCCAAGTACCTTCTCCTTGGTCCACTCCGACTCCTCCTACCCTCTACTGCTGAACCCATGAGTCTCTTGGATAACCTTGTTTCTCCCATGTGTGTAACATGACCCCACCATCTAAGCCTGTTCGCCCTGACTGCTACATCTATAGAGTTCATTCCCAGTTTTTCTTTGGTTTCCTCATTGTGGACACCCTACTGCCATTGTTCCCATCTACTAGTACCTGCAATCATCCTAGTTACTTTCATATCCGTAACCTCAATCATATTGATAAGGTAACCTGAATCCACCCAGCTTTCGCTCCCATACAACAAAGTTGGTCAAAAGATTGAACGGTGCACAGATAACTTGGTCTTGGTATTGACTTCCTTCTTGCAGAAGAGAGTAGATCGTAGCTGAGCGCTCACTGCATTAGATTTGCTACACCTCGCTTCCAGTTCCTTCACTATGTTGCCATCCTGTGAGAATATGCATCCCAAGTACTTGAAACCGTCCACCTGCTCTAACTTTGTTCCTCCTATTTGGCACTCAATCCGTTTATATCTCTTTCCCACTGACATTACTTTCGTTTTGGAGATGCTAATCTTCAAACCATATTCCTTACATTTCTGATCTAGCTCTGAAATATTACTTTGCAAACTTTCAATTGAATCTGCCATCACAACTAAGTCATCCGCATATGCGAGACTGCTTATTTTGTGTTCACATATCTTAATCTCACCCAGCCAGTCTACTGTTTTCAACATATGATCCATAAATAATATGAACAACAGTGGAGACAGGTTGCAGCCTTGTCTTACCCCT
This sequence comes from Schistocerca americana, assembly GCF_021461395.2. Classification (NCBI taxonomy): domain Eukaryota; kingdom Metazoa; phylum Arthropoda; class Insecta; order Orthoptera; family Acrididae; genus Schistocerca; species Schistocerca americana. Next base: position 147,419,819 of record NC_060128.1, read on the forward strand.
GAAACTACTCTGAACCAGGAACTCAATTTACTGTCAACTCTAACTGCTGCCTGACTATCTATGTAAAGACATAGACATGCTTTATAAATACTGTTGACTCTTAGTGCTGCCACCTGCAGCCTGTAATGGTTATTGCTCGTTGGCATCAAATACAGGCAATGGTCACATTAACGTGATTGGACCATGTAGAATTCAAATAGGCCTACAGCAGTGAAAACTGAACCAGTAACCTTGCAATTATGACTAGAACACTATGCGCAAAGCTCCAAGTGGTTGTATCGGAAGGTTTGTAATTTTTTCCATTTAACAGCACTCATAAACCATCAATCTTCAAACGTGGTTCCTTCAAGTGCTTTTCGATGAATGCATTGCACTGTTCTAGTAAACTGATGTCCAGGCAGTGACTACAAATTGTATTAATATGAAGAAAGTCGATGACGGCCATTCTGTAACATTAATTTGTATGATATAGTTTTTATACAACCATACTTCTGTAACATCTCTTATAAATACTCAAGAATATAAGAACAGATAAAAACATATTTACAAATGGTGAACTAATTTACTGAAAGAAACAGGACACACAGTAGTTACCTGGTTATGGGACAGAGGTTCTTGTGATGAGGGCGTGGCTTGTTACTGGTGAACACGCTTTGGAAGACAGGCTCGTCTGAAAAAGTGATAAACGTCCTCTCATACTTCCCCTCGACTTGGGTGAGTCTTTCTGGCACAGATTTTTTTTCTTTTCCAGACTCGTCTGCTGAGCTGTCATCTGGAGTTTCGACTATGATGTCCATTTCGTTGTCATCTTTCTTGTCATCTTTCTTGTCTTCTTTCTTGTCATCTTTCGCTTGACTGTCGACCTTGTCTGGATCGACCTCCTCTTTGACCTTCGTGAGAGGGATGGCCAAAGGAGATGTAGGAGGATCCTGTTTTGGTGTAGCTGGATCTTCTTTTGTTTTGACATTTTCACTGGAACTGGATGAAAAACAAATCCAAATAAATCCTTTCGGTGTGCATCTCTAACGGTCTGTGTCACTATAGACGTTAAAGACAGACAGAAAAGGTGAACACAGTCAAAATAAGTGTAATCAAAACAATGTGAAAAGAATTCAATGAATTCAAAACTATCTCCCCCCCCTCCCCCCCCCCCCCCCCCCCCAGAGCTGACAACAAACCCTGACATAAAGTCAATAAATGGACCTTGTTAATCTATCCAGTCATCCAGTGACTGTACTTCTACCCAACTGAAGAGGTAAGACCAAGATACCGAGTTCACTCTTCCAACATTGTTTCATCCTGGAAGGATGTAAAATAAATTTTGGTTTCAATCACTGATAAAATGCAGATACTGAGATAAAAGATTGTAGAACAGAAAATCAAGTAAAATTGCTCAACAGTGGAAAGGCATCTGGACCCAACAATATATCTGGATGAGTCTATGGGTACTGTGCTGAAGAATTTGATATTGTTCTTGCAGTACGTTATTGGAAGTCACTGAAGTAACAAAGTGTTCCAAACTGATTGGAACAATACACAAATATTTCTCATTTTTAATGTGGTTGCTGGACAGATGCATATAAGTAGAAGCTTATACAAGGCTGTAAATTAGTGAAGTGATTTAACAGATTTTATATAGCTATATTATTTGACAAATTGTCACAGAGCTTTGCATACACACAGAAATACCCAAAAAGTTTTTTTTTACGTAAGTGCTCCATCATATGTGGGTCCCCCCCCCCCCCCTCCGCCAATTCTGCAGACATTAAGTCGATAATCAAGTTATCCCCACATTCAGTGCACAATGTCCTTATCAATCTGTTCAAAAGCACAGACGATGCGAGCTCACAGTTCTCATGGGATTATTGGCAGGGGAGGCATGAACATAAAATCTTCACATAAACTCACAGAAAAAAATGTATGAAGCCTCACCACAACCTAGCCACTGGTTTCTGACTGTCATTGGGAGTCAAGGCTTGTAGCAACTGCACACAGTAAGGCTTCAGCTTCAGCCATTTCCTTAAGATCAAATTGCGCATACCATCGCTGAATGGAGTTGGCACTTAATGGATCTTCGTTAAACTTCGTTCTGAAGTGTTGCTGCACTGTTATAGCAGACTGATGTGAAAGTATTTCCAACACAACAATACACTTTCTTGGCACCTGTTGCCATCTTGCCTAACTGTTCAATGCTGTGCTCTTGTTGCAGAAATCTGAAGTGTGGGTGCAACAATACAAAACTTTTTGAGTTTTTCTATATGAGTGTTGAGATTTGTGACAATATTTCCATAAATGTTGCTGCAGCGGATTTATGAAATTGCTTCAGTCATTTATAATAACTTTGTACTGGAAAGGACAATTTGTAGAACACGTATTACATTTGTGTGACGTTACAACCATTTCCATTACTGAAAATTTCCTTTGTATAAATCAAAATTAAATCCAAAATGCAGACTTGTGTAGCTCAGCTCGCCCTGTCCACCTGTGAGAGGTAGCATGCCCTAGATAATAGCATCCACGATCAGTAAAACATTCCTCAATTTTCAGAAAGTGTTTGATACTGTTCCACACGTCACCTAGAGAAAAAGGTTTAGGCTTGTGCATAACTTGGCAGTATTTTTGTTTTGCATGCTGGTATTCTGGTTGTTATGGCTTTATTTATCGATTGTTACTTTTTATTTGTAGTTCACTGTTGCTAGTTGTGTTTACAAGTTGTCATTTTGTCACCTGGAAATAGTGAGTGGAGCTGTGGACACTAGCAAATGGAGTGCAAAGTGGAAAAATCAGAACATTTCTGACATATTTTTTTGTTTGGGTTCAATAGAGGGGTGAAGCAGCAGAGGCAGCCAGAAACATTTGTCATGGAGAAAAATGCCATTCAACAGAGCATGGTAAGAAAGAAAATGGTTTTCTCATTTCAAGGAGGATCCTTATGACATTAGTGAGTCTCCACATTCAGGAAGACCTTCAGCTTTAATGAAGTTTTCCGGAACGAAATGTTTGCTCTGCAGCGAAGTGTGCACTGATATGAAACTTCCTGGAAGATTAAAACTATGTGCCGGACTGAGACTTGAAACTCGGGACCTAGGCCTTTTGCAGGCAAGTGCTCCACTGACTGAGTGACCCAAGGATGACTCACAACCAGTCCTCACAATTTCATTTCTGCCAGTAGGAGGTGAAGGTTGTTTAAATGCACTAATCCTCAACAATCCACGTCAGTGTACTCGAGAACTGGCAAACGTGATGAACTGTGATCGTTCCGTCATTGTAGTTGTATGCACTGGGGAAGATTCAAAAATTGGGTGTATGGGTACTGCATGTGCTAAGCCAAAATCACAAAAATCAGCAAGTGGCCATATGTGCACCTCTGCTTACTTGTTATCAATTGGCTAATGAACAACACCGACCATGCCTATCCAGTATCGTTACTGGTGACAAGAAATCGTGTCTTTATGCTAACATAAGGAAAAGAAAGGAATGGCTGAGCAGCAACTCCCCGAAGAAAGGCATGCGTGCATCCACAAAAGATAATGTTATACATCTGTAAGAGCAGCGACAGAGTGGTGTACTACAAATTGCTTCCCTGAGGTGTAACAATCACTGCTGACATTTACTGTCAACAACCGAGACATCTTGTAGACGCAATCCAACAAAAATGACCAGGAAGACTGTGTGAAGTGATGTTATTCCACGAGCAATGCCCGCCCACGTTCTGCTAGACAGACAAAAAAACACTATACAGGGGTTGAGTTGGGAAGTCATTCCAAACCCACCTTATTCACCTGATCTTGTTCCCTCCCTCAGATTTTCACCTTTTTCACTTTCTCCTTTCTCTCCGAACATGGCTCGACAAGTTCTTCGTGTCAAAACAATGTGATTTCTACAGTCGTGAAATTGAAAAGTTACCCCAGCATTGGCAGAGACTGTTGTTAACAGCGAAGGAGAATATGTAATGGATGTCTGAAGTCTCTCTTATGTGTATTTGTTGTGTTTATTAAACTTATGGAAAAATGCTACCCAATAGCTACAGCGAATTTATGAAATCGCTTCAATCATTTGTAATAAACTTGTACTGCAAATGTCTATTTGTTAGAGATTTACTGCACAGGTATTATGCTTGTGTGTTTGTTATGACCATTTTTGCGACAGAAAATCTCCTTTATATAAATCAAAATTGAATCTAAAAAGCAAAATGTTGCGAAGTTCAGCTTGCCTTGTCCATGCCTCGATAATGGCACCCAGTGGCTCTAGACCACATGACAGAAATCCATAAAATTGTTAAACACCATAAATCCGTACAACTCCAAGTGTGTCTACAAGCATTTATTTGAGGCTTCAGTCAGTTGAGCTAAGTTATGGTGCTGTAGTACCACAGGACACACGGAGTCACTTTTGTGTAATACAAGGGGTATTTGAAATCTGTTCATCTGATGTCAACAAACTGAACTATAGGGTAAAACTGTGAAGCTCAATACCGTAAAAAATTGTCTTCTATCTATCCTTTTGATGTTAATGAATCACCTTCACGTGTTATGTTGATAATACTTGTCAGCATAATGATGATTTAAAACTGAAACTAGTAAAACATAATAAAAATAATTAATATAATATTAATATAACAGCTTTGGCAGTTTTAAGATATGTTTTCTGAATCAATTAAAAACTATGGAGAACTCCCCGTTTTAAATAAACATTGGTTGGGTTTGGATCTCACCTATCAACTGTAAATACAGTTGAAGCTTTGGTGAATAATGTATAGTAAGGGTATGAAAAAAGGCCATTGATGTCTGGAACACTTACTGATTTAAGCAAAGAACTTGGCTCAGTATCACGACATAATGGTCAAAAAATTAGAATACTATGACACTGCGATAATTCACTCTGTTTATTCAAATCTTATCCATGCAATAGGTCACAGCTTGTTTATGCAAATATGCAGAGTTCAACAATACTCACAATAAAAAGAAAAATATCCCAAGACTCTGTCCAATTGTCTACATTAATTACTGTTTGAATTTTCCACTGTACAAGAATGTACTAAATGCGGATGCTATGGCTCAAATAACTGCAGCAGAAAATTTACAAAGTTTAAAACGTAACAACAAATAAATGGTGCAAATGACTAATAACAGGTGTCAGGAAATAATTAGTCACAGGTGTCAGGCCAATCAGCTGTGCATTAACCAGACAAAAGCAGGAGAAATAATCTTTGGTCTCACAGTAATTAAAAATGAAAATAAGACAGTGAAATTACTTGGATTGGTCATAGATCAAAAACTGTCTTGACAAGGGCACAAAAATTATCTGTGCAGCAAATTAAGTTGTGTACAATTTTAATTGTATTTGGCATAACCCCCCCCCCCCCCCCCCCCCAGGAGTTCAATGTATTTTCAGATGGCATAAAAATGCAACTAGATGTATTAGGTTTAGCAACCAGAAAGTATTGCAGAAACTACTTCAAATGTCGCAGAATTATGACAATGCCTTGCCTGTATGTGTATAACGGTTTGAAATATGTTAGAGAAAATCTGGAAAAACTCAACATCATATGTGATGAGCATAAACATAATACTAAAAACTTGTTGGATTTGCCTTCCTCAGAACTTGGTATAGTTCATAATCACTGTAAGTTCCTAAGCACAAAATTCTTCAATAAGTTACCATACTCCGCTTGTACAGTACCACTAAATAAATATAAGAGCATATTGCAAACTAGACTAAAATACAATGAATTCTATTCAGTTGAAGAATTGCTAGAAAATAATCATTCTAATATGAGGGTTGATTCGAAAGTAAGGTTTCCAAACAGGTAGATCCACAAGGAAAGAAATTGGTCAAAATTTGGCAACACTGTCGTGTACGGCAGATCCCCCATTCTCAGTCACAACCTTCTCCGTTTCTCTCCACTGCTCAGTGTTTGCCAAGCAGCTAACTCCATTGAAAACTGGGTAGTGTGAAAACCATGCAGTTATCTGGTTTTAACATGTGGAAGGGGTCCCACCATGCAAAATTGTGCAAAGTCTATTGCAAAAAGTTTATGACTGTTTAGTGCATCCACAAATGATGTAGGGAGTTCACTGTTGGCCACGTGGACATTCATGATGAAGACCAGAGCAGAAGACCCTCCATTTCAGACGAGACTGACACAAATATTCAGAGACTACTGCTTGAAGATCAAATGATCACCATCTGTGAACTGGCTCTTCAGGTTCCTGAGACTTCTGCTAGCTCAGCTCAGAGAATTTTGTCTGAAAAATTGTCGTATCACGTGGTGTGCATGTGGTCGGTCCCATGAATACTTAAAGAAGAAAACAGGAGGCAACATGTCAACTGTGCCCATTAATTTATTCAACACCTGGAAAAAAGAGGGAGGAACTGTTGATCTCAATCATTATGGGTGTTGAAAAGTGGATGTTTCATGTCATATCTGAAACAAAACATCAGTCATGCAAATGGTGCCACTTATTTTCATCCAAGCCAAAAAAATTTAAATAAATGCAGTCTGCTGGCAAAGAGACAGTGACTATGTTTTGAGATCATATAGAGATATTGCTGACTGACATTATGTCACCTGGAATGACGATAAATTCTGACAGGTATTGCAACACATGAAGGAAACACAGACAAATGATCCAGAACCACTGCAGAGGAAAACTGAGCAATGGAATGATGCTGTTTTACAAAAATCCCATGTCTTTCATCAAACCCAAGATTTACTGAAAGGATTTGGCTGGACTGTCATTTCCCATCCCCTCCCCATACAGTCCAGACCTAGCCCCTATGATAATTAGTTATTCCTAAAATTAAAGGAACACTTGGATGGACCACACTTGCGGACCAACAATGAAGTCAAACAAGAGACTATTGGGTTGGCGGTGGAGTACTGCGACATGGGGATACAATGATTGGAGTATGGTCTCCAAAAATGCTTGGACAGAAATGATGATTATGTAGAAAAACAGATGAATGTTTAACAAGGCGGTGGACAAGAAAAAAAATATTTCCAGGTCAGAGGAACGTAGATTTTTTTTCTCTTTAAGTGACAATATACTTTCCCTCAGTAATGTAAAACTTATCAATCCTTTGAATGGTACAGGTTTTATGCACCTACGTACAACTTCCTGGCACTTGGGAAACAACACACAGCAAAAAACAATGTGTTTTGGAAAGATCTTTGATGGGCAGCAACATGAACATTGCATATTTTTGTGTTAGGAAAGTATAAATATGGAGTCCACCAAATTCAGCACCGTAGCTTCTGAAACACTAAAATCGTGATGGTTCTGGACAATGTGCTTTTGTCAGCCAATCATCTCTCATGCTATGTGATCTCACCAGCCAATGACAGCAGATATTCATAACATAGGGTACATGATGTGGTCAGCCAATAGAAACACCACTGTTAAGTAGCATGAATGCACATGGTTTGAATTAATATACATACAGTACAGCTACATGAAAAGCTAAGCTTTCACTTAGCATTTTCTTTTGAAGGATAATTATACTTCTTACCATTAAAAATTTGTCAGTGTACTTTTAAATAACAGTATAAATCGCTTGTCTTTTGGGCCTCATTTTTAAGTTGCTGGTCCTCAAAGTGTTAGTTTTGAATGAGAGTCGAATGCCTCATGGTTTAAGTAATTCATCACATATTCTCACACATAAAATAATTCGCCTTGCATAAAAGAAATTCACAATATTCTTCCGCAATTAAGAAATGTACACAGTTGTGATGTCATGCTCATCAAAAGCACTTTGTTGTTATGAAGTATTGCATAGTCTTGGTCCTAAAGCCTTTCATACATTTTGCTGTTGGCAGATGCACATGTATCCACTGTGTTTCATTGTTGTAAATGGCTCATTTTCTTTGCAATTAAAGTTTTATTTCCATGTCATTTTCTAGTTTATGTTTCATTGCTGCAATATTATTCTGCAGAGCAGCGGACTAACATAAAATTCTTCGTTAGAGTATCAGTTCTTACCAGCCAAAATTATAAAATTTAACTGAAACTAAAACAATGAAAAATCTCCAGGTTTTCCCATATTTCCCAGCTGTCCCAGGTCATATACATCCTGCTTAAGGTTTAAAATAACGCATGTGCCTATGAAAATAAAGAATGCTTCCTATTTCTGAAAGAATAAAGGGGCTTATTTTTGAATCAATCACATCAACCACATACATTGTTTTCTCAAAGAAAATCTTTTAGTTCTTAAATAAGCGAGTTATTTTCTGTTTATGTAATTGATTATTTTATATAAAACTTGACTGCACTGTAAACTCTTGTGAAGCCAACAGTATGAAAAATACTGACAGACACATAAAGATTCTGATTCTATAAAGCAATCTAGGATTAATTCTAGTGAGCACATTTAACAGTAGTTGTAATTTGTTGTTAGTATTCTTTAAGGAGATACATTGCAAGGCAGCTTCTGACTGTTAATGTATAACTTGAATTTAAGAGACAGAGTTTCTGGCTTTCAGTACTGCTCATAGACACATATAAAACTACACACACCGTCGTATCTTTTGGAACTAATAGTTCCTTCCTCAAGAAGGAGAGTTTGGGCAATGTTTGCAATGAAGGATAGCTCACTTAGACCTACTCTCTCTGATCTCCTCATCCCATGGTCTGAGTGAACTACCCTTCCTTTTCAATTTTCCCAAACCTAACCCTCTCTCCTTCCCAAGAAAGGAACCATTACTCCCAAAAGCTAGGACAGAGTTGTCACTTTTGCATGTGTCTAATGGCAGTATTGAAATTTCACTGACTAAAGACAAGTATTATCTAACAATTTAGTCTCATAATTTGACAGTTACCTCAACTGAATTTTCTTTTTGACATAATCTATAACTTGACTGTTTCCACGTTCCTGAAGGCTCTCTACGATGCTATTTACACTTGACGATTTACACTGTGTGTGAATTAACAAATGAATGATTCTATATGTTACGCTTCTTTTTATTTTGTTTTAAAATATTACCAGTTTTGAAATCTCCACAAATTTATGATGTCCAAATCTGAGCAAACAAGACTGTTTTCCTATGGAACTTCTTATTACAGTGTATTAATAAACAATGACATGAAAGAGCAGCACTACTTAAGAAGCGAGTGAGACAGGATTGTAGCTTATTCCCAACATTATTCAGCCCGTACACTGAGAAGACAAACTTCAACTAAAGCAAAACAAAGATAATGGAATGTAGTCAAATTAAATAAGGTAATGCTGAGGGACTAAGATTATGAAATGAGACACTTAAAGTGGTAGACAAATACAGTGAAACCCCTAATTTACGTTTTCGTGCGGTCCAAACTTAAGATACGCAAAACTGAGGAAAATGTTAACCCCCCCCCCAAAAAAAAAAAAAAAAAATTGTGAAAACACATGTAAAATCGCAATCCTCTCTAATATTTTGTACAAAATCTGTCTAAGTGAAGAAAATTAAATCAATAATACAATGCTTATACAATAATTTGTGGTAAAGAATTTCATCGGTTTTATCACAATGTGTGACAGCACGAAAAAACTCATTAAAAAACTGAAATTGGTATTTGGGTACAAGGTAATCAAGCTGCTTTCCAACATGCTACAGCTACATACTATACATTCAAAACACATGTTTTTGAGAGATCATCCTTTGCGCTCACTCAGAAAAAAAGCAGAAATTGATGAATATGTTGAATTAAACCAAGAACATCACAGCAGCTAAGTGGTTAAACCATAAGCATAAATACGTCCATCTGTTTAATGGCATACTTTGTCAACATTGCTGGTGTTGTTTAATTCTTTTCTTACAAGCCACACTTCATATGTTCACAACTAATAAAGTGTTATTTTAAGCTTAATGAGAGAAACAGAGATGTGAAAAATGCGTTTACTTCCCCAACTGACATTAAAAGATAACTAGAAGTTGGTTCAGTGAATTTCTGTACACTGTGTAAAATGTAAATTTGAAAGAAAGCTCAGGTGCTACAGTTTCGCATCATGCCCTCTATCACTGCTGCCAATCTTTAATATCTACAGTGTGTGGGGTGTGTTGTGCAAAGTACATACATGAATAGTGTTATATCCTAGCCAGTAATGCTACCCGAGCCCGCTGCCAAAAGGTTGGCAGCATCAAAGTCCGGACGCCGTCCGCATAAGCAGCGCCAGCGAGACAGGAGATCGCCGCAAGTCTGCGCGCGCCACCGCTGGCTTCTGGCTTCTTAAGCGCTGGAGTCGCGAGCGCTAGGACAGTTCTGTATTCGCCGCTCAGTTGTATACTCGCCACCGAATTGTGTACTTGCTAGTCAGTTGTGTGTTCATCGCAGCAGAGTTGTTGTTTGTCCTCAGCCGATGCTGACCTAGCCGCTCCGACTCGAACTAGACAGATTTCTGTAGACACGGAGTTCACTACTGTGTTTCTGTATCTGCGTTAATAAAGATAAGTACCGACTTTTATTTAATCAGAGTGTTTGGGTTTTCATCTTTCTGTTCACTGTTCCAGCGGACCGGTCGGCCCGCTATTAAAAGTGTGGCGGTGACTTCGTAAGCCGTTTCTACAGGGAAGTATTTGTCGCTACGAACGCCGCCACAAAAAATAGTGTATGTAGTTGTTGCAACTGTGTCATGTCAGATTTGAACACAAACATCTTTAAAATGTGCTATCACAAAACCGTTGTTCTATTTCCATGTGACTCCTCTGTCATAGCACATCATCTGCATGAAAAGTATATCTTCAGCACTTCACAAAATGCTTTTACTCTTATTTGCACTCCTGCCCTAGAGGGCCACTCCCACTATCCACACATCCAGTAGGTGAGAGAATTTTACATGTGTTAGTGTGGTGTGATTGCTGTGCTGGCTACTGGGTGACTTAAAAAGTCACCAGCCAATAAGAGTTCAATAGCCAGGAATGGGCGATGTTTTCTTGATTATGACCGAGAATATTCTTTCAGACTCAGTGTTTGAATTTAAAAGGTTGACGACTGATATTGTTGCTGAACACAGTACATTGGAAATACATGCAAAAAGATGAGACTGAGTTATAAGTGGCACATTAAAAGATGGTGGTTAGGCCCCTTTGTCAAGTATCGGCTCAGTTCAGAACACTTCATGTCGATGCTCTTGTTTTTCCATTACCACTGCAACCTAGCAGTAGTTGTATCATAATTGCATGGTGAAGCTAAATGTTGCAAGTTGTGTTGGCAACACTTATCATTGATTATATCAGCATTCCTGTCTCTCATCTCCCCTCTTCACAACGGCCGAAAATATTCCCTTAATTCTGCCTCCTCCTGTGATGCGAACCACCCGTCTTTCGAGCCACTTATAACTTGTTCGGTCACATCAAACGTCAACAGTATGAAAACAGGATGAAGTCAAGTGAAATGTCGAGTAATAACTTAAAATCGAAGTAAACCTTACTAGGAAGAAATGTAAAATTGGGGAATTTTTATCATTGATGTTATGGATTTTTCACAGAAGCTACAAATTTACGGTGCAGAACTTCGAAAAATGTAAAACTGGAGAATGTAAAATCAAAGTTTCGCTATTTGGGCAGCAAAATAACTGATGATGGGTGAAGTAGAGAAATTTGTTAGCATCGAATATTGATTGAAGTGTATCTTTTCTGAAAGTATTTGTCTGGTGTGAAACATGGATGATAAACAGTTTACACAAGAAGAAAAGAGAAGCTTGTGAAATGTGGTGCTATACAATAATGCTGAATATTACACAGGTACATCATGTAACTAATGAGGAGGTACTAAACAGAAGCAGAGAGAAGGAATTTGTGGCACAACCAGATTAGAAGAAGGGATCGACTGATAGGACCCATTCTAAGATATCGTGGTATCACCAATCTAGTACTGGAGGGAAGTGTGGGGGGTAAAAATTGAAGAGGGAGACCAAGAGGTGGATACAGGAAGCAGATTGAGAAGGTTGCAGGTTGCAGTAGTTATTCAAAGATGAAGAGGCTTGCACAGGGTAGGGTAGAATGGAGAGCTGGATCAAATCAGTTTTTGGACTGAAATAAAAGCTTTGTGGTTTGCCAGTGACACTGTAATTCTGTCAGAGGCAGCAAAGGACTTGGAAGAGCAGTTGAATGATGTCTTGAAAAGAGGTTATACGATGAACATCAACTTGTGGAATGTAGTCGAATTAAGTCAGGTGATGCTGAGGATATTAGATTACGAAATAAGACACTAAAAGTAGTAGACGAGTTTTGCTATTTGGGCAGCAAAATAACTGGTAATGGCCAAGGTAGAGACAATGTAAAATGCAGGCTACCAGAAGAACAAAAAGCATTTCTCAGAATGAAGAATTTGTCAACATCCAATAGCAATTTAAGACCACATCTGTAGCTGAGTGGTCAGCGTACATAGTTGCCATGTGGAGGACCTCGGTTCAATTCCCAGAACTGCCACAGATTTTTCCTTGGTGGGAGGACTGGAATGGGGTGCACTCAGCCTCACGGTGCCAATTGAGGAGCTACTTGACTGAATAGTAGCAGCTTCACTCACTGGAAAATCTGAAAAACGGCTAGGAGAGCAGTGTCCTAAACACATACTCCTCCACAGCACTTCCACACGAAGTCACAAGACAGAGGACGGCTCGATGACAGGTAGACCACCCTTGGTCCTTCAAGTCAATTTAAGTGTCAAGATATCTTTTCTGAAGATATATTTCTGGAGTGAGGGCTTGTAAAGAAGTGAAGTGTGGAAATACGCAGTTCAGACAAGAAGAGAAACTTTTGAAATGAAGTGCTGTAGGAAAATACTAAATACGAGATGGCACAACTTGACTAAAAGAAGGGATCAGTTGATATGCACACAACACTAGGCATCAAGGGATAGTCAGTTTGGTTCAACATCATCACCAGAGCACATAGGAATGGTGGCAGATGAACTGGCATGGGTAGCACAGCAAAATAATGCAGATACCTGCCATGGAATGCACACGTGATGAGTAGTATGGGCAGACCTGCTGACACTGGTGTTTACCTGTGGCAGTATCTGTGCAGGTCAGTGCTTATGCTGAATTCAACTACCGCAGTCACTGTCTTGCACACTGTGTCAAGTGTTGTCGCCGAGTCCTCAGTTGGCCTGTGCCTGCCGTGTGCTGAGTTATTGCCGTACACATCTCTATGAGGTTCTGGACCTTCTGCTTCCTGTCGACTGACTCACACAGCGAGTTGAATTTCCTGATGGGGTTCTGTTCCCCGGCTAGTACTGAGCCACCATAGGGCTGTGAAATACCCACACTGACCCTGTACTGTAGCAGAATTGTTATGTCTTGTGCAGGTACTAAAGGAAGTAACTGTGCAGAGTAAAAATTGTATGGGGAGAACACGGCTTGAAAACAGTAATCAGTATCAAATAGATGTAGCTTGCAGTAGTTATGCAGAGATAGAGAGGCTTGCACAGGACAGAGTAGTGTGGAGAGCTGCATCAAACCAGATTTCAGACTGAAGACAACACCATTAATGTGCAACTGTTTTTCTACCTCAAACTAGTTCCTCAAGGTGTTAGAAATTCCAACTTCTTTGATCATCTCACTTGCAGAAGCTAAGCAATTTACCACAAACAAGTTCTTGTGCTTTGCTATATGGGAACAATGGTCTAACTTCTGTGTAGCCTCTCTTAGAAGTCACATGGAGGGAAAGAATGCAGAAGTGTGTCACCAGAAACAGGCCCCACTTTGTAGGTGGCCAGACCTGACTGAATATATTTAAATTTAGAGCACTAGTTTCTTTTCTTTTGTGTCTGACATATTTTAGCAGACTGTAACAACACCTCAACTGACTTAATCGATTTTGATTACATTTATTCCAGCATAAGAACACAGTCAAAGGTTGGTAAAAGTAAAACAGTCATGCAGTGATACACCACCCAGCCTTGTGTATGAAATCCTGTTCACTATGGGCTGTACATAACACTTACTTACGATTTCTTATTTTTAGTAGTGTCTCACTTTTCTTTCTCCCCAATATTTCTTCATTTTTTACTCTGTTGTTTCACCAGTAAAGATTCTTCTGCATTTTCTGTTTTCTCTCTCTTGAAAACCCTCAAAGTTCTTAATTTTGGTTCAGTAGTTTTCTCTGTTTCTGATATCTTCTTCAGAAACATTAATTTTTTTCACCACTTTTTGTGTTCCATTGATAAAGTTATTTTTGTTGTTGATGTACTGAAGTATTTGTTTCATTTAGTTCGCTTTCCTCTATTCTTTTCACAGGTCCAAGGAAAATGGCACTTTTTTCCAGGTTGTGCCTGCAAGTTTTTGGATTTTTCTATAGAATTCTTTGTTGCTCCTTAATTCTAAGTATGTGACAAGGAATAATATACAAAAAATGGAAAAGAAAACTGAGAAGCTGTTAGACGATACTGAGTTTACCTTTAGGAAAGGGAGACACCAGAGGCAGTTGTGACACTGCAACGATAATGGAAGCAAGTCTGGAAAAATCAAAACATGTTCGTAGGATTTGTTCACCAAGAGCAAGCAACTGTCAATGTAAAATGGTGCAAGAGGTACAACATTCCTGGCAAAAAAAAAGGTGTAAGCTATAGGGAATGACAGGAAATACACAATATGTACAATAACCTGGCGGGAAAAATAAGAACTAAAGACAGAAGTGCTCAGATTAAAAATGGTGTAAGACACGAGGTGCAGTCTTTTGTCCCTACCATTTAATCTACACATCAAAGAAGCAATGAGAGAAATAAAAGGAAGTTTCATGAGTGGGATTAAAACATACAGTGTCAGGATATCAATGATAATATTCGCTGCTGGAATTGCCATCCTTAGTGATAGTGGTATAGAACTAACAGACCTGTTGAACTGAATGGATTCAGAATAAACCAAAGAAAAATAAAATTATGATAAATAGCAGATATGAGATTAGTGACGACTTAGCATGAAAACTGGAGAGCATGAAGTAGATAAAGAGAGGAATTGTGCTATCTTGTAAGCAAAATCCCACATGACAGATGAAGCAAGGAAGATATAAGCTGACTCGCAGAGGAAAAGAGGGTGTCCCCGCCAAAAAATAGTATCAAACATAGGCTTTAATTTGAGAAAGGAACTTCTGATATCTTATCCCCCTTTACCTTTGTATCTGCATTCCACTGAAAATACAAATCGTGTGTCTGTGTGCCATGTCTGGAAACAGGCTCATTCAATTCAATCATGGTTCTTGCTGTTAACAACAGTAATGCCCACCCCCTTCACCCTCAGGCTGGGATTCAGTACTCCTTGGTTTTTCTTCTATAGTAGTGTTAGTGGTACATTAACAGTGATACACAGCAGTAAGGATACGTTTAGTGATGAAGAGTTGGCCGATACGCATCTAACATACAGGTTCAGTGAGTGCAGTGGAAAATGACACGATGACACTATGCTGAGCTATTCCTGCAGTGAGTAGCCACATTGTAGATGTTCTGATTGTTGTGTTACTCTGTGTTTTGTGTTGTCCATGTTGGAGATTTCATCTAACTTGTTTTTACACTGCTGTGAATGTAGTTTCACATAAACAAAGGTATTGTACGTGGTGGAATGGGCCCTGTCTGAAACTGAATAAAATAATATAAACAGAGGTAAGTGGGATATAAACCTGTAACAAGCCACTGGGGACAATAGATCACTTATCTGCAAAATACTCTGAACATATTCCTCAACTTCCTCCAAAATTTTGTTGGTGGAACTAGGTTACCTTGTACAACACAAAAGGAGGTGAGTTAATGTAAGATGAACAGTCTGCTAAAGAGCAAACTAAAGCAGACTGCAACTGCTACTCACAGCAATAACAACAATGTAAACAGTAATGTTAAATATTTCTTGTTTGTTAACATGGCATCTGTTCCCCTTACCTATTCTGTTCATTAACAGTTTCAGGATTCTCTTGCTTCAGTTGTATCACCCTTATCAGCGGCATTGTTACAGAGTGGTAGCGAATCATCGGTCCAACAAATGCCTTCTTAACGGCACGGGCCTTCTTCTTCTCGAGTTCCAATTTCTGGTGCTTCTCTGCAAAAGATTTATCACAGAAATAAAACATCGAAAAACTCTTCAACTATTTCCACATTCTTCTCAAAATATTTATTCAGCTGAAAGAAAACACATAGTTATTACACTGTATTACCGATTATACAAAGTGGCCAAGATAAAAAAGGCCTCAAGTTATATTGAACGTCATATTTGAAGCTATCTGAGTGTTGTTATTTCTTAATGCTAGGGCAGCACTTGAGTGCAGTCATGTGATATCGAGCCGCAGTTTAGTGATCAGTGTTGCATCATCAAAAGTCAGTTTGAAGTTTGTTGTGAATATAGTGCTGCAGAATGGCTTTTTCAATCAAACAACGAGTGTTTCTTGTTGAAACTTCTCTTGAGTGTGAATCGTTTAAAATGTTGGATGAAAGATTTGTGATGAAATATACGGAGACAGCTGCTCTTCCACGAACTGTTGTGCAGAAATTAATCATTAAATTTAGAGCAACAGGTTCAGTCACTAACATCAAACATAACTTCGTAACGAAAGTTTGTTATTGAACGTGTTCACGAGATAATGGTAAGAAGTCTAAGGAAATCAATTAAATGTCTATCCTCCTAACTAAACATCAAACGCACGTCATGCCAGAATATGCTGAAGCTGTTATATATACAAGCAAACAAAGTAAGAGTGATGCAAGCATTAAAATCTGAGGATTACACAGAATGACAGCACTATTGCGAATTGTTACTCGCGCATGTCGCTCACGGTTATCTGGATCCAAATCTTTGCTTCAACTCTGACGAAGTGTGCTTTCACTTTAGCTGGTATGTGAACTCTCAAAACACACACCATTGGTGAAGAGACAATACCAGGGTGCCTCTGCATGATTCGAAAGTAGGCATTTCATGTGTAGTTTCAGGCCATTGTATTGTAGACCTCATTTTCTTCAACAACACCGTGAACTGTCAAGCGTATGTAATGAGATTGTTGCAACCATTCACAGCATAGTTAGCTGAGGAAGAACGAGAGTATGCATTTTTACAGCAAGATGGCATTACGGCGCAGATTTCACAGTTTTCAAAATCATATGTCCATCAAGCTTTCAGAGAAGGATGTTCAGTTTCCAAAGGTTTATAGCTTCCCAGATTGCTTACTCTGTCTACCTATGATTTTTATTTGTGGGGTATCTTAAGGGGTTAATTCTACAGTAACAACCCCCCAAACAATTGAAGAGTCAAAAACAAACATTCACAATGTGATTGTGGAAATCACACCAAATGAATTGGTAAAAGTTTCCAGAAACATGTTGAGACGTGGTGAGTTGGTATTGAAGTTTATGGTGAACATTTTCAGCATCTCATGTGAGCTATTGACCTACTGACTGTACAGTGTGTTGGTTTTCATAATAATAATAATAATAATAATAATAATAATTTACTACTCTGTATCTGTACATACAATAAACGAGTGAACTGTCTGTATGTTGTTTGTAAGAATGGGACCTTTGGCCACCCTGTAGTAGTACAGCCACCATCGCCATGTCATTTTACTGCCTTGACAGGATTGTATTAATAAATTATTGCATACTGTTAAAAATCACAGATGTATTACATGGTGCTGCCAATTCCAGCTGCTGTTACGGCAGATAAATGATCTGAAACTGGTTGCTATGTCCACCACAACCAGTAATACAGTTAAATAGCTGGAGTGCCTATATTGTTGGTGACACCCCAAATCGATTTCGGCTTCCCGACCAGTATTCGGTTTTTACTGTGGAGCGTAAGCTGTTCTCCAGGCTGTCCAATACATCCGTCGCCATCAGCGGATACAGTATGTTATCTGCTCAGATTCGCTCAGCTCTCTTCTCAGTCTCCAAGCTCTCTAACCTGTCCACCCCTGGTCCACCGGATTCAGGACTGCCTCCACTTGGGGGGCGTCTCTGTGGTGTTCCTCTGGATCCCAGGACATGTTGGTATCTGTGGAAATGAGGCAGCTGATATAGCGGCCAAGGCTGCAGTCTCCCTTCTTCAGCCTGCTATTCGCATGATTCCCTTCGCCGATCTATGGAGTGTTTTATGTCGTCGTGTTGCTCTTCTATGGCACGTACATTGGTCGACACTTCCCAATAAAAATTGCGGGACGTGAAAGCTCTTCCCTTTGCTTGGACCTCTTCCTCCCGAACTCATCGTCGGGAGGAGGTAATTTTAGCTAGACTCCGGGTAGGGCACTGTCTTTTTAGCCATCGACATCTTTTAAGTGGCGATCCTCCCCCACTCTGTCTCCACTGCTCTCAACTGTGGACGATGAGACACCTTTTACTCGAGTGCCCCTATTTTACTCCGTTACGCACCCGTCTACAGCTGTCACCTGATATATCTTCCATTTTAGCAGATGACATGCGCTCAGACGATCACATTCTCGAGTTTATTAGTGCCAGTGAGATGACGTCAGTCATTTGAAGCTCTTTTTGGGGTCAAACAACCCCCCTTCCATAGTGGTTTTTTAAGCTTTCCCTCTGATTTTAGTTTCACCACTTTTTTGAGTTTCGCTCCCATTGCTGCTGGTTTCCAGTTTCGTTTTTTTACTTTTTCCTAAGTCATAGACTGGGCGCTAGTGACTGTAGGAGTTTTGCGCCCTAAAAAAAAAAAAGAAAGTATTTTGAGGTTGAATAAACTTTCAGGGAGGGTTGAAGACTGGGGTTCAAAATTCATGTAGATGACGAGGTGATTGAGAGAGAGAGCTCGAGGTCAGATTGGTGAAGGGAATCAGATGAGCCCTTTTCAATGGAACCAATATTCAACTTAACACTCAGCATGTAGGTGACGGCTGTGCGGGGTAGCCGTGCGGTCTCAGGCGGTTTGCCACGGTTCGCGCGGCTCCCCCCCGTCAGAGGTTTGAATCCTCCCTTGGGCGTGTGTGTGTGTGTGTGTGTGTGTGTGTGTGTGTTTTTTTTTTTTTTTTTTTTTTTTTTTTTTTTTTTTTTTTTTTTTTTTTTTTTTTTTTTTTTTTTGGTAAGTTAGTTTAAGTTAGATTAAATGGTGTGTAAGCTCAGGGACCTTGACCTCAGCAGTTTGGTGCCACAGGAACTTGCTACAAAAATGTGGCTGACATAATATTATGGAACTTGTGGGAAATGAGAATGTGCAGTGGACATAATATTACATCATGCCAATTACGCTTATTTTCCAGTATCAAATGTATATTTAACAATACTATAAACTCTGTCAGATCTACAGGCTTTATAGTTTCTGCTGTGACTGCCAGATGATAGTAATGGTAAAAATTGGTTATTTCTGAAACATATGTTATGTCTCTTGTTTTGTAGGTAATGGTTGACATTCAAGTTCTCTCTTTGTCATGTGTTTTGCATGTTTATGAGTCGATTTTCTGTTGAAAATGTGAAGTGAAGAGAAAACATTTGAAGAAAATAATTTCCAAAGTCCTTGATGAGTCTACAGATGATGAAAACGAAATATTTGGTGACAATTAAGACTACATATCATCTGAAAATAGTAGTAATTTCAGGCTATTCAGAAGATCAGTGGCTGCATATGTTTATCACATTATTTTCACAGATTGTGTTGTTACAAAGGAGTCCCCTGCAGGTAAATCTGGACACGAATCTGAGCATATGACTCCAAAGAGTGTAATGTTAGACTATGTATCTCTACATCTTTCAATTTGTATCACACTGCATGCCACTATGAACACTGAATTTCACTTTGATCTTATGTTTTATGCGTTTCTTTAGATTTAAATTGGTTATGAAAGAAATTTAAACAGAAAGTTCATGTTTCCTTATGTATATGAATAATAGAATTCCTTTTTCAATTTATTTCTGCAATAATTAGCACTGAATTGAAGTTCATCTGTGTAACCAGATTTTACACTAGCAAAACCAAAACATATAGGATTCAAATATAGCTTTGAATAAAAAGTTTTTGGGTTTCCAGTCACATCAAGTGGTTAAAATCACATGAGCTTTTGGCCAAGCATTCCTTAGTCATTGTCAATGTAATTTTAATCACTCATCATTACCAGAAACCCAAGAACTTTTTATTCAATGTTACCACTGCAAGACACTGCATTCTTACAAATATAGCTTTTCCTGTTTACAATCTTAACATTTCTTGAAAAAAAAAAAAAAAGTATTTGGTAAAGTTGTAGAAACAAAGAGGATACACAAAGATGAGCTGTAAGCAGTACACCTAGCAATTAAAGGTGCCAATCTGCAGTTCTCACCCAGTGACAGGAGGTTCTCCTCCTCTGTGATCTTGGCTTCTTCCAGCAGCTCCTCCTGCGTCGGCTGGTAGAACTCCCAACTTCGAGGACCTTTACGCTTCCGCCTTCGACCCTCTTCATCGCGATCCTTCATCCTCTGTAACGTCGCTGCCGATTTTGCTAAAGTTGAACGCCGGATAGACTTCCTTTCTGAAATTGCGTATTTCAGTAATATTAGAAATCTCCTTGTGAATTGTTATAAAGAGGAAAAATATACATAAGAAATTACTCAGACACTTTCAATTTTTATGCTACAACAGTAGTACAAAACAAGTAATTTCTCAGGCATCAAGGACACAATTATAGCACAGCGCATTGTCGCCTACAGATAGCATAGTGACATAGCTACCAGAGCGCCATCTGTGTCCACCCTTTAACATGAAATGCTCACAACCAGAAGCCTCAGTGTACTGCAAATGTGTAAAGCAAGTGAGCAACAATGAAAGGAGATGTATTCGTGTTTCCTACAGCCAACTGAGCAAGTTTGAAAGGGGTCAAACTGTGACTTCCAAGTGGTGAGATGGCCCTACTGGAGAACTGCCACACAAGTTGGATGTGATGTGCTGCATCAGTTGTGCAATTATGCTGCTATCAGTAGTCACCTGACCATTCTCACACCCACAGATAAGTTCTGAACAACCACGCAGTACAGACACATGCCAGGATTGTTGTATTGTAAGGGCAGCAGTGACACATTGTATAGCTTCTGCAGCAAAGATAAGAGAGCTTGTGAGCTCAGATGTGTCAACACGAACTGTTGCAAACTGATTATTAGCAGTGCGACTATGGGCACATACAACTCTAGCCCGTCTTTCACTCATGTCACAGCATTATGTGCATGGCTTGACTAGTGCCATCAGAGGATCACCTGGAAGATAGACTGGCTTTCAACGATGAAATGAGATTCTGCCTGTATGTAAATGATGATCACTTGTGCATACGGCACAGACCTCATGAACGCTGTCTCGTAGAGTGCACTTATCTGACATGCAATGGTCCCACTCCAGGCCTTATGGTCTGGGGTTTGATAAGCTACAACTCTCGTTCAACTTTGATGTTTCTAGATGGGATGGCAACTAGCGCTTGGTACATGCAGAATGTTGTTAGGCTTGTTCTTTTGCTGTTCTTGCAACAGGTAGGTGATGTGTTGTTCCAACAGATAATACTCGCCCACACACTGCTCATGAAACTCAATGTGCTCTGAAAAACGTGCAGCAACTTCCCTTGCCAGCACAATCTCCAAGCTTGTCAGCAACTGAGCATGTGTGGAACATGGTGGGACAGAAGTAACTTGTGCAACTCTTCAGCCAACAACCCTGACAGAACAGGTAGAGCAGGCATGGCATAGCATTCACCATCTGTACGATCAACTGGGTGCCACAGTTAGCGCTTCCATTGTTGACCATGCAGTAAAATGTACGTTTCAACATGGATCGATAATTGGTACCTCGTAACCCCTAGTGCTGTTGATCTGTAAATGTTATAATGTACTCCATATGTGCTGTTGCAACAACGAATCTTGGGTGAACTGGAATCTTTAAAAGGCTGTACTAATCTTTATGGCAATATATAGAGAGAAAAATAGTTTACATTACTTATATTTTCAAAATGTTTCAATAAATAACTAAAGAAAAATTGCAATGAAGACCACTTCTAAAATATTTGCACAGAGATGTGTCACCACTATGTAGATTTGAAAATTATCTCAATATATCACAAAACTCATGTTTAAATTCTACTTATTGCTTCACTTGTTTAGAGAGGAAAAAAATTGAGTCACATAAATCAATCAGCCCTTTATAACACAGTGTTTACAACACAGTATAGAACAATTTCGGTGCATATTAAGACAGAAACAGAGTCATGTCTGCATCAAATAATGTTGAAATAATTCTGGGGCATAGGAAAGAATATTAGGATTTAATTTCATGACGTCATCAGTACTGAGGCATTCACACAGTTCAATACTGACTGTATTAACATAAATACAAGCATCAGGAGTATCATAAAACATTTGTGATTAGACTGAGGATGCCTGATAGGGAGGATGCAGCAAGTCATCTTGGATATCACTGACAGATGTAGAAATCACCTCCGGTGTGCTCCAGGAAAGTGTATTGGGACCCTGTTCATGCTGTCTATTAATCACACGGTGGACAACATTACTAGTAAATTCAGAATTTTGCGAACAATATTTTGCAAATGATGCAGTAATCTTAATGAAGAGCTGCTTGAGAAAAGCTGCACTATTATCCACTCAAATTTGGATAGTATTTCAAAGTCGTGCATAGGCTGACAACTTGCTTTAAACATGCAGAAATATAAATTTGTGCACTTCACTTCGCGACGTACAGAAAAGTTGTATTCTGAGAATAAAACATTGATGATCAAAGTTGGAATTGATTATCTCATGCAAATACCTAGACGTAACAATTTGTAGGAATATGAAAAGAAACTATCACATGAGTCCAGTCGTAGGTAAAGCAGATAATAGACTTCAGTTCACTGGCAGGGTATTGGGGAAATGCCGTCAGTCTATGAAGTGATGCTTAAAAAACATTAAAGCAATGCATCATACAACATTGCTCAAATATGTGGTGTCATACCTAATAGGACTAACCGGGGATTATGAATGTACAAGTATACAAAGAAGTGTGGCAAAAACGGTCAAAGGTTCACTGGAACCATGAGAAAGCATCATGGAAAAATCTCAACTGTCAGAAACCTGAAGACAGACACCAAATATTCCATGAAAGCCTACTTGCAAGGTTTTGAGAACCAGCATTAAGAGAAGAATTTAGCACATACTGCTCCTGAAGGGTTTACAAAAATAAGGTTACAATGTACACAGAGGCATTAAATGGTAATTATTCTTGTGTTCCATACACATACTGAATGGTAAGAAACCCTTGTCTTCGTACAATGTGTAATGCCACCAACCTATCTGTGAGACTAACTACTTTCAACAGCCAACAAAATGCATGAATGAACAAGCATTTTACATCTTTTATTGTGTTGAAATATATGTTCACTATGTATCTGCACAAACTGTGTTTTCTGTTTACATGTAACAGTTGGTCACTGGGAGAATGCATGATGCCTCTGAAGACCAAACCAAACTGTAGAGTGCTTGTTTGCCAACTGCAATGTGTCGAAGGTGATCTCTCCTTAGATGAGTGCTCATGTATTATCTCGGTAATGTCTCATCACTGTTGCAGCACCAGAATAACGTTTACGATTATGACTGTGTATAATTTCTTGTTCTGTTTGATGAGTTAAAAAAGCTAGTTCATGCTGGGCTGCTACCTTTGATGTGTTAAATATAAACATGAAACTTAGTAATAAAAAGTTTCATTCTGAGTCGGTGCTGAAGATATGTTATGTGGAATCAAATGCTATTATCCAAGAGGACTGAAATAATTTATGCAGAGCATGAAGATTATTTTTCATGATACATTTCATTTTCACAAAGCAAAGAAGTCAAGAAGTTGTATATATAGGATAGTTTAAACAGAAAGTAATGTTTACTGATGAGTCTGAATATACTTTCAAGTGAGTGCAGAATGTTTGTTACTGTTCCTTTTTATTTCTTTTCTTACCAGCACCATCTAATTGCCACTCAGCTTGAATAACTGAATTAACTGACATAAATTTAAACTGAAGCAACTAATTACTGTCATCATCCCTGCTGTTCTTTTAAATCTTTTCTCTCTCTATGGTGGTGATGAGAGCGCCTACAACATTATTTTTGAAATTATTCCTTTGATTAGGTGGTTTATTTATTGAGGAAAATGAGTTTGGTTGGAAAAACAGGTTATTCACAACTGACTTATTAGACTACTTTGCCAACTGAGATGAATTTATCTGGGTTATGGAAACACATGGTCACTCTAAGAACCGAATTTACAACTATATGGAAAGGATAGACTGCTAAGGGGGCACAAAACAGACACGCACACACACATGTACGCGCAGTGCGCACTCATTCTCTCTCTCACTCTCTCTCTCTCTCTCTCTCTCTCTCTCTCTCTCTCTCTCTCTCTCTCACACACACACACACACACACACACACACACATTGTATTCCATTTTTGTTTTTGATACTTCTATATGGTCTTTTGTTTCTGTTTATTTTTGGGCCAAGGTTCCGTCAATATATTATAAACACGATTTTCATGTGAACAGAATTGGCATTCTGTGAGGGTCACCATATTCTATTTTGCTGCACCATATATTGCTTAAAATTGCCTTTCAGTGTCATCTGAAATAGTAGAAATGATAATTTTATTGAGAAGAAATTGTGTAATTCTGATACACAGATTGACTGATGCTGACACAATGATGTCATCAGAAGCAACTGTAATAAAAGAAGCCATGTCAGCTGACGGTAGGCAGTTTGGGAGATGTTGAGCGAGTTGGGCCAATTACTTGCAGAGTGACGGGAGAGGCTTGTGGTTGCTTGGTCTGACAAGTTCAAATGGCAGTGGGGTTTTTTCATGAGTAATTGTATGGTGATAATGATAGCGGCAATACTGAAGTGCAAATGATCCACGTTTTTATTTGAACTGGAAGGTAATGAAAATAAACAAACATAATGTAAATATTTTGTTTGCATGCACACCTAACGCACACATGACCATCGACTGCAGCAGCTCAGGCCAGAATACATTCTGCCGGAGTTGGTGGTAATGATTGTATGAGGTGTGCTTGCTTGTGCGTATGAACTGTGCGTATTTATCTGTTTCTCTTTTGCTGATGAAGGCTGTGGTCGACAGCTTTGTTCAAGTGTCTTTCAATTGTGCCTGTCTGCAATTTAAAATGTCTTCTTTACAGTAAGTAGCAATCTACCTTTTCCTACATTGTTGATTTTACTATATGGAGTTTTTATTGTTTGAAAGTGAATAAAGGGATATTCTACTGGCCTACGTATGTCAACCGTGCTCACTTCTGTCCACTTCTGTGTACACTCATTCCACTGAGACATCTTTCTGGCTGCTACTGTGTAAAGTTATTTCCCAACCATTATGCACAAAGCAACTACTACCATACAAGCTACTAATGTTTGGCACTTCCTGACACTGAGTCATGTTTTGGACACATGCAAGTGAACAGCACAAAAGGCACTGTACCGTAGTTCTCCAGGTTTTCTTTAAACTGCCTCCGCCGCCTCCTTGGCTTTTTTTCCTCTTTTTTCTCTTCTGTAGGTGGCTTGTCATCTTGAGGCTGCTTGTCTACTTTTCGCAAGACCACACGTGGTTCCTGGAAAATAAACATAAAGCAAAGTAAACACAATGTCTCAACAAAGTAGTTTGTATATTCCATAGTTGATTATTTCGTACATAAAGGACAGAATTATAAGGGCTGTGACTGTTGATAAATGAAAACAAAACAATCACTTTTTTACGTATTTTGCCACTACATGTTTCGATGATTCGCATTAGCATCTTCAGGTGGAGAATATTTTATTAAATAGCTGGTGTTGGTGAAGAGTACAAATGTCCTATCACAGTAGCAGCCAAGGGCAGTGTAGCTTATGTTGCGTCTTTTGCTAATGATAAACATTATTTATTTAGAAAAGGAATTTCTGAGGTCAAAGAACATGAATTTCTGTGTCCTCGGAGTCTTTCTGATTGTGAATTCAGTGAGGGAGATGGATGGAGTGAATTGATATATTATGTGAATTAGTTAAGTCCAGTGGCAAGAAGAACAGGATTTTGGGTCAGGTTATAAAAGGATTATCAACACAAAATCAAGTAGAGGTAATCTCAGCAGTGAGTCTAATAATGAATAAGAAAGTAGAAGTATGGGTAAGCTACCATGAACAGCAAGGTGAATGCATTATTATAGCCAAGATAGAATTAAACCAACATCCACTACCCTGGTACAAGTCTGTATGTTGACTAGTCCCACAGCTGACAAATAGAATGAAAGAATGTACCATGAAATAAAAGATTATTCAGGTAGTTATGGGAGATGATAACTTAACTGTGTTGGGAGACTGGAATTCAAAAGTAGGTAAATGAATAGAAGGAAAAATCATAGGAGAACATGGACTTAGGCATGAAAAGGATCTATCGGATAGAATTTTTTGTCAAGTATAATTTAATCATTGCTGATTCCTGGTTTAGGAATCATGAAAGAGACCTGGAGAAGAGGCAGCTGTTTTAGATAGAGTACATAATGGCAAAACAAAACAATCTGAACTTTCCATACATCATAAAGACAAAAAGATTCTGAAGCCACATTTCAGACTGCAAACCATCTCCAGGAACAGATATGGATTCTGACCATACTTTATTGGTTACAAACTGAAGAGACTGCAAAAGAAGTAGGAAACAGAGGAGATGGAACTTTGATAAATTGGAAAAATCAAGGTTGTTGAGAGTTTCAAAAACAGCATTAGGCAACAATTAACTTGACATAGAAGACAGGAACAAAACTGAAGATTAATGGGTAGTTTTAAGAGATGAAGTAGTGAAGGCATCAAAGGATGACATAGGCAAAACGGCAACTCCTAGTAGAAATTCATGAATAATACAAGACGTATTGTATTGAATTGAAAAAAAGAAAACGTGCATAAAATGAAGCAGACAAAAGCGAACACGGATGTATAAAAAATGACTCTGACAGGAAGTGCAAAATAGTGAAGCAGGAATGGCTTAACAAGAAATGCAGGGCTGCAGAATCATGCTTGGCTAGGAGAAACATGAGATGCCATCTACACTAAAATTAAAGAGGCCTTTGAATAATATAGAAGCACATGTATGAATACAGGAAAACAAATGGAATACTAATAATAAGCAAAGAAGGGAAATTTGAAAGGAATATATACAAAGGAAACAAAATGGAAGACAATACTGCGGAAAGACAAAAATAAGTATATGAAGATGAGATGGACCTGATAGTATGGGAAAAATTTTACACAGCATTGAAAGACCTAAGTCGAAACAAGGCTCCTGGATTAGACGACGTTTCCTCAGACTTATCGAAATCCTTGGGAAAGCCTGTCATGACAAAGACATTTTACCTGGTGTGCAAGATACATGAGACAGGCGAAACACCCTCAAACTTCAAGAAGAATGTAATATTTCTATTCCAAAGAAGACAGGAGCTGACATTGGAGAATATTACTGAACCAGGTGTGCCTGCAAAATACTGATTCAAATTATTTACAGAAGAATGGGAAAACTGGTAGAAGCTGACCTCAGGGGAGATCAATTTGCGTTTTAGAGAACTTTGGGAATACACGAGGCAATACTGACCCTACAATTTATCCTAAAAGATAGACTGAAGAACAATAAACCCACATTTATAGCATTGACACTGTTGACTGGCATACACTCTTTGAAATTCTGAAAGTAGCAAGGATCAAACAGAGAGCAAAATGCTATCTACAACTTGTACAGAAACTACACAGTAAGAGTGCTACCACAGAGATTACGCCAAAAATTCTATGTTGCCTGATGATGGTTTCAACAACATGGAAGTGAATGAAGGTTTATTTTATCAGTAGCTCTTGGTAATAACTAAAAATTAGATTCTAAATAATTATAATACAAGTTTTTGACAGAATACAGGCCAGTTATTCACTTAGAGATTTTACAACTGTATATAAATAAAAGATAAAATTGTGAACAACTGTTTCGGGAAACAGGTTGCTGAAATGGTACAGAACGACTCCAGGCTGAGGAAGACTGGAAGTAAGAGAAATAAGATGCAAAGTATGTCTCTTATATCCATAAGAAATATAGCAATGAAACAATGGCAAACTGAACCAAGAATAATTGGACAGCAGCATCCAAAGATAGAAAAGCCTAAGCCAAATGAGATGGGACATTTTTCTCATGTTTCAGTATTGTATGGCAGTCATTTCATTGTATGTCTGTAACAGCAAGAAAATCCATATTGCCTAGTTATAAATACAACTGCTGTTGAGGATTTTGACACCATTCCTGTAAGAAGGCCCTCAGAGCCTACAAAGAGGCACTGTTGTACACTGTACAAGGTGCAGGTTAGTGAGAGAGATCTGCTAACATCTTGCATAATCACAACATTCTATGCACAAACCTTATAAGCCTTTGTCACCAGCCTCCTCTTCTTCTTAGGCTGGTCATCTTCATTTTCAGATATAGGCTCATCATTTTCCTCAATACTGAAATCTGAGTCAACTTCATCCTCTGCTTCTTCTTCAGATCTGAAAAATCCATTACAGTTTTGATTAAAAAAATAAATTTCTCAAGCTACTTTGCATTCAAGAAGACAATGTACAGACAGTATCTTCAGGGAGATTGTATATAATTACCGGTAGAAAAATGTTTCAGTCACAGCACAAAAAGGTGAATATCATCCTCTCTAAGAACTTACACAAAAGTGGGGTACCAGCTGCCTTGATCCTCATTCCATCTCCCTCACCAAAAACTTTGGCATCCAAACATTTTTGCACTCTTTTTGCTCAGAAAATTATAAATTCTTTTACCCAGTCTCTCTTTGTAGTTAAGCCTTCATACTCAGCATCTACATCTCACTGCCATTGTCTATATACGTCTGTATCCCACTGCCTTCTTTTCTCCCATTGATTTACAGTAAATCCCACTGTCCTGTCTCCTCTCTCATTTACAATGTCTCATTTTTTTACTTCCATTCCCCTGCTGCTGTCTCCGCCATATTTCAGCAGCACAAAAATTCTGGGGGTCCAACTTACTTTTCCCCTATACCCACATCTTTAAAATTTTGGTCCAAAATGCACCCTCCACTACATCTACATGTTGAAGTTCACCAGCCTGGGATAGTCCACATAGCCCTATGTATGGTTTCCATTCATCTATATATTTAATTTCCATTGACTCCTCTCTCTTTCGCTCCCACTCCTACCTCCATCCACCCCTCCTTCTCTTTTACTGCCACTGCCTCTCAATGATCATCAATATCTCCTCTCTCTTTGGCTCCCACTTCTACTGTCTTCATCCACCTCTCTCTCTCTTTCACTGCCACTTTCTGTCTCCCACCATCATTGTCTCCTCTTTCTTTTCTCTCACTGGCACTGTCTCCTCTCTCTCCACTGGTCATTGTCTTTCTGCTATACTCTTTCAACACAAGAAAACACAAATATGTTTCCATACCAAAATCTTTGGTGACGAAGGCGGAATGAGGGTCGAGACAGCTGGTTCTTTACCTTTCTGTCAAAGTCTTTTAAAAAGGATAATATTCACCTTTTTTCTGCTCCGACAGATGCATTTTTCTGCTGCTTTCCTTCCTTTCCCTACTACAGCAGGGTGTGCTGCTTTATATGAGATTAATTCTATGGGTCAGTAAAGTTTTATATTCTTCCTCACATTTATATACCTTGACACATGTAAACAACGAATAGCTATGGATAACAAAAAATTGTTTGCTTTACATTTTTTCTGAATACTCTACTAACCGATCACAATTCATCAAAAACGCCTGCCTTATGATTTATATCTTAACCCTTTAACATAAAACTCTGAGTTACATAATTGACAGAAACTTAAAATCCCAAGTATGCCTGGGCAACTTAAGAAGAGATTTCCAAAAAAAATTAAATCCCACTTATATCCACTGCAGCACTGATAGTTAAGTGTTTGGCTGCTAGAGAGCATCTGGTACTACATTTGTAGCCTGGTTGTCATATTTTGGTTCATGTAGTTGCCACTAGATTTTTTTTTACTGGGAATGGCTTTGAGTACACGACGACAAAATGCACGCTTTCAGACTCTCTCCTACATTGTTTAGACAATGGATTCTAAAAAAGGATTACTACAGTGATACTGACTCTGACATTGAATTTAGTAGTTCAGACAGTGAAGAAGAATGTGACATTACTTCATTTGAGACTGAAAGTGATGATTTTGTCATTTGAGTGACAAGTGATCATCCGTGGTACAAGATAAATACTTCAACTGTGCTCCAGCCAGCTGCTACACGATTTATGTTCATAGGAAACCATTGTGAAATACATGGTTAGACATCATAGCTACACAAAAACTAAAACATGATGTCTAGTTTCTGGATACTTTAGTCAATGTCCAGTGCATGAGAAACTCAGGATTTTATTAGCAATGGCTTTCAACAATTTCAAGGGGAGGGGGGGGGGGGGGGGGGGATCTGTTAAGGGGTTAAAAAAAGTAAAAATGCCACTAAAAATATTTTATTAAGTTTACAGTATTTCCGATTCTACATGTCTTCTGGCAATTTTAAGTTCTTTTCAGTCATGTTAAGACTCATTTTACCCCACTGTAATATCACCTTGGGCATATCTGTATGAAAAAAAGCTGGCTAAAAATATAGTTTGGTGATGTTAGAACAATTGTGATGACCCTAGAACTTTTGTCATGTGTTTACTATGACAGTTAAAACCACATTTACACCTCATACCAGACATTACATGCAGACGTACAGTAATTTTGAGCCTCTGGACCTAGGCAACAGATAATGATATTGAAAAAAGTTCTGATGCTCCTCAAGAATATCATCTTAAGAATATATGGTGAAAATTTTGACGAACTGCGATGAATAGAAATTACAGAAGTGGCCATTCCCCCAACTGGTAATTTTCACAACAAAAACTCATAGTTTTTTGGGGTTTTCTCAGTGCCTGCCCATGAACAAGTGGTGCTTTTATACGCCGCCTAAGCTCCACCCTAGACCACACCTAATGCAAAAGAACCAGCTGATTTGCTCAATTTGTCTGGGCTGGAGGAAGGGTATAATGTTAAATTTTGGTCTTTTACTGTAGGACAGCTACAGAATGCTTATTCTTGTAACTGGTATACAAAAGATTGCTAGGTTAAGGGCCATTCAGAACATTTGACCAGTGGTGGCTGGTTATCATGTGCTAATGTGCTACAGCACACTGTGAGCATTTCTCTAAAATCATGTAATTTCACGCTGAAGGCAAACTGTAAATTGCACTAAAATTATGCCATTTCTCTTCAAATGTGAGCCAGAAATCGCACTAAAATTAAGCAAAATGTATGCTGTTATGAATGGACAAAAACATGTTTGTAATGCTCTCTCCACAATAACTAGAAACCAGTTTAAGTGTCACTATGGTCTGCAGCACTATGGCCAACTCAGAGAAGTGATGCAGCTGTATGTTTTCTATTGTGCATGCTCTGTTGTGATGTCATCCCTTCTGGCACTATGACTGCTATGTTGCTCACAGCACCAAGTCACTCTTTTTCTTTGAAACTGTGAATAGCATAGTGTGCAAGGATAGAGTAGGAGGACTTTTTAAAGGGCTGTTGTCGTGACACTACTGTGGACGTGTGGTGTAAAGCAAAGACTGGTAATTCGCAGACCCGGGTTCAATGCCCCCTGGCACCAACACTTCGTTCCATTTTATTTTATTCCTAGCACTGTTAAACTATAAATTATAAAATTTAAAAATAATAATTCAGTGTATATACATAAAACAAATATATTTGATTTAGTTACGATTACTACCCTTGTTACTCAAAAGGCTATAGGCTAGATGGCGGTAAGACAATCAAATATATGAGGAAATTTAATATGAAAATGTTTTCTGTAGATTATCTGCTAAAGGGGCTCTTATCCAGTAGACCTTTGGAGGAAAAAGTGAGATTTAAAGCGTTAGGTGGACGTACTTCAAAGGTAAATCTGACAACAGAGGGGCGTGAAACCTGGCAGGTGTAACACTTCGAAATACTTGTGAAATATTTTGATCAGCATGTAAACTGTCCAGAACCAATCTATAAGCTCGAATACTCACTCACTCATGAAAATCTAGAAAAAGATTTATCCCCAACTATCAAAGAAATTGAAAAAGTTATTAAAACATTATAAAGCTAGTAGAGTAGACTCTACAATAACAGAACTTATGAAATGACCTCAAAAAAACTTTGGAAAACAGAGAAATTTCCAGAAGAGAGGAAGGTGGAACTACAAACGAATTTCTTTGCAACCAATTGCATATAACAAATTTTCCAAGATTATCCTAATCAGAGTAGAAGCAAAACTGGAGACTAATTTAGGTAAATCTCAAGGTGGTTTCAGGAAGGGAAGATCATGTTCTGAACAATAATTAATCTGAAGTCAAAAGTCAGAATTTTTCTTTGAAACTGCATGTAGCATATTGAGCAAGCATAGAGTATGGTGGATTTTTAAAGCATTGTTTTCGTAACTCCACTGTGGGCGAGTGATCTAAAGCATAGGCTAGTAATCTGCGGACTCAAGGTTCGATTCCCATAGATACCAACATCGCTTTTTTTCCATTTTATTTTATTCCTTGCAATGTTACACCATGAATTAGAAAATTTTAATAGTTCATTTTATATATGTCAAATTAACATAATCAATTTAGTTACAATTACTACCATTGTAAGTCAAAAGGTGCTAGGCCACTACATTTTGGCACAGTGACATAATTTTGCACGAGCCACCACTGCACTTGGCATCTTATCTCTGGGACCAATAGAACCTGAGATATGACCCCCTGAAAAATCACATGTTCGCACATGGCTTTTTGGAACATATTGGTACCTTGCACTGTCATGCTGGGGCCAATACAGTTACCTGCTAGATACATAAGCCACGCCGCATGAGGTGAGTGTAGGTAACTGAAGGGCAGTCTACATTATTTGAAGGACTCCCATTATTCCTGGTGGATCTGAGGAAGACATAACTGTAATTTTCTGTTGTTTGACTTAATCAATGCTTCAGACTGCACTGGCTCCCCTTTCAAATAACACGAATTTAAAGTTTATCTAATTAGAATCACACAAAAATATTTTTGTGCAACATTATATGAAAACAATGAACCAAAACAAAATTAAAGCATGCTCTAAGTATATGGAGAATCAATATGACTTACTGATAATCATCATCATTTTCATTTTCACTGAATCCACCATATGTGGTCTTGTAGAACTCATCTTCCTCTTCCTCATTCAGCAATTTTGCCATGCGGTTGCCAGCATTGTTACGCCGTTCTCTTGTAGTTGCGAGGGCCATCGTTGCTGAAAATATAAATTTCAAATCTATTCTTAGACATCTAAAAAACCATTGTAGTTGTTTGTTTCTGGTCCTTTGTTAGCAGTTATGTGTTCAGAAATATGGTAGCGATGTCTGTGATATAAACAGTTACAGAATGTAGGAAATCCATTGTGGTAAACATAGAAACTGGTGTTTATGTATTGAGGAAAAATGCAAGCAAGGGATTGAAGCATAAGTTATGGTAGTCTATGGACTTGATTTTGGATAGTTCAACACATCATTACAGATCACCACTGGGAAGAATCTCACAGTTTCTAATTTATTCACTTGAAACATGTGAGGAAGACAAACATTTCCTTTGATCTTCACCCTCACATTTACTTTCTTCAATAAGAAAATGGTGTATATGAGTTTAATTGGTGACAAACTAAATAGCAAAATTATATCGTCCATTAAGTTTCTCAGTTCAGTTTACTCCAATTAACCATAATTCGTTCAGTTCAAAGAGACTTTTCACAGTGGAGAAACCAAGAAATTTCTGGAGCAATGATCATATTTCTTCCTACCATAATCTTTCACACAGAATTGCCTTAAAAGAATCGAGATCCCTTGTTTCCCACGTCACTACACATGTGCATGTGTTCTCCATACAT
The DNA here is from genome assembly GCF_021461395.2 of Schistocerca americana. Taxonomy (NCBI): domain Eukaryota; kingdom Metazoa; phylum Arthropoda; class Insecta; order Orthoptera; family Acrididae; genus Schistocerca; species Schistocerca americana. Next base: position 147,453,694 of record NC_060128.1, read on the forward strand.
CAGACAAAAAGTACTAAGCTCCATTATGTGCCCAAGTGGACAGTGCCCAAGCAGCAAAGTGGAAAAACTATGTGAGGGGCTGAGAACACTGTACAAACTGGCACTACGCATAGCCCTGGTGCCAATTCCAAATATAGGATGGAATGTTTAGCTATATACATTTCAAATCTCTCAGTCTTTTCATTGTCAAGAAGCAACATTGTGGGCATGTGTATTTTCTTGGTGGTGCTGCTTCTAAAATGGCCCAGGAAAATTGTGTCATATATAGAGTTTTTATAATGAATTGGTACACTTTTAAAAATCAGTAACAAATTGATTTATTACTTTGTATCATCCTGGCAGATTAAAACTGTGAGCTGGACCAAGACTCGAACTCGGGACCTTTGCCTTTCACGAGCAAGTGCTCTACCATCTGAGCTACCCAAGCACGACTCATGCCCCATCTTCACAGCTTTACTTCCGCCAGTACCCCGTCTCCTACTTTCCAAACTTCACAGAAGCTCTCCTGCGAACCTTGCAAAGGTAACGAGTTCGAGTCTCGGTCTGGCACACAGTTTTAATCTGCCCGGAAGTTTCATATCTGCATACACTTCACTGCAGAGTGAAAATCTCATTCTGGAAACATCCCCCAGGCTGTGGCTAAGCCATGTCTCTGCAATACCCTTTCTTCCAGGAGTGCTAGTTCTGCAAGGTTCGCAGGAGAGCTTCTGTGAAGTTTGGAAAGTTGGAGACGAGGTACTGACGGAAGTAAAGCTGTGAGGATGGGGCGCTAGTCGTGCTTGGGTAGCTCAGATGGTAGAGCACTTGCCCGCGAAAGGCAAAGGTACCGAGTTCGAGCCTCAGTCCGGCACACAGTTTTAATCTGCCAGGAAATTTCAGATCAGCGCACACTCTGCTGCAGAGTGAAAACCTCATTCTGGATTTATTACTTTATTTGGGCATGCCTTAGAGCATAAGCAGCAGCAACTGTCCAAGGTTTTGATGCATTACCTGCTGTTTGTTTGCATACTCACTCCACAGGTGCAGAGTCTGTTTTCTAGATGGGATCACAACAGGAAAAGGCCTTCTGTGCACTCCATTTTGAAGTTCCCAGATCTGTGGTTACAGTGCAGCTTGAGTTTTGTGCATAGTTTAGGAAAGATCCACCACACAAGAATAACAAAGGGAGGTAGTTCTGACAGTTTGTAGGAACTGGATGCCTTAGTACGGGGAGGAGTCTTGGTCAACCTTATGTGTCTGATACAAATGGAGTACACGAGGCACTTCACCAACAGCATTGCAAGTTACTTAGTAAGGCAAGCAGTGAATCGTTTGCACCAAAGATTATGGTGTGGAAGGTGTTGTGTAAGCAGCTATATGTTAACCTGTACAGAGTAGTATTAGTGGAGGCTCTTACGCCAACAACGTGAGAAGGCTTGACATTTGTGAAGAGCTGCAGTTAAAAATGGAAGACGTTGGTTTAGTAGAATGACTCTTCTTCTGTGATGAAGCCACTTCCCAAATAAGTTGTGAAATGCACACGCACAGTGTCTGTAACTGAACATCAGCAGGTCTCTACAAAAGTGAATGTTTCCTGTGAGATGTTGTGCAAGAAAGCCCACTGCCTATTTTTCTTCAAACAACAAATCCAGGCAGGTAACTCATTTTGAGACATGTCTGAAACCTCATTGTTACCACAGCTGAATACCAGTTATGATGACTACCTTTGCAACATGTTTGTGCTCTGCACCATTTTCACATTAATGTATGAGAGCTTCTTGATCATGTTCTTTACCAATGCTGGATTGGACATGCTGCAACAGCAGACAACAACTTACAACCCCATGCACCATATTTAACACTTTGCAATTTCTTTCTGTGAGGGTTTGTGAAAGACTGAGTTTGTGTACAGCCAATGCCGGTAGTCCTTGAGAAAGTGTCTTATCAGATAAAGCATGTACTGCAGACCATCATGGAGGGCATGCTACACTAAGTATGGGATGAATTTGATTTCCGTGTATATGTGAGTCGTTTGACCAAGGGTGCACATATTAAGGATTGTTATTGGACAATTGCTGCTGCTTATGCTGTAAAGCTTGCCAACATAAAGTTATAAATTCATTTGTTATTAATTATTAAAACTACACCATACATTTATAAACACACTGTGTGTACCAGATATATTTTATTCATTTGAAAGTCACCAATAAAAAAAAATCTCCTCTTACACATCAGAACACACAGATCGTAACACTGACTCAGTGAATACAACACAAAAAACTGTTTGCACTTGGATAACATTTCCTTAATCACTATAGATGGATTTGCACTATTTAACAAGTTTAATTTTTTATAGATTTCCAGCAGAAATGAAACAAATGTGTGATAAACCTCATGTCTTCATATCTCAGCCAAAAGCTTTCCTCGTGGCACACTCCTCCTATTCTGTACAGGAGGTTCCTGTTGTGGTTGAGAATAGATACAGAGGAAAGTTTGGTATTAGTTGCCTGCTTCGACTAGTGACACAGGAAACGTGACAAACATTGTAAACAACATGGTAACTACAACGTGATATCAGTGGCAATTTTTTCAGATGGGCTAAGCTACAGATCAGTCTGTCATCACAACCATGTTTTTTGCTTTCACAACAAAACTGTCACTTTCCAACTTTATCTTTACCTCGAGCAAAGCTACAGATTAGTGAGTTACCACTACCTAGTTTTTTGCTTTCACATTTGTTGGCTTCACCACCAAGTAACTACTAAACTGTGAAAATCTGCACCAAAACATTACATCACAGCATCGGTTGACATTACATCAATGGTGAAAGCTGATCTATTGAAAATTTTTCATTGTAATGTGTGATTCATTCATACATGCTCTTACTCTTTTCATGTTATATTAACCATTCTGTTTATAAATTTTCTAATAAACATTCTGTAAACTGTGCATTGACTCATTCTATTACCAAATACCTTTAGTTCAAAAGGTCCCACAGAAAAGTCAGGATATTTTTAAGTATACTGGTGCCTACATCTGCTGTACAGGTCTGTGGAACTTGGTTACTGAAGTTTTTCACAATGAATTGGTTTTTGCTTACAAAGTCGGTCTCTAGATTAATCGTAATAAGTTTTATTTCGCATCTCGGCTACAATAACGTAACTTTATCGTACATTTGACTGCTCCTTTTTCTGGCAGTTGACATTCCCTTCCTTCAGAGATGTAACAGAAAAGGAATATGTTTGTTTGTTTTCAAAAGTCTACGGAAATCTAAAACAACAGTTAAAAAGTTGTAGTAAATGTTACAATCAACGAAATGTGATTTGATACACCTGACTTTTCTACCGAGTTGTGATAAACAGTGTGCTCCTTTCTACAAACATCAATTCAAAATGTAAACAAAAAGTACGCAACACAATAAACAATTATCTTTCGCAACTACAGTAGACATTCTGCAATAAAGATATCCTAATCGTCGTCAGGAGATATCATTTGTTACCAGTATAGATCAGAATGAGGCTAAATTAATATATATTTAAAGATTAAACATTAAATCGACTCAGTTCTCTGTGGCATAATTGTGTGCATACATAGTAATTACGAGAATCCATGACCGCGTGATATTTATCTGAGCGAGATTTAACATACCTTCGTTATATAAATCCGTGAATGAACTATAACAACACAACAACTTTATTTTTGAATTCTTCTCGTGCTTGCACCACACAAAAAAAACATACAAACATAAACACCTTGTCTGATGTTTGATGCAAAACTCTTCCACAGATACACCACTTAAAACCAAAGACTATGTTTCAAAGTCCATATATTTTTTTACTTGCTTCTGTTTATGATGAATATACAAATTACGATGCAGACAAGGCTAACCTACATTAAATTAAATAGTGAATACAGATCAGAAACCGGGTTAGCAAAGTTTAAGGCAAATGACAATCACAAAGAAGCAATAATTATAAAACGATACCGACCGATCCAAATTTAATTTACTGCCTGTTTTGCTAATGCTTGTGACGTTAGTTCCTCTATTGCAACTGAGTCAGATAATAATATGTGAACTGGTCCTAAGGGGTGCTATCGATTTCATACATTTTGATCACATTTCTTCTACATGTGAATGGTAAAAGGTTCAGCTATTTCATATCATAAAATCAACTGCAAAATTAATAGTTTATCTAATTTTGTACTTAAAAAATGGGGACATAATAGTACATCTACTCTGTTTACTTGCAAATTGGATAATTACTAGTGGTTATTTCCCAGCATGTTTAAAAACTACACTGGTCACATCACTCAACAAAAAAGGAGATAACTCATGTCCAAGAAACTGTAGACCAATTTCTCTAATACACAGTAGCAAAGCACTGTATGTAACTCCAAAACCATAAGCATCTATCTGCCAACAACATTCTTAGGGATTCACAGTATGGATTCAGACCCGGATTATCAACTATGAAAGAGGTGGAAAATATTATTTCTTTCACTCTGTCTGCATTGGAATCCAATCTTTCTGTAAATGCTATACTTGTAGACTAAGTAAAGCTTTTGACTCTATCAGCCACAGAGTTCTATTAAAATGGTTTTAAAGATAAACCTCTGTCTCTGATTACATCATACCTGAGTGAGAGAAGACAAATTGTACATTTTAATAAAAACAACTTAAACACACTATTGCAACACAAGGTGTCCCACAAGGTTCTTCGCTTACACCATTGCTTTTCATAATTTATACAAATGAGTTGATTGACTGATTTACTTGTAGACTAAGTAAAGCTTTTGACTCTATCAGCCACAGAGTTCTATTAAAATGGTTTTAAAGATAAACCTCTGTCTCTTATTACATCATATCAGAGTGAGAGAAGACAAATTGTACATTTTAATAAAAACAACTCAAACACACTATTGCAACCAGGTTCTTCGCTTACACCATTGCTTTTCATAATTTATACAAATGAGTTGATTGACTGATTGATTGATTTATTCATCTGTAGAACAACATACACTGTATGGATGTCATCAAATGTTTGTACAATATTCCGTATTAAAATAAACATCTCTCTTAAGTATTTATGGTCCTATACTTAGTTCTACTTTTTTAAACAGGTTATAAATTGTTACATAGTACAATGTTCCTGAACGTGAAGTTACTATCTACAGTCATATTAAATATTCACTTACAGTGTAGTAGCTACTATCTAGTAAATATTTTTTAGATTTTGGCTAAAAGCGTGTGGATCATTTGTATCTTTTATTGTACAATTTTATTCCATGGTACAATATATGATTTTGAGTTTTTGACTTGTTTATTCTATTTAGAAGTAAACACTCTCTAGATTTGGTTCCATGGTCATGTATCGTGATGTCTGAGGTGTACAGATTAAAATTTTTTATTATATACATTATGTTGTGTTAGATGTATTCACACAGAACTGATAGAATTTCTAGCTTTTTGAACAATTCTTTATAGTGTGCTCTGTTAATGATATTTGTCACCATTTATACTACTCTTTTCTGTATCTTGAAAATAGTCTGTATATTCCCAGCACTTATTCCCCAAAACATTATTCCATACTTGAAGACTGTACGCATATATCCAAAGTAGCCTACTTTGAGGCATGAAATATTGCACACTGATAAAAAGATTCACAGGGCATAACCTGCTGAGGTTAGCCTCATTGCAAAAAATTCTCATGTGTTCTGCTCATTTCAATTGACAGTCTGCATTCAGCCCCAAGATTTTGGCATCAGTTACACAGTCTATGAGTAGTACATTATTGTTTACTTTCAATGTAGTATCACTGTTTTTTATTTACTCAGAATTTTATACAATTTGTCTTTTTGACATTCAGAGTTACTCTATTCTGTAGTGACCTGTTGTGGACTTCTATAAAAGCATCATTGGAGTTTTCTGTTAACTGAGATGAATTTTTATCTTCAATCACTAACATGCTGTCATTAGCAAATAATATCTTTTTCCCATACCTGAAACTCTGTGAGAAATCATTTATATGTATAAAGAAGAGGATTGGGTCCAATACACTTCCCTGGTGGGACCCCTGATAAGCACGCACCAGCACGTCTCCACCACAACACGAGTGGTGGGGCTGAGCTACCGGAAAATGTATTGGAAGAGCCAACAATAAAGAAGAAGATTGCTAAAAACAGCCACCTTCTTCTACCCAGCCTCGCCTTACAACCCTGACCACATCACCCGCTCTGGTCATCCTATTACACAAGCTACATACCAGTCTTATTGCCTTCTTTTGTAGTTTGAAGACATTAGGTGCCTTGGTTTGATGTCCCCACAGTATTGTGGCATAGGAAATGTGACTGTGTATTAAAGCAAAATAAACCACTTTAAGTACTGGTGCATTTCGAAAAAGATGAAGCTTTCTTAGAGCAAATATTCCTTTGCTAATGTTCTTGCCACTTTTTCTATATGGCTACCACAGGATACTTTTGAATCAATTGAGATTCCAAGGAAAGTAACAGCATTTGAACACTTCTCAAATTCAGTATTATTATTCCATGATACATAGAGGTCTTGTATTATTTTTTTTCAGTTGACACAAAGGTTGCTCAGGTTTTAACATGGCATTAACTTAAGTCATATTAACAGGTAGTAATACTATAGTGTAGATTATGGGATTAGTACTGTTACAAGAGTTACTGACAAATGGCTTGTAAATGACACCTGCAGACACGCCATTCTTCCAAGATTTTAGAATCTTATTGTTTTGTTGATCTAGGTATCCTGAATACTGCTACAGAAAATAAAACATACATCGTTCTCCTTGTAGGCCAGAAGCTGTGAAGTTGTTGCCACTCCACTGACTAGTGTTCTGTGATTTTTCAGTAATAAAATGAAAACACATTGATATGGAATGAAGTATAGCAGAAATTACTCCATGATAACTGCAACAGAATGCTCATGTTTTGAAATACAGTCACAAGGGAGACGACGTGTGACTAGGGCCTCCTGTCGGGTAGACCATTCGCCGGGTTCATAGGGTAGTCCACAGAACAGAAGCTCATAGAATACCATGCAGTAGCTATTTATTTTCTGGATTACTACAGCAAATTGACAACTGATAAACAGAGAAAAACTCAAGAACTAACTCACAAAGAATGAATGAGTAAACACAACCCTGCTGGTCTGCCAAAGAATGATTAAGTCTCTTCACTTGCTGTCCGTAACTAGTGCTTCCCACACCGATTACCTAGACAACCCCCTCCCACCCCAACTCCACCCACCTCCCTGCAGTAGAGCAAAGCTTTAAAGTAAGCACATATGCTGGTTTCTCCCACTCCCCTGACACTGTCAGAGACCACTTCTTATATACTATTTGGACTGTATGTACATTGCATTTAAATACACAAAAAGGTCTTGAATATGGTGGCTTTAATTGTGCACATACAGCATCTGTCTGTAACGTTACATGGGTGCATGTTGCAATGTCATTATGTATAAATATTTTCTGAATGCTGTGTTGTGATGCTCAGGATGAGTGTAACCTGGTTCCACAGGCATCTGCTGCATTGAAAGAAAAAAAACCAAGCAGTAGATACAGTTCTTTTCCCCATAAACTATCACAGCAGTTGGAGTCCCAGTGTCTGGCTTAACTACTGTAAGAAGTCCCAGCAAGACTGGTGGTAGAGCAGCTGACCAGCAACTATTGTGGCACATAAGCACAGCCTGTAGTGTTCTATGCCATCTTTCCAAGATTCCATTGCCTGGGGAATGGTAGCTTGTTGTATGGTGCCACTGGATACCACATAACTTAGATAGCTCAAGAGACAATACTGACTCAAATAGTCACCCTTGATAAGTGATGATGTGAATGGGACAACCAAAGCTTGAAATCTCTGTATTCATAAAGACCCTTGCCATCATTGCTCTTGGTACACTACTGGCCATTAAAATTCCTACACCACAAAGATGACGTGCTACAGATGCGACATTAAACTGACAGGAAGAACATGGTGTATATGCAAATGATTAGCTTTTCAGAGCATTCACACAAGGTTGGTGCCGGTGGCAACACCTACAATGTGCTGACATGAGGAAAATTATTTCCAACCGATTTCTCATACATAAACAGCAGTTGACCGGCTTTGCCTGGTGAAACGTTGTTGTGATGCCTCGTGTAAGGAGGAGAAATACGTACCATCACGTTTCTGACTTTGATAAAGGTTGAATTGTAGCCTATCATGATTGCGGTTTATCGTATCGCCACATTGCTGCCCACGTTGGTTGAGATCCAATGACTGTTAGGAGGAATCGGTGGGTTCAGGAGGGTAATACAGAATGCCATGCTGGATCCCAATGGCCTCGTATCTCTAACAGTCAAGATGACAGGCATCTTATCCGCATGGCTGTAACAGATTGTGCAGCCACATCTTGATCCCTGAGTCAACAGATGGGGACGTTTGCAAGACAACAACCATCTGCACGAACAGTTTGATGACATTTGCAGCAGCATGGACTATCAGCTCGGAGACCACGGCTGCAGTTACCCTTGACACTGCATCACAGACAGGAATGCCTGCGATGGTGTACTCAACGATGAACCTGGGTGCACAAATGGGAAAATGTCATTTTTTAGGATGAATCCAGGTTCTGTTTACAGCCTCATGATGGTCACATCTGTGTTTTGGCGACATCATGATGAACACACATTGGAAGCATGTATTCGTCATCGCCATACTGGCGTATCATCTGATGTGATGGTATGGGGTGCCATTGGTTACACGTCTTAGTCACCTCTTGTTTGCACTGACCACACTTTAAACAGTGGACGTTACATTTCAGATGTGTTACGACCCATGGCTCTACCCTTCATTCGATCCCTGCAAAACCACACATTTCAGCAGGACAATGCACAACCGCATGTTGCAGGTCCTGTACTGGCCTTTCTGGATACAGAAAATGTTCAACTGCTGCCCTGGCCAGCACATTCTCCAGATCCCTCAGCAACTGAAAACATCTGGTCAATGGTGGTCAAGCAACTGGCTCATCACAATACGCAAGTCACTACTCTTGAACTGTGGTATCGTGTTGAAGCTGAATGGGCAGCTGTACCTGTACACACCATCTGCACGAACAGTTTGATGACATTTGCAGCAGCATGGACTATCAGCTCGGAGACCACGGCTGCAGTTACCCTTGACACTGCATCACAGACAGGAATGCCTGCGATGGTGTACTCAACGATGAACCTGGGTGCACCAGATCTGTCTGTTTGACTCAATGCCCAGGCGTAGCAAGGCTGTTATTACGGCCAGAAGTGGTTGTTCTGGGTATTGATTTCTCAGGATCTATGCACCCAATTCGCGTGAAAATGTAAACACATGTCAGTTCTAGTATAATATATTTGTCCAGTGAATACCCATTTATCATCTGCATTTCTTCTTGGCATAGCAATTTTAATGGCCAGTAGTGTATATCCCATGTAGGAGTTGCTTCTGCACAACATTTATATCTGTCCACTGCTACAAACAAATAGCAATATTCTTCTGACTGTGGGTGTGAGCCCATGAGATTTATACACATGTAAGAGAACTGACGTGTTGTCTATGGAAAACTTCCCACTGGCTGGTGCACATATTTATCAATTTTGTATCTCTGACAGGCCAAACCCAACCTCACTCACATACAGTGATCTTTCTTCATACATGGCCATTCAGATTTCTCCATTGTCAACTTGACAGTGATATTTATACTGGGATGTGTAAGGTTATGGATGCAATAAAAAATTGACCACAAATGGCCTCAGCTGGGTCGTGAACACATAGCACCAAATTATGACTTTCCTGCCTAGCAGTCTTATTTGTTCAAGCTTAAGGAGTGTTGAGTTGCTTTGCTACTGAGGGAATATGGTATAGTTGTAGGTAAACAACTAGAATTCTCTCATATACAGATTTATTCACACTTAGCGTCTACACAGATACAAGTCCGGAGGCTAACTCCCGTTAGTGTTCAACATGCTCTCCAAAGCCCTCTCCTCAAAGATAGCACACTTACGCACAGAACAAATATCGATTTTTATGGCGCTCTACGCCACATAGCCCCCCCCCCCCCTGCGCAGTATGGAGTACGTCCCTGTGAATGGGGGGGGGGGGGGGGGTGAGAAGTTAGGAAGGTAACGCACAGTTTTTCTGCGTCAGGTGGAAGCGGTCGACTGGGGTAGGAGACCGGGGGGTGAAGCCCGGTACGTCGACGGTGAAGTCAGCAAGCGACGCCGGCGGCTGAAGACGACGTCCCGTCCTGGAGTGAAGGTGTAGCACTTCGTCAGTCGGCAGGCAGAGAATCACCTTGCCAGAAGGCCTAACAAAGGCACGCAAATTGCCACACGCAGCACTTCTGCTCAATTTAAAGCGGTGCACCACACGAGATTCTGCACTTCCTCCCTCAATATTGTCACACGCGAGTACCACACACACTGTATCACCATCTACGACAACAGATAATGTATGTATGTCATCAGGGTGCACATGTGTTGTGAATTCTTGGATGGCACCTGTATGAGCAATGGTAGGGAGGCAGGGAGGTGTGGGAAAGCCTTGGCAGGGGGAAGCATCTGCTAAGAGATGGGTGGCAGGTGCACTAGACTGTGCAGGAGACAACCTCGGGCAATCAGCTGACAGACGAGGGAGTGTGGCCGAAGACAATGAGGAGCCAGCGTGGGTTGAACGGCGTGATAAAGAGCTGTCACACGAAGATGGTAACACAATGGTAGAATCCGAGTGGTTGGCAGTTCGACTGCGAGGGCTGTGAGGAGTGAAGCCCCGAAAAGATTGGCCACTCGAATTAGATGAACGCGGAGAAGGAGCAGTGCTCGTCAGAGAAACACGCTGTGGAAAATCAATACCCAAATGCATGGTGCAGGAAGATGGATGGCCGCTCGAAGCAGGAGTGGGAGAAATAGGGGCAGAATCAGGGAGGTTCACCTGAGGCTCAATGGAAGCTGGTTTCACTCGGTTGAGTGAGACCGTGGTTACAGAGTCTTTTATGAGGAGATCCATGTTATTCTCAGAGCGTTTGACGACCTTGTAAGGACCTGAGTAGGGCCACTGAAGCGGGGCTTTGACTGAGTCGTCTCTGAGAAACACGTACTCACAAGAGTCTAGCATGCGCGGTACGTACACGCGCGGAGGTGTATGAGCAGCCGGAGGTGGCGGCTGAATTTTGCTGCAGTACAAGTGCGCCCGCTCGAGAAGTGAAGGGAGTTCAGAGGGCCGTGGAAGTGGGGTCGGAGTGACTAATTCTCCAGGCAAAACCAGAGGTTGGCCATATACAAACTCGGCTACGGACCCCTTGAGGTCTTCCTTGAAAGTCGCACGAAGGCCAAGAAGCACAAAGGGCAGTGCCTCTGTCCATAGTGAGTCATGGCAACGCCGGGCAGACTTCAGGGTGCGATGCCATCGCTCGACATGCCCATTGCTTTGGGGGTGGTATGCAGAAGTATGAATTTTGACAATACCACACATTTTACATAAGTCAGAGATAACTGAAGACTCGAATTGTCGCCCCTGGTCAGTGGTGGGGTAAACAGGTGAGCCAAATCTAGAGATCCACGAATCTAAGGATGCTCGACTTACTGTCTCAGAGGTAATGTTCGGAATAGGCACCGCCTCAGCCCACCGAGTCATCCTGTCAATAGCTGTAAACAAGTAACGGAAACCCTCGGAGGGGGGCAAAGGGCCTACGAGGTTGACATGAACATGGTGAAACCGGCCTAGAGGTTGGGCAAAACAGCCAAGGGGTGGAGAAGTGTGCCTGGAAACTTTGTTCTGTTGACACACCATGCCTGCCCTTGCCCAAGACTGACAGTCATGGTGCATGTTTCTCCAGACAAACCATTCAGCTACCAGACGGGTGGAGGCTTTGACACTGGGGTGTGCTAATGTGTGTAGTTTGTCAAAGACCTGGCGTTGAAGGGGCTTAGGAATGAATGGCTGCAACATACCAGTCGATTCATCACACCACACTAAGTCAGATATGCCAGGGAAAGTAGAGCGTACCGGATGGAGAGAGGAGCTGTGGTCTGAAATTAACTGCATGGTATCAGGGTCTGCCGATTGCAACCGAGATAGGTCCGTTAAGTCAATTAAGGTTGTGACAGCACCAACACATGAGAGAAAATCAGCGACCACATTGTCCGCTCCTCGGATGTGGCGAATGTCATTTGTAAATTGCAAGGTGTAATCGATGTGACGAAAGCGTCGTGGGGGCGGATCAGCCGCAGGATTTTTTATGGCAGGAACCAACGGCTTGTGATCAGTGAGCACATAGAAATCTCGTCCCTCAACATCAGTTCTGAAGTGTCTTATGGCCTCGTAAACTGCAAGTAGTTCTCTGTTGAATGCTAAGTATTTCTTCTGCGCGTTGTTTAGCTTTTTTGAGAAAAACTGCAGGGGGGTCGTAAGATCGTTGTATGTCTGACTCAGTACTGCGCCGATGGCATTGTCACTAGCGTCAGTAGTGATAAACATTGTGGCGTCCGCCCGTGGGTGAGCAATAGTGACAGTGGAGGCCAACAGCTGTTTGAGTTCATTAAATGCCTTGTCCATGTCTGGTGTCCATGGTACCTGGCGGGTGCCAGAAGTTTGTGGACCAGCGAGAGCATCTGTGAGAGGAGCCTGCACCGCAGAAGCGGCTGGCAAATGTTTCCGGTAATAATTAACTGTTCCGATGAACCTGCGTAATTCCCTGTAGGTCTGGGGGCGTGGCATCTCGAGAACAGGCTTGATCTTGTCCTGCGGTGGTGTCAGACCGTCCGATGACACAACATAACTTAGGAATGTGATGGATGACTGGTGCAATTGAGTCTTTTTATTGTTCAGTTCAATACCAGCGGCTGCTAAAATATCTGTCACAACTTGAACACGCTCCTCACTCTGTTCTAAAGTAGAAGCAAAAACCAATATGTCGTCCATATATACGAAACAAAAGTCTAGGTGGGATAAAGTTTGATTGATGAAACGCTGCCACGTTTGGGGTGCATTTTTCAACCCAAACGGCATAAATTTGTATTTGAACAGCCCGAAGGGAGTGGTTATGGTAGTCTTTTCAATGTTCTCCGGAGCCATAGGAATCTGATGAAATGCGTGCTTACAGTCCAAAACAGAGAAGTACTTTGCACCTGCGAGCGCATGATTGAAGTCTGCGATGTGTGGGACCGGATATTTATCAATGATGGTGCGGGCATTTAAACGCCTATAGTCTCCGACCATACGCCAAGTACCGTCTTTCTTTTGGTCAAACAGGATAGGACTAGCCCAGCAACCGGAAGAAGGTTCAATTATTCCCTTTTGTAACAGACCGTCCAATTGTTCTTTTGCAATTTTCATAAATTCCGGCTTGAGGCGGCGTGGACGTTGCGATATGGGCGGCCCATCGGTTAGACGTAACCGATGAACTGTGCCGTTAGTGACTACTGCAATACGTGGCACGGCACGATAGTCAGATGTCCGTGAAGCGGAGCAGGCAGTGGCGGACAGGCCAAGCTGTGGCGCTGAGGGCACGGAAGTACAGGTGTGCCACCCGCTCGTAGGCTGCGTAAAGGCCGCACACGTGTTAACATGGGCGAGGTTGGTACACTGGTTCTTGGTAGCAGGCCGTGCTGCTATGAGCGCTGTAGGCACGAGTGGGCGTGGCCGGACAGCAGCTGGCCGTAGTTCATTGCCACAAGCTTGGCAAGTTAATTTTCCATTCGGAACGCAAGGAGCATGAGCACTGGGGCATACCCTATCATTACAAAAGGATGCTGACACAGTTTACAGAGTTCACAACATTGTCGTTAACGTGCGTGGGCACGGGAACAACAGATTGGCACGGACTGACCTTGTCTGTAGCCGACGAGTCATCTGCTTGTAATGCCGCAAGGTGTTATTGTGTGGAGGCCAACTCATTGTGTATGTCGCGGAGATGCAGCAGCATTTCCATACGTTCCATCCGCAACTTCAAAGACTTGGCGCACTCCACTAGCCACTTGTCTGTCCAAGATTGCAGCTTCAAAGATAGGTTTAAACACTTCTTAGCACAGCACACACGTTTGGTGTTAGCCGAACTGTCACTCGGCTAAGCGAAAGGAATATGTTTGTTAAGGGAGGGGTAAAACACAGTATTTTGCACAAAATCTAGTGACAACTGATAGTGCTTGAGGAAATCAATTCCGAGAATTGGTTCTTCAATTGTTGACACTAGAAACGTCCACTACAGCTTGCACTCGGGCGAAAGTTTCACTGTATACAAAGTGGAACCCGAACACTGTAGGGTAGACAAGTTCACTGCACGAAGTACTGTTTTGTGTGGTTGCACTTTATTTGATGGGTCATCTATGACAGTAGCCAATACAGATTATGAACTGAAAGAGACAATAGTACTGCTCCTTGTAAACTAGCCCTTACCTTTTTGAAAGCCTGCTGCATGCTCAGTGTCCACTGTACAGGTTGCCTGCCGAGTGTATTGGTACCCGCTATTTCCTCTGTCAGTGGTGTCTCCATCTCTGCTGTCCCCAGTAAATGGTGACTATAGAAGTTGATGATCACAAGAAATCTTCATAAATGCTGATAAACTGTCAGCCTGGGAATGTTCTGTAAAGCCTCCACTTTCTCCTTGAGTGGACAGATACCAGCTGCTGATACTATGTGATGATGAACAACACTTTGCACAGGCAGAGAACATACTTTGCTTCATTCACCACAAACCCAGATTTCTTTATGCTGTAAAGTACTGCTTCAGTGCTCATTATGTAACTCATCTTTCTGTGAAAATATCAAAATATCATCCAGACATATGAAGCAGAAATCCAGGCCCCTCAACACTCCATCTACACATCTCTGCCAGTTCTGGCTGCATTTTTCAATCTGAATGGCATGTGAAGGTGTTCATAGCCCAAAAAGCATGATCACATCCATCTTTGGAACATCCTCTTCAGCTACCAGAATCTGATTGCATGCCTTCTTACAGTTTATCACACTGAAGATTGTAGTCCCAGCTAAAATGTTCATAAAATCAGCCAATTTAGGTACAGGATAGCAGTTAGATGCTGTTCGTGCATTCAGAGCCCAATAAACCCTTTGGGCCTCCATGTGCTGTTTCAGGTCCAGTGGCAATGTTCACAGGCTATCCGATCTTCTTACAATGCCAACCTGCTACATCTTGCCAAATTCTGCTTTTGCCTCTGTGAACTGGGTGGGTCCTAGTGTTCTCAGATGTCAGGAGACTGATTGGCCTGCATTAGTCTTGAAGAAACATACTGTGGAATGCAGTACGTTTTACCCTGTTTCAAGTTTAAGTAAATCATCAGGTAAAGTGACTATTTTGCTTGTACTTCTCCTTCCTATTGTGCCCATTACCACCTTATTTCCCCAACTATCTTGTATTGTGCTCGGCTGTAACCACAGTCTGTGGTAGTGGAAGAACTTTGCACCTATAATTGGCTCGTGCACATCAGCCAGTCTGAAACTCCATTTAAAAACCTTGCTGAAAGTCCAATGTCACTTCCTGTTCACCATAAGTTAGTGGAAGTTAGGTGGAGATCTGCATCTACCATCTTTTTCCAATTTAATGGCAATGCACTAACGTCTGAGCATGAGTCAACCAGGTAACATCGATTTGCCTTTCTGTCTGTCGCTTACAAATGGCATGACATTGCAAACAGGCAGGCTTGTGAGAATGTCTGCATATGCATGGAAGGATTGTCTTGATTAACTGGGCTGATCTTGAGGTTGCTTCCTGGCCATTTTCTATCACACCCCAATTCCTGTCTGCAGACAAAATGTCCATCCCTTCGTATCCATTCTGGAACTTTTGAGAAGATATGCAGCCTGCTGCGCTTACTGCAGGCTGCAGGGGCTGTTTGGGAATATGCAGGCACTCACACTGAAGCTTTTGTGTTACCTACATACTCTACCATCTCACTGCTCTGGCCTTTGCTTTGTCTCATTGGTTTGATTCCACAGCCAATAATTGTTTTTGCATTGCAGCCAACTGGAGCTTTACACTGGAAGGTTGCTCATCAACAGACTTCCTCAGTTCCCATTGTATAACCGTGTTTCTGCTGTGCTGCAGCTGTCAGTTGCTTGTGTTATTGCTGAGACACTCGCTTGCCTCACTGCTGTGTGTATTTTGTGAGCAACTTACAGAACAGAGCAAATGTTGTCCTTCCCATAGGTGACTACTACTGTTTTCACTGACAGTGGCAGTGGTATGAGGCACACATGCTCAAGCATATCATCTGACATTGATCGTCACCCATAGTGCTCTAGAGATGTGTCCAGGATTCAGAAGGCCTCCCGTCATACTTTTGTTACATAGGAATTGTTCCACCTGTTATACTAAAGATTTGCCCATGCTGCGGATCATCATATCTCTGAAATGTTGACATCGATCATGTGTAGGAGGCTTCAAAATGATGTCTAATACTGTTTCTCAAGAGTCTAGGCTGTTAACTGCCACTGCAAACTTTGTATACTGGTAATCATTTGTGAGTTGTTCTGTGTAAATGCGAGCTCTTACATAGCAAATCAAAGTACAGGTTCTTCCAGTAGGAACTATAGCTCTTGTGTTTGCATTGTTGGTGTTCCCATCTAGTCCTGGCCATCATCGTAATGAAAAATCGTAGACTCACTCTGACCGTGCTTGAACTTGCTATTTTCTTTTGTGCTGTCAGGGTCACAATTTTATAGGTATTGCTCACAGTATAGTCTAAAAACCAGACACTCACAGAATACTGTGCAATAACTATTTATTTCACTGATTACAACACCAAATTATCACCTGACAATCAATAAACAGAGAACTAACTTAAGAACAAACTCATAAAAAATAAATGCTTTAACACCAACCTGCTGGTTAGTCAAAGAATAATTAGGTCTCTTCACTCACTGCCCATAACTGGTGCTCCACACTAGGTCATATTGAACATCTATTCAGTGAAAGTGGCTAGGGAATGATCCATGATTAAATCTCTTGTGAATTGCGGAACTTTTCATATTTTATTCAACTTAACTGTAAGGACCCAGAGCTTGGAGGGAATTTGTGGCTGTATTTGACCATAATATTCCTTTTGATTTGTATTGATGTTTGAGTTCTTGCCATTGATGTCTTACTCATCTATATAATGTGGTCTTGCCGCATGGGATTAGCCGAGCGGACTAAGGCACTGCAGTCATGGACTGTGCGGCTACTCCCGGCGGAGGTTCGAGTCCTCCCACAGGCATGGGTGTGTGTGTTTGTCCTTAGGCTAATTTAGGTTAAGTAGTGTGTAAGCTTAGGGACTGATGACCTTAGCTGTTCAGTCCAATAAGATTTCACACACATTTGAACATTTTTGATGTAGTCTTCAGGTCTGATGAGAAGTAAGATGTTTTTAAAAGCATCATTTTCAGCAGGGTTTTCAGTACATCATTGACCACTTCATTGTATTTAATGTTAGTATGTCTATGATACACATGAATTTTATTTTCTTTCTGAGATATGCATTTTCCTTGGAAGCTTCCCTCTCCTGATGCGGGTAAACTGGAGTTCTTTTTGTTTTTGTTTTTCATACTCTTGTAAGTGATCGCAACATCTTGAGATGAAGGTGGATCTTCTCTACGTGCTATGCAAAATGTCTTGACCATGATAGAAGTGAATCTATTGTAATTCCTAGGAATTTAGTTTGACTCTTCACTGGGAAAAACTGATTAGTTAATCTTATGTGTGTTAGTTCCTGTGGAATCCTTCACCTGCCAAAGTTAACCATAGTCAGCTTAAGGAGTGAGAGTTGAGGCCTTTAGATGCCAACAAAGATTTCAACTGGGATGTTGCTGCACCCATTACTCCATTTGTTGCTTCAAGGCCAGCATTAGTATCAGAGGTAGATATACATATATCATCAGCATATTGTCATACTTTGGTTCAAATGGTTCAAATGGCTCTGAGCACTATGGGACTTAACTTCTGAGGTCATCAGTCCCCTAGAACTTAGAACTACTTAAACCTAACTAACCTAAGGACATCACACACATCCATGCCTAAGGCAGGATTCGAACCTGCAACTGTAGCGGTCGTGCGGTTCCAGACTGTAGCGCCTAGAACTGCTCGGCCACTCTGGCTGGCTGTAATACTTTAACAGCCCTTGGGAGCTTGGTTTCGATATCTGCTTGTGACCGAACCTGCCGATTCCACGTGTGACCGATTTGTAGTACTAAATAATTCTCGTACGAAATTGTGCAGAATCATACTGTCTTTACGAAATGTAGTTGAAAAAAAAAAAAAAAAAACTGTTAACTACATACATCTTTCCTTACATCTTTCTTTCTACTAATTTTGTTTAAATAAATACGTTTTCAGTGCACATAATAACGTTAATCATTTGCTGCTGAGTGAAAGTTCTGCACCAGCCATCTGGACGAAAGCGAACACCCTTTGGAAGTGGGTAGCAGTCATCCCTCCTCTGATGCCAAGCAGACACTGGCACAAAAAATCTTAATGATGTCCCCATGGCCGCATTCCTCTGCTTTTCTCAAGCCACAATACAGCCGTTCACTCACCCTCGCTAACGTAAACTTTGCACTGAAAAATATTACTGCAAATATTGTTAATAAACTTTCTATGTTCAACAAAACCTATGACAGGCATAACCTAATGGACTTTACACTGCAAGGTGATCATTTAACGTCAGCTTCTACCCAAAGCACAATGCGCACGAAGGGACTTGATGCACAAATTCGGTGGGGCACACAGGATTGTACAATGTCTGACCTACCTGCTATAAGATCCAGCCACACCGCAGTAGCACACCACAGCCCACTGTAAGAAAAACTATTCCTAAAATTTTATTTTTGGTCACCAGCTCTGAAGGAGGAATCTTGAAATCTTTAAATGTTTTTCTGTTTATTACTTGTTACATAAATCATGAATTAGCAAGCAAAGCAAATTTAAATTTGTAGCAACATTAATGTTATTCAGTGGACTCTAGTTTATTTCTTTGAACAAAGTGACCACATTTAAAGATGGTGTTATAAACCAAAGCAATTTCTTAGATTGAATGTCTCCCTCTCTCCATTATGAAGCAGTTTGTAATAATAGTGAATTTACCTATTGTACCTTTTGCTCAATTATTAAACAAACAAGCAATTTAACTTTCAAACCATCATTACACAACAAACATGACCAGGAAACAAGACTGGGGCAGAAATTTTCGGAGAATAAGTTTGCACATCTTCTATTTTTTCATTTCAAAGTAAGTTGAATGTAACCCTTTACATGTTCTGAGATCAAACAAACATATCTATAAAATTAGTGCTTGCCTTGAGCTGTGTGCTGAAAGGCTCATAGTACTGTTGGTACAACAATTTCGGTTGGCTCTTCATGTCCCCAGTGATGGACTTCCTCATTGATAGCCACGTCACAAGCAGCAGCCATCTCGGAGCGTCTGCCAAATTCCATCATAAAATTATTCTGATAATTTTGCTTTCCGATTTGATAAATACTGTAGACGACTTTGGGGCACAAAAGCCGCTGCCATCCAAATAATTGGTTGCACTTTTTTCACAACTTTAGCACCATATAAGCCTCACTATAGTTGACCTATCACAACCTGATACACACGCTGTGAAGGCTCCCAAGCAACTGCCTTTCTTTCCACCGTCTTTTCCCTTGGTACTCGTCTCGCCAAGGTCACCTCCACAACTGGTCACATAAAACCCTTTGTACTTCCCCTCATCTTATTCTGTGCACTTGTTTAACATATTAACCATGAAAATTGGCCCTGAGGTGGTTACAGTTATTACAATTTTTTCATTGAATGGCAATAACATTTTCCTTATCGTTAATTAAGAATTGGGTATGAAGTAATTATTTATGTGAAAGAGCTTTGCATGCAAACATAACACTTTTTACACATTCATTTGCTGACTTCTTTTACATGTCTCTGTAACACCTAATATCGATCTTTCAGCATACCAATATCCTAAAGCAAAGTTAAAAAAATTTTTTTAAAAATTATTTAATATTTAACAGTGACATCACATACTGTGTAAACATTAAATAGAATATGGCTAAATTTCAATCCTAGTGAAAGCCCATAGAGGCATTCCTTGAGCCCACAGTTTTCTTTTCTTTAAGGGAATGATAACATTATTGTATGCCCCTTCAGTACTCACAAACATGAATATAACATACTGTCTTTTCTCAAATGGACTTTGTATGTCAAAAGTGAATTGTGTCAAATTATCTAACAGAGAAATGTTACCAATTTGATAATCTGGTAGTACATTATTAGTTTTGAGTCACTATTCAAGATGATTTTTAATTATTTGTTCCAAGATAATAGTGCTATAGTCTGTAGAAATTATTTGTATAACCATACTGAGTTGTAGATATCCAACAGCATCCCTTTTGTGGGTTCTGATAAATTCCCCAGTGTTGCATGATACATGTTGTCCACTCCTGTTGTTGTCTTCGCTTAGTGGATTAAGGCAATCAACAGTTCTTCCTTCATAAATGATGAGCATAGGAAATGATTTGATATTTCTCCCGCTGCACTCAAAGGTTACACCACTACTTGTTGAGAGACCTACTATTCTGTCTGCAACTGATTAATCCATACTTTTGAATTTGATATTTTATTGGTTCCTGTGCTGAATAGCCTTAACACATCTCCATATATTTGTGACATTAGTATTTTTATGGAATTTGTTGAAAAATGCTGTCTAGCTCTGTGTCTCCTGTTTCTTTAAAATGTGCTTCAATCAGGAATCTGTCAAGATGGCGCCGAATGAAACTTTGTTCTGTAACGATGTCTCAGTTTCCTTAAAAAGTGATAGTGACGTGTGTAAAATATGCGTAAAAAAGGTAAATAGAGGTATCCTATGCATCCAGTGCAGGTCGTGGTATCACGACAAATGTGTTAAAGTGAATCTAAAATATATAAAAGACGAACATGACTGGACATGCCGTCAGTGCGTTGTGAGTGTCACGAAAAACGAGGTAATGGACACGATAAAATCAAAAGAAAAAATAATAAGTGTGCTTACAGAGGATTTAATGACTATAAATATGAAATATGAAGAACTTCGGCAGAAATATCAAGAACTGGAAACGAAATACAAAGAGATAGAGCGAAATCATCGTCTAGCACAAGACAGTGTTGTCAACCGTCGCTCTGCGCAAAAAACGTGGCGTTTGCCGAAAAAACAAACAAACAGACAGTGAGCACAGTTCCGGCGATACCGCTAGCAAATAAATTCACAACACTAGACGAAGACTGTGATAAGACAAAGAACAATGACGAACAAAAACCAGTGACGAAACTTCCAATCGAGTGCGCAGCCAAGAAAACATCTAATACGAAAAATAAACCAGTAAACATCAAACGACGAGTTGTTGTACTTGGTGATAGCCACGCCAAGAAAATTGCCGAAAAAATAAATGAGTACAGTACGTTATTCACGGCAACAGGTATGACGAAACCCAGTGCACCTTTGACTGAGATAATTAAGAGCAGCAACTCACTTAATGAGCTATCTAAGAATGATGCCGTCGTAATCAATGGGTGGAAGTAATGATGTATACAGAAATGAGAGTAAACATGTGACCCAGTGTTTAAAAACTACATTACTTGATCTGAAAGTTCCGAACATCATAGTTACTAGAATGAGATTTTCACTCTGCAGCGGAGTGTGCGCTGATATGAAACTTCCTGGCAGATTAAAACTGTGTGCCCGACCGAGACTCGAACTCGGGACCTTTGCCTTTCGCGGCCAAGTGCTCTTGGTAGAGCACTTGCCCGCGAAAGGCAAAGGTCCCGAGTTCGAGTCTCAGTCGGGCACACAGTTTTAATCTGCCAGGAAGTTTCATCATAGTTACTAGTTTGCCTCACAGATACGACCTGCAAGACAATTCCATCGTAAATCTGGAGCTTGCAAAAGTAAACAGACAATTCTACAAAATATGCAAGTCCCAACAAAATGTAACATTTCTTGATCTTCCAGATGCAAGAGATTTGTTTACGAAACATGGACTACATTATAATAACGCTGGCAAGTCATACGTTGGCAAAATGCTAGCGAAATTAATACAAAAAGACGACGACGTTGCAAGAAAACCAATTGCTGTGCAACCAGTTCCGACCAAGGAAATGGATAAACGAGAAAACAATTTCAAAATCGCAGCCACAGCGCCAGCTCAAACAGGAACATCACGTCCAGAAGATGAGAAGGTGCCAGAACCAGCCTCAGAACATACAGCAAAGACTGAAATTATCGTCAAGAAAACTGTACCTACTCGTCATCCAGATGCTCACACACAGGGAAACTGATGAAGGGGGCCAGTTCTATCCGAATTTGGCCCAATACAACGAATCCAGAACAAGTAGTCAACACTCAGGTGGACGTTCCGTTACTTTATAGTCAAATTAGTTTTAAAGACCCTCTACCTAATAATATATGCAGTAGTAATTTCGTTATGCACTTGCACATAAGAGGTCTGTCTGAAAGAATGATCAGGAAGCTTTATGATATAGAAATTTTGCTAGAAAGTGTGAAACAATCTGTGAAAGTAATATGCCTTAATGAACATTGGCTAAAATCTGAAAATATCAGTCTCCTAAATAAACTTACAGGTTATAAACTGGCTACCAGCTTTTGTAGGACCAATGTGTATGGAGGTTCTTGCATATTAGTTCATTCCACGGTAGACTATGATATCAGACAGAATTTTAGCCATCTGAATGAAGAAGGCACATTTGAAAGTTGTTGTATAGAACTTAAAGAGTATAACACACTAATCATCAGCATATATCACACCCCTGGGTACCATATAAGCTCTGTATTTTTAGATAAGTTTGATACATTGCTACATAAATTAAAATGTGAGAAACTGTACAAGAAAGTGGTTATATGTGCTGACTTCAACATAGATGTAAGGACTGATGACAAATTTTCTTCACACTTAAAGAACCTGGTAGCCACAAATGGGCTAAATCTCAATTTCGATCAGTATACAAGAATTACAGCAAGCTTTGCAACATGTATTGACAATATTGTAAGTAGTTATAATTATTATGTAAAAGAAAAATTTCTTCTAGATTTAGGAGTATCAGACCATAAAGCACTATTTGTTTCACTACCGAAGCAAAATTCAGTCTGCCCAACAAAAAGATGTAGGAATTTGTCAAGAAAATGTGGAAGTATTTTGCAAAAAACTAAGCCAAACCAAGTGGACAGTCAGCAAACACACTTCCACAAGTGACAATTACAATAACTTTTTAACTGAATTCTTGGGTATATTTTCAAGTATGTAAGCACATACAAAAAAAAATTTGACAAAATAGTTAAACTAGCAAAACGTACTGCAAATAATGGCTTCATTTCAAATGCAAAAAACAAATCAAAAGCTGTTTGGTCTGTTATAAGAAGTGAAGTTGGCAGTGAGGCAGAGAGAAAATGCCCTTCTAAAATAGTGATAAATGGTAGAGCTGTTACAGAACCCAGTGTCATTTGTGAATCATTCAATGACTTTTTCATAAACTGTAACAAATTTGGTGAATGTTCACCACCAAATACAAAGCCCAATATGACAGATAGCAATTGCACATGTTTTAAGTTTTCTCATGTTTCCATCTCAGATGTCATCAAAATCATAATGTCCCTAAAAAATTCAAAATCTGCGGGGTGGGATGAGGTCCCCACTGAAATAATAAAAATAGTCCGTCACAGTATTGCATATCCACTCTCTTTCATAATCAACCAATCATTTGATGAGGGATGTTTTCCAGATCGATTAAAATATGCAGAAGTTCGGCCCATACACAAAAAAGGCAAACAAGATGAATTGGGCAACTATAGGCCAATCTCACTGTTACCAATTTTCTCAAAAATATTTGAAAGAGCTGCATGTGATCAGATTGAAAATCACAATTCATCTAACAGCATTATCTTAGGCAATCAATATGGTTTCAGAAAAGGCCGCAGCACAATCCATGCAATAAATGAATTAGTCACAAAAGTCAGCAGATGTCTTGATGATAGAATGTGTGTGTCGGGCATCTTTTGTGACCTGTCCAAAGCCTTCGACACAGTAAATCATGACCTGCTTCTCCAAAAATTGGCACGCTATGGTTTTCAAGGCAAATCTCTTAGCTGGATGTCATCATACTTGGCAAACAGAAAACAAAGAGTACTTATTAACATCAACGGCAAGAAATTTCTCTCTGGCTGGAAAAACACTCAATTAGGTGTTCCACAAGGCTCAATATTAGGGCCACTGCTTTTTCTATATTATATTAATGATATGCCATGTCAGGTCCAGTCTGATACTATCCTCTATGCAGATGACTCAACAGCTGTAGTCTGTTGTAAAAATGAGGTAGACCTAATTAGTCATATTGAACAAACACTTGGGGAAGTGGAGGCATGGGTCAAAAACAATAACTTGACATTAAATATTACAAAAACAGAAATTGTTCATTTTACCACAAAACAACCTGCACAGTCTATAAGTGAAATAAGGTATATGGACAAAAAATTAGAGACTGCAGACTGTGTCAAATTCCTTGGCGTGTTAGTCAATAAAAACCTGTTATGGAGTTGCCATGTGGACAACATACTGGGTCGACTATATAGCCTTGTATATATTATGAATATCTTGTATAGTATTACTGATTTAGCTGTAAGAAAAACTGTATATAATGCATATTTTGTTTCAGTCATTAGGTATAGTATAATTTTCTGGGGGTCTGAAAAAACAAATTTACTTAGAGCTTTTAGACTACAAAAAAGAATCATTCGAGCAATGGTGGGAGTAAAACCAAAGCAACACTGCAAACCTTTATTTGTAAAACTGGATCTAATGAGCATTCCAAGCATATACATCTATGAAACTCTCACTTTCACGAAAAGAAACCCACAACTTTTTGAGGGCAACTTCTTCTTGCATCAATATGATACAAGACATAGAACGAGCTACATGTTACCTACCCACCGTTTAAAATCAAATGAAATAACCCCATACTATATGGGCATGAAATTTGTAAATAAAATATGGAAAGATATGGATGACCCAAATATAAAAGGCACCAAAAGAGACCTGGAAAAATATCTGAAAGATAAATGTTACTATAATGTAGAAGATTTCATGAATGGTAACAATGCATTATAATTGTAATTAAAATACCTCTTTGAAGATGTTACACCATGTATATTATTAGTTTATTGTCTATTTTTAGTATTGTTATATATAGTGTAAAAACTGACAAGTCACCTATGTCACAATCTTTGATTGTATAAGGCATGTTATGTGATAATAAAAATTGAATTGAATTGAATATATTGTAAGTTACTTACCAAGTTACTAGTTTGGATGATATTCTCTCAATGCATTTTTTCTTGTTGGAATTGCTGTTGTATGTTCTGCATCCTCCCAAAATGGTTGGAGTTTTCATTGGTATTTTCTTCATTGAAATTGTTTTGGAAGACGCTTTGTATATGAGTTTGATAAATGCTTTATAATCATCCACAATGTTATAGCATATTCTTAGTTCTGAAATTAGATGCTGAGACCATGACTTGTATTCTTCTCATTGCACTTCTTTTATGCTATATTGTCAGTTTATCTCTACTTCTATGATAATGATGCACGCTGAAGGAATGAATTAAAATTTGTATCAATGCTCGGATTCGAATCTGAGTCCCCTACTTATCAGGTAGATGGCACTGCAGTTACCACAGCTGCATGCACAACCCTAGTACATCTCCCTCCCCAATACAAATTCCAACTCACTTCTCAGATCATTGCTATTCCCCTTTGAAATTCACAGCAGTATTGCAGAGGCTCTCTGGCATTGGAACAGCATATTAGCAATGAGCAAAACTGCATTAATTCTGTCTGTACCTCAGGCACGGGTGATATGTTAATCATTTACAGTTAATGTTCCTGGTTCATACTGAGTATTACTTTTATCTCTGATAGTGATGAATTAAAATTTGTGCCAGCATTGGGATTCTAACCCAGATCTGCTTACTAGGCAGATGTACTAACTGCTGTGCCGCACTGGCACTGTATGCCTGCATGGATTAACCCAGTATGTCTTCTTCATTTATTTAAATTCCCATTCACACCTTAGCCCATTGCTATTCCCCTTCCAAACTCACGTCAGTATTAATTCATTGCTTCAGTATACATCATTATCATGATTAAAGTGGTGAGGCCTGAGGTACAGGCAGAATTAATCACATTTCGCTCATTGCTAAGGTGCTATTCCATTGTCAGAGAGCCTCTGCAATACTGACGCAAGTTTATAAGGGTACTAGCAATGGGATGAAGTGTGAATGGGAATATGTATTGGAGAGGAAGACATACTGGGGTGATGCAGTAGTTAGCACAGTTCCTTAGTAAGTGTTGTGTGTCAGGAACATGTTTAGTATGACTGAGGAAGAAACATCCTCTAATTCTCCAGGTCTCATTTAACTGGTATTGTTCCCAACTGAGCTGTTTGTAGAGAGTTAAAGCAAGCAAGCAGAAATCAAACAAATGTTTATTCGTGTAGATCTGAACTTGCCCAACATCTGATGCTCAAGCTGCTTACGTAGATAGGAGGACCAATAAAATACGATAGGATGTTATACACACAGACAGGCAGAAAATATTTTATTGCTTTACAAAACCACTGCATGAAGAAGTCACACACACAATATACTTTTTGTAATAGTTATATATTTTTTGTAACACAGATAATAACTTTTTAAGACAAAGTAAAAATATTTTATATATTTAAATGTGACAGGTCTTATTATTTACTGATTTAAAATGGTTAATATTAGCTTATTGAAAATTTGAATCTGCTTTATGTAGGCAGTAAAGGGAAAATGTCTCAAATTCTAAAGAATGCACCTAACACCCCATCATACTGACAGAATGATAAATAGAAAGAATGTTCTGTCATTTCACATCTCACAGACATGTTACATCACTTTTTCTTCATTAATTATGTCCATGACACTGACGTGGTGCATGACTCATGTGACAGTTTTAATGCTTCTGATGACAGAATGTCACTATCTTGCACACGATTTTTGATAAGGTTGCAGTATCCAGATCGTAGTATTGGCAGTAAACTGTGATGAGTCAATATTCGTCTTTGTCCTCATCTGTTTCTGATGCAGCATCCTCCTGCACTTCCTGGTAATCTAGCTCCAGTGCTGCCAGGTCTTCACGGGCTTCAGAGAATTCACCTGTAAGTTGAGAGAGAAGAGTAATTTATTCTGATGCAGCAAAAGGGCTTCATCCAGTGTGTTCTAAAGATCCCGTTATGAAGCAGAATGTTCAGGTATGTTTAAGAAATTAAATTAATAATTGAGGAATTGACATAGGAAAAAAAAAAATAAAGCGTTTGTGGACTTGGGAAAAAAAGAGTTTTGTTGTATGAATTGGTTGTGAAAACGTATGAAAGTCATGTGAAACATTCTCATGTGCAACATACACTTTAATTTTGTCCAGTATCATCAAAATGCAACTTGAGATTTTAGTTGGATAATTGCCTACTGTAAACTATATTAGAATGTATCAGGTTCGGTGTGATAATCACTTTCTGCCTGTTGGTATGAGGTATTCTGATGATACTTCAAGGCATTCAAGATTTGTTGTTGCCATATTGAATGGTTTCTTTGGCTTTCTCTGTTTATCACAGGTGCAGTTCTTTCATACCCACACATCTCAACTTCTCTGGTTCTACACTTATTTTCTTTGGTAACCATTAAGCCACAGATTATGCAGGTGTTTAAACAGAGATGGTGAAATGGAGACTTCACTGTTTTCTGAGCCGGCCAGGTTGGCCGAGCGGTTCTAGGCACTACAGTCTGGAGCCGCGTGACTGCTACGGTCGAAGGTTTGAATCTTGCCTTGGGCATGGATGTGTGTGATGTCCTTAGGTTAGTTAGGTCTAAGTAGTTCTAAGTTCTAGGGGACTGATGACCTGAGAAGTTAAGTCCCATAGTGCTCAAAGACATTTGAACCATTTGAACTGTTTTCTGAGGACCTGATGTAGAACCATTGTTCAGAGCTTGTTGGAGATTCAGTTGTCCAAGATGCATAGTACATCCTATAGATGTTTAAATCTGCACTTAAGAATAACTCAGTTAACTTTTAGATGTTTACATTTGAACTTGTGGGTAACTTAGTGAACTTTTAGATTTTTTTTTAAAAATCTGGACTTAAGGTTAACTTAATTGACATGTATCATGAATAATTTCTTTCTTATTATGTAGAGAAACAGCAAATACGATCCCTAATTAACCCTTAACTCACTAGGTGAGGTCCCCCAGACAGCATGAGAATTTTTTAACTTCCTCTCTGAGGTAACTTCTAGCAGAGTGCTCCTATATGCTCCTATACTTTACCTGTTGTTGTTGTTGTTGTTGTTGTGGTGGTGGTCTTCAGTCCTGTGATTGGTTTGATGCAGCTCTTCATGCAACTCTATCCTGTGCAAGCCTCTTCATCTCCCAGTACCTACTGCAACCTACATACTTCTGAATCTGCTTAGTGTATTCATCTCTTGGTCTCCCTCTACGATTTTTACCCTCCATGCTGCTCTCCAATACTAAATTGGTGATCCTTTGATGCCTCAGAACATGTCCTACCAACTGGTCCCTTCTTCTTGTCAAGTTGTGCCACAAACTCCTATTCACCCCAATTCTATTTAATACCTCCTCATTAGTTATGTGATCTACACATCTAATCTTCAGAATTCTTTTATTCTCTTCTTGTCTAAACTATTTATCGTCCATGTTTCACTTCCATACATGGCTACACTCCATACAAATACTTTCAGAAGCGACTTCCTTACACTTAAATCTATACTTGATGTTAACAAATTTCTCTTCTTCAGAAACGCTTTCCTTGCCATTGCCAGTCTACATTTTATATCCTCACTACTTCACATACCCTCCTCAAATTGCCTTGTTCTGACACATATTGTTGATGTATTCTGGGGTCTCCTAGAGGGTACCTTGTGAACTACATGCCTGTTTTCTTAGTAAAGCACAAAATCTGTTTGCAGGAGTGTGTCAATTTCAACAATCCTAAGTTTGATGAAGTTGTTAGTCAGTGGGTAGAGGGACATACCGATGATATAGATCAAGAAACAGATGAAAAAGATGACGATTGTGTAGCAGCCATGGATCATAATTCTACTGGCAAACACTATGATCAATCAAGGGAAGAACTTCACGACAATTGTGTTGGACACCTTCCTGTTTCTCCAATAACATATTTAAAGTGTTTGTTAACATAAAATGTGTTCTGATTGATGGTAAAGGAAAATGTAGATCCTGATAGTGAAAATCAGTTTTGCAGACTTTCTTTTTGTCCAATCAAGTGTCATTTTTAACCTTGCGCTTTAGTTTATGTGAAAATTTACCTGCTATTAAGATACTATAAGTTTTCAGAATGTTAACATCAGTTCTCTAACAATTTGTTTTTGTGTACTAATTTAAAAACCACATAAAAGTATGTAATTTTTTATCATGAAAGTAAAACATTGGCGGCTTCATTTAGTGCAATAAAATCAATGAGGAGTATTTAAACAACAGTGACATAATCATAAAAATAAATGTTGTATAACTTAAATGAAAATTTGCAAATTGCTTAGTCTCTTAGTCTCAGTTTACGCATTGGGGTCACGGAGACCACACCTCATAGTATACGTTACAAAAAAGTCACCTCATGACATAAGGGTTATATCAACACCCTATTCAGTGTATTTCGACTTGGGCTGATGATAATTTATGTTCAATGAAGTACTGTCTGGTGTCAATGGTGTTGAGAAACACATGAAATCATTAAAATTGAACAAAGCATTGGAACCATTGAGATCCCGCCAGATTCTCTACTGAATTTGTGGCTGAGTTGGTCTGTCTTTTAACTCTAATCTAGCATCTACCCCTCAAACGAAAAACCATGACCAGCAGTTGGGGAAAAACATTGGTCACACCTCTTTACAAGAAGGGTATAGAAGTGATTTACGAAACTAACACCCATTATCCTTGACACTGATTTGTTGTAGACTCTTAGAACATATTCTGAGCTCAAACACAATGAGGTATCTCAAATAGAATGACCTCCTCCATTCCAGCCAGCATGGATTCAAAAAATGTTAATCAGGTGAAACCCAACTCGCACTTTTCTCACGACATACTGAAATCTTGGATGAAGGCAGTCAAATATCTGCAGTATTTCTTGGTTTTCTAGAAGAAGTAGACTGAGTACCACATTTATGTTACGTGTCTAAAACACTGTCATGTGGGTTATTGAGCAAAGTTTGTGACTGGATGAAGTAATTTTTGGTAGATATGACACATAATGTTAACTTAGATGGAGAGTCATCAGATATAGAAATAACTTTCAGTGTGTCCCAGGGGAGATTGTTGGGAGCCTGGCTATGTTATCAGTGATATAGTGGGCAATATTAATAGTAACCTCAGCGTGATGATGCAGTTATCTATAGTGAAATACTGTCTGAAAAAAGCTGCAGACATATTCAGTCAACTCTTGATAAGATTTCAGAACAGCGCGAAGGCTGGCAACTTGCTTTAAAAGTTCAGAAACATAAAAATGTGATCTTCATGAAATGAAAAAACTTAGTATGCTATGACTATAATATCAATGAACCATGGCTGGAATTGGCCAGCCTATATAGGGCTTTCTTTCTTTCCTGACTTTCATTGCACATTTACGACTTTTTGTCTAAAGTTGCACCTTTGCAAGAACCAGCCAGCTTATCGTTTGATGAAATGTGCAAGCTTCTCTCCACCTATTACTGAGACAGAAAGCACATAATTGTGGTGCATGTACAATTTTACCATTGTCAGATTTGCCCAAATGAATTTTACAAAACCTGTGCACCAGAGTAACACAGGTTGAGCCATCATCATAAATTTGTTATTAGTACCAATCACGAATCCTACACTGATCACATGGTGTGTGATGTTATTATTCATCTGGTACCAGATAGGGAAGTCTGTGAAAAAGCACTTCAGCACAAGAATCTGATGTTTCCTGATGTTCTCTGTATAGCACAGCCTTTTGAAGCATCATGGGCTACAGGTGATCAGATTGCTGCTTGGGTGAGGTTTTGGAAGTTGCTCAGTCAACACCTGTTACACGTGCTGCAAGTGTTCAGAATGACTGGGAAGCCACTGCAGCATCACATGGGGCAGTGCCGGTTACGGCCACAGCAGCAGCAGGCCACATCACAACAGTAGCCCCATGTCTGCCTTTGATCTTGTCCATACTGATTCATCCAACACCAGCATGTTGTGCGCCATAAGTGTTGGGCTGTTTGCAACAAGTGTCAAAAGAAAGGCCACATTGCTTTGGTGTGTAACTCCTCTTCAAATGTAATGGACACAGTAGTACTTTTTATGGACTTGCTCATGTTTAATAAACCAGTAAAAAGCAAGTGGATATCCAAGCTGCAAGACCTTAGTAAGCGCACAAATGTATGTGGACTTGGGCTCTCCTCCCCTCACACAGGTTTCATGATTACTGGAGGAGAATATCTAATTGCACATGGATGCACCATAAAATTGTGGTAATACATGGACCAAATGCAATGTGGTGTCCAGGCATAGTGAAATGGTTCCAAAAACACAGTCACATGTGATGCTAATCAGAAAGGAAGGCCACCAACATTGACCACAGATGACAATGTTAAGGCAATCTTTTCAGGCAGCTGAAAGGACATCTGAGGGGGAAAGAGATTTTCCGATAATGAGAACACTCATACAGCTATTCTCAAATTGCTCTGTGATCAAGGAGTGAATTTGTATCATTGAGGAATTGAGTGATTGGTAGGATGTTCTTACTGTTGTTTATGGAGACTTGTCAACTCTGTTATAAAATAGAAAAATACTGTTACTCATCTGGGTCACTTTGATTTCTAGTCTAGCATTCAATAAAATTTACTTGACGTGCTGTAATAATGTGTAACTTGTTTTTCAAGTCCCCCATACTTTATTTCCCTCAATTTCATTGCTCCAGAAGATAACACTGTAAGACAACAAAGGGAGGAAGTATGTAAAATAAGTCTGCATCTGGCCATCAAGTTAATGCGTTGTCATTCTTAATGGAGAGAAGTCTTCCGAAGTAAGAGTGATTTCAGGTGTGCCACAGGGGAGTGTTGTAGGACTGTTGCTATTCACAATATACATAAATGACCTTGTGGATATTATTGGAAGTTCTCTGAGGCTTTTTACAGATGATGCTGTGGTATTTCGAGAGGGTGTAATATTGGAAAATTGTACTGAAATGCAGGAGGATCTGCAACGAATTGACGCATAGTGCAGGGAATGGCAATTGAATCTCAATGTAGACAAGTGTAATGTGCTGCAAATGCATAGAAAGAAAGAGCCTTTATAATTTAGGTACAATATAGAAGGTCAGCAACTGGAAGCAGTCAATTCCATAAATTACCTGGGCGTAGGCATGAGGAGTGATTTAAAATGGAATGATCATATAAAGTTGATTGTCAGTAAAGCAGATGCCAGACTGAGATTCATTGGAAGAATCCTAAGGAAATGCAATCTGAAAACAAAGAAAGTAGGTTACAGTACACTTGTTCGCCCACTGCTTGAATACTGCTCACCAGTGTGGGATCCGTACCAGATAGTGTTGACAGAAGAGAGAGAGAAGATCCAATGGAGAGCAGTGCGCTTCATTACAGGATCATTTAGTAATTGCAAAAGCGTTATGGAGATGATAGATAAACTCCAGTGGAAGACTTTGCAGGAGAGACGCTCAGTAGCTCGGTACGGGCTTTTGTTGAAGTTTTGAGAACATACCTTCACCGAGGGGTCAAGTAGTATATTGCTCCCTCCTATGTATATCTCATGAAGAGACCATGAGGATAAAATCAGAGAGATTAGAGCCCACACAGAGGCATACCGACAATCTTTCTTTCCACGAACAGTACGAGACTGGAATAGAAGGGAGAACTGATAGAGGTACTCAAAGTACCCTCT
This sequence comes from Schistocerca americana, assembly GCF_021461395.2. NCBI lineage: Eukaryota > Metazoa > Arthropoda > Insecta > Orthoptera > Acrididae > Schistocerca > Schistocerca americana. The sequence continues at coordinate 147,486,700 of NC_060128.1, forward strand.
GCCACACACCGTCATGTGGCTACATATGGATGTAGATGTAGATACAGTGACAGATTCTTGTATGTACCAAACATAGCAAACTGAGCTTCTTGATTAGTTTATAATTTTGTTGATTGTATATTAGTATATTATCCAACAGGAGAGCAAGGAGCATCACACACAGTTTTTCATTTAGTGTAGTACCATTAATATCTATTTCTGGTACGATCAAGTCATTTTTTGTAAGAATGAAACTGTTTGTTGTGAATTAATAAGAAATATTTGAAAAAATGTTGTAGGCTGCTTCTCGTATGGTTGAATTTCGATGTGATTTGTAGTAGTGGCATCAATAATCATCATAGTTTCTGAATGGGCTGTCTCAGTTCATCTAGCAAAGTGGCAAGAGGAATTTTTTTTTTTTTTTTGGGTAACAGCCTTAATCATAATGACCCATCAAACCCCCAAATAAAGGATACCTCCACAAACTAAAATCTGTGAGATTTTATTTCTTTTAGATACTATCTTTCAACATTTACGTGAAGTAGTACAAACAGATAAGCAAGCATTGTAATACTATAAATTCAATTTACTGATGTGCTTGGAATACCTAGAACATAGTTATCATCAAATATAATTAAAAATGTCATGAAATATAGCTACTATGAAAAATCAGTACAAAAAATATAAACAAATGTTATAAGTCACCATATAGTGGAGATGCTGAGTTGTAGATAGCCACAACAAACAGACTGTCAGCAAGTAAATTTTTGGCCAAAAAGGGCCTTCATCAGAAATAGATGACATATGTACAACACTCACGCAAACGCAACTCACACATACATGACTACAGTCTCTGGCTGCCGAGACCAGACTGCAAGCAGTGGCATATGATGGGAGAAGCAACTGGGTGGTGGGAGTAGGGAGGAGGCTGGGGTGGAGAGGGGGAGGGATGGCAGGGAGGTGGCTGGGGTGGGGGGGGGGGGGGGGTGGGGAGGGGAGGGATAGCACAGTAGAGGTAGAAGGGGGGGAGGTAAATTGCTGCTATACCTGGGCCGCTGAAACATGTCACTTCAAGGTCACTCCTCAAGCGCCGTAGAGTTGGTAGTATAACCAACAAACAAGTGAGGAACGGGAGGTGCTGGGGGTGAACCAATAACAGCACTGAACAAAAGCCGGTTCCTGGGGCAATGCTACCACATTGCCAGCTTCTGTGTAAACATTGTATGTTACTGCGTGAATGCCTGCTGTTGTGTTGTGTTACCACCTTGACTACAGTTTTTGTTTGTTAAACAATGTCTCCAAAACGATGTCGTTCACCAAGCGACAATCCATTGCACTGTGGAGTGCCATTAAATAGTCAGGCTTTCGAGTTACTACGGAGGACGCATGAGTTTTACGAGCAAGAAAAAGAATTTGTTTCTGTTCAAGGGCACGCGTTGATTTCTGCCGAGAAAGTTTTAGAGCGTACCTCGAAAACTCTAGGACACAGTGAAAGAACAGTTATAAGGAAAGGAGTGCTACTTCAAAACTTACAAGACAGTGAAATAAACAGTGTGGAAGAAAGTCCCTTTGGAAGAAACAGTGCGTTTTTAAGTACTCTGGACAAGAAAAAGAAGCAGCCTCGTCCTATTACAGATGTTAGATTCACCTGGTCCTATTCCAAATCCCTTGCCACTTTCCTCGATGTTGATCTCCACCTGTCCAATGGCCAGCTTCACACGTCCATCCACATCAAACCCGCCAACAAGCAACAGTACCTCCATTATGACAGCTGCCACCCATTCCACATCAAACAGTCCCTTCCCTACAGCCTAGGTCTTCGTGGCAAACGAATCTGCTCCAGTCCGGAATCCTTGAACCATTACACCAACAACCTGAAAACAGCTTTCGCATCCTGCAACTACCCTCCCGACGTGGTACAGAAGCAAATAACCAGAGCCACTTCCTCATCTCCTCAAACCCAGAACCTGCCACAGAAGCACACAAAAGTGCCCCACTTGTGACAGGATACTTTCCGGGACTGGATCAGACTTTGAATGTGGCTCTCCAGCAGGGATACGACTTCCTCAAATCCTACGCTGAAATGAGATCCAACCTTCATGAAATCCTCCCCACTCCACCAAGAGTGTCTTTCTGCCGTCCACCTAACCTTCGTAACCTCTTAGTTCATCCCTATGAAATCCCCAAACCACCTTCCCTGCCCTCTGGCTCCTACCCTTGTAACTGCCCCCGGTGTAAAACCTGTCCCATGCACCCTCCCACCACCACCTACTCCAGTCCTGTAACCCGGAAGGTGTACACGATCAAAGGCAGAGCCACGTGTGAAAGCACCCACGTGATTTACCAACTGACCTGCCTACACTTTGAAGCTTTCTATGTGGGAATGACCAGCAACAAACTGTCCATTCGCATGAATGGGCACAGGCAGACAGTGTTTGTTGGTAATGAGGATCACCCTGTGGCTAAACATGCCTTGGTGCACGGCCAGCACATCTTGGCACAGTGTTACACCGTCCGGGTTATCTGGATACTTCCCACTAACACCAACCTGTCAGAGCTCCGGAGATGGGAACTTGCCCTTCAGTATGTCCTCTCTTCTCGTTATCTGCCAGGCCTCAATCTCCGCTAATTTCAATTTGCTGCCGCTCATACCTCACCTGTCTTTCAACAACATCTTTGCCTCTGTACTTCTGCCTCGACTGACATCTCTGCCCAAACTCTTTGCCTTTACAAATGTCTGCTTGTGTCTGTGTGTGTGTGGATGGATATGTGTTTGTGTGCGAGTGTAGACCTGTCCTTTTATCCCCCTGAGGTAAGTCTTTCCACTCCTGGGATTGAAATGACTCCTTACCCTCTCCCTTAATACCCACATCCTCTCGTCTTCCCCTCTCCTTCCCTCTTTCCTGATGAAGCAACCGTTTGTTGCGAAAGCTTGAATTTTGTGTGTATGTTTGTGTTTGTTTGTGTGTCTATCAACCTGCCAGCACTTTCGTTTGGTAAGTCACATCATCTTTGTTTTTAGATTAAAAGTAGATTTCAAATAAGTCCACAGCAATAAGACTGTGAAGTGCATAAGAAAAACTATGAATATTCAAGGAAGGACATGGCCAACTTTTTACAAAATCTGGTATTTGCACATATCAAGGATGCTCAATACAATTTATAGAATATACATGATAGTGCCCTACTACATTATACACATTAAATTGCACGTTTTTCCCTGACTGTAAGACATATTATTGCACTGTCTGTAGCTACACTTTAAAGGATGGCCAATTTCACAATTAGCTCCATGACAGACTGTTTGACATTCAGTTGCATGCCATCACATTCCATCAGTTCTATCACCTTGTTATGCCAATATGATTCTAAATGCATTCTTTAAAAGTGAATACCTAGCTGAATGTCCTGTTTGATTTCTAACTCCCAAGGAGCTGGCATTCAGTCTTGATGGTGTGAAACTTTGTGATCCCTGTGGTGCATCATTTTTCATTTAGTGTTCACATTGCAAGTTAGTGATTTATTTTAAACATTTCTTGAATGTTGATGATGTTCATTTTGTGAAGTGTAATATATACATTGCACAGAAATTTGATCTCTGCACCTCCTAGACACTCATTTTCTGTTGCCTTCCTGATGCACATGGTGAGTCATTAGCAACTAATATTTTGCCATCATAGCTATTAACATAACACTTTCAAATGAGTCTTACTAATGATTGACATTGTGATCTTGCACTCAAGGGGTTCCTTGTCAGACCTGAGTCTGGCCTTATTGACCAGAGACAGTGGTCACATGCATGTGAGTATGTGTATTACAAGCTTTTTGAACTATTTTGAAGCAAAATATAAAAATAAAATTTGATCATCAATTTGTCACACTGTTTTGTAGCAGATTGTTACAGTGTACTGTCCTCAAACCAAAAGGAGTCGCAGCAGCTTGTAGGCATGTCATCTCCTGGTGACACACCAACTTCAGCTGCTAATATTGGCCCACTTGCCACACTAATTGTGAGACAGCTGACGTATGTTGCAAGGACTTCTCTACTTTTTCTGTGTAAGTGCACAGGGCACTTTCATCTCCCAGTGTCCCTCACTTTTATGACTCATGACATCTCATTTTTGATCACAGTACAAACTACGCGTGTACTGTCCGCCTCTGTAGTGCAGCAGTAGCATTACTGCCTACCACGCAAGGGGGTCCAGGTTCAATTCCCGGCAGGGGGCTGCGTGTTGCGTGTCCTTCATTATCACTTTCATCATCATTGACACTCAAGTCACTGAAGTGGCATCAACTAAAAAGACTTGCAATATGGCGGCCAAACCCCGAAGGGGATATACTGCCCAATAAATGTCATACAATCATTTTTTTTATGTATGTACTTCATCTTTGTATGTAGGCTCCCTGCATATGAATTGACAGAAATCAGATGACTTCATATTTGTAGTGCCTTGTCACTGGTCACTGCTGACCTTAAGTATCAAACTGTGTCATAGGCAGTGTTTTTATATTAGCCACTGTTGGCTGCTGTGTTTCATTTTGACAATAAGTAATTCACAGCCATAAATATTTTTATGGGATCATCACTATTGTATGTGTCACTGTAAGAGCCAGTTCAAGTTTCGTTTTGGTAGGTGAGACATTTAAGCATCAATTAGCAGTGTGTGTCACTTCTGCTACAAATCATACAGTTGTGGCCTGTGCTGTGTGATGGAGACGCGTCTTGTGATGTAATTGCCCAAACTAAAACTCCAAGAGTTAATGGATGAGCATTAGCATAATAAAAATCGTGTTTGTGATGATGTCTCTGGACAAGACTGTGTGAGACAAGGTAATACCATTTCACCATTGCTGTTCAATTCAGTCCTGCAGAAAGTAATTCAGGAAATGAAAAGAGAAGGCAAAGGGGTGAAGCTAAAAGATAGAAGACAGCTATTTGGGTATGCTGGGATATGCAGATGACATTTCAGCCATAGTGGAGTCAGAGGAAGAGGTAACAGAAACCATGGAGGACTTATTAAGGGATTCCATTAATACTGGACTGAGGATTAATATGGAGAAGACTGAAATGATGGAAGTATAAAGAGAAGTGTCCAACAATGCCCCATTACAGATTGCAATATAGAACACAGCTAACTGGAAAATTTAAAATAGTTTGACATCTGGTCAACAAGAATGATAATCTAAAACAAGAAATTAATTGACATATTGTTAATGTTACAAAAGCTAACTTCACTCTGAAGCGGATAATGTCATCAGAAACCTGTCAGCTAGAACCAAACTTAAGGCCTACAAAGCAGTGATAGTAACAGTGTTATGGTATTGGACAGAAACTTTCAGCACAAAAAAGTTGAAGAGAACCTGTTGATCTTTGAATGGAAAATCATGAGAAAGATCTTTGGACCAACCTGCAAAGGCAACACCTGGAAATGTAGAAAGCACCAGGAGCTGTACAATGTGATGAATCAAACAAACATCATGCAGAAAATGAAACTGCGCAGAATAAGCCTGACAGTGTACATTATCAGAATGTCAGAAATGTGCCAGGCTAAAGCTGTGCTGGAAGATGAAGGTAGCAATGGGAGGATGAACTCCAGAAGAACCTTCAGGAGCTGGCTGCCCACAAAAAGTGGATCATAATAGCACAAGCTCACCATCTATGGAGGAACATCGTAAGGTCAGCACAGGACCTTCAGCATCAATGATATGTATGTGTCTGGAAGGGAGCAGCTCTGCGAGGTTTACTACAGATTTATTTTGAATGGGAATTCATAAATTATGTACATAATGAAAAAAACATGATTAGTTTTGATGTTTCTAAATCAACTGCATACCTCTGATATACACTACTGGCCATTAAAATTGCTACACCATGAAGATAACGTGTTACAAACCCGAAATTTAACTGACAGGAAGAAGATGCTGTGATATGCAAATGATTAGCTTTTCAGAGCATTCACACAAGATTGGCACTGGTGGCAACACCTACAACGTGCTGACATGAGGAAAGTTTCCAACCGATTTCTCATACACAAAAAGCAGTTGACCAGCATTGCCTGGTGAAACGTTGTTGTGATGCTCGTGTGAGGAGGAGAAATGGTACCATCACATTTCCGACTTCGATAAGGGTCAGATTGTAGCCTATCGCGATTGCAGTTTATTGTATTGCGACATTGCTGCTCGCGTAGGTCGAGATCCAATGACTGTTAGCAGAACATGGAATCGGTGGGTTCACGAGGGTAATACGGAACACCATGCTGGATCCCAATGGCCTCATATCACTAGCAGTCGAGATGATAGGCATCTTATTCGCATAGCTGTAAAGGATCATGCAGCCACGTCTCGATCCCTGAGTCAACAGTTGGGGACGTTTGCAAGACAACAACCATCTGCACGAACAGTTCAACAATGTTTGCAGCAGCATGGACTATCAGCTTGGAGACCATCTTTGAAACTGCATCACAGACAGGAGCGCCTGCGATGGTGTACTCAACAACAAACCTGGGTCCACGAATGGCAAAACGCCATTTTTTCGGATGAATCCAGGTTCTGTTTACAGCATCATGATGGCCGCATCCGTGTTTGATGACATCGCAGTGAACGCACACTGAAAGCATGTATTCGTCATCGCCATACTGGCGTATCACCCAGCGTGATGGTATGGGGTACCACTGGTTACACTTCTCGACCACCTCTTGTTCGCATTGACGGCACTTTGAACAGTGGACGTTACATTTCAGATGTGTTACGACCCACGGCTCAACCCTTCATTCGATCCCTGCGAAACCCTACACTTCAGCAAGATAATGCATGACCGCATGTTGCAGGTCCTGTACGGGCCTTTCTGGATACAGAAAATGTTCGACTGCTGCCCTGGCCGGCTTATTCTCCAGATCTCTCACCAATTGAAAACATCTGGTCAATGGTGGCCGAGCAACTGGCTCGTGACAAAACGCCAGTCACTACTCTTGATGAACTGTGGTATCGTGTTGGAGCTACACGGGCAGCTGTACCTATAAATGCCATCCAAGCTCTGTTCGACTCAATGCCCAGGTGTTGTTCTGGGTACTGATTTCTCAGGATCTATGGACCCAAATTGCATGAAAATGTAATAACATGTCAGTTCTAGTATAATATATTTGTCCAATGAATACCTGTTTATCATCTGCATTTCTTCTTGGTGTAGCAATTTTAATGGCCAGTAGTGTATCTATAGAATTAATATTCAAATTGTGATGCTTTATATAAAATTTGTAAATTACATAGACGTGTGAAACTTCCCAGCAGATTATAGCGCACAGTTTTAATCTTTCAGGAAATTTCAAATCAGCACACACTCTGCCACAGAGTGAAAATTTCATTCTGGAAACATCCCACAGGTTGTGGTGAAGCCATGTCTCTGCAGTATCCTCTCTTCCAAAAGTGCTAGCCTCACAAGGTGTGCGAGAGAACTTTAGCGAAGTTTGGAAGATAGGGGATGAGATGTGGTAGAACTAGAGCTGTGAGGGTGGGCCATGAGTTGTGCTTGGACAGCTCAGTTAGTAGAGCACTTGGCCACGGAAGGAGAAAAAGGTCCCAGGTTTGAGACCCAGTCCAGCGTACTGATTTAATCTCCCAGAAAGTTTCAAAATGGTACACACTCCATTGTAGAGCAAAAATTAATTATGGATATGTAAAGACGTGTTTCTGGGTTCTCGAATGATCAAAATAATTGTATGTGAAGATAAACAGAACCACTAAAAAATCTTTAATTCCAAAATTGAAAGTAATAAAAATGCACTTGTAAAACAGAACATAGAAGAATAGTGAAGTACTGTAAATTTTGAAAATCAGTAGGTCTATTGTAATAACATATTCAGTTAGATTGGTTTTCATTTTGAAAGGAGGATTAGAGTTTAAAGTCCCATCCCCTCATTAGAGATGGAGTACAAACTTTGACTGTTTCAAGGCTGGGGAAGAAAACTGGTCATGTCTTTTGAAACAAACCATCCTGGCCTTCACCCAAGCAATTTAGGGAAACTGCATAATGCATAAATCTGGATGGCTGGATGCAGATTTGAACAATCATCCTCCCATATATGAGTCCAGTGTGCTACTGATTGTGCCACCTTCCTCAGTAGTTTTCATTTGGTGCCAACACCATTTTGCTGTGTAGTCAGGAAGTAGTAGTGATAGTTGGAGGTCAGACAAGTGCAACAAGATGTGCCATATGGTCACTTATTACTCAATGATGATGTAATTGCAGTGCAGAAAATAAAAGGTATGTTACTGAAAATTGCTGAAAGAAAGCTTTTTTAATGAGAAAATTATCACCAAAGTTTTTGCTATGTGGACTAAGGACAAAGGGAATGAAGGAGAAGCATGAAGGAATAATATTTATTTCAACAAGTAATTAATATAACTACTAAATTGTTGTAGCTGTGTTTCTCATTTGCATATATTTCTTATATCACATGCATAAAATTCAATGAAGTTTGAAATAATGCACTGTTTTACAGTTCATAGTATTGACTATTTAGAGGGTGCAGAAGTTACTGTCTGACTGCCTGTGCACCTTCTCTCCTCATAGCAGATGGCATTTGCTTCCTCCACTCCTCAGAGCTTGTAGTGAAACTTCATTATTAATACAGTACAAAGCCTACTTTTCTACAATGTCTTTCTCTCATGTTAATGTATACCTTGACTCATTTCATATTCTTGAAATTTATTCTTCTTGGTGGGATCTACAATACATGATGAAATAATGACTGAATGAATTAAACAAATATAGGTGCTCACCTTCTTCCATTCCTTCACCAACAAACCAGTGCATGAATGCTCTTTTTGCAAACATGAGGTCAAATTTTTGGTCAAGCCTCATCCATGCCTCTACAATAGCTGTCGTATTGCACAAGCAGCACACAGCTCTCTCCACCTTAGCCAGGTCACCGCCAGGAACCACTGTCGGGGGCTGGTAGTTGATACCGACCTGTGGGCAGAGGAGAACACACAGTATCTACCAAAAGTACACAGTGCGAAACAGGGCACTGCAAATCCAAATGTGTGTCACGAGCCTTGAGCCTAGTGCGTGAGAAGAAAAACTGTCAGTAAGTGTTAAAAAACGTAGAGAGTGTAGAGTGCAAATCAGTATCTGGGGATCATCATCAGTATACGTGTTCCTCAGGGATTGATATTGGCTCCTCTCTTGTTATATGTAAATGATCTGCTAATGCACCAATTTACACAAGAAGTAGAACTTGTTCTTTTTGCTGATGATATGATTGTTATGATCAAGCCTACTGGAGTAACTTCAACAATTGAAGATGTAAATAAAGTTTTCTTGAAAATTAGTAACTTATTTTCTGAAAGCGGAATGTCAATGAACTTAGAAGAACACAGTTTGTCCAATCCTGTATTGCACAATCCTTGACTGAATCATTAGAAAAATGTGAAGGTTAATCAATAAATGAAAGAAAATATTGTAATAGACAGCACTCTTCTCATCCCCCCCCCCCCTCCCATCCACACCCACACCTTGCTATCCCTTCTTCCTCCTTGCTTCCATGCTAAATGGCAGCTGTATTCTGGTCCAAGCTGCTGGAGATAGTAGTCATGTGTGCCTGAGGTGTGCTTGCTCATGTGAATGAATGTTTGTGTGCTTCCTTTTTTGGTGAAGGCTTTGGCCAAAAGTTAATGTGAAAGTATTTTTTTGTTGTGCCTGTTTGCAACTCAGTGTGTTATCTTTACTGTGAGTAGCAATCTATCTCTTCATTATATTGTTGATATTCCAACCTGGGGTTTCCACTCCTTCATTTGGTTTATAGGTAACATACGATTTTCTTATGTTTGTACATTCTTGGATGGCTATGAGCACTATGGGACTTAACATCTGAGGTGATCAGTGCCTTAGAACTTAGAGCTACCTAAACCTAACTAACCTAAGGCATCACACACATCCATGCCCGAGGCAGGATTTGAACCTGTGACTGTAGCGGTCGCGTGGTTTCAGACTGAAGTGCCTAGAGCTACTCAGTCACTGCGGCCAGCTACATTCTTGGAACAATTTGTCTTAATAACATATTTACAGCCCCAGTTGAAACATAAATGTCATTCATTAACACTTGCCAAACACACTGCAACACAGAATAAATGACACATAGTTTATAAAAGTTACCAATGCTGTGAATTCTCCAGGAGTACAAAAGAAAACAATCAGAACACTCAAAGTTTGAATTACTGTGGTGGGAACTACTTGTAGGAAATGCAGAATCTAGTCACTTAGCATAACAGTATCACAGTCTACCAAAGTAGAACTTTATAGTGTTAGGCAAAATGTCACTGCACACACATATTGAGGAGGCCCTGTCATAAGAGGAATAGTCAAAAGAATAACTAGTGTCACGCAGAATAATCAGGACTTGTTGACCATGGAGAGGAACGTGTCAGCTACGGGACTGGGCCTGAAGTCAATTTGCCCTAAATTAGCCCACTGATGGAGGCAAATTACCTGCTGGATGGAGATGCTGTGCCACTCCCCACTTGCAGTAACGCAGCCAGACATAGGTGTAGTATGGCATTGTCCATTGATATATCTGGTGGGATTATAAGAAATATAAACCACTACACACAGTTCACTCAGTGTTTCAACACTAATCAGAGCTCACACCACAGCCACTTGCACATGATTTTAGGTCTATCATCACTCCTCTGTTACATCTTCATATTTTACTGCCGCCTGTCTGAAACACTGGTTCTCCAGCTAGCCATGATTAGTGATACAGCAGCATTATGCACTTCAGTTTTGGATGTCCATCTATACTGTAAAAAGCATTATGTTGTTACTAAGAGGTGCGGCTGGGACTAGTGAAGCCTTCTCAGTCAAATGTGGCACTTCTGGTGTCTGTAGAAAAATCAGTGTGGCTGTGGCCATCATTTGTGTAAAAGCTATATGATTTTCATGAAACTTGGAAAAATTGCTACTGAAACCTATATATGATCAAAATAAGCATATGGTGAAGGCTGTTTATCATGTACACAAGTTTTTTTAATGGTTCACAATTGAGCACATATGAGACATCTTTGGACACCAACTAAAGTGTCATCCACAAAAAGCATTACGCATCCCTGTATAGACCCATAAAGTGCAACAGACATGGAACTCCATCCCACAAACTGACATCTGGTACCTGTATAACACATTGGATTCAAAGTATGCATACTTGTGCTCAACATTGTGGTGATTACATCAGTTATTAATGTACCGGCATTTCTCTTTTGCAACTGTTTATCTTGTGTTTACATTAACTTGTGATCTTGCAATGTTAGCTACTTATACATATTACCTAGACAACTGCTTCCAGAAATTTCATTACTCTACATTAATTATATTTTGGTGTTGTGACTTTTATCTGTCAGTATATATCCCTCCTTCTTGTCAATGTATTCCACTTGTTCCACTCCTTGCTGATTTGTTGATTCTGTGGGAAAAGCTCATTTCTTATCTGAGCTCTTAACTTGCAACATTAATAAATAGACAGACAATAGCTTACCTTAAATCCAGTTGGACACCATTCTACAAACTGTATGGTCTTCTCTTTCTTAATTGCAGAGATGGCTGAATTGACATCCTTTGGCACAATGTCTCCACGGTAGAGCATACAGACAGCCATGTATTTGCCTCTCCGTGGGTCACAGTTCACCTAGTTAGAGATCATTATCAGACAACGTTTAGGAAATGTATAAGAGGGCCACCCTCTATGCATGTACAAAAATGAATTTTATTTTTTCTCATATTTATTGGGAAAATTTGTGTTGGACAACTCCAGATTTGAGATTTGTGTTCAGCATACCAGAAAACATGAAATAAACTACAAGAAACAAATACACCAGAAGTTTCCAGTGTAAATCACCATTTTGCTGGAATGCATGGATTTTGAAAACATCAATCATGTTATACCTAAATTCCACTTTCCTCACATGATATACTGAAAGATTTGAATCAAAGTAGCCACTTAGGTGCAGTATTTCTTGAATTCCAAAATGCATTTCACTCAGTACCACACCTACACTTATTGTCAAAAAAATGACCAAATGGGGTATTGAGTGAAATTTGTGACTGGATTGAGGACTTTTTGGTAGGCAGGACCCAGCAAATTACCTTGGATGGAGATTCATTGTCAGATGTAGAAATAACTTTGGGTGTGCCCCAAGGAAGTGTGCTGGCCCAAGAAGTTTGGGGATTGGTAGTACGCCGTGACAAGATGTGGTCACGAGGTCCGAGCCACACAAGGAGATCTTGTGCAGAGCAAAAATACCAGATTACTTCACCAGGGTCAGCAATGACTACAAGCAGCGGGTGGACATCCCATGGTTGGTTGTCAACATTCGTGTCGACCGCTCATGGCCTGGCTGCCCTGTTCTACCTGACTTATGTTGACACCACTCAGTAACTGCTGTGGCACACCGTGGATCTATGGAACTGCCTACTGATAATGAGGAGTAACATTCTGTAATCCTCATGGTGATTTGTTTCATCGTCTACCTGCCCTCCTCATTATTTTCTGGTTTGTACCCAGACCCTCAGAGTTTTACTCAGTCGGCTCTTTGGTCATAAATATAGGCAGTAGTATTGAACTAAGACACTAATTGTCATTTTAAAATTTGTCCCACCATTATATTGGCTTTCCTTTCTGGTTTGTACCTGATCATTAATGTTCTGATGAATCAGCTCTTGGTTGTAAATACAGCAGAACAGTTGTACTAAGGCTCAGGTTGCCGTTAAACAAAAGAGGGACCTTGTGGTTAGATTTAGCTGTTGACTGGTTCAATTCTTTGATTGTAATTGCATTTCTCAGTCATTAGTTATAATCTGAACAACCTGTTGTACTAAGCTGTTAATTTCTGTGTTTGAAAGGCTGAGTCATTATTGATGTATTTTAGTTAGATCTTGTGGTTCTGCCGAGTGAGTTCTCTTGTAATAAGTGTTCACAAGTAATGTTTTAAGACGTTCCTTCAGAGGGTCTTAATAACTGACAATCAGTTTAACTTTGAAAATATTAACAGCCAACTGTCACCAGGGCTTTAGTCAAAATAAAATTGTCAGAAGGACGGGTTGGGATCCAGTCGCACCTTGGTTGCCTATTGAAATTAAGAGGTTGGTTGCTTTGAAGTAAGTCTTATCACCGTCATATTGTTTGCTGTTTTGCAGTTCAGCACTTCAGATTTATTTTGCAAAGGTTAAAAGCTTATTAAACTTATGGTTTAAGGTCAAAATAATTTTGCAGATTTGTTCATTTTGTTAAAGAAAATTTTATGGTTAAATGTTTCGATTATCTGTAAAACATAGTTTACATATATTGTTAAATAAACAGATTGTGTGAAAAAAAGTTGTTTGGTAGATCCTCCCTTCCGTGTTTTCCTTAATTCTAGTAAGTATTAAGTATCAATTACTCTAGGAATATACAACAACCTCCTACATATCCCTCACATAGGAATCATCATAATGAGATTTTAATGATTACTGTATGCACAGAGGAATTCAAACAACCATTCTTCCCACACTCCAAATGTGAATGGAACTGAATGAAATCATAATAACTGGTAGAATGGTATATACCCTCTGCCATTCACCACATGGTGGTTTGCAGAGCACAGATGTAGGTGTAGATGTAGAAGTTGATGTAGGCAGCCAGAAACATTTGTGTCATATATGGGGATAATGTCATCGGATAGAGCATGGCAAAAAAATGGTTTTTTCTTTCTAAAGGTGATTATTTTGACATTAGTGACTCACCACATTTAGGAAGACCTTTGGGGTTTGATGATAACCATTTCAACACATTAATCCACAATGACCTATATACGTGTACTCAAGAACTGACGAACATGATGAAATGTGATCACTGCACCATTGTGTGACGTTTGCATGCATTGGGGAAGGTTAAAAAATCAGATGTATGGGTACTGCAAGACCTAAGCCAAAATCACAAGACATAGTGGGCATCCATGTGTGCACCTCTTCTTGCTGACCACCTGATTAGAAAGTGTGGCTTCAGATAATGGAACCAACACATGTAATGACTGTCTTTGGTGATCATGTTTCGGTGCAGTTCCTAAATGCATGTCAGACATATTAGTTCTATCTCTGCTTGACATTTTGTAAATATGTTCTCATTTATATGCTGTGACACCTGTGTTATTTAACCGAGTTTAATATCTTTTGACAGTGACTTCACTTACAGAAGTCTGATAATGTTTAACATAGCAGTACTTGAAAATGGCCAAGGGCCAAAATCATTATGGTATGTAGAATAAACAATCTCTACAGTCCAGTGTCAGAACTTCCATTTAAACAGAATTATATGACTTTGGCTCCAAGCTACGGAAAGATTATCTGTAGAAGCAATTTCGTTTGCAGATTGCACTGGGCATGCTGGATACTGTGAACAGTAATCCCTATATCTACATCTACATCTACATGGATACTCTGTAAACTAAATCTTTTAATGTCTGGCAGAGGGTTCATCGAACCAACTTCACAATAATATTCTGTTATTTTAATCTCGAACAGCATGTGGAAAAAACGAACACCTATATCCATCCATGCAAGTTCTGATTTCCCTTATTTTATTATGATGATCATGTCTCCCTATGTAGGTCAGCATAGCAAAATATTTTTGCATTTACTGAAGAAAGCTGGTGATTGAAATTTCATTAGGAGCTTCTGTCACAGTGAAAAATGCCTTTGTTTTAATAGTGTCCACCCAAATCCTGTATCATGTCAGTGACATTCTCTCCCTTATTTCACGATAGTACAAAATGTGCTGCTCTTCTTTGAACTTTCATTATGTACTCCTTTAATTCCATCTGGTAAGGATCACACACCATGCAGAAGTACTCCAAAGGAGATGGATAAGTGTAGTGTAGGCACTCTCTTTGGTAGATCTGTTGCATCTTCCAAGTGTACAGCCAATAAATCACAGTCTTTGGTTCACCTTCCCCATAAATTTTCTATATGTTCTTACCAATTTAAGTTGTTTGTAATTGTAATTCCTAGGTATTTAGCTGAATTTATGGCCCTTATATTTGACTGATTTATCAAGTAACCAAAATTTAAGAGATTGCTTTTAGCACTCATCCGGATGACCTCACTTTTTATTATTTGGGGTCAACTGCCAATTTTCACTCCATACAGATATCTTTTCTAAATCGTTTTGCAATTTATTTTGATCTTCTGTTGACTTTACTAGATGATAAATGGCAGTATCGTCTGCAAGCAAACTAAGATGTCTGCTCAAATTCTCTCTTAAAACATTTATATAGAGAAGAAATAGCAGGGGTCCTATAACAATACCTAAACAGACTTCTGTTTTAATCAATGAATTTTCTTTAATCACTACGAACTGTGACCTCTCTGAAAGGAAATCATGAATCCAGAGGCATAACTGAGGTGATATGCATTTATTTTCTTAATACAGTAATCACTGATGATGAGTCCTTGGTTTATGGGTATGATACGGAAACAAATTTCCAGTCATCACAATGAAAGCATCCATAATCCCTGACACCCATAAAGTAAGGCAGGTCCGCAGCAAAGTGAAAGTCATGCTGACAATTATGGTGTATCAAAGCATGCAAAACTCTAAATTTGGGAGTGATGAATTGATATTATGGTGAACGGCATATACTGACTGTGAGAATAGAATGTTCTGTGCTAGAAACACATCTCTGTGTCTTACCAAACCAAATATTTTATTTTAGAGACTCTTTGTGAAGAAAATGGAGAGATTGGACATACAAGAGGAGGAGAGAGATGTTCAAATAGTTTTCTGCACAAAATAAAATCCAACAATTGACATCAAGTATTCAAGGTGTGTATATCTCCATACCGAAATTAGCTAATTATCATGATATTATTAGACGTAGACTGCTCAGAGGTGAAGTTTGGAATGATAGTGCAAACTTACATTTTCCATGGTCATAATTTGTAGAAAGATTATCTCCAAATTAATAAACTTTAACTTGCTAAATTGTTGGACCTATCATCCAGACTCATGAAACAACATAGCAAACAATTATGCTGAACGATCTGTATAGCAATTAAAGGTTGGTTCCTAAAACCAAATATTTATATTTTCCAGGTTTTCAGGAGAATAAAGATAAAAAGAAATAAGGAACTAAGCTAAATCAACTAAAACCAATAACTAAACCAATAATTAAAATAAAAGCACACAAAGAATAAGTATTTATAATGATAAATAAATAAAGAATATTTTTAATTAACTGACCAATAACAATAATAATAATAATAATAATAATAATGGTTGATACAGATATTGGAAATATACAAAGTAGATCCTAGATTGATACAGTTCCGAAACATAGTAATGAAAAATTGGAAAACCACACTTAGTATCCAAACAAATTCAAATAATATCACATCACAGCCAATACAGATTAAGTGTGGAATATACAAAGGAGACTCATTAAGTCCTTTCTGGTTCTGCCTTACTCTGAACCCACTATCCAACATGCTAAATAATACAAATTATGGCTACAATATTACTGGAACATACCAACACAAAATCATACATTTGCTATACATGGATGATCTAAAACTACTGGCAGCAACAAATCAACAACTCAACCAATTACTAAAGATAACAGAAGTATTCAGCAATGATATAAATATGGCTTTTGGAACAGACAAATGTAAGAAAAATAGCATAGTCAAGGGAAAACACACTAAACAAGAAGATTACGTATTGGATAACCACAGCGGCTCCATAGAAGCGACGGAAAAAACAGATGCCTATAAATATCTAGGATACAGACAAAAAATAGGAATAGATAATACAAATATTGAAGAAGAATTAAAAGAAAAATATAGACAAAGACTAACAAAAATACTGAAAACAGAATTGACAGCAAGACACAAGACAAAAGCTATAAATACTTATTCTATACCAATATTGACCTACTCATTTTGAGTAGTGAAATGGAGTAACACAGACCTAGAAGCACTCAATACACTTACATGATCACAATGCCACAAATATAGAATACATCACATACACTCAGCAACACACTGGACTTGCATTCGGGAGGACGATGGTTCAATCCTGCATCCGGCCATCCTGATTTAGGTTTTCCATGATTTCCCTAAATCACTCCAGGCCAATGCCGGGATGGTTCCTCTGAAAGGGCACGGCCGATTTCTTTCCCCATCCTTCCATAATCCAATGAGACCAATGGTCATGCTGTCTGGTCTCCTTCCCCAAACCAACCAACCAACACTCAGCAACAGAAAGATTCACATTAAGCAGAAAGGAAGGAGGAAGGGGATTTATCGACATAAAAAACCTACATTATGGACAGGTAGACAATTTAAGAAAATTCTTTATAGAAGGAGCAGAAACTAGCAATCACTCATATAAATACATCGGCTACACCATTGCAATTTCATAACCACTTCTACAACCCTTTAGATCACATAACATCAACAGATACAAAGAAAGTAAATTGGAAAAAGAAAACACTACATGGCAAGCACCCGTATCATCTAACACAGCCACACATCAATCAAGACGCATCCAACACATGGCTAAGAAAAGGCAATAAGTACAGTGAGATGGAAGGATTCATGATTGCAATACAGGATCAAACAATAAACACCAGATATTACAGCAAGCATATTATTAAAGATCCCAATACCACAACAGATGAATGCAGACTTTGCAAACAACAAATAGAAACAGCAGATCACATCACAAGCGGATGTACAATACTAGCAAATACAGAATACCCCAGAAGACATGACAATGTAGCAAAAACAATACATCAACAACTTGCCATACAACATAAACTAATAAAACAACACGTTCCCACATACAAGTATGCACCACAAAATGTACTGGAGAATGATGAATACAAATTATACTGGAACAGAACCATTATAACAGATAAAACAACACCACATAACAAACCTGACATCATACTCACCAATAAAAAGAAGAAATTAACACAACTAATCGAAATATCCATACCCAATACAACAAATATACAAAAGAAAACAGGAGAAAAAATTGAAAAATACATCCAACTGGCTGAGGAAGTCAAGGACATGTGGCATCAGGATAAAGTTGACATTATACCAATTATACTATCAACTACAGGAGTCATACCACACAATATCCACCAGTGCATCAATGCAATACAGCTACATCCAAACTTATATATACAACTACAGAAATCTGTAATTATTGATACATGTTCAGTTACGCAAAAGTTCCTAAATGCAATATAACATATATTGTACTGTTAAAAGGAAATGACACTTGATCAAGGTCTGTGTCACTTTCCATTTTTAACCAGACTTAATGTCTGAGAAAGTAAAGAAATAATAATAATATACTAAACCATCTTTTTTTACCTCACTGTCATGATTCATCATGAGTAACACACCAGGAGGTACTACTGTCAATAAAGAATACTATGAGGTTCTGTGTAACCTTTGTTAAGTTGTGAGATGCCAGACTTATAGGCAGCAGGGAGTTAGCACCTCCACCACGCTAATGCACCCACTCATCTTTGTCTATTACTCCAGTGTTTTTTGGCCAGACACAACATGGCTATGGTTTGTTGGTCTCCATGTTACACTGACCTAGTACAGACTGACTTCTGGCTTCTCCCTAAACTGAAAGACACTCTGAGAGGGACAGATTTCAGATCAGGGAGGACATTATGCAGAAGTCGATGGAGCAGCTCACACCATATCAAACGAGGCTTTACAGTGATGCTTCCAGTAGTCGTAGCAGCATTGGAAGAGGCGTGTAGAAGCTGAAGGGGACTACTTTGAAAGTGACTAGTGTCAAACAATTGTGTCTAATTAAAGACTGATTGTATAAGTAAAAGTCATGTATTTTTTGAACAACCCTCCAAGACATGTACCTGGTGAAAAATCTCTGTTAGTTTATGTTTTTGACATAAAGGAAAAAGCTCATCATAATTGCTTAGTCACCACTACTGGCTTGAGATGCTAAAATGATGAGAGTGCAGGATTCCAAAACTGGCAGCTTGTATAGTGGCAAGATTAGATCTTCTGGCTTTGAGTGTTGGGCAGTTTTTGACCAGAAAAAAGTGA
The DNA here is from genome assembly GCF_021461395.2 of Schistocerca americana. Taxonomy (NCBI): domain Eukaryota; kingdom Metazoa; phylum Arthropoda; class Insecta; order Orthoptera; family Acrididae; genus Schistocerca; species Schistocerca americana. The sequence goes on from NC_060128.1 coordinate 147,505,799, forward strand.
CAATAGTTTTTTACCATCTTGTCACTAAATCTAATATCTGTGGCTTCTTCCTATAGCATGAAGAGAAACTGAAGGTAAAGTGTCAGGATGTAGAACAAGTGAAACACTAACTGCTGAAGGCATTACGTAATATAACTTCAAACGATTGGACAACTGCTTGCTTCAGTGGGTGAAACACGGGTAAAAGGGCATCATATCTGATGGGTGCTGTTCTGCAGATGATAGAATTCTATAAACAAATGTGTAATAGAACAATTCTAGTTATCTGTGGGTTCTCATATTTGTACATACACTCACATCTGCTGTACATCCTAAGAATCATACTGTATGTGCTTTTTGATGTTGAAACATAGTATGATGGTGTAAGTCCACTTCCTCTGATACCACTCCTGATATAAATACTAATTTTTTTCTTTTATTCTTTCTTTCATATACCTGATACATATACCACATGTATATGAAATATAAAAACACTTTTTTCAAGCTGTAATTTTGTGTCTCATCAGAGAATAATTTGTATGTTCTCAGTGATAACAATACAATTATTTCTTGTGGAAAGATATGATTTAAGGAAATATTCAAAATTTAAGATGCAGGGAAACAACATGTGCTTAAAGATCCCACTCCACTTATGATTATTCATTCTATGATTGATATAACTCACTTCAAAGTCCTGATTGTGTTCTAAGTACAGAATACCTTGATTTTTTTCTACATTTTGTAATTAAGGAAATATTACTGTTCCAAAATGTTGCACAGTCATTCAAATTTTGGAATGCACATGTTTCAGAAATGTAGTGTTTCTGTCTTGCAGCCCACTTTTTTAAATTGAGGAATGTATATTTTTACTGGGGAAAGGTGTTAGATAATGAAATGTCTCTCAAATATAAAATTTTGGTATCTAGAAAATTCTTGGTAGGATCTTTTTAAGAAAATGAGAAGAAAACTGGGCAATTGAAAACCTGCTCTAGAAAACAGTTCCTCATATTAACGAATTTTAAGAAAATATACTTAGTAGTTAAATGAAGTAACTTCATTGCCAGATTTGCAAAAGTATTGCTTACAATTCCTGTCTTTAATGTTGTAATTGAGAACACAACTCTTTTGTACTTTAAAAGTCTGTGCAAACCTCCCTATTTGAACACTTACGTATGCACTGTGGACAGTGCCAAAGTCAGTCACTACTAAGCCGCTAGCCACTGAACAAAAAAAGGATATGTTGATCAAGGAAACTAAAGTCAGTAATCTTACAATGTATAGGTGGGAGGTATCCCTAACAAAGATTGCTCATGGTGGGTGTATATCATTCTGCTTCTCTGTAGGAACGAGTTAGTGTCTTGAATGTAGATTTGTATGTTCAATTGGCAATTGACAAAGCTAACTTAAATTAGTCTTGTGCAATATTCAGAACAAGAATATTATCCTGATTTCAGTCACACTTCTGTGCAATGGGAGCACAAAAACAGATTAGAACAGAGTCCGTATGACCACTGCTGGAAACTCTGAGTATTTTTCATGTTTTGCTGTCACTGAACTTAACCCTTGAGTGGGGGCACCTGAGTATAAAGTGCTCCAACAAAAAATAAAATGGATTTTGTACTGTTCCATTTTTCTATCACAACTGCAAACCTGTACCTATTCCCTCATTATTGCTTCAGGTAATACAATGATAATTTGTGTTGCCATATGTCCAAGTGAGCAGCAGTAATATAAAATACAAAGTCAGCTAGGCAGAAAAAAATTATGATCTGTGAAAAAAAAAAAGTGGCCCTGATTATGAACTAACAGCCTAATGCTACATTGAGGCAGTTGTCTACGAGATAATTAGTGATCATATAAGCAGCTGGATGGGATCTGATGCCACTGCACTGCTTAATGCTTCGAGTGGGTCATTACTGTCCCTGTAACACCTGTCCTTGGCAACAGGGCATTGTACTGAAAATTTATTTCATTATTGTTTAATAAAACAGTGGTGTAGCTCATATTATGTAAGTTTATTTTCTTGTTGTTTAAGTAAACTAAGATTAAACTGTGATTTTGATCATACATGACTCACATTGGCAACATAAATGAAGCCATTCTGTACATGTGTACAAAGTGCACTGCGCACCCACTCGTGTTATGAAAAACGGCACGCCCGCTCGAGGGTTAATACTGTACAATTTAATCTGAGATTTCTCCACAAAGTGGATGCATAAAATTACAATTTAGTCATCATTTTGTTTATAGTGAGAGCCATAACACTTTTTCCCTTGACAAGTGATGTTGTATGCAAAACACAATCAGCACTCTTTGTTCAGGTTCACAATAACAAAATCTAAATATTACAAACACAAGAAAAAGGTGATGTGACAACTTTTAGGAGGGACAATTGGTACATATGTTTTTATGGATGTACATAATGGAAATTTTGTGGAGTGCAAAGTACTGAATGTCAGTCCTTAATCCATTTACAATGACTTGTAGGTTTTAATAATAAATGTTTGTAATCTTATGTGTGTGTATCGATGTTTACAGTACTAGCTTAAGTAACGTGAAACAAAAGTCTGAACATTCTTACAACTTTAAGACTTATTTCCAAACAGATTCATCATTGATGTTACCATTTGATGTTGTGGTTCGAAGCAGGACTTTGTAATTTCTGCTACACTCATCTTCTCATGTCCCGCTTTTTCCGCAGAAAGAACTGGAGCATATGTTGCCTGTGTTAAATTTCAAATGGTTTGTAATTATACATGAAATATAGTAAATTTTAAATTGTGATGACAATAATAATTACTATACCAAATGCTGAAAAGGTAAAACACATTTCAACATACAGAAAATGAGTCAAGAAGTTTTGTAACATAGTGTTTTATTTTAAATGGGTATTTTATTCTGAATCCTTTTACTACCTGATATTTCATTGGTATCAATACCAACAAAATACACGTAACTTTATTTGGGACAGTACTTATGGACATAGAAAATGGCTACTATATTAAGCTGTGGGGACATAGAACCACTGGCTCTACCCTCCAACACAATCGCTGCCTTACCACAACAAGAACAACTGTATCTTTGCCAGATCAGTACTCTGTAGTACACACTCTATGATAAAGGCATTGTGTGTATGCTGCAAGAATAAAAGTATTCATAGTAAGCAATGGGAGTGTGAGTGATTATTTATTGTTATAATTAACATGCCTGCTCCCCACTATCTACAGTGTCTGCTCGGCGCAACAGCATGTCAATCCTAAGGGCCCGGGTTTGATTCCTGGCTGGGTCGGAGATTTTCTCTGCTCAGGGACTGGGTGTTGTGTTGTCCTAATCATCATTTCAGCCCCATCAACATGCAAGTCGCCGAAGTGGCGTCAAATCAAAAGCCGTGCACCTGGCCAACAGTCTGCCCGATGGGAGGCCCTAGTCACACAACATTTACATTTATTTACTACCTACAGTGGTGACCGCGACGTGATATGAACATGCAAACTGTAGGTATTGGGGAGCATGCTTTGTAATTACAATGATCAATGAGCAGTCACACTCCTGTCACTTACTATGACTACTTTTATTCTTGCAGTGTATACACAATGCATTTAGCATAGAGCTCTTATTACAGAGACCTGATCTGGCAAAGATACAATTGTTCTCACTGTGGTAGGGGAGCAATATTATTGAGGGGTACAGCCAGGGCTTTTATGTCCCCACAAAGAAGGTCAACTTTTGGATATATCCAGAGAACAAGATCATGTGTGTTGCTTAATCAAGCAACAGACATGCCCCTAATGGGGCTACAGATGTGTACAGCAGAGAGTGTATTAGACTGTACAATAAGCAATTAAGAACATAACTGTGTTCAGTGGTGCAGTTCTCAAATACCTCATGATAAATGGCTTCTACACTGTAAGTAATTATTTGTGTCAAATATGAGGGCTATCCATGCAGCTGCATTAGCCACAGTGCCAGGGTGGTGCAGTGTTTAACACATCTGTCTAGTAAGCATGTCTACCTTTCCACACAATTTTTTCTAAAACAAACACAGACTTCTGCAGTTTATGTTTATCATACTGGATCATCATTGATGATGAAGGTAAACTGCAAAAGTTATTGACATTTTGTCAAATTACTGTTTAATTAAATTAATCCTTTTAAATTTTGAAAGCAATATTTTGTATTTCATACACAGTTAGACTGCAGAGCAGTGATACTGCTAAAGCCAGCCACCTCTCTTCATGTGGTAGGGCTGTGGAAGAAATTAAATCATCAATAAAAAGGATAAAAGAAAAGATCAATCTGATTTCTCTTAAGTGTATATATCTACAAATTAATGAAATGACTATTGTAAGCTCAAATGAGGAGAAATAATACTGTACCAGAGGGAAATGAATCCTTGGGTAAGGAACAAGGTTGGTTTGGAACTCTGTCAGGTCCACATTAAGAGCACCATCAAACCTTAATGATGCAGTTATGCTGAAAGAAAACAAGAGACAAGAGCCTTGTATTATATCTGAATATTGCTGAGATGCCAGCATACATAATGTGTCAGTGGATCATGGTACTTATAAAATCTATGAACCATAATATTCAACCAAATGTTTCTAGAAATCAACATAACAACTGAAACTGCATGGAATCCTCATTTCTGATACTTTATATGTTTTACAGCAGAACTACAACATGCAGATTTATAGATTAAAACTGTGTGCTGTTTTGAGATCCTAATCCAGAACCTATGACTGTTCTACTGCCTGAGCTATCCAGGGACAGCTCATGATCTGCCAGTTATGTAGCGGAAGTTCTGTGGAGTTACAAAGTAGGAGAAGAGGTACTGGCAGAAGTAAATCTATGATGTGAGGGAAGATCACAAGCTGTGTGTGGATAGCTCACTCAGTAAGAGCATTGCTCATGAAAGGCCAGGTTCTGGGTTTGAGTCCTGGTCTGGCACATGGTTTCAATCTGCTAGGAAATTCCAAATCAGTGCACACACTGCTGCAGAGTAAAAGATTAATTCTGCTGATTTATAGTTTTTAATATTTACATCTCAGTCTTTCCCCTCAAGGACATGCACAAACATTAGTTCAGAATGGGTGACTGTCGACCACTGTCTTCTGTTCCCCCTCAGTCTGTATGGCTGGATCTAGAGAAACTTTTAAAATTTCACTGCTGGAAACTGTTATTTTATCTTTAATTAATACACTGAGGCACCAAATGAACTGGTATAGGCATGCTTATTCAAATACAGAGGTATGTAAGCAGGCAGAATATGGTTCTGTGGTCAGAAACACAAAAAACAAGAGTCAGGCATTGTTGTTAGATCAGTTACTGCTGCCACAAAGGCAGGTTATCAAGATTTAAGTGAGTTTGAATGTGATGTTATAGTTGGTGCACAAGTGACCTTTATGACCATTTCACGAGTTATTGCAAATATCAGGAATCCAGAAAAACATCAAATCACCAACATTGCTGCAGCAAGAAAAAGATCCTGCAAGAACAGGAGCAACGAAAACTAAAGAGAATTGATCAACATGATAGAAGTGCAACCCCTCCACAAACTACTGCAGATTTCAATGCTGGACCTTCAACAAGTGTTAGCGTGTGGACCATTCAATGAAACATCATTGATATGGGCTTCTGGAGCCAAAGACCTACTCGTGTAGGTTGGATGGCTGCACAACACAAAGCTTTATGCCTTGCCTGGCCTGTCAACACTGACATTGGACTGTTGATGACTGGAAACATGTTGCCTGGTTGGACGATTATCATTTCAACTTGTATTGAGAAGATGAACATGTACAAGTACAGAGACAAACTCGTGAATCCATGGACCCTGCATGTCAGTAGGGGACTGTTCAAGCTGGGAGAGGCTCTTTAATGGAGTGGACCACGTGCAGTTGGAATGATATGTGACCCTTGGTATGTCTAGATATGATTCTGATGGGTAATATACATAAGCATCCTGCATCCATTCATGTCCACTGTGCATTCCAACAGACTTGGGCAATTCCAGCAGGACAGTGTGATACCAAACACATCCAGAATTGCTACAGAGTGGTTCCAGGAATACCGTTCTGAGTTTAAACACTTCCACAAGCCACCAAACTCCCCAGACATGAACATTACTGAGCTTATCTGGGATGCCTTGCAACGTGCTGTTCAGAAGATATCTCCACCCTGTCACACATTTCACTCCAGCATTACTTTGACATTAGTCAAGTCCATACCACATCATGTTGTGGCTCTTCTGCGTGCTCGCAGGGCCTTATGCAATATTAGCCAGGTGTACCAGTTTCCTTGGCTCTTCAGTGTTCAGTTTTTGTGTGTGTCTACATATAGAGGGAAACATTCCACGTGGGAAAAATATATCCAAAAACAAAGATGATGCGATTCACCAAACAAAAGTGCTGGCACGGCGATAGACATACAAACATACACACAAAATTCAAGCTTTCACAACCAACGGTTGCTTCATCAGGAAAGAGGGAAGGAGAGGGAAAGATGAAAGGATGTGGGTTTTAACGGAGAGGGTAAGGAGTCATTCCAATCCCGGGAGCGGAAAGACTTACCTTAGGGGGAAAAAAGGGCAGGTATGCACTCACACACACACACACACACACACACACACACACACACACACACACACACACATATCCATCCGCACATATACAGACACAAGCAGACATTTGTATATGTGCAGATGGATATGTGTGTGTGTGTATGTGTGTGTGTGTGTGTGTGTGTGTGTGTGTGTGTATGTGTGTGTGTGGTTGTGTGTGTGTGTGGTTGTGTGTGTATGTGTGTGTGGGCACACACATCCATCTGCACATATACAAATGTCTGCTTGTGTCTGCATATGTGCGGATGGATATGTGTGTGTGTGCGAGTGTATACACGTCCTTTTTTCCCCCTAAGGTAAGTCTTTCCACTCCCGAGATTGGAATGACTCCTTACCCTCTCCCTTAAAACCCACATCCTTTCATCTTTCCCTCTCCTTCCCTCTTTCCTGATGAAGCAACCGCTGATTGCGAAAGCTTGAATTTTGTGTGTGTGTTTGTGTTGGGTTGGTGTGTCTATCAACATGCCAATGCTTTCGTTTGGTAAGTTACATCATCTTTGTTTTTAGATATATTTTTCCCACATGGAATATTTCTGTATATGAAAGTTACTATAAAGTTTTGAGTATCATCTTTTTGTCCATGTAGTGTCCTGTGGTCGCAGGAAAGAACTAATCCTCAATTCAAACACACACTTTATTACAATTAAAGAAAGAAAAATCTTCTTGGTGTACATGTTACTACAAAATGGCTCTGAGCACTATGGGACTCAACATCTATGGTCATCAGTCCCCTAGAACTTAGAACTACTTAAACCTAACTAACCTAAGGACAGCACACAACACCCAGTCATCACGAGGCAGAGAAAATCCATGTTACTACAAGACTATGATGAGTGAATACAAGGCTAGGGCTTATGTAAGTACTGGCTGGAGCTAGCAATTGGTAAACACTGTCACATGTTGTCTGGCGAAGTAGTTCTATGTTTATTTGGAAAGTCTGTTACTGTTTCTGTCCGCTGGTGATGTTTCTCTCTGCAGTGCTGAAAGAGGTTTAGCATCACGTCTTATGTGTGGGTTCTATGGGTCCTCTAACAATAAGGGGCCAATATGACATGTCTCCCCCCTGGGAAAAAAAAAAATGCACAGCACCACAAAGATCCATAGGAGTAGAGGAGTCCTCGTTGACACCCATGGGTTCGTGGCCGGCAGGGGCTGGAGGCAGCAAAGCAGCATAGGCATCTGGTGATGGAGATAGCAGTTGAGGCAGAGGTGGAAGCAGAGGTTCCACCACAGGGTGGTCGGCAATAGACACTGGCAGCTCCCCTGGGGCATCGTGGTCCACCAAATGGGGGTGGAGTTGGTTCAGGTGCCAGTGGGTGGTGGAACCGTCGGCCCACCGGAGAGACGCTATTCCCCAGCCACAGAGCTCGGTGATGATGGCAGGTGCCAAGCGCGCCCATGGATGAGAGAAAGTCTGCACCTAGACATCCAGCTGAATGCGAAAGGAGTGTGTCGGTGTGCAGATGGGCTGGTGAGAATCCTTGGGAACCAGGATAGGTAAGATGGAGCAGAATAGTCGACCATGAAGTATTCTCCACTTGACTTTTACTGGCATGGGGGGTGGCGTGGTATGTAGCCAAGAAAAGAAGCATGGGATCCTGCAGTGGGTGACAGCTCAGCAGCTTATTGAGCTGGGTCTTTAATGTCCGCACAAAACATTCCGCCTGGCAATTTGATGCAGGGTGAAACAGAGTGGTATGGATGAGGGAAATTCCATTTGCAGTACAGAGTTGCTTAAACTCGGCCGAAGTAAATGGTGAACCGTTATCCATAACAATCTTTTTGGGGAGACCCTGGACAGCAAAGAGGCCCCGGAGAATTTTGATAGTCTCAGCAGAAGTGGTGATCATCATGCAGGGGACATAAGGGTATCCCGACCCAGAATTGATCAGTATGAGCCACTGGGAACCATGAAATGGCCCTGCGAAATTCCAAGAAGGAGCAGCATCCGGTCATGAAAAACACTGCTGCCTGACGTGTTTGGCACATGGTGCAGGCTGACACGAGGGAGGCACTGTCTTTATCTATACCTCACCAATAAAGGTGTTGGTGGGCCAGCTGTTTGGTGAGGACAATGCCCCAACATCCAGTGTGGAGAACGTCAAGGACACAGTGGCAAAATGCATGCGGTATGACCACCTGGTGAACATTGGAATCACTATGCAAAAGTATAACACCACTGCGGAAAAAGAGACTGTGCCGATGATTGCAAAAGTGCTGGACCTTGGCACTGCGGATGCTACGATGGCTGGTTGGCCAACCTGCAGTAATTTGGTGGCAGAGAGTGTGCAGTGTCTGATCGTGGGCAGTGGCCCACTGGATGGCATCAGCATCCAATGGAAGCACATCCAGAGCTATGCCCACATCTGGGTCCACATGGAAACAAACCAAGGGGGAAGCGTAAAACTCACGGTTCACCCCAGCAGGCAGCCATGACACAAAATCAGCGACTGCAGTACCCGGATGAAGCAAAGAAACCAAAGGTTTGTGATTGGTCTGCAGCGTGAAATGATGACCATACACGAAATCACAGAAGTTTGAAATCATAGAACTTCGTCAGGGCAAAAACCAGTGCCAAAGCTTACTTTTCAATTTGACTATATTTGGTTTGGATGGGAACACCACCGGCCTTTCAATGCCGTCGACCACTTGTTAGAAGACCGCACCCAGGCCATAGTCCGAGGCATCAGTGGCGATGATGAGGGCCAGGGTTGTAAGCAGCCAGACAAGGAGGGCGGGAGACCTCTGACTTGAGACGTGTGAAAGCCAGCTCACACACCGTGTCCCAAACCAAACACACACCCTTGAGCAATAACCCGGCCAAGGGCGCCAAAATCTTGGCAGCGTGTGGTATAAAACGCCAATAATAGTTGACTTGACCAAGGATGGACTGCAGTAGCTTCACGTTGGTGGAAGGAGGCAAATTTTGAACCACCTCGACATATTCCTTAGAGGCTTGTAGGCTGCAGGCATCAATTGTGAACCCAAGTTAACTGACTTCTCGTGCAAAAATGTCACACTTTTCTTTCTGGCAATGCAGGTTAGCCTCAGAAGAAACCTGTAACAGCTGGTCAAGCTTGTCCATGAGGTGCACCGCAGACGAGCCACTGACGATGACATTGTCCAGATAATTGGCCACCCCGGGCACCTGACTTGTGAGGCGTTCCAGATAACGTTGGAAAATGCCAGGGGTGCTGGCACTGCCAAATGGGAGGCAGTTGAACCAGAAAAGGCCACACAGGGTATCGATGACTACGATCTGCTGCGATTCCTTATCAGACAGCAGCTGCAAATAAGCATCGGGCAAATCAATTTTGGCGAAAAAGGTCGAGTCTGCAAGACATGTGAGTGTCATCCACTGATGGGACAAGATAGGCATCAATTACAGACTGAGAATTGACCGTGACCGTAAAATCGCCACAGATGCGTAAAGCACCATTTGGCTTCTCGACTATCGTGATAGGCATTGCCCAGAGACTGTGCACCATGGGAGAAAGGATGCCTTCATCCCGTAAGCGGCAAAGCTCCACCTGGAGCCTATCTCAGAGAGCAAAGAGGACTGGGCAGGCCAAAAGGAAATGAGGAATGGCAGAGGGAAGAAGCTTAACACGCGTGGTGGAACCCTTCGCCCCTGGCATCGAGGGTGAGAACAACGTGTCATATTTTCTGAGCAATGGGGCAAGGAGGGTACTCGATGAGAGAATCGACACCGCTTGTACCGCGTCCTGCACTGATAAATCCAGATGACCAAATTTGTCCACGGCCAAAAGATTAGTAGCTCCAAGGGATCCGACCACTAAAAACTGAGTGGTGAAGGAACAACTGTTGTAAGAGATTTGTGTGAGAAAAATGCCGTGGATGGATATGGAGTAATTACTGAAACTGTACAAGGCATGAGTGTATGGGGATAAAGCCAGCGAGCCCAAATGTTGGCATGTGGCACCATCCACAATAGAGATGGATGATGCTGTATCAGTTTGGAATACCACTGGCATATGCATGACCTCCAAGGCAAAGAGAAAATGGGCACCCGGTTGGGGAATGATGGAGAAGACTTGGCTGTCAATGGAAGGCGAGGCTTCCAGGTCCTTAGGTGATGATCCATGATGAGCCTGTGTGTGTGCAGGAAGTGTGGCATTGACACAATGTTTTTGTGAAGACTGACACACCTCAGTGATACGTCCCGCTTGGCTGCAAGCCATGCATCTTGCCCGCCAGTGGGTACACTCCGACCATTGGTGAGTCTGGATATAGTCTGGACAGGATTTTCATCATGGATCTCATGTTCCAGTAAAGTTGTTCCAACCGTTTGACATAATTTGACCACGGTTCGACAGACCTATCAAAAGCCGGAAACGTCGGTGTAGCCAAATGCATCGGGTTCAATTTACCTACGACGGAATAGACCCTATGGGCTACTTCTTGCAACACTGGTGAGTGAGACCAAATTTCTGAATGATTGAGTGTTGCCTGAATCTGCTGCAGAATTTCCACAGAGGACGTTAGAAGCTCCTCAGAGGAGGACATTCCGTACGAAAATGAAAGTTTTATCTTCACCGCCAATAACTGTAGTGTCCTGTGGTCGGCAGGAAAGAACTCACAGTCCATTTTAACACACTTTATTACAATTAAAGAAAAAAAAACGCCTTCTTGGCATACAATAAGTTTTAAACACGGAACAAACAAAAACAAAACCACAACCCTGTGGTAACAAAACAGATAAGAAAACAAGACATGGAAGAAATACTAAACAAAAATACTCTACAAAAAAAAATGTGCTTCTACAAGACTACTGCTGTAAGGTGGCAAGAACTATGCCCCTTATATGAAGTCATTAAAGATCACCTAACTTATGTTGAGAGAACAGTGGGGCTGAACAAAAATGACTGACAAGGCACAATGCATCTTGTAGAGAGTATAGTATGGACGTAGTGAACAATTAATGTCGGGTGATGGTTTTAAAGTAATTCACACAACATGAAAACTTTGTGGAAACACATCGATTTACTGGAGCCTAGTTTATCCTAGGGAAGTACTCAGAATTGACTGTGGCCGCTGGGGGAGCAGCGAAGGGAAGCGACAATAAGCAGCTTAGGGCGGCTCAAGCTCTGAGAAATCAGTAACGGGGCGCAGCCTCCAGCCATTTTAAGATGAGTGACAGTGAGTGGGTGGTTGACCCAATGCTGGTGTACTGGGAAGCAGATGGAGAACTTGTACGCCTGTTGATAAATGTCTGTCATCCTGTTTTCAGTGAAACATGTGAGAAAGCCACGCAAAGCTACGGTGGAGCGGTCAACAGAGGTCAAAATATGCGTGTTCGTGACTACAGCAACTTCACGCTGAATTCACGGTCCGCTGAGTCTGAAGTAAATCAGGTGAAGAGTGACAGAATGAAATACGCCAGCCTCGACGAGAACATAGGACCAAGGAATTTTAAGTACTCTCCTGGGAGTCAGAATTTCGGAAGAATTGGTGTTTGTGCAGACGCTAGACTTGATGGGTGGCCTGGGAGGAGATAAATAGCAGAAGTTGAGAGGAAGGGAAATTTTGTGGGAATTTGCTCACTTCCCAGAGCAGGCATTGGTCAGCGCTGGGAAGCAACGCATAATTAACGCGACTTGCGCTGCAATTGGCGTAAGTGATTTTGCTGGACAGGAAACCGAGGCGAAGAGCAGACTGTGAGAAGTCCCCATAGAGGTCTTCTGTTCCCAGCTTGCCTAGAGTGCGGACATGGCGTTCTTTACTCAGCTTGCCTGAGAAAGAGTGAGCATCTCTGCAGTTTAGGACATAGCAAATGGAATGATTGAGCTTGGAGATAGGAAGTTTTGGTTCAGCTATGTACTGAGCAAGAGAGCTAGGAGTGAATAGACGAGTGCAGTCTTGCAGCACCACGAGGTCAGCCAACGTCCACACAATGACACCGCTCCGCCACGCTGAATTCAGTGATATTGCGCCCACTCTGGCCACTGATTAATTTGTTGGATCATGTCAGCAAAGTTTCCACAAGGGTTTCATGGGCCGCATATTGTAGAATTCTTCTCGCACTTTGCATTACGCCTGGGCCAGTTGATAGGAATTACTTTTGATTTATCGCGCTTTACTCCACGCAAACGCAATTTATTACCACTGCCTGTTAGGAGAGTCATGTAATGTGATGATTGAAGGTCGTGAGTTAAAATAATTCTGTGCTAATCAACTTCATCTGTTTTCAATCAAGTAGTTGAAATCCCAAGTAATTTTCTTAATTAATTTTATGTTCAACATTTGCATCTGGTGTTTAATAGCTGAATATAACATCAATGTGCACCCCTTTTTAATTAAAAGGGGTCAATTCTGAATCAATTAATGTGAACACTGCCACCACAGTTCAATCAGGAGTCACAGGGTCTTATTACTTTCTTTGCATTTTCCAACATTGCGGCAGTTTTGCACTCTCTGTTGATCTGTTAGTCAATTACCTGGGGTGAACACACACCAAAACCAGATAAGTGGCGGGTGGGGTGTTACACTGCGAATGAATACAAGGCTAGGGTTGGTGTAAGAACGGGCCGGAGCTGTTCCTAGTGGTTGGTAAACACTGCCAGTCCGACGGTCTAGGTGTGCTTATAAAGCCAGGTTGGCGGAGTGCTACAGCGGTCATATGAGTTCCGATTGGTGGAACACTGTCACATGTTGCCTGGCAAAGTAGTTCCATGTTTATTTGGAAAGTCTGTTACTGTTTCTGTCCGCTGGCGATGTCTCTCTTCTCACATCTGAAAGGGGTTTAGCAACAACATCTTGCGTGTCAGTTCTGCGGGTGCTCTAACAATAAGGGGCCGTTACGACAGTCCGTTTGCAGGTTATAACATGGCAGAACCAGATGACAATTGAACTTTAGATAAAACCAACATTATGATACCACTGTTGCATGCCCATTGTGAACAATAATTAACTTTATTTATTTGTATATCAATTACTGTATCTACACTAATTTATTTTGCATCTCATATATAAGTATTATTTAATCATACAGTCTGTACAATTACATAATTAGTTGATTATTAAATATTCTCACTATTGTCAACATGTCAACATTTATAGCACTGAAGCATAACAGATTTCTATAGCAAAAGTAACTGTCTCTCTGTAACACAAAGTATGAAATTTCTTATGGTTGGCGTAGACAATCATGCAGAATTTTCTAAAGGATGTGATAGATGCTGAAGGAGGGAAGAGCTACTCTACAAGCGAGACTATACCACTTAATCTGCTTAATTTGGAAGAAGCAAAGGATTCCAGAAGAATGGAAGGAGTCTGTTACCTGCCCTACACTAAAGAAAGGAGATCCAATGAGATGTAGCAACTATAGAGGAAGCGCACTACTATGTACAGCTTATCCTTTCTTTCAGAAGTGCTAGTTCTGCAAGGTTTGCAGGAGAGCTCCTGTACAGTTTGGAAGGTAGGAGACGAGGTACTGGCAGAAGTAGAGCTGTGAGGACGGGGCATGAGTTGTGCTTGGGTAGCTCTGTTGGTAGAGCACTTGCCTGCGAAAGGCAAAGGTCCCGAGTTTGAGTCTCGGACTGGTACACAGTTTTAATCTGCCAGGAAGTTTCAGCTTATAAGTTCTTGAGCATGTTGTTACTGAAGTGACTAATACCACATGTCGAGAAAGTACTGGGAGTCCAACAAGCAAGTTTGAGAAAGGGAAAGTCAACTGTAGACCATTTACATACAATATGGCGAGTGCTAGCAAAGAGCTGGGAATTCCGCAAAAATATTCACTGCCTTTTCCAAAAAGAATATGATAGTGTGAATAGACAAGCAATATGGCAAGAACTCGAAAGGGCTCAAGTTCCCAGAAAACTCATAAAACTGACACAGATATGCACCCAGGAGACAACATGCATGGTGACAGTAAATGGAAACACATCAAAGAAGTTCAAGGTGAGGACTGGAGTGTGACAAGGAGACTGCCTCTCTCCTCTTCTGTTTAACCTGGTACTGGAGAGAGCCTTGAGAAAGGTAGCCAGCCTAGAGACAGGAATACAGCTGGACAGGGGGGGGGGGGGGGGGGGATGTACCTCTAAATAATGTAGTTGCATGTGTAGAACTAAAAATTTCAGTAATATTAATATTAGCACTATTCATACATGTATATTACTTGTAATCTGACTTGTTCCACATCATATTGATAAAATAATCATAAAAATGATCTGCAGAACAGGACATAACTAAACTAAAATAAACACCCTGGCATAAGTGGATGATGTAGTGTTAATAGCAGAGAAAGAGCTACCTGGTTCAGATGACAAGAACATTAATGGAAGAGGTAGTGAGAGCAGACCTGAAGTTGAATATGGATAAGACAAAATACCTCATAGTTAGCAGAGAAAATGATGACAGCCCCTTGAAGATGGATGACAAAGTCTTTGAAAGGGTACAAGACTTCAAATATCTTGGGGCTATACTCAATGAAAGGAACGAGATAGACCAGGAAATTACTGCACGAATACAAGCAGGAAACAGGTTGAGGTTTGCTCTGGGAAAGCTGTTAAAGTTCTGGCTTCTACTGAGATCCTCAAAGACCGAGATCTACAAGACAATAATACAACCTGTAGTCTTTTATGGAGCAGAGACCTGGACCATGATCCAAAAGATGGAAAGAATACTCCTGACATTTGAGAATGCCATCCTCAGACAGATTTTTGGGCCAGTGAAGGATGGAGGTGAATGGAGTAAAAGAAAGAACTGTAAATTGCAGGAGCTATACAAGTTGATGGACATTGTGACAGTGATCAAAGAAAGAAGACTGAAGTGGTACGGACACATAATGCATCGAGAAGGCCACATCATCAAGCAGGTAGTAGAGGAAGATATTAGGAGCAAAAGATCACGGGGAAGACCATGACTCCAATGGACTGATTAGGTCAGAGAGGACATGAGTACACTGAGGCTGTCTGAAGAAGAACACATGGACTGAAGACGCTGGAGTAGGCTGATTGGTGAGGCCAAAGACCGACTGCAGATTGTGTGGCCAACACAGTAAGTAAGTGAGTGTCATGTTTGTTGCTAACTGAAGAAATTATTTAGTTCACAACTACAATGATGTAAATTATGTGAACTATTACAGAGATAACATTTTTAGAACAAATTGTCATAAATCCATGTGGGAAGTCCATTCAAGCATAGATTTTCACCAATTTGTTCTAAGGATGTTGTCATAGATAACATTTCACATAATTTATATCATTTCATAGTGTACAGAGCCTCACACTTGTTTGATGTTCCTGTATACCTATAGTGAAAAGACTCAATTCTTACAATGATTTTAAAGTCTGAAATATGCTGAATCAAAGTCATTTTGCAGTACCACTTGATAATGGAGGTTGTGCAATAAATAATTTCTAAAGTCAACAATGAATATAATGTTCTTTAAAAAAAATGAAGTATGTAATGATCTCATAACCATGTTAGCATTAAACAGCTTGTTGCTTTTTGATAGTAACTTAAATGTTAATGAAGAACAACGTTAGTAGTTTCAGCTCAGTGTAATTTGATGTGGCATTCTTACTGAATTTTATAAGGATATTATCAGAATAAGTATTTTACAACATTGCCATTACATATGTTGTACTCAGTTTCTGGAAATCTTTAAAGTTGTAATTGTGATTCTGGCAGAAATATGTTTGCAATAATCCTATTTTATGTAAGCTAATTTATGATGCTATTTAAATGATGTGGAAGTGACCATGCATGCTTAGTCTTGTACCAGTTTAAACTGTCAATTTTTTGGATGTATTGAAAACTTTGAACAAGAACTGCATCAGCTAAGTCATTTCATGGTTAGAACACAATTATCATCCAAAATTCAAGAAAAATGAATCACAGGTAGAGCTAATGAAAAATACAGTTGGTTTGAAAGCACATATACACTCACCATTGAAAGACCATTGCAATGGAAAACTACGTGCACTGCAAGGAGGTGTTTTACAAGGTACACGTCCACAGTCATTGTATATAATGAAATCCTTACACAACAGTACAGCAAGATGCTACCAAGGACCAGGGTCTCCAGAATGAAGTATTGTGGTACATTGATAAAGAGGAGGTGGGTTCTGTCATATTAGTTTTACATCCCTAGTAGCATCCTAGAGTACATTGGCATCTTCAATGTGTACCATGACTGTGGATGTGTACCTTGAAACAATAAAAAAATTAGCTGCAAAATTTTATGTTATTGAGAGAATAAGTAAATCTTTCTGACTACCCATGACATTGCAATTAATTTTATTTATTAAAACATTGCAGCCAAACATGAGCTTTAAATCACCCTATGATAACACAAGAACCAAAGAGGAACACCTAGTTCATACCTGCCAGATGGCAGAGGCATACCTGGGGAAACTGATATCCAGGGAAAACTTCTACTTCACAAATCCCCTCCTTCCTCCCTCCAAGCTGACATCTCTCCTATTTTATTTAATCATTGTCACTGCTTCACCCATTATTAACCATTATTTGCACTAAAAAAAGGTGCACAGTGAAGGTATTATCCAAATAGGGTAGAAATTAGTTGATGCGATGTGCATGTACAGAAAAACAAACAAATTATTACAATACAGAAAAATTAAATGGTTTATTCAGGAGGAAGACCTTCACATACTGAGCACATGTTGTTGTACCTATGGCCCTTATGCAAGCAGTTTTTGGTGCTTGGTATTGATTGGTAGAGGTGTTGGACGTTCTCTTAAAAGATGTTGTTGTTGTGGCCTTCAGTCCAGAGACTGGTTTGATGCAGCTCTCCATGCTACTCTATCCTGTGCAAGCTTCTTCATCTCCCAGTACCTACTGCAACCTACATCCTTCTGAATCTGTTTAGTGTATTCATCTCTTGGCCTCCCTCTACGATTTTTAACCTCCACAGTGCCCTACAAAACTAAACTGGTGATCCCTTGATGCATCAGAACATGTCCTACCAACTGATCCCTTCTTCTAATCAAGTTGTGCCACAAATTTCTCTTTTCCCCAATTCTATTCAATACCTCCTCATTAGTTATGTGATCTACCCATCTAATCTTCAGCATTCTTCTGTAGCACCACATTTCGAAAGCTTCTATTCTCTTCTTGTCCAAACTATTTATCATCCACATTTCACTTCCATACATGGGCACACTCCGTACAAATAATTTTAGAAACGACTTCCTGACACTTAAATCTATACTCGATGTTAACAAATTTCTCTTCTTCAGAAACGCTTTCCTTGCCATTGCCAGTCCACATTTTGTATCCTCTCTACTTCAACCATCATCAGTTACTTTGCTCCCCAAATAGCAAAACTGCTCTACTACTTTAAGCGTCTCATTTCCTAATCTAATACCCTCAGCATCACCCGATTCAATTCAACTACATTCCATTATTCTCTTTTTGCTTTTGTTGATGTTCATCTTATATCCTGCTTTCAAGACATGTCCATTCCGTTCAACTGCTCTTCCAGGTCCTTTGCTGCCTCTGACAGAATTACAATGTCATTGGCAAACCGCAAAGTTTTTATTTCTTCTCCATGGATTTTAATTCCTACTCTGAATTTTTCTTTTGTTTCCTTTACTGCTTGCTCAACATACAGACTGAATAACATTGGGGTAGGCTACAACCCTGTCTAATTCCCTTCCCAACCACTGCTTCCCTTTCATGCCTCTCGAGTCTTGTAACTGCCATCTGGTTTCAGTACAAATTGTAAATAGTCTTTCTCTCCCTGTATTTTACCCCTGCTACCTTCAGAATTTGAAAGAGAGTATTCCAGTTAACATTGTCAAATGCTTTCTCTAAGTCTATAAATTCTAGAAACATAGGTTTGTCTTTCCTTAATATTCCTTTTAAGATAAGTCGTAGGGTCAGTATTGCCTCACATGTTCCAACATTTCTATGGAATCCAAACTGATCTTCCCTGAGGTCGGCTTCTACCAGTTTTTCCATTCGTCTGTAAAGAATTCATGTTAGTATTTTGCAGCTGTGGCTTATTAAACTGATAGTTCGGTAATTTTCACATCTATCAACACCTGCTTTCTTTGGGATTGGAATTATTATATTCTTCTTGAAGTCTGAGGGTATTTCACCTGTCCCATAAATCTTGCTCACCAGATGGTAGAGTTTTGTCAGGGCTGGCTCTCCCAAGGCAATCAGTAGTTCTAATGGAACGTTGTCTACTCCCGGGGCCTTGTTTCGGCTTAGGTCTTTCAGTGCTTTTTCAAACTCTTCACGCAGTATCAGTATCCTAAAAGATGTCATGCCAAATTCTGTCAAATCTTCCTGTTAGAACACCAAAAACCAGAGTTTGTTTGAGGACTCTGCCCATAGTGCCCCCAAATGTTCTTCATTGGGTAGAAATACAATGATCTTGCTGGACAAGATAGAGACTGGCAAGCACAAAGACAAGCAAGGGAAACAAAACGAGGCACAGAATGTCATGGACATACCACTGTGCTCTAAGGATGCAGCAGATGATCATCAGGGCTCAGGTCAAAGTGGGACTCATTGCTGAAGACAGTTCTACTCCAGTCAATGAGATTCCACGGCAAATATGTGCCTGGAGACACCTCAAGCAGCAAGGAGATACCAACGTGACTGTCAACCTCCATACAGTCCAAGAAATGGGAGTGATGGTCAGGGTGCCAAAACATTTCATAGAATGGCCCCTTTGGTTGTAATCCACACCACTCTTGCACCACAGTGGTAAATTGACAATATTCTACACCCTGTTTTGTTGTGCTTCACGGCATGGGTTTACATTTCAGCAAGGTAATGCCCCTGCACACACCAAGAGTTTCTACTGTTTGTCTTTATGCTTGCCAAACCATACCTTGGCCAGCAAGGTTGCCAGCTCTTCCCTCAACTGAGAACATTTGGAGCATTATGGGCATGGCCCTCCAGCCAGCTCGGGATTCTGACATTCTAATGTGCCAATTGGACAGAATTTGTCTTGATATCCCTGAGGCGGACATCCAACAACTCTGTCAATCATTATCGAGCCTAATAACTGCTTGCAAAAGGGCTACAGATGGATCAATGCATTAAAGACTTGCTCAGTGTGGGAAGCTCATTCTCTTCTATAAATCATCCAGTTATTCTGAAACTGTGATCATATGTTTGTGTGTACATATACAAGGGGTGTTTGAAAAGTCTGTGCAAAGTCCAAGAGATGGTACCACTGGCACGTATCAAGGTCATGTTTAGTTAGTAGCATCATTGGAAAGAGTGCACACCAAGTTTCAGCCATATTGGTCTATTTCTTTGTGTTTGTCATTTTTGTAAATCAAGGAAGTTGAGTGATTGTCAAAAAATGGACGAAAAAGAATTTTGTATGGTGATTGAACATTACTTTATGAAAGGAAAAACACCTCAGGAGACTAAGGAGAAGCTTGATAAACATTACGGTGACTCTGCACCTTTGATTAGAACAGTTTATAAGTGGTTTCAAAATTTTTGGAGTGGCCATATGGGCACAAGTGATGTTGAACAGTCTGGACACCCTGTGGAGGTTATGACTCCAGAAATCCTTGATAAAATCCATGATATGGTGATGGATGACAGAAGAGTTAAGGTTTCATGAGATTTCTAGTGCTGTGAGCATCTCAAATGAATGGGTACATAATATTTTGCATAAACATTTGGACATGAGAAAGCTATCCACAAGATGGGTTCAGCGATTGCTCACACATGACCAAAAGCAGAATATTGTGAAGTGTTGCAGGGATGGTTTGCAGCTGTTCAGGAAGAATCTGCAGGACTTTAAGCATTGTTTCGTCACTGTGGATGAAACATGGATACATTACTATACTACTGAGACCAAACAACAATATAAGCAGTGGGTTACCAAGGGAGAATCTGCACCAAAAAAGGCGAAAACCATTCCTTCAGCCAGAAAGGTTATGGTGACTGCCTTTTGGGATTCACAAGGGATAATCCTCATCGACTATCTGGAAAAGGGTAAAACTGTTACAGGTGAATATTATTCATTGTTACTGGACCGTTTGAAAACCGAGCTGTAAGGAAAATGCCGGCAACTGGACCGCAAAAATGTCCTTTTCCATCACGGCAATGCGCCAGCACACACCTCAGCAGTTGTGGTCACAAAAATAATGGAAATAGGATTCCAATCCATTTCACATCCCCCCTATTCTCCAGATTTGGCTCCCTTGGACTACTATTTGTTCCTCAATTTGAGGAAATGGCTGTCGGGACAAAGATTTTATTCAAAGGAGGAGGTAATTGCAGCAACTAATTGCTATTTTGCAGACTTGGACAATTCCTATTATTTGGAAGGAATCAACAAATTAGAACAGCATTGGATGAAGTGGTAAGTCTAAAAGGAGACTATGTCAAAAAATAAAGGTTTACCCCAAACATGCAACTAGTTTTTATTTTTACACAGACTTTTCAAAGGGCCCTCGTACCTCACATCTCCCATTTTGTGGTCCATTCATACAATTCTGACTGTGATGCATTTTTTTTGTCTTAGAGTGTATTTGTTATTGGGGTCAACTCAACTCTACAACAAAGTAAAAGGTACATACTTCAACAGTTCTCACTTCTTGATAGAATTAAAGACACAGAACAAAAAACAGTCCAAAGGTGCAACAATAATACCATTCCTCTGTCATTATTTCTTTGCTAATGCAAATTAGTGACAAACACAAAAATGCTCTTTCCACTTTCATTGTGGTGGTCCATTTGGGCCAGACGAGTGGCTCCACATAGTAACTGAAACCAACAAAGAAGCTTCTTCACACCAGGGTGTGGTGTGTCTTGTGGTAACCATTAATCAGCATGGTCCAGGCCTGAGGTGCTCCAGATTTCCTTTCATAAATATCCTTTCTCTTCCTACCATAGTGTTCTCCAATCTTTCCCTTCTTCATCTATTCTGTATTGTACATAATTTTCAAACAACCCACCCAATCCATCTCGAACCCCCACAGTTTTCCATAAATCTTCCTCTTTTCTATCGTCTTTTCTCATTGTTTTTAAGGTGTCACAAAACTACATCTCTACAGCTACATCTACATCTACATCCACACTCCGCAAGCCACTTGATGGTGTGTGGCGGCAGGTATTTTGAGTACCTCAATCGGTTCTCCCTTCTATTCCAGTCTCGTATTGTTCGTGGAAAGAAAGATTGACAGTATGCCTCTGTGTGGGCTCTAATCTCTCTGATTTTATCCTCATGGCCTCCTTACGAGATATACCTGGGAGGGAGCAATATACTGCTTGACTCCTCGGTGAAGGTATGTTCTCGAAACTTCAACAAAAGCCCGTACCGAGCTACTGAGCGTCTCCTGCAATGTCTTCCACTGGAGTTTATCTATCACCTCCATAACTCTTTCACGATTACTAAATGATCCTGTAACAAAGTGCGCTGTTCTCCGTTGGATCTTCTCTATCTCTTCTATCAACCCTATCTGGTACGGATCCCACACCACTGAGCAATATTCAAGCAGTGGGCGAACAAGTGTACTGTAACCTACTTCCTCTGTTTTCGGATTGCACTTCCTTAGGATTCTTCCAATGAATCTCAGTCTGGCATCTGCTTTACCGACAAACAACTTTATATGATCATTCCATTTAAAATCACTCCTAATGCCTACTCCCAGATAATTTATGGAATTGACTGCTTCCAGTTGCTGACCTGCTATATTGCAGCTAAATGATAAAGGATCTTTCTTTCTATGTATTCGCAGCACATTACACTTGTCTACATTGAGATTCAATTGCCATTCACTGCACCATGTGTCAATTTGTTGCAGATTCTCCTGCATTTCTGTACAATTTTCCATTGTTACAACCTCTTGATATACTACACCATCATCCGCAAAAAGCCTCAGTGAACTTCCAGTGTTATCCACAAGGTCATTTATACATATTGTGAATAGCAATGGTCCTACGACACTCCCCTGTGGCACACCTGAAATCACTCTTACTTCGGAAGACTTCTCTCCATTGAGAATTCCATGCTGTGTTCTGTCATCTAGGAACTCTTCAATCCAATCACACAATTGGTCTGATAGTCCATATGCTCTTACTTTGTTCATTAAACGACCATGGGGAACTGTATCGAACGCCTTGCGGAAGTCAAGAAACAGGCATCTACCTGGGAACCCATGTCAATGGCCCTCTGAGTCTCGTGGACGAATAGGATGAGCTGGGTTTCACACGATCATCTTTTTTGAAACCCATGCTGATTCCTACAGAATAGATTTCTAGTCTCCAGAAAACTCATTTTACTTGAACATAATACCTGTTCCAAAATTCTACAACTGATCGCCGTTAGAGATATAGGTCTATAGTTCTGCACATCTGTTTGACGTCCCTTCTTGAAAACGGGTATAATCTGTGCCCTTTTCCAATCCTTTGGAACGCTACGCTCTTCTAGAGACCTACGGTGCAATGCTGCAAGAAGGGGGGCAAGTTCCTTCGCGTACTCTATGTAAAATCGAATTGGTATACCATCAGGTCCAGTGGCCTTTCCTCTTTCAAGTGATTTCAATTGTTTCTCTATCCCTCTGTCATCTATTTTGATATCTAGCATTTTGTCACCTGTGCGACAATCTATAGAGGGAACTACAGTGCAGTCTTCCTCTGTGAAACAGCTTTGGAAAAAGACATTTGTATTTCGGCCCCTAGTCTGTCATCCTCTGTTTCAGTACCATTTTGGTCACAGAGTGTCTGGACATTTTGTTTTGATCCACCTACCACTTTGACATAAGACCAAAATTCATAGAACCTTACTTCCAAATTCATTGAATGCCTCTCGCATAGCCCTCCTCACACTACATTTTGCTTCACATGATTTTTGTTTGTCTGCAAGGCTTTGGCTATGTTTATGTTTGCTGTGAAGTTCCCTTTGCTTCCGCAGCAATTTTCTAGCTCGGTTGTTGCACCATGGTGGCTCTTTTCCATCTCTTATGATCCTGCTTGGCACATACTCATCTAATGCATACTGTACGATGGTTTTGGACTTTGTCCACTGATCCTCAGCACTAGCTGTACTTGATACAAAACTTTTGTGTTGAGCCGTCAAGCACTCTGAAATCTGCTTTTGTCACTTTTGCTAAACAGAAAAATCTTCCTACCTTTTTTAATACTTCTATTTATGGCTGAAATCATCAATGCAGTAACCGCTTTATGATCACTGATTCCCTGTTCTGCGTTAACTGTTTCAAATAGTTTGTGTCTGTGTGTCACCAGAAGGTCTAATATGTTATCGTCACGAGTCGGTTCTCTGTTTAACTGCTCAAGGTAGTTTTCAGATAATGCACTTAAAAAAATTTCACTGGATTTTTTGTCCCTGCCACCCGTTATAAACGTTTGAGTCTTCCAGTCTATATCTGGCAAATTAAAATCTCCACCCAGAACTATAATGTGGTCGGGAAATCTACTCGAAATATTTTCCAAATTTTCCTTCAGGTGCTCTGCCACAACAGCTGCCGAGCCAGGGGCTCCATGGTAATGGCATTTGGGGTACACTTCCTGGCTGCTGTACCCATGTTACTGCACAGCAGAACAGCACTGTGTGGGAAGAACTCACTCTGTGCAGAAACTGGGTAAGCCAATGTGTTGTCCACCAATATTCTAACATTTCTAGTGCTGGAACTAAAAAATATTACAGCAGAAAACTATTTATTAGTAATTGTGCTGAAAAGTCACCTACTGAACAACAATTAACTTTTTCTTATTTTTACTTTCTTAAAAAGTGTTACTCATTAAAATTACAATAATAAAATAGCACTAGTTGGTATTTTTGGCAGACTATCTAAGGCATCTGACTCTGTGAACCACAGTATTCTTTTATATAAATTGAAATTTTATGGGATTGATGATACAGCCAACCAATGGATAATCCCATGTCCAACCAAAAGAAAGCAGAAAATTGTATTTAATAATTCAACCAATCTAGTCTGGGGAAATTATTCTGACTGACTCAGTCTTAGATCCACTGTTGTTCATCAAATATGTAAATGATCTTCCATCTAAAATACAACAAGCAGAATTAGTTTTTTTAACAGATGACACTAGTGTTGTAATCAATCCAAGCACACATACAGAAACAGAATAAATGGTAAACAATGTTCTTAAAAGTATCTTTGACTGTTTTTCTGCAAATGGTCTCATGCTCAGTTTTAAAAAGACATAACATATTCAGTTATGAATAACTAGGCATACTACACCAATGATAAGCATGAGACAGAGAGATGAAGTAATAAATATGGATGAAACTTCAAAATTTTAGGTGACTCTATTGAAGAGGAGTTAAATTGGAAAGGCACATTTTGGAACTCTTAAACCAACTTAGTTCAGGCACATTTGCACTTAGAAATCTTAAGGAGAGGCAAGTTAGCAAGTTGACATATTTAACGTATTTTCATCCAAAAATGCCATAGGGAATAATGTTTTGGGGTAACTCATCTTTAAGAAAGTAAGTCTTTGTTGCTCAAAAACTTGCTATAAGAATAATATGTGGTGTTCACTCTTGACCATCTTGTACATATGTTAAGGAATTGTGCATTCTGACTACTGTTACATGGTATATGTACTCCCACATAAAGTCTCTTTTAAATAATCCACTGCAGTTCAAAAGAAACTATGATGTACATAACTACAGCACTAGAAGGAAAAATGACATTCATTACTGCATATTAAGGTTGTCCTTAGCACAAAAAGGGGTGCACAATGCTGCAACAATTTTTTTTGATAACTTACCTAGTGACATAAAATGCAAAAGTAAAATTTGAAAACATACTGAAAAAGTTTCTCCTTCATAACGTCTTTTATTCTGCAGAAGAATTTCTATTATTGTAATGTGTAAATGGTAGTGGCTAGGAATTACTAACTCACATCTGTACATTTCTTTCTCTCTCTCTCTCTCTCTCTCTCTCTCTCTCTCTCTCTCTCTCTCTCTCTCTTTTATTTTATTTATTTATTTTTTTTTTTTTGAAGGAAAAATCTTATAAACATTCAGTGCATAGCCATATTTATTAATTAATTTGTAATGTGAATTTAAAATAGCTCATTACACATTATTGTCTTTATTGTGCAAAAGATTCACATAACACTAAACTAACTAACGCCACCATCAATAATTGCAACGAAATTTTACTTACTGTGCAGAAACAGAATAGTAGGAAGAATATGTGATTAAACTTGTAGCTGATTCAGGGGTATAAAAGGTACAAAACGTAGTACACAGATGTGCCACTTCTGGTAGCGATAAACACTCTAACCCAACTGAGCACAGACTCAAATTGAATTTGGGTGACAGATGCTTTTGTGTCATTTAATGCTGCTTTGACTCCATGCTAGAGTTCATAAACTGAGATGGCTTGCATTTTGATGATGTGTGAGTTTCACAGAACCCGTGACCAAATGTGCTCTATGGGTGACGGTTCTGGAGAATCCTGGCAAATTAAAACTACACTCCTGGAAATGGAAAAAAGAACACATTGACACTGGTGTGTCAGACCCACCATACTTGCTCCGGACACTGCGAGAGGGCTGTACAAGCAATGATCACACGCACGGCACAGCGGACACACCAGGAACCGCGGTGTTGGCCGTCGAATGGCGCTAGCTGCGCAGCATTTGTGCACCGCCGCCGTCAGTGTCAGCCAGTTTGCCGTGGCATACGGAGCTCCATCGCAGTCTTTAACACTGGTAGCATGCCGCGACAGCGTGGACGTGAACCTTATGTGCAGTTGACGGACTTTGAGCGAGGGCGTATAGTGGGCATGCGGGAGGCCGGGTGGATGTACCGCCGAATTGCTCAACACGTACATCAATGTTGTCGCCAGTGGTCGGCGGAAGGTGCACGTGCCCGTTGACCTGGGACCTGACCGCAGCGACGCACGGATGCACGCCAAGACCGTAGGATCCTACGACAGGCGTGAATGGAGGGACGAATGGAGACGTGTCGTCTTCAGCGATGAGAGTCGCTTCTGCCTTGGTGCCAATGATGGTCGTATGCGTGTTTGGCGCCGTGCAGGTGAGCGCCACAATCAGGACTGCATACGACCGAGGTACACAGGGCCAACACCCGGCATCATGGTGTGGGGAGCGATCTCCTACACTGGCCGTACACCACTAGTGATCGTCGAGGGGACACTGAATAGTGCACGGTACATCCAAACCGTCATCGAACCCATCGTTCTACCATTCCTAGACCGGCAAGGGAACGTGCTGTTCCAACAGGACAATGCACGTCCGCATGTATCCCCTGCCACCCAACGTGCTCTAGAAGGTGTAAGTCAACTACCCTGGCCAGCAAGATCTCCGGATCTGTCCCCCATTGAGCATGTTTGGGGCTGGATGAAGCGTCGTCTCACGCGGTCTGCACGTCCAGCACGAACGCTGGTCCAACTGAGGCGCCAGGTGGAAATGGCATGGCAAGCCGTTCCACATGACTACATCCAGCATCTCTACGATCGTCTCCATGGGAGAATAGCAGCCTGCATTGCTGCGAAAGGTGGATATACACTGTACTAGTGCCGACATTGTGCATGCTCTGTTGCCTGTGTCTATGTGCCTGTGGGTCTGTCAGTGTGATCATGTGATGTATCTGACCCCAGGAATGTGTCAATAAAGTTTCCCCTTCCTGGGACAATGAATTCACGGTGTTCTTATTTCAATTTCCAGGAGTGTATATGCCAGGCTATGATTCAAGTGTGGAACCTTTCCCTTTTGTGGAGAGATGCTCTCCAACAGATGACATTAACAAAGGACAAAGTTAGCAGCAGGTTAAGGAAGAGGTGCGGGGCAGAGCGAAGTGTGGGGCACAGGTTGATACCTGTGGTAAGGCACATAGCAGCTTCTGTCGAGAAAGTTCAGAGACTGATTTTATTACCGGTGTATAAGCACCGACTGCCCAGTAACTATGGTGGCAGTTTTTACTAATGACTGTATGCAGCAGATGTGTATTCAACCAGTCTGTTGTGAGCAGGCAGTGTTAAGTAGTGGATGTGCGGCTGTAGTGTGTCAGCACTGTTGTACCACAAATCGCAATGAAGCATTGAGCAGTGATTCAATTTCATATTTTACATTTGAGTCCATGAAAAATGCCTATGGTGATAACTTTTTAAATTGTGTATGAGTGTTTGAGTAGTTTCAACATTTTAAAGAAGGGCAAGTGTCACTCAAGGACAATGAGAGGTCAGGGCATCCCACCTAACGTTCATCCAACAGAGACATTGATAAAATTCAATATCTTTGGAAAACGCGCCATTATCTCTCATGCAGAGCTATCCCTGAAGAACTGAACATCTCTAAATCAAGTGTTTAGGACAATCACCAAAATGTTTGAAGGAGAGATAAGTATGTGCAACGTTCATACCGCACACCTTGACTCCCAAATAAAAACAACTATGGATACTGACTGCAACTTGATAGAAATGGAAAACACAGACTGTTGTTTCTGGGGAAAAATCATTATGAGTGATGAGAGTTGGTGTTATCAATACTAACCCACAAAAAAGTGATAAAGTGGACAATGTCTCTGATAGTTCAGCAAAATCAAAAAAGAGGTGAATTATAAAAGTGAAAGTGAAGACAATACTCATTGCCATTTTTGATGGTCACAGCTTTATCCACAGAGAATTTATTACTGTTGGTATTACTGTGAATTCCCAGTATTATTTGGGTGTCATGGACCAGTTATGCAAGAGGATTTAGAGGGTTCTTCCACAACAGTGAATGGGGAGAGGTTTCTTCTTACTGCATGATGGTGTGCTCACTCACTTGGCTGTAGCTGTAGTGCAGTTTCTCATGAAAAACCAAGTAGCAGCCTGTCATCATCCATATTCACCCAATTTGGCACTGAGTGTTTTTGTAATTAATTAAAAATTCATATTAAGGGTCAATGCTTTGATGACATAACTGGCTTTCAAGGCAGTGAGAAGCATGAGTTGAAGAACATCCCAAAGTATGATTATGCAGATAGTTTCACTTGGGTGTATGAACCTTCTGTGAGCTGTACTCAAATGAGGGAGTCTATGTACATTGTCTGAAGTCTTAAAACCACCATCTTAAGTTTTCTCTATTTTTTATTAATCAAGTATCAAAACCTTTTTGGACTGACAGTGTACATCAGTTAAAGTGTACTTACAGTGTCCATTCTCCTTCTATTGCATGCTGCTTTATTGTCAGCCATACATAGTATATGGCATCCAATGATAATTGCTCAATCTTATGATCTGATTTATCATATATCACAAACATTTAGCTGTCTTTTTCTGAATATGTCACAATTTTTGAAGTTGTGGTTAGAATGGGACCTACCAGCACATCTTAAGTTCCTCCAAGCGAAACATGTAGAATTAACGTTATAATCTTGCCAGTCACAAATATTTGACTGCTTTCTGGAATTTTACAGGATTTTTGAGGTGTTTGTTTTGTTATGTTTTAGGGCACAAAAACAACTAGGGTCACATGAGCCCACGTCAGAACTGTAGAATGTGAAGACAAAGAGAGGAGTTAAAATGACTACATGTTATACTAATCAATGGATGAAAAACAGCTAGGAACAGGGATGTGGAGAAACATCTATAAAATACACCATAGAGAAAAGGAGGTCATGAACTAAAAATTAAATGGCCGTCACCCTATTGCTACGATGGATAAAAAGTAAAACGCAGTTGACAGCCTGCGCATCATTTGCTAATAACTGCTGATCACTCAGATGGCAAAAACAAACGAGAATCGAGAATGTAAGTGGTCAAAAAAGGGCATTCCATCAGGAAATGACAGACTATCAGTTTGAGCACGATAAGTGCAAAGTGACAGGAGAGCACCTCTTAACAAATGGCAATGGTTAAAAAGACAGTGCCTGATATGCAGCCTAGCTAAAATGATCTCCCCACAGCGAGAGGACTGAGAGGAGGTTGTCCAGCCACTTGTAGAGGCTTAATAACACAGAGCTTGTTCCTGTGAAGGGAGCATGAGTGGTGATGCCAAAGGGATACCACCTGCTGACTGACAGCAACACAGAAATCGTTGGAGGGAATGTAAGAACTAGTGGGCTGAGGTATGAGGACTGGAGCCTTGGCAGCCACATCAGCAACCTCCTTTCCAATCAGACCGATGTGACCAGGAACCCACATAAACATCACAGTGTCTTCATCAAGAGTGAGCAAGTGATGCCTTTCCTGGACCCGTTACGCTAAGGGATGGATGGAGTACAGCACACAGAGGCTTTGAAGAGCACTGAGAGAGTCAGAGAAAATGATGCATTTGAAAAGCCTGTGTTGCCGGATGTACTGCATGGCCTGATACAGGGTGAAGAGCTTTGCTGTAAATACTGAGCAGCGTTCCAGAAGCCAATACCAAAAAATGTTGGTGCCAATGAAAGAGGCACACCCGACACCACCGTCAGTTTGAGAGCCATCAATTTACACAAAGGTACTGTCGCAAAGTTCTGTGTGAAGGTGGTGAAAATGAAGGTGATAGAGGTGGTGGTTAGGGTGGGATCTTAAATTACTGTGTGTGAAATAAAATATTAGCTAACTGCATCTATGAATCTTAAGAAATCATGGACAAAAAATGAACTTGGCTATTCAAATCTGATTCATTGAGTTCACTTCCCATCATTCATCATGTGAACTGTGTCCTCCCCCAGTAGCTGAGTGGTCAGCTCAACAAACTGTCAATCCTAAGGGCCCAGGTTCGATTCCCAGCTGGGTTGGAGATTTTCTCTGCTCAGGGACTGGGTGTTATGTTGTCCTAATCATCATCATTTCATCTCCATTGAAGTGGCGTCAAATTGAAAGAGTTGCACCCGGCAAATGGTCTACCCGACGGGAGGCCCTAGTCACATGACATTTATTTACATGTGAGCTGTTACCAACAACAGCAGGCAACAGAAAAGATATGGACACCATAAGTACACTTTTACCCATATGTCAAAAAAGAGAAAGCAACTCCTGTTATTCACGGGAGAAATTGGATGCTGTCTCATAGTACATCACCAGCTTCCCAGTGACTTGTAGTAACACAGTCAGCTGAATGTCAATAAATTTCCCTAGACAGAAATTTCACTAATGAACATAATTTTCAATGCACTAAAATCCACTCTAAAGTTGTGTAGCTGTTACCTTGAGACAATCTGACCTATCAGCCTGTTGATGTTGGTGTAGGTTGGCCGGTCAATGCTGAGGTTCCTCCTGCAGATCTCGTAGATGGCCTCGTTGTCCACAATGAAGGCCACTTCACAGTGCTCCAGCGTGGGGTGTGTGTACAAGATAGCATTATACGGCTCGACGACAGCTGTTGAAACCTGTTATACTTGTAATTTAGTCAGCGTTGTTACATATATATATAGCACAGAGCACACTCTGCTTTACTATAAAGATGTTTCAAGATTACTGAAACTTGATTGTGAGTCAAATGATAACTGTAAATTTGTAACAAAAGATAAAAAATAAATCTGGTGATATCATTTAAGTTTGTAAGTGTGTTTCTAACATTGTCTTGAATGTTCACCAAGTGACAACACTGCTCAGATGCAGATAAAGCTCTGTGCAGTGAAAGTATGCAGCTGGCAGCCTCCATTTTGGGCCTGCTTGTGTACTGACTGCTGTAGTTTAACCAAATGTATTAAGGTATGAGCTGAAATACCCCATGTATTGCCAAGGTAGTTGGATCTCTTACATTCACAGCAATCAAAAATATGTTAATTATCTATTGACATATTTTGCAGCTCCTGACCGATGTCAGTTACTTAGCATTCTCATAACAGCATTCAACAGGTATCTTGATTTCTCAGAAACAGCAACAGAAACAGGTCGCTTCCATTAGGTAAGAAAAAATAGCTTTAAAAAACTTAAGTAGAAAGATTTTCTCCTGTAAGGTTTCTTATTTTAATGGTATTGTAAACTGTCATTTATTACCAAAACAGAATCACGGTGCATTATGTAGTAATATTATATAATTTTTGTCAAGGAATTGTTACTGAAGCAAAGTACTGTCTAAAACATAAACACCTTGTGGATAACGAGCATGCTATGAACAATATCCTCTGCACAGACGTATCAGCAAGCATGAAGCATTTACAATATCCTTATCTCATAGCTAACAGCCTACATTCCATTTCCTAAATAAAGTGTGACTAATACATAAATCATGTACAGATTACTGTATTTAGCTCCTGAACTCTCTACAAAAGTATTCATTGTTTGGTGCACAGATTGTATATAGCATTTTTGTTTGCAATCATTTGTTCTGCTACAGAAACTGCAATGTTACATGACTTCTGCCTACATACGGGATGTCCCCAACACCTCTCTCTCCTCACAAAGTACACACAGCATGAATGGCAAATGTTGTTGTGATCCACTTTGCCAACATGTGATCCCTGCTCTATCAGAGGGTGGTGCTTTGGATTCACTTTTTTTTATGCATGATGGAGCTCCACCTCATGTTGCTCATGAGGTCACTCAATTACTCTGAAATACATTCGGAGAAAACCAAATCATTGGCCAATTACCCCAAATTGCATAACCATCGGAATCATCAGATTTGAATTCTCTTAAGTGGAAATTAACATATGTTTCTTTCAAGCTACACATGTAACAGAATGTGGTAGCTAATATGTTACAAAACACTGAGCATAAAAACAAGATTCTTCCAGGACTGATTCCTCAGGTTCTATAACTGATGGAAAAATAGGATCAAGTGTTTGGGATAGCCCTTGGGAAAGGGACCATTTGTGTACCCAACAGAAGGATCATCATAGTGTCACTATCCTACAGTACAGCATCAAAGTACAAATGTTGCACACTTCCTCCTAGTTGGGCAAATGGAACAGATTGGTTGGTTCCTTTTACATTTAATGTGATCTATAGTGAGCCTTAAGTGGCTTATATAGGCACCATTAGCCCATAGGTAGTTCCTTGCAAAACCTCTCAAAAATGTTTTTCCGTTTTTCGTACCAAAACTGAGCCATAGATTCCAAGATGGCTAAGCACAGCAAAAGGTTAAATTTTTTACAAAATATTTCTAAGGTCTCAATATCAAATAACCTTGAAAATTTTCTTTATGTCTTTATCCATTGCTGAGATACAGAGGTTCAAAGTTACCCTACTTGTACATGTTAAATATGCATGTAAAATCTGGTGTGAGGCAAAAGTGTAGTTTATCAAATGACGTACCACAGAGAAATATGCTGTAAATTGTCTCAGTTATCATCATAAGGGTTCTGGGAACCTCATGTTGTAGTGATGAAGCACATGCAAAATTTTTATGCACAGAAAATCCAGTCTGAGGAGTAAAATTATTTTTGCATTATTTCAGTTCCACATAAATAAACTATCAAAACTTCACTGACCCATAAAAATCTTTTCATACAAGTGACATGCCCTGCTGTGGCAGAAAAAAGAAGGGGACCAGTGGAAAAATGCTCCTATCAGAGCCCAAACAAGGCTAATTTGCTCATGTTTACTTAAAAGGTTCTGACTGAGAAGTGGGATACCAGATGCTTCATTCTATCTTCCTCAGTACCTTTAAAAATTTTCTCAAAACTTTTAGCATGTGAACATGCTCACACTTTTTTATGCTCAGAGAGAAGAAGTCAGTGGAAGCAGGATTGAGACAGAAAAGTAATAAATACTGGAAGACAGTAGGCAGTGGTTGTGTTATAGAAAGAGTGAAGGATACAATGGCAGAGTGAGAGAAAGAGAAGGATGACACAGTGACAATGGAACATAGTTGATAGCAGTGCTAGGATAAGAGTGAAGGAGACAGTGTTAGTGGGAGAGGAGTAAAGTGAAGGTGAAAGTGGAAGTGCATATCTGCGTTTTTTGTGCTCTGATAGAAGCATTTTTCTTCTGGTGGTTTATTTTTTATTTCTCTTCCAAACATCCTTATAAATGCATCCACAAAGTTTTATTGTCCTATGATCATTCACCTTTCATGTGGGGGGGGGGGGGGGGGGGGGGCTCAATCAGCAAAAGTTTAATTAAAGCCACCCTGTACAACACTGAAAGAACCTGAACTGCATCAATAAAATTTTGGAGGTTGCTCAGAGATATTTTTACATTATTTTGGCATAAGGGAACTTTCAGCCTCTGGTGAGTCATTGCAAAATAATGGCATTTCATTAACTTTCTTACCCACTTTCACCTTTGTATCTGTATTGCACTGAAAATGCAGGTGATATGTCTGTTTGTCTTGCCTGAAAACAAATTTGTTCTATTCACTCCCAGTACTTATTGTTAAAAACAGTAATTCCCATTCTATTCTTTGTTCACTAAGCTTGCATTCGGTACTGTTTGGTTCTGTCTTGAGTTTGTTTTTGTGGCAGTGTTTGTTGTACATTAATAGTGATAAAAAGTAGTATGAACAGTTTTACTGGTAAAATAATTGGCCAATATGCCCCTTGTGTACGGGATCAGTGAATGCAGTGGAAAACCAGCACAATGACATTATGCTGCCTTTTCCAATAGTGACTGCAACCACACAGCACACTTATTGCTGAGGACAGTTCACCCCTAAACAAGAATAAAAAATAACATTACTGGGTAGTGAGAGCCAACAGAGTTGCTTTGTTTCAGATGAGTCTGTGTACTGCCAGGCATGGTCATTTTCATCTTTGGTGTTTTGTGAATGCTGTAGCAGATGTTACGAAGGCAGTATGTTTACACATGAAACATTGTGGAAATAGTTTGTCAGCGAATGATTCATGGAATAGTGTATTTTATCATTGCAGTTATTTTCGTGGAAAGAGAGAGAGAGAGAGAGAGAGAGAGAGAGAGAGAGAGAGAGAGAGCAATGAAACTTGGTTGATTTTTTCAACACATGTATGCTCGTGTTGCTGATTTCTGCTTCACGTATTATTCATATATTTTTGTAATTTGTAGCAGTGTGCTAAATAGTTGTCTTGGCAAATAATGCTGCTTGCAACAATTAAGTATATGTCTTATTCTTATATGGTGATTTAATGAGATGTGAAAAAGGATTTATGGAAATTGGATACCATAACCTCAATGTCCATTCTCTATTCTGAACAAAGTTCATTATCACTCACTGTGTGGTGTGGTCTTTGCCTGTTCACCACTGAATTTACAAAAGTGTTGTTAACAATTTTATCACAGTTAAATATTTGTGACAAGCAAGACTATAAATATTACTGCTGCTCATTTCACTCACAGCACTCTCTGCTCTCTTCCTAGGTTCCTGCCTATCCACCCTCAGAAATTTCAATATATTCAGTATAAACAGGAAAGTATTTGTAACAAGCTAGTATACAAACATCATTGCTGGTCATTTCACTTTCAGGAGTTTCATCTCTCTCTCTCTCTCTCTCTCTCTCTCTCTCTTTTTTTTTTATTAAATTATGAGTTAAGTCATAAAATCAAAGAAAACTGTTCCAGAGAGCATGCTCTTTTGTATATAAATAATATCAAATCGAATATTGTGTAACACACTTCTGTTACATGAATACAAAAAAGAAAAAAAAAGGCATGTAGTGGGTCACAAACCTACTTCCTGCAATCCTGAAACACCATAATCATGTGTCTGTAACCACTAGGCAATGCTGTTCATTCACATGCAACTCTCTGCATTAGTACCAGTTAGCTTAGGATCTCCTAGAGCCTTTTTACTGCTGTGGTGTCGTAAACTGACATTTAATTGTAACACATCATACCAAGAGTGGTCTTTGTCATTGTTGTTGTTGTTGTGGTCTTCAGTCCTGAGACTGATTTGATGCAGCTCTCCATCCTACTCTATCCTGTGCAAGCTTCTTCATCTCCCAGTACCTACTGCAACCTACATACTTCTGAATCTGTTTAGGGTATTCATCTTTTGGTCTCCCTCTACGATTTTTACCCTCCATGCTGCCCTCCAATACTAAATTGGTGATCCCTTCATGCATCAGAACATGTACTACAAACCGATCCCTTCTTCTAGTCAAGTTGTGCCACAAACTCCTCTTCTCCCCAGTTCTATTCAATACCTCCTCATTAGTTATGTGATCTGTTCATCTAATCTTCAGGATTCTTCTGTAGCACCACATTTGGAAAGCTCTATTCTCTTCTTGTCCAAAGTACTTATCGTCCATGTTTCACTTCCATACATGGCTACACTCCATACAAATACTTTCAGAAATGACTTCCTGATGCTTTAATCTGTACTCAATGTTAACAAATTTCTCTTCTTCAGAAACGCTTTACTTGCCATTGCCAGTCTACATTTTACATCCTGTCTACTTCAACCATCATCAGTTATTTTGCTCCCCAAATAGCAAACCTCCTTTACTACTTTAAGTGTCTCATTTCCTAATCTAATTCCCTCAGCATCACCCGACTTAATTCGACTACATTCCATTATCCTCGTTTTGCTTTTGTTGATGTTCATCTTATGTCCTCCTTTCAAGACACTGTCCATTCCATTCAACTGCTCTTCAAAGTCCTTTGGTGTCTCTGACAGAATTATAATGTCATCAGCGAACCTCAAAGTTTTTATTTCTTATCCATAGATTTTAATACCTACTCCAAATTTTACTTTTGTTTCCTTTACTGCTTGCTCAATATACAGATTGAATAACATCAGGGAGAGGCTACAACCCTGTCTCTCTCCCTTCCCAACCACTGATTCCCTTTTATATCCATCGACTCTTATAACTGCCATCTGGTTTTTGTACATATTGTAAATAGCCTTTTGCTCCCTGTATGTTACCCCTGTCTTTGTCATAAACCTTCAAATATATGACATATTTTCATAACATGCAAGTTATAATACTGAAACAACAAAAATGATGAAATCCAGTATGGTGTCTACAAAAAAGCAACCAAGGGCAGTCGCGTAACCTAACCTGAATGCTGTGAAATGTATTGGTTATTTTTGTTTCAGGCTGAGCTGTCCCTAGTGGTGACACATTGCACAACTTTTACACAAGATTTGGTACATAGTACGTCTGTATCTAAGAGACATAATAACCAATTTAGAGAGATTCACTTAAGTTGTACTAATATTTATCTAATCCATGATCAGTTTTGAGATTTTAAAATACTATCGTCAGGTGTATGAAATTATAGTATTTGGTAATACATAACATACGGTCAGACCAGTCATTGCAAGAGTTACAGTCATTGCTTGTTGGCAGAAACTATTTGCCACTGACAGTAGTGGATAGCATTTCTACTATGTGGCTCCCCAGTGGCAGACAGTTTCTGCCAAGATGCAATGATTGGAACTCTTTCAGTGACTGGCCTGACCATATGTTATGTATTACCAAATACTATAATTTCATACACCTAAATATGGGGATTTTAAAAACTCAAAACTGGTTATGGTTTAAATAAATATTAGTACAAGCAATGTGGATCTCTCTAAATTAATTAGCGTTACTTTTACATCTGTCTGAGGGACGTGGCATTACTCTGTATTTTGTGTTGTACATTTTGGTGATTGCTTATTACAGGCTGTTTCACTTTTCTGAAGTGATGATTATATTACTACTCAGCAATGAACAAGGGTCCCATATATTGAAATACTTGAATATTTTTATGCTAATGATCATAGTATGTATCATTATTTCTTGCATTTACTAATTTTGGACCCTGCCATGTAAGTAGCAGTTCCTTACCTGAATCACATGACATTATAACTGTGACATGTGAATGATATCTGTACTATCAAGGGAATGATGGAATAATTTCCTGAAAAGTACAAGAGTTTATAATATTTAGGAGTATAGTAGAAAGTGCTCTCACTTTCTCTCCACTACAGTACTGTTTGTCACATTTAACAAATATTTTAACCATTCTTTCACAGTCCCTGCACATATTTTAAATTAGTCATCAATCACTGTACAATATCTTAGTGCTCCCCATTACCCTGATTCTCACAACTGCCTCATATGAGTGACGGACTTCATTTCCATTTGATCCTTTCCTTCTTTCTAATCTATTTCATCAGATAAACATTTCATCTTAAGGCTTTCTTTGACTACTCCTGTCTTTTGCACAAGTTTTTGCATTTACAGTGTCTTAGTTATTTTACTTTCACACTTCTAACTTTCTGTATTTCTGATACCCACTTTCCTCAATTATTTTTTTCCTGTTTCTGACACTTTGATCTTATATCTGTTATTTTTGATATCTCACATTTTTAATTACTATCTCTTTTTTATTCTGCTGTCAGTTTTTATCTGGTCCAGCCCTGATGAGTCTTCCAAGACTCAAGCCATCAGTATATTTCATCTCTATTCCAAATCAGTCTAGACATCTTTTTCTTTCTTTCCCTGTGTATAATAACTTTATGACATTCTCAGCAGATTCACTGTAGTCAACATTTTATGTGTACACACCTTTAATGTTAGCTAAAGGAAAAGCTGATAAAAGTTCATTAATATAAGCATCAATCATTGAAATAAATCTCAGTATCAGTACATGCAGGCTTTGATATTCCTTTTCTTACTGACTAAAACATCGCAAATCAGTGTCACGTACTTCTAAAGACAACATGGTTTATTAGTTTACATGCACAGTGGTAAAACTGTAATTTTATGATCTGTTTGAAAGTAGCATAACTATACTTATTAAAGATGGAATAACAACAACATTATGAAAAGGATAGGTAGCACACCTTTTGTTGTGCCATACAGTTGCAGACTCAAAGTCTCCTCCATATGGCCAGAAGTGATCTATCCTTTTTGCGATAATGTTGTTATAATTATTCAAGTAATCTGATTAACTTATTTTTAATTTTTGAAAATTACAGCAGAAGCAGTTACATGTAATTTAGTTCTTTGTATTACCTTCTGTATTTTATGTGATAATACTTAGTCCTGTGCTGGTTACATATGAGGCTTTCTACTGGACATAAGCAGGAAGCTTCACCTTGTCAATCTGCCATGGCAAGCCCACAGATAAGGAAAATACACATACAACATACTTGATTTCTACAGATACAACCATCATAGTGTGAGTTCAACAGCTACTGTGAGACATGTACATGCTGAAACTACATATGTCTAAATTGTATTAAATGCAATGAATTTCAAATGAGCTATGAAACTGGCATGAATAGGCAATTCATGCTTCTTGAGGCAATATTAATGCTCTAAAATAGGGAGGTGTAAAAACTGATTGAAGTAATTAGTTATAGATTGCTACTGAATAGCTTTTGCTTTTAAAATTTTAATTTTATTTGTATAAGCTTTCTTTAAAAATAGCACAGTCATATTTATAAGAATAAGTTTTGATGCGTACATATATCACAGCAAGACATAGTGCTGCTGAAGACTAAGTAGAAGCAATAGAAATATAAGTATATATCAGAAGTTATTGCTTTTGTATTAATGGTGACCACAAAATGTGCTGATAGTTTCAATTATTTCTGATTTTTCTGGTATTTTCCTACTGAACTTTCTACTACAGTAAGATCATGTGAAAGGTGTCTTTGACTGCATGATTTTCATTCAGTAAATTGCTTTCCAAAATAAGCAGATTTTGTGAATAAATTAAACTTGGCCATATTTTAACCTCCTTTGAGCAAAATAACAGAAATATATTTGTTAGATTGAATTATTGTTTTCAGTGAATGATTATCACAAGGGTCATTCTATAATTAGTGCCCAAATTTTTTTCAGCCATTAATGCATAGAGGAAAACATACTTTTAGGTGCTTCAACTTCATTTCTTCTACACATGTGTGAAGTTTTGGATAGTTCCAACAGATGGCAGAGACATAGTGAAAAATTAAAATGATGTCTATGGAAGGCATCCATTACAAGCATTATGCAGTGATTGAATTCTAGTGATCATACATAACTGTTTCTGTGCAGTGTGTGGGAATGACACAGTTGATAACAGTACTGTTGGACAATGGTTAAATTGGGTTAGAGCATCAAGAAGCACAGAAATTGACTTCCACGGTTAGCCACATTTGGGACGTCCTGTCACACACACCGCATCTGACATGGCAAATTGCGTGGATGCCATTATTTGTGTAGATCATTTGGCCCTCCAGTTATTACTGTGAACTGAAAGTATGTATGACAGACTCTTGCATATTCAAAGAAATGCTCAAGATGCGTTCCATGAGTGGTCAGAACAGATAAGAAGATTCGAAAAAAATAAACTTTGCCTGAACTGTTGTAGCAGCTTAAGGCTAATGGAAAGACTTTTCACTCACTAATTATTGTTAGTGATGAAACATGGGTGCATCTTTTTGAGTAGTAGTTATTGGAGTGGCACCACCCACAGTCACCAAAAAAAGAACAAATTCAAGACTGCAACCTCTATTGTCAAAGTCTTGATGGCAGTGTTTTGGGACAATGATGGTGTCATTCCCATGAATGCTTTGCAAAAAGTCTTGATTATTAATTCTGAGGCATTTGAGAGAATTGTGGACAAACTGAAGAACAGTTTCCTACGTGTTCCATCTGACAGTGACCATAAGAAATTTTGCTCCAACGCAATGATGCATGCATACACAAAAGTCTCAAAACTGGGAATCCATCACCAAATTTGGTAGGTAATCACTAAGTCACAGACCCTATATCCTAGACTGGTGCCTTTGGAATTCCATATTTTTGGGTCACTTAAGGATTATCTACAGGGGACACAGTTTGAAGATGATGAGAGTATAATTCCTGCAGTGAAAACATAGCTACTAATACAGAACAATACCTTTTCCCAACAGAGAATACATGCTCTTACATACTGCTGGCAATAGGCCCTAGAATGTGATGGAGAGTTGGAGACTATGTACAAAGAAATGTTGACATATTGTCACCGAATACTAACTCTTAAGAATGAGTATGTTCTGACAGTAAAATTGTGAAACATTATGTATTGAATAACCCTCATACTAACTAGACTGTGATTTTCTTGCTGTGACAGATAGTGTAGTTTTAAGTGAGCTGCCATTTTGATGAATTCAGTTTTATGCATCTTATCTTGGACCTATTACACACTTGGGCAACATGACATGGGCTTCTCATTTGTGTTAACAGAGAGCATAGGTGTGCTTGGTAATGTTGAAGACAACATCAAGTATACAGGGTGAGGTGCATAAGGGCTAAAAGCCAGTCTGATAAGTTAACAGTTGAAGATGTACAGTATAAACTCCCACGAGTGGGCCTCTGCTACTGTATCAAGCCTTTTGACTGTTGACTTGTGTCCACAAAAGACATTCACTTAAACGTATGTATACATTTGAAATAGCTTTTATAAGCCCCTTGTGATACTTTAGAAGTTAGTACATTGATATTGTTTAGTTTTATTTACTATCTACTCCATAAACAGTAGGCTAAAGAAGAAATACGTTTCATTCTAATAGTGTAAGTCTACTTTCCTGCTACAAATAATGATGAGCCATGGCACCAGAGTCCCACCTGGTGATGTTTACACTCCAATAGCTGATTTTTACCACCTTGCCTTTCAGCTTTTTCGCATTTCTTGGAAGCTTCTGCAAAAAGTTTCAGTGCCAACATTAACACATGTTATAGCACTGTACTTATCTTTTCAAGAGTTTTTGAATGTTGCAAAAGAAGTAGATTGTGCCATTTAAAAAAATCATGTTTACTTCAATATCTTTGTTGTTAAAGGACTTTCAAACATTACCCATGCAACAAAATTTTGTGCCCTGTCTACTATAATTTGCTGGAAACCTTATATCAACATCTTGAACTGTTCACAAACAGAAAGTGGTCTTACATCTTACAAGGTTCAGATTACATGCCAACAGAGCAAGGCATGTGTGGTACAGAATGTTATAATAATTCACGAAAGCAGTGATGAAGATTACTTACATTGTCAGCTGAGGTAGACAAGTAAATCATATGTCACTGACCATTGCCTCAAGTAGAATTGTGAAATGAAACATTTGACAGTTAGCAAAGTTGTGAAGGCTCTCAATTCCTGGCACCATATAATGAAAGGTGTAACAAGATAATGTTAAAAAGATCAATAAAAAGACATGGAAGATCTCCTTTTAGGAAGGCTTAGGATCTGGTCATCTTTCTATGAAGACTTCACCAGAGGGAGCTGGAGGACAGGGAGTAGCAAAAAAGCTGAAGCCATAAGAGCTGTTTGAATGTATTTGTGATAGAGTAACAATTTGGATCTGTGTGTCCATTTACTAGGGCAACATTCTGACATTCAACATTTGCCTCATGATATGATAGGATGTACAATATTTTTGGTGGCTGGTTAGCTTTAGATGGATCAAGAAATCTCAATAAGACAGAGCTTTAGTGTTTTTGGGTGGCTGTGAATGATTATTGTAGGTGATTCACAAATAGGTGTATGTGCTATCATAGATACGGACAACATCTGTGCAAGTAGAACGTTGGGCTGTGGAGGATGAAACAGAAAGATAAGAAAATGTTTCCTTGACTCTTTCCACATCTCTGAAGGTTCTCCTTCTTGATGGATCCTACAGAACAAGAGGAATGAATGAATGAATGAATGAAGTTATGGAGGAATTAGTGCAGTCTATCTTGGACTTGCATCCAGAACATGTTGATGTTATCAA
This sequence comes from Schistocerca americana, assembly GCF_021461395.2. Classification (NCBI taxonomy): domain Eukaryota; kingdom Metazoa; phylum Arthropoda; class Insecta; order Orthoptera; family Acrididae; genus Schistocerca; species Schistocerca americana. The sequence continues at coordinate 147,547,890 of NC_060128.1, forward strand.
TAAATCCAAACCAGAACACACTTTTAGGATGTTTGAATGACTGGGAGTGATAAGTCTGGATGATTCATAGCTTGGGACATGTGAATGACATGAAAAATAAATGTCAGCATCTGGGAAAGTGGATATTGAGAGGAGGAGGACTAAGAGAAAAACTCTGGAGAGAAAGTTTTGATGTTTTGGAGGAATGAAGAGACACTATATTCATCTTGGGACCGGACTATAAAGATGCCATCAACAAATCTGAAGTATTGAAGATGAGGGTTTGCTGTAAATGATCCATGGACAAACAACATAAATGGGAGCAACAAAAGGTGGAGATCATCACACGTGAAAAGACTGAAGTGGATGTTTTAAATAAATGAGGGCGGCATAACTTTGCCCTGAGTCTAGGATCTAAAGGCATATAATCATTATATCTGAGTAGATGAGGATTTTAAAATATTTAGATAGCTGGGAATGATTACTCCTGGTGATCCATGGACAAATTGGAATATTGAATGCTTTGCAAGTGGTTAAGACTGTGGTGATGGGAAAATGTACTTGGTCATATGCACAATGTGTGAGGTAATGGATTAGAAGTTAACAGGATGTTTGCTTAGGTCCTACAGGCTCACAGCTGTGAGTATTACCCCTGAATAAACTGTTCTACTGATGGGAAAGATCAGCTAGTACAAACACTTCCCTGTAGCTTTTATTTCAAAACCAAATCAGAATATAAGAGTAAAAAGTTGAATTTAAGACATAAGGCTCCTGAACTCTGGCTCTGTTATTATTATCTGTAGTTGCAACACTACATATACATCACTCCATTTTATTATCTACATCATTGCCTGGGGAATATCTCAGTAACACTCTTTAACTGTTGAGCTCAAATGATCTACTATACCACAATAATAATAATGATAATAATAATAATAATAATAATAATAATAAAAGGAAGTCACGCTCGATCAAGGTCCGCGTCACTTTCCATTTTTAACCAGACATAACATCTGAAAAAGGAATATAATAATAATAATAAATTTAATAATAATAAATATAATAATAATAATATACAGTAGCTGAATGATGGTTCTATCTGTACATGGCTGGAAGCTCTTGGTGGTACACTTGTGAGAAAGCAAAATTACTTCTGCAAAACATATACAACAGCTAATTCACATGTGAGGCAGGAATTAAGCAGAGTTTAGTAACAAGGCCACATATAAAAGTCCGCACATACAGTTGCTGTGCTAATTAGTCATCTGAAAGTTTGAAGCAAATGCTGTAAAAATATCAGGGGTCTAAATCAGGTTTGACCAAAAAATAGATGGAGCCATTTAATTTTGTTGATGGCAAATGTTCTTTTGGTATTATTGTTCCCGATGTATTTTGACATTTGTGGCTATGATGGATACCAAAAAAGTTAGATGTATTTTGCTATGTTCCAGAATTTTTGACTTTTGGAAAACACGGACATAGTTTTTCTTTAAGAGCAGAATAAAGTGCAGCAACTCATTGATGAAGCTGACAGCTGCTTTTGACTAATCTTTCATGTGATTCAACTGTTTCCAAGAGGAACTAGAAGATGAATGCACTGATTATCCCCAGCACATCAACAACTGATGAGAATGTTCAAACAGTAAGATGGTTATTTGCAATCCTTGGCACATGACAGGGCTCTCCTCATTGGTTTCACATATGAAGCATTGCATGAATAACTGCTTAAGCACCTCTGCACACATTGTAATTGGTCTGGTCTTTTCTTGTCTTTGAGGTACATAAGAGAGTCATACAGTTTTTCAATCTCTGTAAGTAGGCTTTTGCCAGTTACTTGGCATCTGTCCATAGTACAAGGTCATTCATGACTGTATGAAAGTTACGAGACATGCACAGAAATAACACAACAGCATCTCTCCAGCTCTGATACATAATACATACCATTGTATATTAGCAAATCATATCATTAAGGGTCAGAATGTGTAGACAGGTCAACCAATCTGTATTTGGTTCTGGACTGCAGATAGGTAAACCCGCTGAACAGCTTTTTGACGCAAGCTGCTGTCTTAACAACTTCCATGAATTACTCACTCATACTCTTCTGCCCATACTGACATTTACCACATCACAAATGGTGCCCATACGGTGAGCATGTAATGCGAGTTAAAACTTGAGGAGAAGCTCTATCCGCTGATATGCGACTATTTTCTGTATGTTTTGTTTCCATGTGGTCATCTTCCAAAACCCCGGATGTGCTTATGGATAACCCTGTCAGCATATGAGGCCTCTTTTATTTTAAACAGTGCCTAGGTCACCAGACAGAAACACTTTATCCGTGAATTCCAAACCAAGCCACTCCTGCTTCCAGTATACCTGGTGGTTATAGTTATATTGCAGCTTCTCACCTAGGTCCAGTGTGGCCGATAATTATTATATTGCAGCAAAATTTGGTAGATATTCTAATGTGTCACTGTAATGTGGAACCAGATTACGCTTAAAAAAAAAAAAATAAAAAATAAAATATATATATATATATATATATATATATATATATATATATATATATATATATATATATATATATATATATATTATTTCCAATTTTGCCACCAGGTGCAAATCTAGCACTGTGAATGCAAGAAAGATGTACAGGAATGTCTCCATATGTAATGGATTAAGAGTGGGTTGTGCACAGAAAAGGTCATCGTTGATTTTATTACTAACTGCCACTTACACAATTTTTTAAATACGAGCACTAGAGACATTGACAAAATGCTGTGCAGTGACAGTTGCACCTGCTGGCCAAAACTTGGAACTAATTTTTTTCTGCATAAGGACCCAAATTAGGGCCTTAGTATACACTACGTGATCAAAAGTATCCAGACACACCCAAAAACATAAGTTTTTTATATTAGTTGCATTGTCCTGCCACCTACTGCAAGGTACTCCATATCAGTAGTCATTAGACATCATGAGAGAGCAGGATGGGGTGCTCTGTGGAACTCATGGACTTTGAACATGGACAGGTGAGTGGGTGTCACTTGTGTTATACATCTGTATGTGAGATTTCCACACCTCTAAACATCCCTAGGTCGACAGTTTCCGATGTGACAGTGAGGTGGAAACATGAAGGGACACATACAGCACAAAAGCATACAGGCCAACCTTGTCTGTTGACTGACAGGAACTGCGTACAGGTGAAGAGGGTCATGTACGTATGTATTGAACTGGGGACTGAGAAATGATGGAGAAGCTTTGTCCCCGCCATAGCCCTCAGTGGTACACAATCCCACAACAGGCTACAGCAGTCCATTCGTCCCACCATCAACCCACACCAAACCTAGGGATATTGTGAGGTTTGGCCCCCAGCAGAATGTCTCATTCCACATGACCATAACCCCAATGTTTGGGTGATAGAGTAATTGAGTAATTATGGTGTATGTACGTGTAGTCAGTGTTTGTGCAGCAATTGCTGATACAGTGTAACTGAGACGGAATAAGGGGAACCAGCCTGCATTCACCGAGGCAGATGGAAAACTGCCTTAAAAATTGTCCACAGGCTGGCTGGCACACTGGACCTTGACACTAATCCACCAGATGGATTCATGCTGGGGACTGTCATGCCTTCCCACTCGAGAAGCAGTGCGTTAGACTGCAAGGCTAGCCAGGTAGCTGAAGAGAGTCATAATGTGTAATAGGCAGACATCTATCCAGACCATCACACAGGAATTCCAAACTGCATCAGGATCCACTGCAAGTACTATGACAGTTAGGCAGGAGGTGAGGAAACTTGGATTTCACGGTCGAGAGGCTGTTCATAAGCCACACATCACACCAGTAAATGCCAAATGAAGCCTCGCTAGGTGCAAGGCGTGTAAATATTGGACGACTGAACAATGGACAAACGTTGTGTGGAGTGTCGAATCACGGTACACAATGTGGCGATCCGATGGCAGGGTGTGGGTACGGCGAATGCCCGGGGAACGTCATCTGCCTGTGTGTGTAGTGCCAACAGTAAAATTCGGAGGCGGTGGTGTTATGGCGTGGTCGTGTTTTTCATGGAGGGGGCTTGCATCCCTTGTTGTCTTGCGTGGCTCTATCACAGCACATTGATGTTTTAACCACTCTCTTGCTTTCCACTGTTGAAGAGCAATTCAGGGATGGCGATTGCATCTTTCTGTACAATCGAGTAGCTGTTCATAACGCAAGGCCTGTGGCGGAGTGATTACACGACAATAACATCCCTGTAATGGACTGGCTTGCATAGAGTCCTGACCTGAATCCTATGGAACACCTTTGGGACGTTTTGGAATGCCGACTTGGTGCCAGGCCTCACCGACTGATATTGATACCTCTCCTCAGTGCAGCACTCCGTGAGGAATGGTCTGCCATTCCCAAAGAAACCTTCCAGCACCTGATTGAACGAATGCCTGCGAGAGTAGAAGATGCCATCAAGTCTAAGGGTGGGCCAACACCGTATTGAATTCCAGCATTACTGATGGAGGGCGCCATGAACTTGTAGTCATTTTCAGCCAGGTGTCCGTATACTTTTGATCACATAGTGTATCTACCATGTTCAACTGCCATATGGTAATTACAGCCCACAATGGACCTCCATGAACAGCTCCACTTTAATTATAGCTACCTGATATATCTTGCGTAATGTCTGAGAAGGTAAAATCAGAGAATTCTGCGTTCATATTGAGGGGGGTATCAGTAGACATTCTTCTGAAGCTGAAAACTGCAAATGGAATAGGAAAGGGTGAGTAAGTAAGGTCGGTTGTAGGGAAGGCGAATTGTAGACTTCCGTTTATTTGGAGAATTCTTGGAAAATGTAGTTAATCGGTAAAGAAGGTCGCAAACAGAGCACTCGTACGACGCATTCTTGAGCATTGCTCGAGTGTTTTGGATCTCCATCATGCCACGTAAAAGGAAGACATCGAAGCAGTTCAGAGGCATGTTGCTTGATTTGCTGCTGACTGCAAAATGGTCCTGCTGTCACCAACATGCATCTCTCACGAGGTTTGCGAAGACAAGAGAATTCAGGGCTCCTACACATGCATAGGGACAGTCGTTTTTCCTCATTCCTATTACGAGTGGTACAAGAAGGGAATGTCTGACTGTGATACTAGGTACCCTCCGCCATACGCAGAATGGTGGGTTGTGGAGTTCATCTACATCTACATCCATACTCCGCAAGCCACCTGACGTTGTGTGGCGGACGGTACCTTGAGTACCTCTATCGGTTCTCTCTTCTATTCCAGTCTCGTATTGTTCGTGGAAAGACGGATTGTCGGTATGCCTCTGTGTGGGCTCTAATCTCTCTGATTTTATCCTCATGGTCTCTTCGCGAGATATACGTAGGAGGGAGCAATATACTGCTTGACTCCTCGGTGAAGGTATGTTCTCGAAACTTCAACAAAAGCCCGTACCGAGCTACTGAGCGTCTCTCCTGCAGACTCTTCCACTGGAGTTTATCTATTATCTCCGTAACGCTTTCGCGCCTACTAAATGATCCTGTAATGAAGCACGCTGCTCTCCGTTGGATCTTCTCCATCTCTTCTGTCAACCCTATCTGGTACGGATCCCACACTGCTGAGCAGTATTCAAGCAGTGGGCAAACAAGCGTACTGTAACCTACTTCCTCTGTTTTCAGATTGCATTTCCTTAGGATTCTTCCAATGAATCTCAGTCTGGCATCTGCTTTACCGACGATCAACTCTATATGATCATTCCATATTAAATCACTCCTAACGCGTACTCCCAGATAATTTATGGAATTAACTGCTTCCAGTTGCTGACCTGCTATATTGTAGCAAAATGATAAAGGATCTTTCTTTGTATGTATTCGCAGCACATTACACTTGTCTACATTGAGATTCAATTGCCATTCCCCGCACCATGCGTCAATTCGCTGCAGATTATCCTGCATTTCAGTACAATTTTCCATTGTTACAACCTCTCGATATACCACAGCATCATCCGCAAAAAGCCTCAGTGAACTTCTGATGACATCCACAAGGTCATTTATGTATATTGTGAATAGCAACGGTCCTACGACACTCCACTGCGGCACACCTGAAATCACTCTTACTTTGGAAGACTTCTCTCCATTGACAATGACATGCTGAGTTCTGTTACCTAGGAACTCTTCAATCCAATCACACAATTGGTCTAATACATACATACATACATACTGCGCGAACCACTACACGGTGCTTGGTGGAAGTTACCCTGTACCACTACTACTCATTTCCTTTCCTGTGCCATTCAGCCCATATGCCTCCTTACGAGCCCTAATATCGCGTATGTTATCTTCATGTTCCTTACGTGAAATGTATATTGGCAGTAGTAGCATCGTTGTGCAGTCAGGTTCAAATGCTTCAAATTTTCTCTATAGTGGTCCTCGAAAAGAACGTCGCCTTCCGTCCACGTATTCCCGTTTGAGTTCCCGAAACATAAAATTGCGAGTTGCATAATACTTGCGTGTTGTAGACCTACCGGTAACAAATCTAGCAGCCCGCCACTGAAGTGCTTGGACGTTTTCCTTTAATCAGACCTGGTGCGCATCCCAAACACTCGGGTAGTGCTCAAGAATAGCTCGCACTAGTTTCCTATATGTGGTCTCCTCTACAGGTGAACCACGCCTTACTTAAATTTTCCCCATACACCGAACTCGATCATTCCCCTTTCCTACCACAATCCTCACACGCTGGTTCTATTTCATATCGGTTTGCAAAGTTATGACCTGATATTTAAACAACGTGATTGGATCTAGTAGAACACTACCAATGCTGTATCCGAACATTACAGACTTGTTTTCCTAGTCACCTGGATTAAGCTACATTTTCCAACATTTAGAGCAAGATGTCGCTCATCAAACCAACTAGAAATTTTGCCTAAGTCATCTTGTATCCTCCTACGGTGACTCAACTTCGACTTCTTCCCGTACACCACAGTGTCATCAGCAAACAGGTGCAGATTGCTGCTCACCTTGTCTGTGATTTATGTATACAGGGTGTTACAAAAAGGTACGGCCAAACTTTCAGGAAACATTCCTCACACACAAATAAAGAAAAGAGGTTATGTGGACATGTGTCCGGAAACGCTTCATTTCCATGTTATTGCTCAGTTTAGATTCGTCAGTATGTACTGTACTTCCTCGATTCACCGCCAGTTGGCCCAATTGAAAGAAGGTAATGTTGACTTCGGTGCTTGTGTTGACATGCGACTCATTGCTCTACAGTACTAGCATCAAGCACAGGTTAGTGTTCATCACGAACGTGGTTTTGCAGTCAGGGCAATGTTTACAAATGCGGAGTTGGCAGATGCCCATTTGATGTATGGATTAGCACGGGGCAATAGCCGTCGTGCGGTACGTTTGTATCGAGACAGATTTCCAGAACGAAGGTGTCCCGACAGGAAGACGTTCGAAGCAATTGATCGGCGTCTGAGGGAGCACGGAACATTCGAGCCTATGACTCGCGATTGGGGAAGACCTAGAACGACGAGGACACCTGCAATGGACGAGGTAATTCTTCGTGCAGTGGACGATAACCCTAACGTCAGCGTCAGAGAAGTTGCTGCTGTACAAGGTAACGTTGTCCACGTCACTGGATGGAGAGTGCTACGGGAGAACCAGTTGTTTCCGTACCATGTACAGCGTGTGCAGGCACTATCAGCAGCTGATTGGCCTCCACGGGTACACTTCTGCTAATGGTTCATCCAACAATGTGTCAGTTCTCATTTCAGTGCAAATATTCTCTTTACGGATGAGGCTTCATTCCAACGTGAGTCAAATTGTAAATTTTCACAATCAAGATGTGTGGGCTGACGAGAATCCGCACGCAATTGTGCAATCACGTCTTCAACACAGATTTTCTGTGAACGTTTGGGCAGCATTGTTGGTGATGTCTCGATTGGGCCCCATGTTCTTCCACCTACACTCAATGGAGCACGTTATCATGATTTCATACGGGATACTATACCTGTGCTGCTAGAACACGTGCCTTTACAAGTACGACACAACATGTGGTTCACGCACGATGGAGCCCCTGCACATTTCAGTCGAAGTGTTCGTACGCTTCTCAACAACAGATTCGGTGACCGATGGATTGGTAGAGGCGGACCAAATCCGTGCCCTTCACTCTCTCCTTACCTCAATCCTCTTGACTTTAATTTATGGGGGCATTTGAAAGCTCTTGTGTACGCAACCCCGGTACCAAATGTAGAGACTCTTCGTGCTCGTATTGTGGACGGCTGTGATACAATACGCCATTCTCCAGGGCTGCATCAGCGCATCAGGGATTCCATGCGACGGAGGGTGGATGCATGTATCCTCACTAACGGAGGACATTTTGAACATTTCCTGTAACAAAGTGTTTGAAGTCACGCTGGTACGTCCTGTTGCTGTGTGTTTCCATTCCATGGTTAATGTGATTTGAAGAGAAGTAATAAAATGAGCTCTAACATGGAAAGTAAGCGTTTCAGGACACATTTCCACGTAACGTATTTTATTTCTTTGTGTGTGAGGAATGTTTCCTGAAAGTTTGGCCGTACCTTTTTGTAACACCCTGTATAAAAATATTGGCGCTCCTATCAGACTTTCCTGAGGCATTCCTGACGATACCCTTGTCCCTGATGAACACTCGCCATCGAGGGCAACGTACTGGATCTTATCACTTAAGAAGTCTTTGTGCCACTCACATTATCTGGGAACCTAATCCGTATGCTCGTACCTTTGTAAATAGTCTGAAGTGGGGCACTGTGGCAAATGCTTTTCGGAAATCTAGAAATATGGAATCTGCCTATTGCCCTTCATCCATAGTTCACAGGATATCATGCCTAGCACAATATTCATGTGGTTTTCTGGGTAGGCCACAGGAGACTTTTGATCTGATACAGTATCTTGCAGATGTGTAGTACTGGCTTAACGTCTATACACAGAGAGGTTTTCACATCTCGTGGTGTCGCCCCAGATCACGTAAGAAACAGATTGACCGTCCTTACGACGGAACAGGCAACCGTGAAAATAGTTTTCTCGTCGATCAACAGATGTCGCAGGCGACGCTACAATGCTAAAGTGCGCGTCATTTATGATGGGGGCCGAGTTTAGGTTCGTTCTGCGCATCTGACGTCACAAAACAGTCAGCCAATGAACAGAGAAGGACGTTGCCAGAGCTTGACTGCAGTGCAGAGCACGGACGAGTGTCTTCAGTTTTAGAAACGTTCAGTCATAATTAAAGTAATTGAACAAAAGCAATGTCTTGATAGCAGACTTTCTTTTATAGAAAGTTTGGAAAAAGCATTCTTTATACCAATTGCTTCATATTCTATTAATTAATTAAAACAAACAAGCAATAAGCCTCCTAATTCAGGCGATAGCAAGGAAAGGTGTTAGTATCATTCTCACTAACCGCTTTTTTTTCGCAATAAAGAACAGCAGTAATTGTTATATCCTATTGTACTTCGACGAAACGTGAGTAATTCATAATCATACCAACAGTGTTTGTCGGTTTTTGCATGTTATTTTAAAGCTCTCCAGTAGATACATTAAACGACGAGCTGCGTTAGCGTAATGGTCAGAGTGTCTGGCTGTTAAATGAAAGGTTCTGAGTTCAAACCTAGTTCAGAGCTTGATATCTTATTTATTTAAAAACAATATCGAAGTGTCTTACTTCTTGAATTTTATTCGTTTGAATGTAATTTTTTGAAATTTCTAGTGGCAACTAAAATCGACCATATGGAAAGTATATGCTATGGACCTTTACCTCTGCAAACTCTTCAAAATTTCGTGCAGTGGTTTACTACATCTATTGCTGCACAATAACTACATTGAACATCGAAACAAAATTAAGTCATTTATGGGGGAAAGTATCAGTCAAGAAGATGTGCAAAAATCAAATTTTTTGGCCAAAAAGTATTTATGAAATCGAATGATAAAGTGTGTCAAAGCAGTCAAAACACCATGTGTCTGCACAGGCGAGCAGTGCAATGATGACAAAATCGCGCACATCGCGGAATGCGGGGAGCACGTGTCTGTAGCAGCGAAAGGGTTCATGTGGCCGTGGTGACTTTACTTCATAGACTGGGCGCTCCCCCCTAAACGTAAGTTTGCGAACTATACTATGGCGCTGCTTCTCTTGGCGTGTACAACTGGCAACGCAGCAATCTCCCGCGTCTGGGTAGGCATGCGCGAACAGCCAAGATAAAAGAATTGAACTATAATTCATCTGTCCAGGTCGCGGCATTGGCAACGCTCTATCTTCGGTGACGTGAGTGACGCTGATTTGTGTTCGGCTAGAGCGCTGCACGCAAAATGCATTCGTCTCACAGCTGACTATAGCTCATGATCGGCTGTGGTTTTTCCCAAGTTTTCAATCGAAGAATGTAGATTAGCTCCTGTAATTCTACAAACCAAGTTTGTTTCTACTGTAGGGGTATCTCTCACAATTATATGCGAAATGAAATAAATGAAAAGTGACACACAAACATTTCTCGCGTGTTACTGTTTAAATGCAGACTGTATTGCAGTCGCATAGGTTATACACTCGCCTTCCATGCCGTCTATTTCCTCTTTATTATACAGCTCTTCTGATATGGATAATGGTGGTAAAAAAGATCTCCACGTGCAGGTTAACACTAGAAAGTTTTCAAAATCTTCTCAACGTCTTTGAAATATAATCAGTTAATTTACTGACAAATATTGCACTGAGCAGTGGGTTTCGCATCCTGACATTACCGACATAATTATTTATTTTGGTTCAAATGGTTCAAATGGCTTTGAGCAGTATGGGACTCAACTTCTGAGGTCATCAGTCCCCTAGAACTTGGAACTAGTTAAACCTAACTAACCTAAGGACATCACACACATTCATGCCAGAGGCAGGATTCGAACCTGCAACTGTAGCGGTCTCGTGGTTCCAGACTGCAGCGCTTAGAACCGCACGGCCACTTCGGCCGGCTTATTTATTTTGCATAGAGTATCTATAGGGATTAGGTGAGTTATAACGATAATATATTTTTCACATTGAAACTGTAAATAAGTTTAAGAAACCGATTTTGCAACCTTTCTAAGTATTTCTGTAAGCGTTCTTAAGTATAATCGCATTTTGCATATGATTATTGTTAGTTGTAAACAAATATAATTTCATGTACGCACTTAACAGCGATATCTTCGAAAAAAATAAACATTGTGAAACTTTAAATATCGTGAGTAAAAAAAAAATTCTGTGATGGTAAACATATTAACTTTGCAGTCAGCACATCTGCTATTGTCACAAGCAGTACTGTTTTGCTCAGATTTAAGACATTACTTCTTTCTAGTTAAATGCGGTAGAGTGATCAGGGAAAGGCAACGAAACTTATTTGTGCAGCCTAACGGAGAATCTTTATTTGGTGCTTAAATACAATATGAATAAACTACATATTTTTTATAATTTTCAGTTTTGAGACAGTTCTACTACATTTTTAGTTCAGGATTTGTCCGTCTACTCCTTCCACAGTTGATATACTAGCAGGGCCTCGGCATGACGACTCGATCCACAACCACCGGTATGTCAGAAACAGCAGTACTTTACAGACGCCAAATGGTGGAGAGCTGCACGCGTTCGGACGATGTTGCCACATATTTCACAGAATGGAGTGCCATCTAGTGGTTGGTGCCACAAGTAAGGGTGTGATGCTGTTGCCGCCTGGTGGCCGTTCCCAGACATGGGTTGCCTGCTAGACCAAGTGATCGGGCAATCTGTTTCTTACATGATCTGGGTGTCACTTAAACCCAGTCAGTATGGGGCTGACCATCTAGGATCAATGAGGAGTATTTGATTCATGGTGTATCTAGCATGTGTTGTCCAAGGTCGAATTTTGAGGGACAGGAGGTTTTTTTGGCTCCTGGTTTATATTGCACATAAACTGGGAACTTTATAATGGGTAACTTAAAGACATATAGTATGGGCCTGACCATGTACTGATACTGGGGAGTTTCTGTCTCTAGGTGTATCTTGCAGGTGCACAGTCTGGCCTCAACAGCTGAGGGACAGTGGTGCTGTTTCATCTAGAGGTGTATTCTGCAGGTGCATATTCTGGGCTTGGTGCTTTAGAAGCACTGTGGACTTTACGTCTCACGGTGTCTCTTACACACGTATAATCTGGGCCTACCGTCTAAGGACACTGGGGACCTTTTTTGACAGAATATTTGTTGCAAGTGAGTGGTGTGGACCTGACCGTACACAAGTGTGCCACCAGAGTGCAGGCAGAGTCGTACCTGCGGGGCCGGGTAGATAGAGAAGGCGAGCTTGCTGCGCTTTGGGTAGTCCACAGAGAGCCTCTCCATCAGCAGAGATCCGAACCCGGAGCCAGTCCCGCCCCCGAACGAGTGGAACACCAGGAAGCCCTGCAGCGCCGCGCACTGGTCCGCCATCTTGCGGATCCGATCCAGTGTGACATCGATGCACTCCTTACCTGCAAATGGCCGCCAATAAGTGATACAGTGATACACAATACATTCTAGTACTACTACGTGGCGAAACTACAGTGTGCACTAGCCACAGTGCAGAACCAGTAATAATGAATAACTTTATGTATGAGAAATAAATGTGGTTCCTAGCATGGTTTGACGCCACATCAGCAGTTTAGATGTCAGTTCGCTGTTTATATGATTCGAGTGGGTTCACATTTGGCCTCATCAGACTGAATGATAGCCTTTCAGACTATGGATGGTAGTTATTGCTGAAACAATCGATTTGCGGTTATATCGACTTTTTCCACGCCAGTTGTATCTGACTGTTAAAATCGCTCAAAATAAATGGTTTCTGTACTGTCTGCCATCAGGTTCCCCTAAATGGCAGACAGCACTGCATAACAGCCACGCTATGAGCGAAACAAACCAACAGCCAAACAGGCGAAGACATCAGGTAAACACGCCGAAGATTCCAGTCGATTAATAGGAACCTTTCCTTGCAGAGGTCGCCGCAACATATCTGGCCACCGATTCCAACGGCGGGTTTCTATTGGCTCCAGCTCACAGCACTGCATAACAGCCACGCTATGAGGGAAACAAACCAACAGCCAAACAGGCGAAGACATCAGGTAAACACGCCGAAGATTCCAGTCGATTAATAGGAACCTTTCCTTGCAGAGGTCGCCACGACATATCCGGCCACCGAGTCCAATGGCGGGTTTCTATTGGCTCCATCTCACTATATAGGCCCGGCCGGTCGAAGGCAGACCAGTCTTCGTCCGCTGCTAATGGCAACCGCTATAGCAGAGTCTCCGAGAAGATATCACCGAAGCCGCTGTACTGCACCGCCGTTCAAAGTACCAGCCGACCGAGAGGAACCACATCTCTGGCTACATCGACGGACGTCTACATCTATTGTACAGCCAGCTATTGTATTGTAGAAGAAGTTACGTTCAATAAACTGTTGGAGAATACAACAGTTTCTGAAATAACTGATTTTCGGTTTTTTATTTCTTATAACAGACGCAGAAATCGAGCAGATTGAAAAATTTTGACTCGCTCAGGTTCAAGATACATAGAATCAAAGTATTAAATAAAAATAGGCAAATAAAAGAAAACTTACTCTGTGCACCATATGCTGCTTTTCTCTAAAAGAGATAAGTACTGAATACTACAAAAACTCACCAGTAGTCTCCCACTGATACAAATTTTTTTGAAATTCTGCTGAAAAATCATGTTGTAATGGGGAATCTTTTCAAGTGCTACAAGCAGATAAGGATACAGCAAGCAGATCAGCTGCTTTCTGTTTTTATTGTATACCATGAATGAATTGTTGATAAGTTTATTACTGTTGACATAATTTCCTTCCTCTTTTATTGCTTCATAGAAAAGCAGACAGATCTTTAGTCTTTTAAAGCAAATGAAGCATTGTACTTCGTTACTTCATCACTTCTTACGAATATATCCAGATTAGGTTTGGTGCCATTCTACAATATAAAGGGCGTCCGGCGACGATAGCAAGAAACCACTGTACAGACCAGGTGGGGGCAAGCCTTGCACACTTAGGGTGACCAGATGCAACTGTTTAAAAAGGAGGACAAACAGCTTCAAAAAGGAGGACAAAGGAAGAAAAAAAGGACACATCAAACGGGTCAACTGCAAATTAGGATACCACCCGTCAGCTTTGGACAAGTCACGTGACTGTCGGGAATTACCGGTAAAACCAGTAGTTAAATGTTACTGGTGGTCAGGTGGTGATTCCCAGAGCAATATTTTTTATTTTAAATTAAAAACATTGATTGTGGTGACAGTGTGATATCAATTCAAAAAAGTTCAAATGTGTGTGAAATCTTATGGGACTTAACTGCTAAGGTCATCAGTCCCTAAGCCTACACACTACTTAACCTAATTTATCCTAAGGACAAACACACACACACACACTCATGCCTGAGGGAGGACTCAAACCTCCGCTGGGACCAGCCGCACAGTCCATGACTGCAGCGCTTTAGACTGCTCGGCTAATCCCGTGCGCTGTGGCATCAATTGTTTTTATATTTACGCATAGTTTTAAGATTTAACAAAGACGGCTGGCTAAACGCCATTCCTGATTGGCTACTTTCATGTGACTTGTACAAAGCTGACGGATGGTATCCTCATCTGCAATATTCCCCATCAAACATACGTTCAATTTTAATAAATGAGTTTATTATTTATAGACATAATATACATACATTCCGTAACAATTATTGATACTTCTTGGAGGAAACAATTTGTTGCAGAAGTTTAGGCTTACTTAACAGGTAATTGTAAAATGACACACATGAAAATTCTTTTAAATTATATTGGACCATCAACATACCTTTCAATGATTCAAAGTTTAATCTATTCCTCTCATCAGTTCACTGTTTGGTAATTAGAGAAAATATTCTCGATCCTGGTGCCACCTACTAACATCGCCTTCGTGCGTATTTATCATGAAGGCTGTGCCAATAGTTAAAGTATCTAAGAAAAGAGCAATAGAACGGGACGAATTGTAAATTTAACTGTATTACGCTCAACTTTGCGAACAAGCCGGGCACTGTAAAAATCCGCCTGGACCCCGGACAAAAAGCTAAAAAGGAGGACATGCCCAGATTAATCTGGACGTCTGGTCACCCTATGCACACTGCAGGTACACAGACATACCTTTGGTCACGACACACAGCAACAGGCACATTACTGTTTCAACAATGCAGTTATAATTCTTATGCCACGTGTTTGTGTGGTGTGCATACTGTAAGACCTTCGGTACACACACCATCAGATTATTTAACTTGTCGCTCTAACAAAGTAGGTGAGTGTCAGCAATATGTCTCGTGGTCTTATCGTGGCGTGTTTATCTTCTGCCGTTAGGTCAGATGATAGAAATGCCACTTGCACGCTTAGAGTAGCAGATTGACGGTGACCCAACTTTAAACAGAACTTGATTAATTTTCAGACACATTTTTTAAAATAGTAACAAGCATAAACCTAATGTAACTTGATTCTGGATGCTCTTTACAATTGACAATCTGAAGTTTTTTGGTATTGGTACGTTAATCTTATTCTCACATATCTCTGATACTTGACAAAGTGTCTATACATTTATCTTCATGGCCATGTACAGGAATATGATAATCTTAACAGGCGCAGACTGAAACTTGACTATAGACTGATACAGACTAATATAGACTGGTACAGACAGGTGCAGATAAATGCAGACTGACTAATCGGAGGTCTGTACACTCATTATAATATCTCGTGCATTCATGTATCACTGCGCAAGTGTGATCCATGAGGAGAAAAGGTTCTACATTAGCAGCAATCGCATTGGCTGGGTTACATATTAATACGTGGATCGGTGGAAGCAGAATTTGGTCCGTCTCTAAGGCAGCGCCATCTCGTAGTGCGGAGATTGACGAGCGCTGCGCCTGCGCTGTTGTGCTTAGCGGGGCGCGCTCTAGTGGGAAAGTTGTGTACGCGCTGACTACGTGGAACTATGTACACAACAGTTTCTTCCTCATTGCTATCATCATTGTCAGAAATGTAGCACTGACCGCTTTTCCCCATTTTCTATAAAAAAACGCGATATGTCAAACCAATGCAAATGTTAAGAATAAAAATTACTCCTTTTTGGTAGAGAAAAGGTTTATTTAAAAACGAAAAGTTTTAGCACTGCTGCTAAGGCTAATTCGTTATTTTGGTATTTTATTCGGTTATTAGTAACAAAAAAAAAACACCTGTTATAATTGAGACTAAAGAAAAATACCGGTTATCCAAAACCGAAATACTGGTATCGGTTTTTGCCAGGTGGGGTTTTCCCATCCCTTTTCCAGACCCTCTCGCTCAGAACTAGGGTTGCCATATCTAGCTTTCACTGTTCTGGCGTAACCACAACCGCTGGAACGTAGGTGAAGAACCCAAGAGAAGAGAAGGCGGTGAAACGACGTAGGCTAACGGTGCACTGATCAGGACCGCGCCGGCCGAAGTGGCCGAGCGGTTCTAGTCGCTACAGTTCGGAACCGCGCGACCGCTACGGTCGCAGGTTCGAATCTTGCCTCGGGCATGGCTGTGTGTGATGTCTTTGGGTTAGTTAGGTTTAAGTAGTTCTAAGTTCTAGGGGACTGATGACCTCAGCTGTTAAGTCCCATAGTGCTCAGAGCCATTGATCAGGACCGCACCACGAGGGGAGCGGCCTCTACAAGAGCACCATATAAGCGTCGCTCCTGCCAGACCCCGCCTCTTAGTATCGGCCCAGTATTGGCAGAGGTATTACGACAGTATATGGACAGGCTAGCAGAGAACGCTACGATAGCAGTTATTAGTGATCCACAAACTGTATGTCAAACTTGCATGAACAATGTATACAGGGTGTTACAAAAAGGTACGGGCAAGCTTTCATGAAACATTCCTCACACACAAATAAAGAAAAGATGTTATGTGGACATGTGTCCGGAAACGCTTCATTTCCATGTTAGAGCTCATTTTAGTTCCGTCAGTATGTACTGTACTTCCTCGATTCACCGCCAGTTGGCCCAATTGAAGGAAGGTAATGTTGACTTCGGTGCTTGTGTTGACATGCGACTCATTGCTCTACAGTACTAGCATCAAGCACATCAGTACGTAGCATCAACAGGTTAGTGTTCATCACGGACGTGGTTTTGCAGTCAGTGCAATGTTTACAAATGCGGAGTTGGTAGATGCCCATTTGATGTATGGATTAGCACGGGGCAATAGCCGTGGCGCGGTACGTTTGTATCGAGACAGATTTCCGGAACGAAGGTGTCCCGACAGGAAGACGTTCGAAGCAATTGATCGGCGTCTTAGGGAGCACGGAGCATTCCAGCCTATGACTCGCGACTGGGGAAGACCTAGAACGTCGAGGACACCTGCAATGGACGAGGCAATTCATCGTGCAGTTGACGATAACCCTAATGTCAGCGTCAGAGAAGTTGCTGCTGTACAAGGTAACGTTGACCACGTCACTGTATGGAGAGTGCCACGGGAGAACCAGTTGTTTCCGTGCCATGTACAGCGTGTGCAGGCACTATCAGCAGCTGACTGGCCTCCACGGGTACACTTCTGCGAATGGTTCATCCAACAATGTGTCAATCCTCATTCCAGTGCAAATGTTCTCTTTACAGATGAGGCTTCATTCGAACGTGATCGGTCCGCAGCTCGTGGTCGTGCGGGAGCGTTCTCGCTTCCCACGCCCGGGTTCCCGGGTTCGATTCCCGGCGGGGTCAGGGATTTTCTCTGCCTCGTGATGACTGGGTGTTGTGTGCTATCCTTAGGTTAGTTAGGTTTAAGTAGTTCTAAGTTCTAGGGGACTGATGACCATAGATGTTAAGTCCCATAGTGCTCAGAGCCATTTGAACCATTTTTGAACCAACGTGATCAAATTGTAAATTTTCACAATCAACATGTGTGGGCTGACGAGAATCCGCACGCAATTGTGCAGTCACGTCATCAACACAGATTTTCTGTGAACGTTTGGGCGGGCATTGTTGGTGATGTCTTGATTGGGCCCCATGTTCTTCCACCTACGCTCAACGGAGCACGTTATCATGATTTCATACGGGATACTCTACCTGTGCTGCTAGAACATGTGCCTTTACAAGTACGACACAACATGTGGTTCATGCACGATGGAGCTCCTGTACATTTCAGTCGAAGTGTTCGTAAGCTTCTCAACAACAGATTCGGTGACCGATGGATTGGTAGAAGCGGACCAATTCCATGTCCTCCACGCTCTCCTACCCTCAACCCTCTTGACTTTCATTTATGGGGGCATTTGAAAGCTCTTGTCTACGCAACCCAGGTGCCAAGTGTAGAGACTCTTCGTGCTCGTATTGTGGACGGCTGTGATACAATACGCCATTCTCCAGGGCTGCATCAGCGCATCAGGGATTCCACGCGACGGAGGGTGGATGGATGTGTCCTCGCTAACGGAGGACATTTTGAACATTTCCTGTAACAAAGTGTTTGAAGTCACGCTGGTACGTTCTGTTGCTGTGTGTTTCCATTCCATGATTAATGTGATTTGAAGAGAAGTAATAAAATGAGCTCTAACATGGAAAGTAAGCGTTTCCGGACACTTGTCTACATAACATATTTTTTTTCTTTGTGTGTGAGGAATGTTTCCTGAAAGTTTGGCCGTACCTTTTTGTAACACCCTGTATAGCAAAGGAATCGGTTCAAAAATGGTTCAAATGGCTCTGAGCACTATGCGACTTAACTGCTGAGGTCATCAGTCGCCTAGAACTTAGAACTAATTAAACCTAACTAACCTAAGGACATCACACACATCCATTCCCGAGGCAGGATTCGAACCTGCGACCGTAGCGGTCACGCGGTTCCAGACTGAAGCGCCTTTAACCGCACGGCCACACCGGCCGGCAAAAGGAATCGGATTCATGTTGCATATCGCCCATCGCTTGTGACATCATTGTATATTCCAAGTTAAGTATTGTCGATCTTCTTATTAATAATAAAAGTTATTAATGTGATTTGCCTGAATTGTTGTATAGCATTCCGACGACGCAGGATTCTTTAGGCACCCTATACGAGACAAGTGGGCAGGCCCCCGTATTTGGCGATGAGTATACTCCGAACTCAGTGCCCTACGGACACTTTTTTTCTTTTTTTAATTTGCTGGCACCTTAATTCTCTTGTCTTTACTTTACAGGGGGCCCCCCCATTTGCTTTAACAGTTTCTTGTCGTTTTTCTACATCTACATCTACATCCATACTCCGCAAGCCACCTGACGGTGTGCAGCGGAGGGTACCTTGAGTACCTCTATCGGTTCTCCCTTCTATTCCAGTCTCGTATTGCTCGTTGAAAGAAGGATTGTCGGTATGCCTCTGTGTGGGCTCTAATCTCTCTGATTTTATCCTCGTGGTCTCTTCGCGAGATATACGTAGGAGGGAGCAATGTACTGCTTGACTCCTCGGCGAAGGTATGTTCTCGAAACTTCAACAAAAGCCCGTACCGAGCTACTGAGCGTCTCTCTTGCAGAATCTTCCACTGGAGTGCATATATCATCTCCGTAACGCTTTCGCGATTACTAAATGATCCTGTAACGAAGCGCGCTCCTCTCCGTTGGATCTTTTCTATCTCCACTATCAATTGTTATCGGATTGCATTTCCTTGGGATTCTTCCAATGAATCTCAGTCTGGCATCTGCTTTACCGACGATCAACTTTATATGATCATTCCATTTTAAATCACTCCTAATTCGTACTCCCAGATAATTTATGGAATTAACTGTTTCCAGTTGCTGACTTGCTATATTGTACCTAAATGATAAAGGATCTTTCTTTGTATGTATTCGCAGCACATTACCCTTGTCTACATTGAGATTCAATTGCCATTCCCTGCACCATGCGTCAATTCGTTGCAGATTCTCCTGCATTTCAGTACAATTTTCCATTGTTACAACCTCCCGATATACCACAGCATCATCCGCAAAAAGCCCCAGTGTTATCTACAAGGTAATTTATGTATACTGTGAATAGCAACGGTCCTACGACACTCCCTTGCAGCACACCTGAAATCACTCTTACTTCGGAAGACTTCTCTCCATTGAGAATGACATGCTGCGTTCTCTTATCTAGGAACTCTTCAATCCAATCACACACTTGGTCTGATAGTCCATGCTCTTACTTTGTTCATTAAACGACTGTTTTCAGGCGGGCGTTGCAGAAAATTACTTTGATTTTATCATTATTTAGATTTCTTGCCTTGTCTGTTTGTTGCATTTGCGTCTTCCAAAATGTCCACCCCTCCTGTCCCCGCCACAGCCGCAAGCGTTAGATGCCACACAGCTAATGCAGATGTTTCAGTTCCAGTAACAACAAATCTCTACGTTACTCAACACGGTGCAGCAGCTACTTGCCAACACTGTGCGCCCAACGGAACAAGCGCCACCTTTTCGACAGTTTTGTGAACAAGGAGAAGAATGGCTCGAGTGGTTGTCACAATCTGAAGCCCACGACATCGCCCCCAATGTACAGGTACTGTGAAACTTTCCTATCTACTGTCAACAGTAGGAAGTGCAATGTTGAGGCTCCTACAAAAACTGTTCCCTAACGCCATTCCAAGTGAACTTGTTTACGTGGTAGCGTCACTATTATGACCAACAAGTGAATGTGGTAGCAACTACGTATCGATTCTTTCATAGCATAAAAACTGTCGGAACAAACTTATCGCGAGTGGACAACATATTTGCAGGGTACGACAAGGAAATGCAAATTCAAATGTGGTTGCGGTGCGCTATGTTACGTGATGCGATCGAGTACAATGTGCCTGATTAACTCAGAGAACAGATTTTGAAACATTCTCTCATAACAGCAGGTACTTCAAATCTTATGTCAGTACGATTCCGATGACTTGTCGACTCATAAATTTGAGCAGCCAACTACTTGTGGGGTTGAGTGCCATGCTTGCGATCGTCCCATTCCGCACCGGCGGTTTGCGCTAGCCCAGCCTAGAAAACAGCCATTCACACCGCGTAAGCAGTTCGCTAAACTGGCGGCTACACAGACGCACAGACTTAAGTGTTGCCCTAGGTCTTATTCACGGCACAAACGCCAAGACTGCCCCTCCGGGCAAGCTTAGTGCTACACCTGTGGTAAGAAAGAACATGTGCAATCAGTATGTTCGCAACGGAACAGACGTAAGAATTCGGCCCATCCACAAAAATCTAGTCACAAGCCCCATGTCATTAATGCAGTATACTCCAAATCTGCAAAAGGCAAGCGTACAGTATCTTCAGTGATACGTCAGTCAAATAAACGTTTTGTTCGTTTACTTATTTGTGGGAAACGTGTAAAATTTCAGTTGGACCGGGTGCCTCTGTCACACTGCTAAATCGTCATGCAGATGAACTGTTAGGCTCTCCGCGACTGTCTAAAACTAGCACGCAGCTGACAGCTCATAATGGTCAGACATTCCCATTCTCGGAGCATGTTCTTTGCCTGCCATGTATCGCTTACATTCGCGAACAGTGACTTTTACATTGCTACAATCAGGCGAGTATGAGAACATATTTAGTCTTGATTAATTTGATTTGTTTGATTTTAATATTCAGGACCAGGTCCCGTCTCTGCCTTCATTCAATGCAAGAGACAGTGTAGCTAGCTTGCTAAAAGAATTCCCGGAACACTTTTTTGAAGGTTTATGCAAACCTATCTACTGACAGCCTTGGGAGAGCCAGTCCTGACAAAACTCTACCATCTGGTGAGCAAGATGTATGAGACAGGCGAAATACCCTCAGACTTCAAGAAGAATATAATAATTCCAATCCCAAAGAAAGCAGGTGTTGACAGATGTGAAAATTACCGAACTATCAGTTTAATAAGTCACAGCTGCAAATACTTACGCGAATTCTTTACAGACGAATGGAAAAACTGATGGAAGTCGACCTCGGGGAAGATCAGTTTGGATTCCGTAGAAATGTTGGGACACGTGAGGCAATACTGACCCTACGACTTATCTTAGAAGAAAGATTAAGGAAAGGCAAACCTACGTTTCTAACATTTGTAGACTTAGAGAAAGCTTTTGACAATGTTGATTGGAATACTCTCTTTCAAATTCTGAAGGTGGCAGGGGTAAATTACTGGGAGCGAAAGGCTATTTACAATTTGTACAGAAACCAGATGGCAGTTATAAGAGTCGAGGGGTATGAAAGGGAAGCAGTGGTTGGGAAGGGAGTGAGACAGGGTTGTAGCCTATCCCCAATGTTATTCAATCTGTACATTGAGCAAGCAATAAAGGAAACAAAAGAATAGTTTGGGGTAGGTATTAAAATCCATGGAGAAGAAATAAAAACTTTGAGGTTCGCCGATGACATTGTAATTCTGTCAGAGACAGCAAAGAACTTGGAAGAGCAGTTGAACGGAATGGACAGTGTCTTGAAAGGAAGGTGTAAGATGAACATCAACAAAAGCAAAACGAGGATAATGGAATGTAGTCGAATTAAGTCGGGTGATGCTGAGGGAATTAGATTAGGAAACGAGACACTTAAAGAAGTAAAGGAGTTTTGCTATTTGGGGGACAAAATAACTGATGATGGTCGAAGTAGAGAGGCAATGGCAAGGAAAGCGTTTCTGAAGAAGAAAAATTTTTTAACATCGAGTATAGATTTAAGCGTCAGGAAGTCGTTTCTGAAAGTATTTGTGTGGAGTGTAGCCATGTATGGAAGTGAAACGTGGACGATAAATAGTTTAGACAAGAAGAGAATAGAAGCTTTCGAAATGTGGTGCTACAGAAGAATGCTGAAGATTAGATAGGTAGATCACGTAACTAATGAGGAGGTAATGAACAGAACTGGGGAGAAGAGAAATTTGTGGTACAACTTGACTAGAAGAAGGGATCGGTTGGTAGGACATGTTCTGAGACATCGAGGGATCACCAATTTAGTATTGGAGGGCAGCGTGGAGGATAAAAATCGTAGAGGGCGACCAAGAGATGAATACACTAAGCAGATTCAGAAAGATGTTGGCTGCAGTAGGTACTGGGAGATGAAGACGCTTGCATAGCATAGAGTAGCATGGAGAGCTGCATCAAACCAGTCTCAGGACTGAAGACCACAACAACAACAACAATTTTGTTGAACATATTACGCTGAAAGACAACGCACAGCCGAAATTTTTCCGGGCCAGAACTGTTCCCATTGCATTACGGGACAAAGTCGCTGTTGCACTTAAAAAATTGCAAGATAGCGTAGTTATTGCGCCCACATCAGCTAGTCAATGGGCAACTCCACTAGTTTAGCTCCCCACACCTTCAGGTTGCATTCGTGTCTGTAATTTTAAGTCTACAATCAATCCACAAACTGTAATTGATACTTATACATTTGCGAGCCCAGGGGATCTCATGGACAGATTAGGCGCTGGACGCTATTTTTCAAAAATTGATTTGCGTGACGCGTATCTTCAAATACCGCTCGATCAAGAATCTCAAAAAGTGAGTGTCGTAAATACTCATTTGGGCTTGTTTAAATATTTGCGTTTGCCTTTGGCAGTGCTTCCGCACGCGCCATTTTCCAACGGTATTCGGAACAGCTGACTGCACAAGTGCCAAACTGTTCAAACTATTTGGACGACAATATAGTAGCAGGTCGCACACCTGAAGAGCATATTACAAATTTTCGTGCTTTATTTCGTGTGTTGTCTGAGGCAGGACTAAAGTGTAGACTGGACGTGCGTTTTTTAAACATGAGTTGCAGTATCTTGGTCATGTCATACAGAGTCATGGTTTACATCCCCTTCAGTTGCATTCGTGAAGCATACGAAATTTTCCAGTTCCTCACTATGTCACAGAATTGCAGTCAGTCTTAGGAAAAATGAACTATTATATTCGGTTCATACAGAATGCTGCACAAATTTCAGCTCCATTGCATTGCTTGCGTCGCAAGAGTGTCCCCTTTGTTTGGGCAGATGAGTGCCAAGTAGATTTTCAAAAAATTAAAGATGCCTTGCTCAGTGATCGATGCTTAGTCCTCTTTGATCCTGGCAAACCAGTTGGATTGCAAGTTGATGCTTCGTCTTACGGAATCGGTGCAGTGTTTGTCGCACAGAACCGATGTTGAAGATAGACCTATTGCTTTCGCATCAAAAGTGTTGTCCGAAGCTCAGAGTAACTATTCACAAATTGCGAGAAAAATGGCTCTGAGCACTATGGGACTTAACATCTGAGGTCATCAGTCCCCTAGAACTTAGAACTACTTAAACCTAACTAACCTAAGGACATCACACACATCCATGCCCGAGGCAGGATTCGAACCTGCGACCGTAACGGTAGCGCGGTTCCGGACTGAAGCGCCTAGAACCACTCGGCCATACCGGCCGGCAAATTGCGAGAGAGGCTTTGGCTATTGTGTATGGTGTCATCAAATTTCACCACCATTTGTCTGGCAGAAAATTCTACTTAGTAACGGATCACAAGCCTTTGCAGTCCTTGTTTCATCCGACATAACCGGCTCCTGTACAAACTGCCCAAAAATTGCAAAGATGTGCTTTGTTGTTTTCGTCTCAATGACAGTACGAAATATCATCCGACAGCTCAACATGGAAATGCGGACGCGCTTTCACGTCTTCCTATTGGCCCTGATACAGACTTTGACGCTTCTGCTGCATCTTGTTGTCACATCGATGCTCAGGACTCTGAATTGCTTCAGTCTTTTCCAATGAATTATAAGAGAATGGCCCAGGCCACGGAAGCTGATCCAGATTTGAACATTTTGCTAACATATATTAGCAAATTTTTCCCTCACTAATTGAATAGCATAAACAACTCTGTAGTGGGCCCATACTTTGCACGTCGGCATAGCCCCGCTCTGCAGAAAGGTGTGATTCTTATTCATAATGACAGTGGACAGTCACGTGTGTTGATCCCCAAAGCTTTGCAAAAAGAAGTGTTGCAGTTACTTCACCAAGAACACTGGGGGATTGTTCGTATGAAACAGTTAGCGCGTCGACACTGTACTTGGTACGGTATGGACGCCCAAATAGAACAGATGACGTCACAGTGTCAAGAACGTGCGGAAAATCAGCCCGCTCCACCACAAAAATTCTTTGCTTGGCGAAAGTCGCAATCGCCATGGTAACGTGTGAACAGAGACTTTGCAGGACCTTTTCGGAGCACTTGCTGGTTGATAGTGACTGACTCGTATAGCAAGTTTCCTTTTGCTGTGCCCATGAACTCGACAACGTCACGTAGCACAATTCAGATGTTGTCATCGATTTTTTTCCTGGAAGGTTTACCTGAAGTAGAAGTGTCAGACAACGGCCCTCAGTTCACGTCAAATGAATTTGAAACATTCTGTGAACGCAATGGCATACAGCATCTAACTGGTGCACCGTTCCATCCATGCTCAAACGGCGAAGTGGAACGTTTTGTCCGAACATTCAAGCAGCAGACGGCCAAACTTCGCTCCGCACACACCATGCAACTGTTTCTCGCCTGCTATTGTCCGCACCCACGGGATGGACCATCGCTGGCGGAGTTGCTTCGCGACCGCCGCATCAAACACTGCTCCACTTGCTCCAACCTCCTCAGCATCTGGCGCCGAAGGAAGGCCGCAAGTATTGCTTCGCGCCTTGTGATACTGTCTTTTTCAGGGTTTTTAGTGGCAGCAGACTTTTGGCTTGAGGCGAGATCGTCCGTCGACTTGGCGCTTGCGTGTATCTTCTTTCAGGTGCATCTACATCTACATCTGCATCTACATCTACATACATACTCCGCAATCCACCATACGGTGCGTGGCGGAGTTGTATCTCGTACCACATCTTCTCTCCCTGTTCCACTCCCAAACAGAACGAGGGAAAAATGACTGCCTATATGCCTGTACGAGCCCTAATTTCTCTTATTTTTGAGGTCTTTCCGCGAAGTTGGCGGCAGTAAAATTGTACTGCAGTCAGCCTCAAATGCTGGTTCTCTAAATTTCCTCCGTAGCGATTCACGAAAAGAACGCCTCCTTTCCTCTAGAGACTCCCATCCGAGTTCCTGAAGCATTTCCGTAACACTCGCGTGATGATCAAACCTGCCAGTAACAAATCTAGCAGCCCGCCTCTGAATTGCTTCTGTGTCCTCCCTCAATCCGACCTGATAGGGATCCCAAACGCTCGAGCAGTACTCAATAATAGGTCGTATTAGTGTTTTATAAGCGGTCTCCTTTACAGATGAACCACATCTTCCCAAAATTCTACCAATGAACCGAAGACGACTATCCGCCTTCCCCACAACTGCCATTACATGCTTGTCCCACTTCATATCGCTCTGCAATGCTACGCCCAAATATTTAATCGACGTGACTGTGTCAAGCGCTACACTACTAATGGAGTAGTCAAACATTACAGGATTCTTTTTCCAATTCATCTGTATTAATTTACATTTATCTATATTTAGAGTTATCTGCCATTCTTTACACCAATCACAAATCCTGTCCAAGTCATCTTGTATCCTCCTACAGTCACTCAACGACGACACCTTCCCGTACACCACAGCATCATCAGCAAACAGCCACACATTGCTATCCACCCTATCCAAAAAATCATTGATGTAGATAGAAAAGAACAGCGGACCTACCACACTTCCCTGGGGCACTCCAGATGATACCCTCACCCCCGATGGACACTCACCATCGAGGACAACGTACTGGGTTCTATTACTTAAGAAGTCTTAGAGCCACTCACATACTTCCGAACCAATCCCATATGCTCGTACCTTAGTTAGGAGTCTGCAGTGGGGCACCGAGTCAAACGCTTTCCGGAAGTCAAGGAATATGGCATGCGTCTGACACCCTTCAGCCACGGTTCGCAAGATATCATGTGAAAAAAGGGCGAGTTACGTTTCGCAGGAGCGATGCTTTCTAAAGCCGTGCTGATGCATGGACAGCAACTTTCTCAAGGAAATTCATTATATTCGAACTGAGAATATGTTCGAGAATCCTGCAACAAACCGATGTTAAGGATATTGGTCTGTAATTTTGAGGGTCCGTCCTTCTACCCTTCTTATGTAGAGGGGTCACTGCACTTTTTTCCAGTCGCTCGGGACTTTACGTTGGGCAAGAGATTCGCGATAAATGCAAGCTAAGTAAGGAGCCAATGCAGTAGAGTACTCTCTGTAAAACCGAATTGGAATCCCATCAGGATCTGGTGATTTATTTATTTTCAACCCATTCAGCTGCTTCACAACCCCAGGGATCTACATCTACATCTACATCTACATTTACATGATTACTCTGCAATTCACATTTAAGTGCTTGGCAGAGGGTTCATCGAACCACAATCATACTATCTCTCTACCATTGCGCCCCCGAACAGCGCGCGGGAAAAACGAATACCTAAACCTTTCTGTTCGAGCTCTGATTTCTCCTATTTTATTTTGATGATCATTCCTACCTATGTAGGTTGGGCTCAACAAAATATTTTCGCATTCGGAAGAGAAAGTTGGTGACTGAAATTTCGTAAATAGATCTCGCCGCGATGAAAAACGTCTTTGCTTTAATGACTTCCATCCCAACTCGCGTATCATATCTGCCACACTCTCTGCCCTATTACGTGATAATACAAAACGAGCTGCCCTTTTTTGCACCCTTTCGATGTCCTCCGTCAATCCCACCTGGTAAGGATCCCACACCGCGCAGCAATATTCTAACAGAGGACGAACGAGTGTAGTGTAAGCTGTCTCTTTAGTGGACTTGTTGCATCTTCTAAGTGTCCTGCCAACGAAACGCAACCTTTGGCTCGCCTTCCCCACAATATTATCTATGTGGTCTTTCCAACTGAAGTTGTTCGTAATTTTAACAGCCAAGTACTTAGTTGAATTGACAGCCTTGAGAATTGTACTATTTATCGAGTGATCGAATTCCAACGGATTTCTTTTGGAACTCATGTGGATCACCTCACACTTTTCGTTATTTAGCGTCAACTGCCACCTGCCACACCGTACAGCACTCTTTTCTAAATCGCTTTGCAACTGATTCTAGTTTTCGGATGACCTTACTAGACGGTAAATTACAGCATCATCTGCGAACAACCTAAGAGAACTGCTCACATTGTCACCCAGGTCATTTATATAGATCAGGAACAGCAGTGGTCCCAGGACGCTTCCCTGAGGAACACCTGATCAGTTTTACTCGATGATTTGCCGTCTATTACTACGAACTGTGACCTTCCTGACAGGAAATCACGAATCCAGTCGCACAACTGAGACGATACCCCATAGGCCCGCAGCTTGATTAGAAGTCGCTTGTGAGGAACGGTGTCAAAAGCTTTCCGGAAATCTAGAAATTCGGAATCAACTTGAGATCCCCTGTCGATAGCGGCCATTACTTCGTGCGAATAAAGAGATAGCTGCGTTGCACAAGAACGATGTTTTCTGAAACCATGCTGATTGCGTATCAATAGATCGTTCCCTTCGAGGTGATTCATAATGTTTGAATGCAGTATATGCTCCAAAACCCTACTGCAAACCGACGTGAATGATATAGTTCTGTAGTTCGATGGATTACTCCTATTACCCTTCTTAAACACTGGTGCGGCCTGCGCATTTTTCCAATCTGTAGGTACAGATCTATCGGTGAGCGGGCGGTTGTATATGATTGCTAAGTAGGGAGCTATTGTATCAGCGTAATCTGAAAGGAATTGAGTGGATGGACGTGTATAGGTATGGAGACAACCTCATGAATCCACGGACCCTGCATGTCAGTAGGGGATTGTTCAAGCTGGTGACGCTGTGTAATGGTGTGGGGCGTGTGCAGTTGGAGGTATATGGGACCCCTGATGCGTCTAGGTACGACTCCGACAGGTGACACATGCGTAAGCATCCTGTCTGATCGCTATCCTTTCAAGATGCGACACCCGACGCGTCCAGAATAGCTACAGAGTGGCTCCAGGAATACTCTTTTGAGTTTAAACACTTCCGTTGCCACTCCCGAGACATGAAAATTATTGAGCATATCTGGGATGCCTTGCAACGAGTATTTCAGAAGAAACCTCCACCCTCTCGTGCTCTTATGGATTTATGCACTGTTCTGCAGGGTTCATGGTGTCAATTTCTCTAAAACTACTTCAGAAATTAGTTGAATCAATGTCACGTCGTCTTCCAGCGCTTCTGCGTGTTCGCTGAGGCCCTGCAGGATATCAGGCAGGTGCGCCAGTTTCTTTGGCTCTTCAGTGTATGTTCATCCAGTGTTTGATACTGAGAGCACTTAGGGACTTACAACAAATTTTAAGCGTAATTTCAAACCTTCTCCAAGCTTTTCCTTGCTTACAGGCTTGTACAGTCCTTTTCTAGCTTTCGTCCTAACGTCAAATATATTTCCACATTAACTATTTAAAAAAATAGACAAAAATAAATCGCCTTTAAGATTGGTTGTTTAGTACAAACATTTGTAAATTACTTAGGCAGTAGAGTGCATAGCGTAAAAGTCTTATTAGTATATTCCGTGGTTCGAATCTCACTAATAGCATTTTTTTTCACTTATATTTAAATTCCATTTATACAGGGTGTCCCACGCGAAAG
Source organism: Schistocerca americana (assembly GCF_021461395.2). Lineage (NCBI taxonomy): Eukaryota > Metazoa > Arthropoda > Insecta > Orthoptera > Acrididae > Schistocerca > Schistocerca americana. The sequence continues at coordinate 147,577,379 of NC_060128.1, forward strand.
GGGCTCCACAAACATATATTTACTTAAATTACACTTGAAGGCTTTGCATAAAAATCAGGAAATGAAATATACGTGTCATGCCTGGTTCTTGGGGAAATAGAGGTGAATCTGAATCACAAAAGGTTCTGGAAGTGTCCGCCATCGATTTGTAAACACAGTTGAATATGACACTGCAGCTTCTCGAGTGTTCCTGCCAGAACCATTGGTGTCACTGTCTGGATTTCATGGCGGATGTTCTCTAGTAAATCTTCGAAGTTGTATGATTTGTTCCCATAGACCTTGCCTTTTAGGCCAACCCAGAGGAAAAAGTGAGGTGGTGTTAAATCAGGTGACCCTAGGTGCCACAGTCCTTTCGAAACCACTCTGCTGCGAAAAAATGATTCGACCTCAACCATGGTTACTCGAGACGTGTGGCATGTGGCGCCACCGTGTTGGTACCAGCCGAGGATTAAGCTCTTCAACATCCATGTGGTCCAGAAATTCCTGAAACGTCTCGAAGTGAACTACACTTGTCACAGTAGCCTCCAAATGCTCTCCATTTTCTTCATTAACTTTTGTATGCAGAATTTACACGGTATATGCTGGTCATCAAACGGTTCAACAAACACACACTGACATGTGTTAATGGAACCAGTAATCCAACATTGTTTCACAACAAACGCGCGTTCTTCGACAAAATAGCAATACATTGTCACTAAACACTGAACTCCATCTGCAGCCATGTGCGGAAACACTGTAGCGTCAAACGATGTTGGAGGTACAGTGTTGCTACATCTAATGTCACAAATTACACAGTGCAATTTCAGTGGAGTTTCTGTACATGTTTGTGGAGCCTCTTTAGAGTGGGACACCCTTTATTAAAAAATGGAAATGATGAGCCAATAAGGTTGTAAATAAGGGCAAATAATTTTGATACGTACATTTATGGACAGAGCTATGGTTCAATCGTTTTGAGAGCTCTGTATTTTCTGGAGTATTACTTGTACAAATATGACCGATACATGAACAGACTCGAAAACTCACCGAGTTTGAATCGTACCCACTTGTTGACTTTATGAGTGCAGAACCTTGACAAAAGGGCGACATGGCAAGACAACCGTTTTTCTTCTGTATCCAAGCTGATATCTAGCGACAAAGCAACCTTCCATTCTATCTGGAAAGGTTAATCCACAAAGTGAGAGTGTAGGGCACTGAACACCCTCATCAAATTTTGACGCATGTACGAGATTTCGAGATTTGCTGAAGGTTAATTTTTTTTCTGTGCAATCTCACAGACGAAGCTATGTGGACCATTTTTCTTCTGTGAGAAGACTGTCACATGCCTCTAACCTTGATACTATGGGGTAAAAAATGAGGCGGAATAACATTGCCTTGGGCGGAGCTTGTGTAGTACGCATTTCTGCCGCTAGGTGCGTATAGCACAACTCATTCTCTGTTCAGTGCCGCCTGAGTTGTCGATGTGGCTTGTTCTGTTCATCAGGAGTGATCCTTTTGCTACCACTGTTTTGCTATTGTTTCGTTTTTTATGCTGGCAAGTTTAAGTGAACAACGTGCAGCTGTGAAATTTTGTTTTCTGCTTGGTAAAAATTCTGCTGAAACTGTTTTAATGCGAAACCAGCTTACGAAGATGATGCAATGGGGAAATCTCAAGTGTACCAGTGGTTTGCTCTGATTAAAAATGGCTACACGTCGATTGATGACACACTTTGTTCTGGACGTCCATCAACTGCCAAAGCGACGACAATATTGAAAAAATTCCAGAGCTTGTGCCTACACACCGTCGACAGACAATTGATCAATTGTTAGAGACTAATGGGTTATCTTGAACGTCAGTTCAGCGGTTTTTACCGGCAGATTTGGGCAGACAGGAGACTGATTCTTCCACTATGACAACACACCTGCACACACAGTCATCTCTGTTAGACAGTTTCTGGCTAAAAATGGCCTGGTACTGCTGCGCTTTGCTCTCCTGACCTTGCTTCATGCGACACTCTAATTTTCACGCATGAGAAGGGGCATGAAAGGACGCCGATTTGACAACACTGAAGAAGTCAAGAAAAAAAAAAAAAGAGGGAGGACCTGTCAGTCATTTCTAAAGATGACTACAAAAAATGTTTTCAACAGTGGAAGAGCTGCTGGGATAAATGTAGCAGTTCTAATGGAGAGTATTTTGAAGGGAATAAGGTTGTTTTGTAAACAATTTAAGAATATAAAGCATTCCGTAGAAATATTAGAACATGTGAGGCAATACTGACTTTACGACTTATCTTAGAAGAAAGTTTAAGGAAAGGCTAACCTACGTTTCTAGCATTTGTAGACTTAGAGAAAGCTTTTGGCAATGTTGACTGGAATACTCTCTTTCAAATTCTAAAGGTGGTAGGGGTAAAACACAGGGAGCGAAAGGCTGTTTACAATTTGTACAGAAACCAGATGGCAGTTATAAGTGTCAAGGGGCATGAAAGCGAAGCAGTGGTTGGGAATGGAGTGAGACAGGGTTGTAGCCTCTCCCTGATTTTATTCAATCTGTATATTGAGCAAGCAGTAAAGGAAACAAAGGAAAAATTCGGAGTAAGTATTAAAATTCATGGAGAAGAAATAAATACTTTGATGTTCGCCGAAGACATTGTAATTCTGTCAGAGACAGCAAAAGACTTGGAAGAGCAGTTGAACGGAATGGACAGTGTCTTGAAAGGGCGATATAAGATGAACATCAACAAAAGCAAAACGAGGATAATGGAATGTAGTCGAATTAAGTCGGGTGATGCTGAGGAAATTAGATTAGGAAATGAGACGCTTAAAGTAGTAAAGTAAAGGAGTTTTGCTATTTGGGGAGCAAAATAACTGATGATGGTCGAAGTAGAGTGGATATAAAATTTAGACTGGCAATGGCAAGGAAAGCGTTTCTGAAGAAGAGAAATTTGCTAACATCGAGTAAAGATTTCAATGTCAGGAAGTCGTCTCTGAAAGTATTTGTATGGAGTGTGCCCATGTATGGAAGTGAAACATGGACGATAAATAGTTTGGACAAGAAGAGAATAGAAGCTTTCGAAATGTGGTGCTACAGAAGAATGCTGAAGATTAGATGGGTAGATCACATAACTAATGAGGAGGTATTGAATAGAATTGGGAGAAGAGAAATTTGTCGCACAACTTGGCTAAAAGAAGGGATCGGTTGGTAGGACACGTTCTGAGGCATCGAGGAATCACCAATTTAGTTTTAGAGGGCAGTGTGGAGGGTAAAAATCGTAGTGGGAGACCAAGAGATGAATACACTAAGCAGATTAAGAAGGATGTAGGTTGCAGCAAGTACTGGGAGATGAAGAAGCTTGCACAGGATAGAGTAGCATGGAGGGATTCATCAAACCAGTCTCAGGACTGAAGACCACAAAAACAACAACAACAACAACAACAACAAAGCTTTTAAAAAATTCATCTGGTGTTTTTGGGTACCCCTCATATGTGGCAGTTGCAGCTGTTTCCACAACTGAGTGCTGATACCGAGAATTTGATCTTGCAGCACGATGGGGGCACCTCATGATTGGAGAGTCGACGTTCGGCATTACCTAAACGACGTACTTCTGTATCGCTGGATTGGTGGTAAGATGATGTTGCTCTGTTCCTGTGACCCCCCCTCCCCCCACCCCCCGCCCACCCATCTACCCGGTTGTCTGACCTCACACCTTGCGACTTCTTCCTTTGGAGGTGCATTAAGAACGCAGTTTACATACCCCCACTGCCAAGAACACTGGAACAGCTCAGAAAATGCATCAATGCTGCTGTGATGCGCTTTCACGATACGTTGTTACGAGTGGTGTCTTGTAAGTATACATCCTGGGGCCTCCCAAATTTTTAGATTCAGCTAAATATGACAGAGGCAACGGCTTTGCCGCAGTGGATACACCGGTTCCCGTGAGATCACCGAAGTTAAGCACTGTCGGGTGTGGCCGGCGCTTGGATGGGTGACCATCCAGCCGCCATGCGCTGTTGCCATTTTTCGGGGTGCACTCAGCCTCGTGATGCCAATTGAGGAGCTACTCGACCGAATAATAGCGGCTCCGGTCAAAGAAAACCATCATAACGACCGGGAGAGCGGTGTGCTGACCACACGCCCTTCCTATCCACATCCTCACATGAGGATGACACGGCGGTCGGATGGTCCCGATGGGCCACTTATGGCCTGAAGACGGAGTGCTTTTAAATATGACAGCGTGAAATTAATAGCATCTGCTGTATGATAGTTAGGCTTATTAACAAATTTATACAACTTCAGCCACTGTCAATAATAATAATAATAATAATAATAATATGCATAACTTGTCTGAAAAAGAAAGAATTGTTTTTGTGAAATTTTATGGTTTTGTTCTTAATCAAGTACAGTTTATGGCGATAACGAATTATGTTTAAGCTTTCACTACTCTCCATTTCGCAGTTTTGTGTAAGAGGGATTTTCTGTGGTTTTTTATTTACTATCTACCAACAAGGTCACCTGACAAGAATATAAATGCGTTGAGAGCCATAAGGGCTACAAGCACACCGTCTGCAATCCTACATGTAAGTGAACATCAGGGAAACCAGTGAGACAGCTTTTCGTGAATGTTCATATGTATGTACAGTGTGGGCCTACAGTAAAGATGAACCTGACCAACCTTAAGATCAACAGAAGCATGAATAAGTGCTACAGTTCCACAATCGACTGTGATGTGCTTTATGGGTCTCAGCGCCTCAAAAGGATAACTGTACAATAAAATCGAAAACTTCATATACTGTATGTCATTCAGAACGCAATAAAATAGGTTTTTCTATCAGTATAACTATAACATACAGGGTGTAAATTTTAAGTTGACAAACCAGAATAATTCGAAAAATAAGCTTCACACGAAAAATGTGCAGAATTCAAAGTTGATTATTTTCGAGTGGGACATCTGGTGGTGCTAAAATTAGCCCACCACCCCAGCCCCCTGGGGGTGGGGCGGGAGGCTACTTTAAAATTTCAAATGGGAACCCTAATTTTTATTGCAGAATCAGATTCTACATAAAAAACTACGTACATTTTTTCTTAAACATTTCGTTTGATTCTTGGTAGTTGGCGCTGTAATTCAAGAAAATCCACGTTTTCATTTTTGCGTGGAAAATGGTTACGGATAAATAAAGTTTTAGTTCTAGCGAATCAAAATTTACGAAGTAAATAAGTATTTTTTATTTATCCGTAACCATTTTCCACCCAAAAATGAGAACATGGATTTTCTTGAATTACAGCGCCAACTACCAAGAATCAAAACAAATGTTTAAGACAAAATGTACGTAGTTTTTTTTATGTAGAATCTGATTCTGCAATAAAAAATGGGGATTTCCATTTGAAACTTTAAAGTTGCCTCCCGCCCCACCCCCAAGGGTGCTGGGGTGGCGGGTTACTTTTAGCACCAGCAGATGTCCCTCTCGAAAATAATGAAGTTTGGATTCTACACATTTTTTCGTGTGAAACTTATTTCTCGAGTTATTCTGGTTTGTCAACTTAAAATTTACACCCTGTATACTGACGTCCGATCTAATTTTACTATATAATGAGTGAATTGACATGTCTGAGGAATGTGCTACTGTCTATCGGGATTTATGCCAAGCGAATGGGTATACGAGTCTGCAGCAGTGTGCTCCCACCTGGTTGCATTGACAAAAACCTGTAGTTTAGTGGTCAGGGCTAGCAGTGCACGCCGAGAACCGTGCACGCTGTTTATCAAATCCGTGTGTATTTGATCCGTATGGAAATTAGGTCACGCCAGTTGCACAAGCGCAAGAGATCCTTAAAACGTGCACAACTGAAAGTGTGCTTGCGACACCGATGCCAAGTTTCACTGAATCTAGAGCAGCAACGTAGTGCTGTGTATTTCAGATTACTGCATCTACATTACGTTTTATAGCGCTTAAAGAAATATAACCAATAAATCGGCAAGGTGTCAGAAGTTAGAGCGTTCGTGTGCTTCACACAACAGCCGCCACTGGTTGCTACATAAGATATGGAACGTACTTCGATACCGCTGGGAGATGTGGTGTGCGACCAGAGTGACTCGCACAGAACGTTTCCAGAGTGCAAAACGCGACCTTCGTGAATTTAAGGTTCTTTTCAAGCATTAATCACATTTCTATTGGTAATATATCAGGCAAAGCGCTTGCCTGGAAACCGAGATATTGCGGCATCGAATATGTCGGACAACAGACTTCTCAGTCTTGGGTTAAGGAGCTCTTGAAAGGCTCAAAATCATGAAAAGTTCAATTTTTACTTTCTTGCGTTTTCTGAACCTGCAGACTATTACCTTTTAATAGATATATAATTTATTCAATTCCGAAGACTACAACTATTTTTAAATTTTTTTTGAAATGTGTTCTACATGGGCGTGACCCACTGTGGCGCTGTTAAACTGCTGTCAAATGGTGTTGTTATTAACGTCCGTGTTCATCAGGTACATTTTAGTGATGTGAGATAAAGTATGTGTTGTGGCTAACCTGTGATGGTTCAATATATATCGCTGGTTTGATTGTCGATTGTTTCATGTTTATTTACTCTGTCGTTATCTCGAAAATATTCGTAATTAATTCTGTTTCTTGAGTCTCTGTTTTGTTGAAGTATAATAATGAGTAAAAGTAAAGTTATTAGAAATCCTCTGAAGGCTTTTACGAAAAGGAGAAATGTTGGAAAGCCAAAGGTATGTGTTATTACTGTAAACAATAAAGACGATAACCAAGTGAGTGAACCTAACCTCTCAAGTACACCTGCCCATAGCAGTCAAAGTGGGAAAGAAAATACTTCACAGAAGAAGCTTGGTTCAATGAGTGAAAACTATGAATGTTTTATGGGCGAATCGAATGTGAATGAAATATTTGATATGTCGGTTCTCAAAGGAAATTTTTCAAACTGTGTAAGATGTATTCATTGTAGTGAAGTTGGTCTGGAACTCTCCATAATAAAGCACATAGGACTTGCTAGTGAAATACAACTGAAATGTGATAAGTGTTCATACATGACCACCTTTTGGAACAGTGTTGCAGTAACTGCAACTGAAGAAAATGGTAGCAAAATCTACGAACACAACAACGAGCGATGCTTGCTTTAGACAAGGAACGCCTTCGGGCTGCAGACAGGGCTGTAAAGAGTCTAGAAATACAAGCAAGAGTAAACAGGAGGAGGAACAAGAGGAAGCTGGAGGAGGAGTTTGCAGAGGATGAAGATAATCCATCCTATGGACCTGGAATGCACTAAAAAGTTAATCCAATCTTTGTCGCTCGATTCCCAAAACTTTTATTTTCTCATACTAATTACATGTTTTCTAAGGATCTTCCAAACATATTTGTTTCAAACTTTCAGTAAATGTTACACAGTACCTTCTGCATAATTTAACACAGCCTTTTTCCAAAAAACTGTATATTTTTGAATATATAAATAAAAAATTGCAAAAAAATGTTGTGAATTTTCATTACAATTGAAAAAAATCATCTTTAATAACTGAACTAAAATTTTGTAAAATCCCTGTGTTAAGTTGTAGCCCATATTCCAATAAATAATCTGTAAAAAGTTCAACTTCCTACCTCAAATACTTTGTGAGGGAAGATGTAATTTATAAGCGTTATTTTAACATTGCAAGTATAGGGCGTTCCGGAGCCCCTTAAACCCAGCCTTCAGCTCTCAACGATGTGAGGAGTCAGCAGAAACGAAACTACACGAGGTTCGCATTCCACGTTAAACTGTAGGTCCCCTCTGAAACGTAACGGCTCATTCTTCATATAATTCCAGGAACTAATTTAGCTTATCTTTCACATGGCACTACAGCTAATTCAGGTTGCTTAATTAACTGTTACGCTATTAGGCAGCACACCTGCAACCACTTCCACGTTTTGAACACTGAAATGTATTCTTCGATAAAGTCATGTCGAAGTGCTCAGTATTACACTGAAGCGCCTAGGAGTTTGAACGTGGTGTTGTAGTCGGCGCACGAGCGATGGGTCACAACAACTCAGAGGTAGCGATGAAGTGGGGATTTTCTCGTACGACCATTTCACCAGTGTACCGTGGATAACAGAAATCCGGCAAAACATCGGATCTCCGACATCGCTGCCACCGGAAAAAGAGCCTGCAAGAACAGGGCCAACGACGACTGAAGAGAATCGTTCTACGTGACGGAAGTGAACCCTTCCGCAAACTGATGCAGATTTCAGTGTTGGCCCGCGGACAAGTGTCAGCGTGCGAACCATTCAACGAAACATCAGCGATATTGGCTTTCGGAGCCGAAGACCCACTCGTGCACCCTTGATGACGGCACGACGCAAAGCTTTCGCATTGCCTGGGCCCGTAAACTACATCTACATCTACATCTACATTGATACTCCGCAAGCCACCCAACGGTGTGTGGCGGAGGGCACTTTACGTGCCACTGTCATTACCTCCCTTTCCTGTTCCAGTCGCGTATGGTTCGCGGGAAGAACGACTGTCTGAAAGCCTCCGTGCGCGCTCTAATCTCTCTAATTTTACATTCGTGATCTCCTCGGGAAGTATAAGTAGGGGGAAGCGACATTGAACTGTTGAAAGCTGGAAACGTGTTGCCTGATCGGACGAGTCTCGTTTCAGATCGTATCGGGCGGATGGACGTGTACGGGTATGGAGACAACTTCATGAATCCATAGACCCTGCATGTCAGTAGGGGACAGTTCAAGCTGATGGAGGATGTGTAATGGTGTGGGACTTGTGCAGTTTGAGTGATATGGGACCCATGTTGCGTCTAGATACGACTGACAGGTGACACGTACTTAAGCATCCTGTCTGATCACCTGCATTCGGCCGGCCGGTTAAAGGCGCTGCAGTCTGGAACCGCAAGACTGCTACGGTCGCAGGTTCGAATCCTGCCTCGGGCATGGATGTTTGTGATGTCCTTAGGTTAGTTAGGTTTAACTAGTTCTAAGTTCTAGAGGACTAATGACCTCAGCAGTTGAGTCCCATAGTGCTCAGAGCCTTTTGAACCTGCATTCGTTCATTCATGTCCATAGTGCATTCCCACGGACTTCGACAATTCCAGCACGACAATGCGACGCCCCACACGTCCAGAACTGCTACATAGTGCTACTCTTCTGATTTTAAACACTTCCGCTGGCGACCAAACTCCCCAGTCATGAACATTATTGAGCATATCCGGGGTGCCTTGCAACGTGCTGTTCCGGAGAAATGTCCACCCCCTCGTAGTCTTACCGATTTATGGACAGCACTGCAGGATTCATGGTGTCGGTTCCCTCCAATACTATTTCAAACATTCGGCGAGTCCAAGCCACGTCGTGTTGTGGCACTTCTGCGTGCTCGTGCAGGCTCTCCACGATATTGCCCGCATCTCGTGGTCGTGCGGTAGCGTTCTCGCTTCCCACGCCCGGGTTCCCGGGTTCGAATCCCGGCGGGGTCAGGGATTTTCTCTGCCTCGTGATGGCTGGGTGTTGTGTGCTGTCCTTAGGTTAGTTAGGTTTAAGTAGTTCTAAGTTCTAGGGGACTTATGACCACAGCAGTTGAGTCCCATAGTGCTCAGAGCCATTTTTTTCTCCACGATATTGGGTAGGTGTAGCAGTTTCTTTGCCTCTTCAGTGTATAAGCGTGCCTCGGCGGCCAGTTTTTGTTTTCTATGCTATGAAATTTTGACTAAAATTTTGAAGAGTGTGTGTACCCAGCATCAGTTAATGAGTTAAATTTCCGGAAGCAGCTACCTTACTTGAAAACAAGACCGCATCCACAAAGCCCAGTTTCTCTCTCTCTAGCTAGCTTTTGTCTTGTGGAATGTATTATAGAAGCAAGATACCCGTACTATTTTGCACTAAGATTCGTCAGTTTGGCGGCCACATTGTGGTCCGTGCGAACAATTCTAGCCCGAAAATGTATTGCCGCAAACTTTTCCGGGCAACAGTGGCCGTCAAGGTTGCCGACATGCGGATGAAATTTGTATGGCTGGCATGTTACTGGCAACATTTCTCTGCTCTGCTGTCGGCAATAGGCAATTTCTATTGCCTCTGTAAACGTACCTTGAGAACAATGCGAGCAGACAGTAGTAGTTAATCAGCTGTTGCAAGAAAAAGCTGAAAATAGAAAGAGAAACGCAAATCAATTAGAATCGTTGTGTACACCTCGCTGCGTGCCAATCTCTCCGCGTTTCTAAACTGCTTTATAACTTTAGACTCAAAGGGAGTCGCGTTTCCAGAAGACTGCAGGCGGTGCGTCGTGCGACAGGAAAAGAGAGCCGCGAGGAAAACTTGTCTGTTGGCTCAGCACTTGACTTCCTCGTGGCCGAGGAGAATACTTTTAGCACTTTAGTTACGCTTCTGGGATCGAAAAATAGAAATCCATCTAGTGACCGTTATCATCACTCAGTAGAGTCGATCGATACGCAGTGCCATAAACTTCCTTCTCAGAGCATGTTTATTTGATGACAGTATCAATCAACAGTTATTTGACATTTACTATTTTCCTACTTACCCGCTAGTCCTCATAACATTCCCAGGCCTTACGCCACTGTTGCGCAAGAGCATGTACTCCCTTCAAACAACTTACGTGAATGCAGCTGGGTGACGTCTTCGACAACGACCGATATTAAATTTGTACATTCAGACTGAGTTTTTGCACCTGTCGAAATATCGGCGGTTGTTGATAGCTCCACGCGGCTGCATTCCCACAATTTGTTTCAACATCTTATCCAATGGGAGAAACTCAAGCTTCACATGTGATCCCTGTCGGTAACAGGTCTCGCTCTGCGCTCGCAGTCGTATTTTCACTACGTGAATTAGGCTCTCATCATCTTTAGAGTGTGTCACGCGAAGAGAATCCTTAAGTGGCCATAACAGTTGGAACTCCGAGGCCAGGGCAGAGCTGCAGGATGGATGAGACACTCCTGTCCAACACAATTTGGCGGCGTGTTTCCAAATTCTGAAACTTCTGTGTGGGCGTGGATTGTTGTACTGGATCAAAATTTGTTTCGGATTCTTCTCAGACCGAAAACATCGGAAACTGTTCTTGTATTTATTAAGAGTCGTCCCTTTTTTTTGGGTTATCGGTCTTCTAACTGGTTTCATGCGGCCAGTCACGAATTCGTCTCCTGTGACAACGTCTTCATCTCAGAGTAGCACTTGCAACCTACGCGCTCAATTATTTGCTTGACGTATTCCAATCTCTGTCTTCCTCTACAGTTTTTGCCCTCTATAACTCCAATAGTACCATGGAAGTGGTTCCCTAGAGTCTTAAGGGGAGCCGGAGGTGGTCAAATCCAAAAAATTACGATTTTTTTTGCTACCGAAAATTAATTGGAACATTCCTCTTTAATGTAAACTTTGAATTATTGTTCTACTCGCCCTAGAAGTGGAGTTATTACCATTTTCCCCCACGCCTGCAGAGGAAATGGGCGGCCGCTGAATGCATCTTAACACCCTCTCGTGACTTCCTGGCGAACTGCTTGGGATTTTCTCGGCCTGTTTGGCATACAGCGCCGTATGTTACGCATACAGCGAGTGTGCAAGGGTTGGCTACATTGTTTTCTGTGAAAAATATTACCCGTATTTCCTAACAGCTTACTCCTATTTTCCTCAGAATTTCGAAAATCTTGCTTCATTTAATATTGTCGTACACTTTTGTTCTGGTTACGATGCCACGTTTTAGTAACCGTGTACATAAGAAGAGGAAGAACGTAGGGAAAAGAAAATTAACACTAATACCAAGTTGCGATACTACAATGAATAAGAGCGCGGAACATCGTCTCTTTGCTGTTTACCGTTTCGAATTAGTTCAGTGTTGCGCCTGTTGTTGGTAGTATTATACTTCTTGTGTAAAGCGGGTAATATGCAGTATGTACAAGAATCAGGAGGGACAATAAAACCAATTTTTCATGACTTAGCACAGCCAGAATTGTTACACAAATGTCTACACGGAAAGACGCAGAATCATAATGAGAGCGTAAAAATTTGATTTGGAAAGTGATTGCTAAAAGGGTGTTTGTGAGCATAAAAACACTGCACTTTGGCATTTATGATGCAATTGCAACCTACAACCAAGGGAACAGTGTGAAGTGTGAAGTTCTGAAGGCATTAGGATTTACAGCTGGGGTGAACACTGTACGAGCACTAAGAAATATAGACAGAGAAAGGATAAGAGGAGCAGAAAGGAGAGAAAGGCATATGAAGTGTGATGGAACAACAGACCAGAAAAGAAGACAGAAGAGGAAGCTTTTGGAGGATGAAGAAGAAGACCCTGATAATCCATCCTATAGTGCAGGAATGTATTGAGAAACTTTGATAACCATTTCCCGCAAATTAGAATTTTACGAATATAAGGAACATTTTCTCAAAATCCACTCAAGCTAGAGAGATGAAATTTTTATACAGCACTCCTAGTGGTCAAACTTACATTGTAACACAGCCATTTGGCAATATGTTCAGTAGTTTCATTTCAGTTTAGTTATAAAGCAATTATTCGTAAAAAAATTTGGGTCATTAATAAAAAAAATAATTGGGAGGAAACTAGAAAAGATACTCCAAAATCCTTCTGTCATAACTGCAATACAAAACCACTCTAAATGTAAAAAAATCCAACTTTTTCTATTTGGTAGTTTATTCATAAATGTTCCTCAAACCTAGTGATTTTAACATGGGCAGCATAGGCACCTCCGGCTCCCCTTAACATATGTCCTATCATCCTGTCCCTTCTCCTTGTCAGTGGTTTCCACATATTACTTTCCTCTCCGGGTCTGCATAGAGTCCCTCGTCCCTTACCTTGTCAATCCACTCAATTTTCAACATTTGTCTGTAGTAGCACCAGGTGTCAAATGCTTCAATTCTCTTCTGATCCGAGTTTCCCCTTAGTCCATGTTTCACTACCATACAATGCTGTGCTCCAGACGTACATTCTCAGAACTTACTTCCACAAATGAAGGCCTATATTTGATATTAGTAGACTTCTCTTGGCCAGGAATGTCCTTTTTGCCAGTGTTCGTCTGCTCCGTCCGTCACTGGTTATTTTACTGCCTAGGTAGCAGAATTCCTTTACTTCATCTACTTCGTGACCATCAACCCTGATGTTAAGTTTCTCGCTGTTCTCATTTCTGCTACTTCTCACTACCTTCGTCTTTCTTTAATTTACTCTCAGTCCGTACTGTGTACCCATTAGACTGTTCATTCCGTTCAGCAGATCATGTAATTCTTCTTCATTTTCACTCAGGATAGCAATGTCATCAGCGAATCGTATCATTGATATTCTTTTACCTTGGATTTTAATCCCACTCCTGAATTTCTGTTTATTTCCATCATTGCTTCTTCGATGTACAGCTCGAACAGTAGGGGGGGAAGCCTACGTCCCTGTCTTACACACTATTTACTCCGAGCGCATCGTTCTTGGTCGTCCACCCTTATTATTCTCTTGCTCTTGTACATATTGTATATTAGCTATTTCTCCCTACAGATTATCCCTATTTTTCTCAGAATTTCGGACATCTTGCACCATTTTACATTGACGAACGCTTTTTCCAATTCGACAGATCCTATGAAGGTATCTTGATTTTTCTTAAGCCTTGCTTCCATTATGAGCCACATCGTCGGAATTGCCTCTCTGGTGCTTTTACCTTTTCTAAAGCCAAACTTATCGTCATCTAGGACAAGCTGAATTTTCTTTTATATTCTTCTGTAAATTATTCTAGTCACCAACTTGGATGTATGAGCCGTTAGGCTGACTGTGCGATAATTCTCACATTTCTCAGCTTTTGCAGTCTTCGGAATTGTGTGGATAATATTTTTCCGAATGTCTGATGATATGTCGACAGACTCATACTTTGTACGCAACAACGTGAATAGTCGTCTTAATAGTCGTCTTGTTGCCACTCCCCCAATTATTTTAGAAATTCTGATGGAATGTTATCCATCCCTCCTGCTTTGTTTGGTCCTAAGTCCAAAAAATGGTTCAAATGGCTCTGAGCACTATGGGACTCAACTGCTGAGGTCATTAGTCCCCTAGAACTTAGAACTAGTTAAACCTAACTAACCTAAGGACATCACAAACATCCATGCCCGAGGCAGGATTCGAACCTGCGACCGTAGCGGTCTTGCGGTTCCAGACTGCAGCGCCTTTAACCGCACGGCCACTTCGGCCGGCCGTCCTAAGTCCTCCAAAGCTGTCTTAAATTCTGATTGTAACTAATACTTGACCTAAATCGACTCCTGCTTCTTTTTCTATCACATCAGAGAAATCTTCCCCCTCATAGAGGCCTTCAGTGTACTCTTTTTCACCTTCCGCAGTCTCCTCTGTATTTAACAGTGAAATTCCAGTTACACACTTAATGTTACCATCCTTACCTTTAATATCACCGAACGTTGTTTTGACTCTCCCGTAAGCTGAGTCAGTCCTTCAGACAATCATTTCTTTTTCGATTTCTTTACATTTTTCGTGCAGAAATTTTGTCTTACCTTCCCCGCACTTCCTATTTATTTCATTCCTCAGCGACTTGTATTTCTGTATTCCTGAATTTCCCTGAAAATTTTTGCACGTCCTCCTTTCATCGATAAACTGAAGTATTTCTTCTGTTACCCATATACGTCTGAATTAATGCTCGATACTTTTGGCAATACATCGACGAGAACGACAACGTCTCTATCACAAAACACTGTCGTCATTTACTTGCAACCAGAGTGAGCCGCCTGAAATTGTTTTTTGGTGATTTCGGGTTGTGCCGCTACTCCAGTGATTGCCTTTTTGTTTCTGGCTCAACGTGCGCCGCCACGTCACGTGACCTGTAACGATTCGTGACACAAAGGCCTCGTCATTGTCGTCAAACTGCTGCAACTGTTCAGATGAAATGCCTTTTCTTTCACTCTCGTGGTCTCTTGTGAGCATTCGTGGAACCCGTCTTGAAAAAATTTTTTAATATCCAAGACTCTCAATCTCTGCACGCGCACTTCGAACGCTCATCGATAGCTATAGAACAAGTTGTCGAGTTAATGCGCTGGTGCGCACGAATAATACCGTCGAGCTTTCACCACGTCGGGAACTGTTTCTATAACATGACCGAACATGACCTGTATCTCTAACGTCGATCAGTTGTAGAATTCTGGAACACGTATTATGTTCGACTATAATGACTTTTCTGGAGACTAGAATCTACTCTGTAGGAATCAGCATGGGTTTCGAAAAGATCGTGTGAAACCCAGCTCGCGCTATTCGTCCACGAGACTCAGAGGGCCATGGACACGGGTTCCCAGGTAGATGCCGTGTTTCTTGACTTCCGCAAGGCGTTCTATACAGTTCCCCACAGTCGTTTAATGAACAAAGTAAGAGCATATGGACTATCAGATCAATTGTGCGATAGGATTGAAGAGTTGCTAGATAACATAACGCAACATGTCATTCTCAATGGAGAGAAGTCTTCCGAAGTAAGAGTGATTTCAGGTGTGCCGCAGGGGTGTGTCGCAGTATATATAAATGACCTTGTGGATAACAACGGAAGTCTACTGAGGCTTTATGCGGATGATGCTGTAGTATATCGAGAGGTTGTAACAATGGAAAATTGTACAAAAATGCAGGAGGATCTCCAACGAATTGACGCATGGTGCAGGGAATGGCAATTGAATCCCAATGTAGACAAGTGTAATGTGCTGCGAATACATAGAAAGAAAGATCCTTTATCATTTAGCTAGAATATAGCAGGTCAGCAACTGGAAGCAGTTAATCCCATAAATTATCTGGGAGTAGGCATTAGGAGTGATTGAAAATGGAATGACCATATAAAATTAATCGTCGGTAAAGCAGATGCCAGACAGATTCATTGGAAGAATCCTAAGGAAATGCAGTCCGAAAACAAAGGAAGCAGGTTACAGTACACTTGTTCGCCCACTGCTTGAATATTCCTCACCGGTGTGGGATCCGTACCAGATAGGGTTGATAGAAGAGATAGAGAAGCTCCAACAGAGAGCAGCGCGCTTCATTTTGGATCATTTAGTAATCGCGAAAGCGTAAAGCAGATGATAGACAAACTCCAGAGGAAGACTATGCAAGAGAGATGCTCAGCAGCTCGTTACGGCTTTTGTTGAAATTTCAAGACAGGCAAAACTGTTAAAACCTCAAAGAAACTCAGTTGATTTGCAAATATCACATATCCCATTTGGAAAGACATTCTTTTTCAAGGTGCAAGATGGTGTGCGACCGATGAAGTACGATTTAACTGTACACATGGCATGCAGTTAGTATTAAAAGTATATATAATTTTATTTCTAATAAATTCTGTAAATAAAGAACTAATAATTTGTTCCAAATAGTTTTAATGTATTATACAACACTTTATAGTACTCGAAATATTTTCAAATTCTGCAGAAAATGCAACCTCATATGCCGCAACAATGAAAACTGTAGAAAACGACAGAGAGTGGTTATGGCGGCCTATAGTGCACATTCCTTCGCGTGATTCTACTATCAGTCACTAGACTGAAGTAGGGACTGGAAAACATCCTGTCTTCCTAGGTATACCGTACCAGGTCCAACACTTTCCTACGCCATGATAGAGTGACGTTATTTTCTGAAGAAGGTACGTACTAAACTATGAACGGCGATTCCCAATGCTACTTTATCACTTAACAGGAAAATGACGAAGCTACTGAAGAATTATGGCCGACCAGATAATGTGATAAAGAATCTCCGAAAACATTCTTTTCTGGAGACGGTTGATTACCAAAAGCCAACAGTCGAATGAAGCGTTCGGAGGAATCGATACTTGAGTTCGGTTTTTATGTAAAAAAAAAAAAAAAAAAAAAAAAAACTACACCCCTCGTTGAGATTTACATTCTTTCACAATACCGTTTCTTTAAAAGCTGGCTGTAAACAAACTACTTGGCCAATTTCTGAAGTGCCATTGTTCTAAGAGTAACAGATGACAAATTACAACACAACTGTATTGTCAGATCTTTGTTGTTACCGGCCCCACACATGAGCGACTGATCGCATGGAAATTCAAGGCACCGATTCGTGCTTGCAGTTTGGCTGGCCTAGTCGTTAGAGCGATGAGTCCAGTATGGCTGTGACTCGTTTTTCTAGTAGTCTAGTTATTAAGCGTGGATATGCAGTTTGTTTCGTTTCGCTTTGCCCATGTTGTGTAAAAACTTTTAGTTAGAATTTACACTTACCCAGGGACCACGAACCACTCTGAGAAGTAACATGGACGACGGAGTTGCATTTTATATTAAGTGATACAAAATACACCTTCCGGTTTTGCAGTGATAGCATTTTGAAGTCATCAAAGACAGTGCTGCCAAAGCAGAGTTACTAAACACAGCATTATGAAATGCCTTCACAAAAGAAGACGAAGTAAATATTCCAGAATTCGAATCAAGAACAGCTGCCAACATGAATAACGTAGAAGTAAATATCCTCGGAGTAATGAAGCAACTTAAATCAATAAAAGCAAGTTTTCTGGTCCAGACTGTATACCAATTAGGTTCCTTTAGGAGTATGCTTATGCATTAGCTCCATACTTAACAATCATACACAACCGTTCGCTCGACGAAAGATCCGTACCAAAGACTGGGAAGTTGCACAGGTCACACCAATATTCAATAAAGGTACTAAGAGGAATCCATTAAATTCCAGGTCCATATCGTTAACTTGATATAGCAGGATTTTAGAACATTATGAATTACCTCGAAGAAATCGATCTATTGACACACAGTCAACATGGGTTTAGAAAACATCTTTCCTGTGAAATACAACTAGCTCTTTATTCACATGAAGTGTTGAGTGCTATTGACAAGGGATTTCAGATCAGTTTCGTATTTTTGGATTTCCGGAAGGCTTTTGACACTGTAGCACGCAAACGCCTTGTAGTGAAATTGCGTGCTTATCGAATATCGTCTCGGTTATATGACAGGATTTGTGATTTCCTGTCAGAGAGGTTACAGTTCGTAGTAATTGATGGAAAGTCATCGAGTAAAACAGAAGTGATTTCTGGCGTTCCCCAAGGTAGTGTTATAGGCCCTTTGCTTTCGTTATCTATATACACGATTTACGAGACAATCTGGGCAGCCCTCTTAGGTTGCTTACAGATGACGCTGTCGTTTATCGACTAATAACGTCATCAGGACATCAAAACAAACTGCAAAACGATTGACAAAAGATATCTGAATGGTGCGAAAAGTGCCAGTTGATCCTAAATAACGAAAAGTGTGAGGTCATCCACATGAGTGCGAAAAGGAACTGGTTGAATTCGGTAACACGATAAATCAGTCTAATTTAAAAGCCTCAAATTCAACTAAATACCTAGGTATTACAATTACGAACAATTTAAATTGGAAGGAACACCTAGAAAATGTTGTGGGGAAGGCTAACCAAAGACTGCGTTTTATTGGGAGAACACTTAGAAAATGTAACAGATCTACTAAGGAGACTGCCTACATTACGACTGTCCATCCTCTTTTAGAATACTGCTGCGCGGTATGGGATTCTTACCAGATAGGACTGACGAAGAACATCGAAAGAGTTCAAAGAAAGGCAGCACGTTTCGTATCATAGCGAAATATGGGAGTGAGTGTTGCAGAAATAATACAGGATTTGGGCTGGAAATGATTAAAAGAAAGGCGTTTCTCGTTGCGACGGAATCTTCTCACGAAATTCCAATCACCAACTTTCTCCTCCGAATGCGAAAATATTTTGTTGACACCGACCTACATAGGCAGGAACGATCACCACGATAAAATAAGGGAAATCAGAGCTCGTACGGTAAGATATACGTCTTCGTTCTTTCCTCGCGCTCTGCGAGATTGGAATAATAGAGAATTGTGAAGGTGCTTCGATGAACCCTCTGCTAGGCACTTAAATGTGATTTGCATAGAATCCATGGAGATATAGTTGTAGATGAAGATATCCTATAGAATTAGAATTGATGCGAAGTGCATAATAACAGACGCGATACAACAGGTTCTATCACGTGATTCTGAGTTATTTACGAAATTGTCACGCACATTATTAAAGTTTTCAAATTCTAAACAGAATGCGATACGTACGCTTATGTTAAGTGGGCATTTTAATTGAAAAGTCCAAAGAAAATCTATTATACAGCTATGCTCCAGTCTCTTGTCATTTTATATAGTCTCACTATTCCTCATACAATTTATAGCCGAACGGTTCAAATGGCTGTAAGCAGTATGGGACTTAACATCTGCGGTCATCAGTCCCCTAGAACTTAGAACTACTACAGCCTAACTAACCTAAGGACATCACACACATCCATGCCCGAGGCAGGATTCGAACCTGCGACAGTAGCAGCAGCGCGGTTCCGGACTGAAGCGCCTAGAACCGCTCGGTCACAGAGGCCGGCTATTTATCGCCGAAGTTACATTAATCAGTAGTGTTGATATTGACGGCTTCTCTAAGACATATTGAGATTGCAAAAAAAAAAAAAAAAAAAAAAAAAAAAAAAAAAAAAAGTGGAAATACTTGCAGTTAAACTACAAGGTTAATGAATAAAAGAAACAAATTGGGGCTAATAAACGAGAAACGAATTGTATTAGCACACTGGTAAGATGTACACAACCACTTGGTGTCAGTGAAAAGTGTAATGTATTTTGTAAAGTAATGTACAGTTCCCAACAAAAGAGTTTCAAAATTAGTTTAATGAATTATAATTTTCCTTTGTTTTAAATTTATTTTCTGCACCTACTCGTCGGTCTACGGAAGTCAACTGCAGCTGCTGCTAAACATAGCAGTTCATTTTCCATAGCAGAACTTCTCCACACCCCGACGTACGTACAGTGATTGAAATTGCGTGTCAGATGACTCCTCTGTGGGACTTCGAGGCTAACGAGTGACTCCAAGCGATAACGCATGGGATGGATCGCTTCGATCAGTCGCTCGTGTATGTGTTGCCTTTTAGAAAAAGCTTACAGACAGAGCTTAGAAGGTAAAGCTTGGAAGTGAGTCTCATAACCAGATTCAGAAATGAACAAATGAGTCAAAACTTATTTTTTAAAACGAAGTATCTTGGCCGTGCAATCTTTTACACTACTGGCCATTAAAATTACTACACCAAGAAGAGATGCAGATGATAAACGGGTATTCATGAACAAATATATTATACTAGAACTGGTTCAAAAATGGCTCTGAGCACTATGGGACTTAACTTCTGAGGTCATCAGTCCCCTAGAACTTAGAACTAGTTAACTAACCTAAGGACATCACACACATCCATGCCCGAGGCAGCCGGCCGAAGTGGCCGTGTGGTTAAAGGCGCTGCAGTCTGGAACCGTAAGACCGCTACGGTCGCAGGTTCGAATCCTGCCTCGGGCATGGATGTTTGTGATGTCCTTAGGTTAGTTAGGTTTAACTAGTTCTAAGTTCTAGGGGACTAATGACCTCAGCAGTTGAGTCTCATAGTGCTCAGAGCCATTTGAACCATGCCCGAGGCAGGATTCGAACCTGCGACCGTAGCGGTAGCGCGGTTTCAGACTGTAGCGCCTAGAACCGCTCGGCCACTCATGCCGCCACTAGAACTGGTGTTTGGATGGCGTGTACAGGTACAGCTGCCCATGCAGATTCAACACGATACCACAGTTCATCAAGAGTAGTGACTGGCGTATTGTGATGAGCCAGTTGCTCGGTCACCATTGACCACACGTTTTCAATTGGTGAGAGAGATGGAGAATGTGCTGGCCAGGGCAGCAGTCGAACATTTTCTGTATCAAGAAAGGTCCGCACAGGACCTGCAACATGCGGTCGTACATTATCCTGCTGAAACGTAGGGTTTGGCAGGGATCGAATGAAGGATAGAGCCATGGGTCGTAACACATCTGAAATGTAACGTCCACTGTTCAAAGTTGTAACATCCCCACAAAATTTATAATTAAAATAAATTTATAATGGATAGCGATTCTAATTTTTGTGTGACCTCAGAACAAAATTGGTTCCCATTTACAATCTCCGTGCACAAATGCATTCACATTTAATGTACCCACAAAATTCTTTTCTCATTTAATGTAAGCTCGAAACAGAAAAATTCCTAAACCTCATAATAAAAAATAAATTCAGTAACCTGGTAAAATTTGGACGACAGCAGTGCTGCGTCGTGGCCCTGTAAGTTCATTCTGAATAAAAAGCAAAAATTCTTACCTCAATAAAAAAAAACGGCGAATATATCTGCTCTTACCTAAAAATTTTTTCGGCACAGCTCCGTGCAATGCTGGCTTATACATTTGTGATTTGTGAAAGGAAGCAACTGATTTTTTTGAAATGAATGCTTTTTTCTTTTTAAAAATTGCTTTATATTACCAAAATTATTATTAGGACATTTTTAAAACATTTGGATAACAGTTCAGATACATTACTAGATACGCGCGAGGCTGCTTCTTTACCTTATACAATACTGCTGCATCTCCAGATTCCCGACCAGAGCAGACTGCAGACAAGCGCAGACAACCTCAGACAAGCGACTAGCAACAACTAACTGCTACAGTTACACAGTTCGTACTGCAGCCAACACTGCTCTCTGGTCAGCGATTCTATATCGCAGGCAGCGCATACCTCTTACAAAGTGCGGTCAATGCGAACAAGAGGTGACCGAGACGTGTAACCAATGGCACCCCATACCATTACGCCGGATGATACGCCAGTATGGCGATGACGAACACACGCTCCCAATGTGCGTTCACCGCGATGTCGCCAAACACGGATGCGACCATCATGATGTTGTAAACAGAACCTGGATTTATCCGAAAAAATGACGTTTGCCATTCGTGCACCCAGGTTCGTCGCGCGAGTACACCATCGCAGGAGCTCCTGTCTGTGATGCACCGTCAAGGGTGACCGCAGCCGTGGTCTCCGAGCTGATAGTCCATGCTGCTGCAAACGTCGTCGAATTGTTCGTGCAGATGGTGGTTGTCCTGCAAACGTCCCCGTCTGTTGACTCAGGGTTCGAGACGTGGCTGCACGATCCGTTACAGCCGTGCGGGTAAGATGCCTGTCATCTCGACTGCTAGTGATACGAGGCCGTTGGGATCCAACACGGTGTTCCGTATTACCCTCCTGAATCCACCGATTCCATATTCTGCTAACAGTCATTGGATCTCGACCAACGCGAGCAATAATGTCACGATACGATAAACCGAAATCGCGATAGGCTACAATCCGACCTTTACCAAAGTCGGAAACGTGATGGTACGCATTTCTCCTCCTTACACGCCGGCCAACTGCTGTTTGTGTACGAGAAATCGGTAGGAAACTTTCCTTATATCAGCACGTTGTAGGTGTCGCCACTGGCGCCAACCTTGTGTGAATGCTCTGAAAAGCTAATCATTTGCATATCACAGCATCTTCTTCCTGTCGGTTTATTTTCGCGTCTGTGGCACGTTTTTTTTCTCTCGTGCAGCAATTTTTATGGCCAGTAGTGCATTTCTCATTAACAAAAACACTTTCGGTTGAAATTGTGAGCCGAGCATGTGACTCATCGAGTTTAAATTTGCGGAATGAACCAGAAACCAGGTGAAAATTTTCTGAGTTCGCCTGTCTGACAGGACACACGCTGCACCGGAAAGACGGCCTGTTTATTTCTGTTGTTCTCCGAGTATTCTTGACGAGAGAAAGGAGGAGCTGTTTACGCGGAAGACAATGTCTCATTTAAATGCATTAAAATACGCGAGTCCCGCCTCAAAGAACGTCTTGCGTTTCTAAGTTCTAGAATGAACGGGAACTAAGCTCTTAATTACATTTGCGGTGTAGATTCCCCAGCGCGAAATTTACGGACTTTTGATGAAACGCTGTAGAAAGAGAAGCTTAATTTATGCAAGGGGGTTCAATGTAATATAGTTTTGTGAGTGAGGGTCCTAGTTTCTGAGTGCTTCTGGAGGGGAAGCGCTAACTATTATCTCGAACCTCCTCCCAACTCGTGAGCAACAAAAGAAAACTGCAACCGGAACGCCTCTCGTGAGAGTAGTTTATTAATATTTTTTCGATAATTACGTGCACATCTGATAAACTGGAAGGAGTGGTTTAGAATGCATTTTGAAATTTTTCTGTTGTTGTTGTGGTCTTCAGTCCTGAGACTGGTTTGATGCAACTCTCCATACTATTCTATTCTGTACAAGCTGTTTCATCTCCCAGCACGTACTGCAGCCTACATCCTTCTGAATCGGCTTAGTATATTCATCTCTTGGTCTCCCTCTACGATTTTTATCCTCCACGCTGCCCTCAAGTACCAGATTGGTAATCCCTTGATGCGTCAGAAGATGTCCTACCAACCGATCCAGTCTTCTAGTCAAGTTGTGCCACAAACTCCTCCCCAATTCTATTCAATACCTTCTCATCAGTTATGTGATCTACCCATCTAATCTTCAGCATTCTTCTGTAGCACCACATTTCGAAAGCTTCTATTCTCTTCTTCTCCGAACTATTTATCGTCCATGTTTCACTTCCATACATGGTTACACTCCATACAAATACTCTCAGAGACGACTTCCTGACACTTAAATCTATACTCGATGTTAACAAATTTCTCTTCTTCAACGGTTTCCTTGCCATTGCCAGTCTACATTTTATATCCTCTCTACTTCGACCATCATTAGTTATTTTGCTCCCCAAATAGCAAAACTCCTTTACTAGTTCAAGCGTCTTATTCCGTTATCTAATTCCCTCAGTATCACTCGACTACATTCCATTATTCTCGTTTTGCTTCTGTTGATGTTCATCTTATACTCTCCTTTCAAGACACTGTCAATTCCGTTCAACTGCTCTTCCAAGTCCTTCGCTGTCTCTGACAGAATTACAATGTCATCGACGAACCTCAAACTTTTTAGTTCTTCTCCATGGATTTTAATACCTACTCCGAATTTTTCTTTTGTTTCCGTTACTGCTTTCTCAATACACAGATTGAATAACATCGGGGAGAGGCTACAACGCTGACTCACTCCCTTCCTAACCACTGCTTCCCTTTCATGTCCCTTGACTCTTATAACTGCCATCTGGTTTCAGTAGAAATAGGAATTTTTCTAGTGAACTGACTTTCTAGAAAACTTTCGCGCTTGCTGCCGGTTGTCGTTAACTGCACTCCACGGCATGAGCTCTGTTCAAAAAATTCCGTAACTTTATCTACAAAATTTTTCTACGCTTACGTTTTACATATTGTGCATGATCTCCTTCGAAATACTGTCCTCCACAATTGACACACCCCTCCCAACGGCGTTTCCACTTCCGGAAGCAGTCTTGCTGGATTGTGCGAAGTAGCGTCTGCGAATTTTCCTTTTATCTCGTCTATCGCTGTAAATCTTCGTCCGTTGACCAGGGTTTTCAACTTTGGAAATAATAATAAAAAAAAAAAATCCCGCAAGGGCCTCGTCTGGAGAGTGCTTAGGATGAGGCAGCACAGTGGTTTCGTTTGTCTGTCCAATAGTCACGCACCAACACGAATGAATGTACGGGTGTGTTATCGTGATGCAATGGCCATGAAATGTCTCGCCACATTCCAGACCGTTTCCTCTTCACATTTTCTCGCATTCCTCGCATCACCTCCCGATAGTACCATCGGTTAACAGTTTGTGCGATAATAATTGCAGAAGCTAGAAACTGCGAAATACGAGGGCTATCCACAAAGTACATTACGTTTTGGAATTAAAAACAAATAAAGTATTGGAAATTTTTTTTATTATATACAGATGAAAGCCACACTTAAATACTACTTTTGTACATAGTTGCCATTTAAATTAAGGCACTTATCGTAGCGATGAACGAGCTTGGAAATTCCTTCGTCGTAAAATTCGGCCGCCTGCGCCTTCAACCACGTGGTTACCTCATATTGAAGCTGTGCGTCGTCATCAAAACGCTGCGTAGCCAACCACTTCTTCACTGCTGGGAATAAGTGGAAGTCGCTCGGTGCCAGGTAGGGACTGTACGGCGAATGAGGAAACAACTCCCACTTAAAAGATTCGAGAACTTCACGAGTGGCATTTGCCGTGTGGGCCCGAGCGTTGTCGTGAATCAGCAAGATCTTTGAGCCCAACTTTCCCCTGCGCTTGTTTTGTATTGCTCTTCTGAGGTTGTGCAGAGTTTGGCAATACCTTTGAGAGTTTATTGTAGTGCCTCTTTCCAGGAAATCGACAAAAATCACACCTTTATCTGTCCCAAAAGAAGAGGTAACCACGTGGTTGAAGGCGCAGGCGGCCGAATTTTTCGACGAAGGAATTTCCAAGCTCGTCCATCGCTACGATAAGTGCCTTAATTTAAATGGCAACTATGTACAAAAGTAGTATTTAAGTGTGGCTTTCATCTGTATATAATTAAAAAAATTTCCAATACTTTATTTTATTTAATTCCAAAACGTAATGTACTTTGTGGATAGCCCTCGTACCTTGAGAGCGTTGTTTTTACACAAGTGAGAGGGTGTGCACCGTCGAAGAGCTCTGGAACGAACCCTGTACTCGCCTTTTCTAACCAAGTAAGTCTTCTACCGTCGAAAATTTTATCTCCAACGCATGTTCAGTGAAGCTTGATAATTTTCCGACTATTGTTAAAGAATATTACAGAGATTTCAGTGGTTTCTCAACACCTCTAACACTAATCCACGTCACTCGTATTTGTAGCGGTTTGACATGTCGGCTAAGGCAGTACCCTTGAGTATTTTCCATTTGGGACCTCACGAGACGTAGTGTTTCTGCTACGCTCCTCTTGGGAAGTCTAATCTAACTTTGCGATAAACGTTGCGCATGTTGTCCAAAATTTTCCTGTTCTCAACCAACTCTCACAGCACACTATGATGTTGGGCGAGGGAGATTGGGGGGGGGGGGGGGGGGGGGGGGAGAGGGAAGAGGCGACAGAAGTGAGTTACGCGACACGTCTACGAATACTCGGCCAGCTAACAACCAATATTGTTTCTTGAGACTCTCAATCTTCGGATTTCTTATCTGCTGTGCTCCAGTAATTATTTTATCCGGTGCTGGTTTATGTTCTCGAGGTTTTGGAATTTTCTCCAACCTCAAAGGAACAACCACGTACATTCCATATTCAGGGCGTTTGTTTTAACGTAAGACAACTAAATATCTCGAAAACTACGCATCGCACGAAAAAAATGGTCTAGGTGGCTAAAATGGTTCAAATGGCTCTGAGCACTATGGGACTTGACATCTGAGGTCATCAGTCCCCTAGAACTTAGAACTGCTTAAACCTAACTAACCTAAGGACATCACACACATCCATGCCCTAGGCAGGATACGAACCTGCGACCGTAGCGGTCACGCGGTTTCAGACTGAAGCGCCTATAACCGCACGGCCACAGCAGCCGGCAGGTCTAGGTGGTAAGTTAATATTGGGAAATCTGTCCGTGCTACAACTGGCCACCTCCCGGCCTACCTCGTGCGTGGGCGGAGTCAACTTTGTATTTTCAAATGGGAC
The DNA here is from genome assembly GCF_021461395.2 of Schistocerca americana. NCBI lineage: Eukaryota > Metazoa > Arthropoda > Insecta > Orthoptera > Acrididae > Schistocerca > Schistocerca americana. Next base: position 147,603,780 of record NC_060128.1, read on the forward strand.
CCCCCAACCCCCACCCCCCGGTTTTATTGCATATTCGGCTTCTACGCCAAAAATTAGGATACGGTTTATACAGACCACTGTTTTCAATTCGGCAAATATCAAGTGTGACTATTTTGCCATTAGCCGAGCGGTCTTAGGCGCTGCAGTCGTGGACTGTGCGGCTGGTCCCGGCGGATGTTCGGAGCCTCCCTCGGGCATGGGTGTGTGTGTTTGTCCTTAGGATAATCTAGGTTAAGTAGTGTGTAAGCTTAGGGACTGATGACCTTAGCAGTTAAGTCCCATAAGATTTCACACGCATTTGAACATTTATGACAGTTTTGGCAATTAAGAAGGGACACATTTCAATCTACATTTCGTTTACGATATAAATGTAAACCTTTGTCTTCAAATGGTTCAAATGGCTCTAAGCACTATGGGACTTAACATCTGAGGCCATCAGACCCCTAGAACTTAGAACTACTTAAACCTAACTAACCTAAGGACATCACACACATCCATGACCGAGGCAGGATTCTAACCTGTGACCGTAAAAGCAGCGCGGTTCCGGACTGAAGCGGCTAGAACCGCTCGGCCACAGCGGCCGGCAAACCTTTGTGTTCTAAGGTTGATATTTACGTTCGAAATTTAGTTTAGTGTGGCGAATTTGATTATACAGTAGAATAATGTTAGGCCTTTTAATGTCTGGTTAGAGACTACGTTTAGCGTGATACGGTAGCAACGACGTGGATGTAATAGTTATGTGTTTCCACCAGGATGCTTGATGTCGGTGAGTCTCTTGCCTCTGACCATAATTGTAATTCACAATGCTTCTTTAAACCGTATATACATGCATTTCACTCACGAACGAATAAATGTATCGAAGTGGAAGACCGTCAGCTTGAGCATTTGCTGTTAATTACAGTTAGGATGAGAAGCAAGGGGACTCACCAATATCAAACATCCCAATACGAACAGAAAACTATTACATCCACGTGGTTGTTCCCGGATCACGCTAAACGTAGTTTCTAACCAAAAGTTGAAACGGCTAACTATATTGTACTGCACAATCAAATTTGCAACACTAAGGATTACACTTACATGAAATGTAAATGAAATGTAGAACCAATTGCACCTGTTATTTAAGGTAAAAACAGGCACACTTGATATTTGTCGATCACAGGGCCGTCTATTACGAATGGAAAATACTCGTTTTAATAAACCGTAATAAATTTTTGCTCAGAATCTCGATATGCAATAAAAATGGGTGATATTCTTTTGAAAATAGAAAGTTGACTTCACCCGTGCAGGTGGGGTGGTCAGGACGTCGGCAGTTGTAGCACAGACAAATGTCCTCTTTAATAATATTAACTTATTACAAAGAAAATTCTTTTTCATGCGATTCGTCGTTTTTGAGATATTTAGTTGTCTCAAGTTAAAGAAACACCTACCGGTGTGACGTGTATCAGACAGAGACTGCCTGTTGATATTCGTCTCGGGATCATCGGAAGGCGTCTGTTTAACGATTTATGTGACATTTCGCCAGCGTGAGAGTCTGGCTTTGTCAAAGATTCACTCTCCATTGCTGGCGGCAATGGGGAGAGGAGACGGGTGAATATTTGACAGTGCCAGCCACTCATGCTCGCGAAACGTCACACAAATAGTTAAACAGCGCTTGCCGAAGATCCTGAGACGAACAGCAACAGGCAACACGTCACCAAGCGGCCCCGAAAGCCTCGACAATTTTGTGTGAGACAGGAAATCTGAAATTTCCAGGCATTCACAAAATAAAATAAAAGACGGAATCATTAGACACTACTCCTATAATTAATCAGGATTTTTGGACTCATAGATGTACACCGTTGGCCATTAAATTCGCAATACTACGAAGACAGTGTAGAATCAAGGAGCTTCCAGTTATCGAGCTATTTCAGATGCTTTTCAGTTCCCTTCTCTGATATTTCTTTGTCTCCCGCATTCGCATTATTGCGTATGTAACCTCCCAACAGTTTATTTTCGTAACCTTGGAATAAAAATCTGACTAACCTCCCAATGAAAATGTGACTCACATTTATAACCTTTCAATAATTAACTGACTGTGAATCTAAACTGGAAAATCTAGACGTCAGAAATGCTGCGTCGTGACCCTGAAAAGTCATTCTGAATAAATTGAAGATTCGTACCTCAATTATGTCACCGGATAACGCGTATATATCTGCTCCTATAAGAAATTTTTCTGGCCCATCCCAGATGCAATGCTGGCCACTAGATTTTGTTATGTATAAAAAAAAAAGCAACTGATTTTTCTTTACGATAACTGGCATGACTATGGATGGGAGAAATTAGCAAAAACTTTAAATTCAGAATGATGAATTACTGTCAAAAGTTATCTTTATAAGAAAGATTATTATTGAAAAATATTTAGATGTGACTTTGATATAACAGTAGTACAAAATGAGTTGTTGCAAATTACATAAGCGCGCGGCAGTAAATAATAATAATTTTTGTTTTTACCGTATACTACATCGCTCAGGCACCGCCATCGTTCTCCAGGACCGGCCTTCCTAATTCCATACAGGACACAAGTGGTCTCTGTGAGCTGTACAACTAGACAACTGCTCTCTACGAGCGACCTGACCCAATCCCCCCGACTGCGAGCTACTACTACTACTACTGCTACTACTACACAGCCGGCCGCTGTGGCCGAGCGGTTCTAGGCGTTTCAGTCCGGAACCGCGCTGCTGCTACGGTCGCAGGTTCGAATCCTGCCTCGGGCATGGATGTGTCTGATGTCCTTAGGTTAGTTAGGTTTAAGTGGTTCTAAGTCTAGGGGACTGATGACCTCAGATGTTAAGTCCCATAGTGCTCAGAGCCATTTGTACCATTTTTGAACTACTACTACTACTACTACTACTACTACTACTAGTAGTACTACTGCTGCCGACACTGCTCTGTGGTCTGCGATTCTATTATAGCTTACATATCGCAGGCAGCGCGTGAGCAACCCATCGAAATTACATCTGCTCGAGTGCACTAGCAATAAACTAGTCATGGACCTCTTACACGTAATATTCGACATTGGACAAGCCGTTTCGGGAGAGATAATTGATTATGTAACTCACCTTTTTGTCATCTCGTATACTGATAAGAGTTATAAGAGTCGAGGGGCATGAAAGGGAAGAAGTGGTTGGGAAGGGAGTGAGACAGGGTTGTAGCTTATCCCCGACGTTATTCAATCTCTATATTGAGCAAGCAGTAAAGGATACTAAAGAAAAATTCGGAGTAGGAATTAAAATCCAGGGAGAAGAAATAAAAACTTTGAGGTTCGCAGATAACATTGTAATTCTGTCAGAGACAGCAAAGGACTTGGAAGAGCAGCTGACCGGAATGGACAGTGTCTTGAAAGGAGGCTATAAGCAAAACGAGGATAATGGAATGTAGTCGAATTAAATCGGGTGATACAGCGGGAATTATATTAGGAAATGAGACGCTTAAAATAGTAAATGAGTTTTGCTATTTGTGGAGCAAAATAACTGATGATGGTCGAAGTAGAGAGGATATAAAATGCAGACTGGCAATGGCAAGGAAAGCGTTTTTGAAGAAGAGAAATTTGTTAACATCGAGTATAGATTTAAGTGTCAGGAAGTCGTTTCTGAGAGTATTTGTATGGGGTGTAGCCAAGTACGGAAGTGAAACATGGACGATAAATAGTTTAGACAAGAAGAGAATAGAAGCTTTCGAAATGTGGTGCTACAAAAGAATGCTGAAGATTAGTTTGGTAGATCACATAACTAATGAGGAGGTATTGAATAGAATTGGAGAGAAGAGAGATTTGTGGCACAACTTGACTAGAAGAAGGGATCGGTTCCTAGTACATATTCTGAGGCATCAAGGGGTCACCAATTTAGTACTGGAGGGCAGAGTGGAGGGTAAAATTCGTAGAGGGGGACCAAGAGATAAATACACTAAACAGATTCAGAAGCATGTAGGTTGCAGTAGGTACTGGGAGATGAAGAAACTTGCACAGGATAGAGTAGCATGGAGAGCTGCATCAAACCAGTCTCAGGACTGAAGACCACAACAACAACATGCTGATAACTTTTTGTATGAGACGTCACTTTTACTTTAATAACCTCGTGGAAATGAATGACAGTAGATACCTATAGTGTAGTAGCCTCTAGCGTAGTTATTGGCGGCGTCTTCTTTCCCCGTGATCAGCTGCTCAGGGTGGAAGAGGTTCCTGTACGTTCCAGTCCGCACTTCGTCTGCAACATAGAGCACACAGTTTGTGTAATTCCGTGCTGATCCTGAAAATGGACAAATATGACAGTAAGTTCACTACTGGTTCTCAAGTGTATCGTAATGCATTGTGTATAATCAATAAGCAACTACATGTAAGTGTAATAGGTACTTGCTTTAAATAAGTCTAGGTTTTACATTAGGCTCACTGCTTCCAATTCTGGAAGTATGAACGACACCTGATCCTTCTGATGATAAACACTCGACTGGGCCAGTAACGCACTTCAGCTGCGATTCGTTTTCTTCCATTTCTTGTTGTTGCTTGCCAGTGTTACGCTTTACCAGATTATGAGAGTGTGACTTCTTTAGATACATGGAGTAACTGGTAACTAAACTACTATGTATTATACACTCATGCTCATAAATGAAGGATAATGCTGATACATGGTAAAACAACGCACTGGTGGGCGGTTTGCGGGTTTAAATTTCATCGGGGTATGACCAAGTGGTGTATTTGACCAGCGGTCTTCGCACGGTGGCGCTGGCAGCAGTCCACATACGCACAGGTGTGTTGGTGCCTGTCAAAGTACGGTGCAGCGAGTAAGTGTGCAGACGTTTTCAGACGTGCTAATGGTGACTGTGTGTTGAAAATGACTCAAAGAACGCATATTGATGACGTTATGAGCGGTAGAATTATTGGGCGACTGGAGGCTGGTCAAACACGGAAGGTCATGGTCCTCCGTGTGCCACAAAGTGTGATCTCAAGATTATGGCAACGATACCAGCAGACAGGAAACGTGTCCAGGCGCTACAGTACGGGACGTCCACAGTGTACAACACCACAAGAAGACCGATATCTCACCATCAGTGCCCGCAGACTGCCGCGGAGTACTGCAGGTAGCCTTGCTCGGGACCTTACCGCAGCCACTGGAACAGTTGTCTCCACACACACAGTCTACAGACGACTGAACAGACACGGTTTATTCGCCCGGAGACCTGCAAGGTGCATTCTACTGACCCCTGGTCACAGGAGAGCCCGTAAAGCCTGGTGTCAAGAACACAGTACATCGTCACCGGAACAGTGGTCCCAGGTTATGTTCACGGACGAGTCCAGGTGTAGTCTGAACAGTGATTCTCGCCGGGTTTTCATCTGGCGTGAACCACGAACCAGATACCAACCTCTTAATGTCCTTGAAAGGGACCTGTATGGAGGTCGTGGTTTGATGGTGTGGGATGGGATTGTGATTGGTGCACGTACACCCCTGCATGTCTTTGACAGAGGAACTGTAACAGGTCAGGTGTATCGGGGCGTCATTTTTCACCAGTATGTCCACTTTTTCAGGGGTGCAGTGGGTCCCACCTTCCTCCTGATGGATTATAACGCACGGCCACTCCGAGCTGCCATCGTGGAGTAGTATCTCGAAACAGAAGGTATCAGGCGAATGGAGTGGTCTGCCTGTTCTCCAGACCTAAACCCCATCGAGCACGTCTGGGATGCTCTCGGTCGACGTATCGCTGCACGTCTTCAAACCCCTACGACACTTCATGAGCTCTGACAGGCACTGGTGCAAGAATGGGAGGCTATACCCCAGCAGCTGCTCGACCACCTGATCCACAGTATGCCAACCCGTTGTGCGGGCTGTGTACGTGTGCGTGGTGATCATATTCCATATTGATGTCGGGGTACATGGGCAGGAAGCAGTGGCGTTTTGTGGCACATGTGTTTCAGGACGGTTTTCTCAACTTATCACCAGTACCGTGGACTTACAGATCTGTGTCGTGTGTGTTCCCTATGTGCCTGTGCTATTCGCGCCAGTTTCGTGTAATGCCAAGTTGTGTGTCACCACATTCTGCAATTGTCCTTAATTTATGAGCATGAGTGTATAAGTCTGGAAATCTTGTTTACTCGTCTTTAAAACCGTATAATAACATTACATGACTTTTTCAGATATCTGGAGAACTGGTAACTAAATTACTCTGTATTATATATGCCTGGAAATTTAAAACTTTTTAATTACATTACATGACTTTTTGAGATATCTTAAATAACTGGGACCTAAACTATCGTGTATTTTATGTCTCTGGAAATTCTGTTCGTTCGTCTTTAAAACTGTATAATTACATTTATAGAATTATTAGTGGTTCGGAGGTAGCCAATAACTGAACAATTAGAGGTAGAAGGTCTGCAATAATACCCAGGTGGGCCTTGTTTAGTATATTTTTTGCAAGAATAAGAGCGACTAGTTTTCTGTACCGAGAATCACGCCGCACTGTTCCTCTGCCATAATGAAGTCTGGTTTACGTGGAAGTCTGCACCTGTGAATACCCTTCCGACGGAGAAAAAGAAATCCATGAAAGCGCTAGTGGTTAGAAGAAAAGGGACGCGCCAATGGCAAAACAACTCTTATGAACGTAAAGAAACAAACTGCTTGTAGGACCAGCCAGGTCCCCACGAAAAAGAAAATATCATTAGGAATGGTGGCACTGGAAAGTCCGTCTTGATGTATAAGGAATGTGTTCAAGAAGAATGTGTGGACTCATGATCTGAGGATGCTGGAACCTTTTATAATATATAGCGTAACATTTGAAATTTACACTAGCAATTTAACTGGAATTTTCATACTTCATTTTAAATTTGTCTGGCTTTCTAAAATTGTTCTATTTGTAAATGCCAACAGAAATTTTTTAAAATTTGTTTTATGGTCTACATTCGAGCACATTGGTCAATATTATGAACTAGGTTCTACTGGTTTTTGTTGACCCAATACTTTTTCATTCTTTCTGATCGTGCCCTTCTCTCCTCATCCGACATCACCCTCCCCATTCTCTGTTTGTTAGTTTTTATTGACAGTGTGATATGTTTGTCTTGAAGTATCTTGAGTGCGTCTGTCTTGTCTTCGAAATCCTTCATCGTAATCTGTAATTTGATCATGTCCTCCTTTATCTCTGCGATACATCGAATGCCACTCTTACTATTGCATAACTTCTCAATTATTCTCCTGCTACTTCTGTGTTCTGTTGTCCTCTTCAAATGTCGTAGGAAAGAGATCCGTTGCTTTTTCATTGTGCTTATCACTGGCTCTACTTCTTTGTAAATTATTTCATTTGAAGCTGTTATCAAACTCCGTCTTTTTGGTATTTTTTATTTATACATTTTCTGATTACCCTTCTTTCTATTTTGAGCATTCTGTCTATAGTTACAGTGTTGGTTGTTTTTAATATAGTTTCGTTAACATATTTTATTTGCTGCTGTGGGACTATTTTTGTAGTTTTTCAGCTTTGTGGCTATTGAGAGAGACTTTTTTGTTATATATGTTCTTCGTAACATGCTGTGTTTTAATCAATTTGTTAATTCTAGCTTACATTATGATTTCTCATTCAGGTTGTATGTTTTATTTCTCCCAAGTATGTAAACTTTTCAACAATTTTTGTGTCGTATTCTCCAATTCTAATTTTCTTTGGCAGTGGCAGTTCCGTTAGCATTATTTCCCTTTTTTCAAAAGATATTTTGAGGCCAATACTCTGGGCTATTTCTTGTATTTGTAGTTTGGTTTCTAAAATGTGAATATTTTTTATTCATAAATACCACAACCTTTTTAGTAAAATATCATCTGCAGTTGGATCACTTTGTTACAACAATATAACAACATGTTATCTGATGATGCCTTTTGTTTTCTACTTCTATCATAATTTTATACAATGGGCCTTTTAAGTTCACAGGACAGATGGTTTTAATAGGGTATTTACCATCAAAAACAGTCTTGATCACAAATTATTTATTCTGGTGACCGGTTTCGACCACAACTGTGGTCATCTTCACACCAATGAGTAAGAACCTCTTCTGGTGGTAAATCACTACTTTAGAAGAAATTGAAATTTATTCACTTTACAAAAGTAAACCGTTGCCTGTTTTAGATGCAACTTGAATGCAAAGACAAACATTTCCTTTAGAGTTTTGACGATCCGCTTTAGAATGTTCACTATTCCGTCCCTCGTTTTCAAAATTGTAAGACCTTTATGAAATATTTTATTTTTACTTTGTAATTTTATTTTGCCAAATATTATTTTATGACTGACTATCTGTTATCAGAATTTTTTTTTTTTTTTTTTTTTTTTTTTTGGCAGCAGAATTCTTTCTAACGAAGTTCTGAGTAGTGATACCACCAGAAGGAGGTTCTTACTCATTGGTCTGAAGAGCACAGTTAAATCTTGGTAACCTGCCATTTTAGCAGCAGTAACCGATCTAACAACTGCGCCAGACACATATTATCTGCCTGTTTACATATCTCTGTATTTGAATACGTATGCCTATACCAGTTTCTTTTCACTTGAGTGTGTTATTCTGTCACGGTCATCTTTCCTTGTAGTGCACAGGGAGTGTGAAGCGTCGTTTGCGTAAACGGCATGTAATACTTCCCTTTTATTACTCATGCGGATGACCTCACAATTCTCATTGTTTAGTGTGTCGCAGTCCAGCATTAACTCTTTTTAAATCTCTTTGTAGCCTCGGAAACCGGTATCTACACTCCTGCAAATTGAAATAAGAACACCGTGAATTCATTGTCCCAGGAAGGGGAAACTTTATTGACACATTCCTGGGGTCAGATACACCACATGATCACACTGACAGAACCACAGGCACATAGACACAGGCAACAGAGCATGCACAATGTCGGCACTAGTATAGTGTATATCCACCTTTCGCAGCAATGCAGGCTGCTATTCTCCCATGGAGACGATCGTAGCGATGCTGGATGTAGTCCTGTGGAACGGCTTGCCATGCCATTTCCACCTGGCGCCTCAGTTGGACCAGCGTTCGTGCTGGACGTGCAGACCGCGTGAGACGACGCTTCATCCAGTCCCAAACATGCTCAATGGGGGACAGATCCGGAGATCTTGTTGGCCAGGGTAGTTGACTAATACCTTCTAGAGCACATTGGGTGGCACGGGATACATGCGGACGTGCATTGTCCTGTTGGAACAGCAAGTTCCCTTGCCGGTCTAGGAATGGTAGAACGATGGGTTCGATGACGGTTTGGATGTACCGTGCACTATTCAGTGTCCCCTCGACGATCACCAGTGGTGTACGGCCAGTGTAGGAGATCGCTCCCCACACCATGATGCCGGGTGTTGGCCCTGTGTGCCTCGGTCGTATGCAGTCCTGATTGTGGCGCTCACCTGCACGGCGCCAAACACGCATACGACCATCATTGGCACCAAGGCAGAAGCGACTCTCATCGCTGAAGACGACACGTCTCCATTCGTCCCTCCATTCACGCCTGTCGCGACACCACTGGAGGCGGGCTGCACGATGTTGGGGCGTGAGCGGAAGACGGCCTAACGGTGTGCGGGACCGTAGCCCAGCTTCATGGAGACGGTTGCGAATGGTCCTCGCCGATACCCCAGGAGCAACAGTGTCCCTAATTTGCTGGGAAGTGGCGGTGCGGTCCCCTACGGCACTGCGTAGGATCCTACGGTCGGCGTGCATCCGTGCGTCGCTGCGGTCCGGTCCCAGGTCGACGGGCACGTGCACCTTCCGCCGACCACTGGCGACAACATCGATGTACTGTGGAGACCTCACGCCACACGTGTTGAGCAATTCGGCGGTACGTCCACCCGGCCTCCCGCATGCCCACTATACGCCCTCGCTCAAAGTCCATCAACTGCACATACGGTTCACGTCCACGCTGTCGCGGCATGCTACCAGTGTTAAAGACTGCGATGGAGCTCCGTATGCCACGGCAAACTGGCTGACACTGACGGCGGCGGTGCACAAATGCTGCGCAGCTAGCGCCATTCGACGGCCAACACCGCGGTTCCTGGTGTGTCCGCTGTGCCGTGCGTGTGATCATTGCTTGTACAGCCCTCTCGCAGTGTCCGGAGCAAGTATGGTGGGTCTGACACACCGGTGTCAATGTGTTCTTTCTTCCATTTGCAGGAGTGTATTTTCTGTACCGCCAACTGACAGCAGAGGAACACACACTACTGGCCATTAAAATGCTACACCAAGAAGAAATGCAGATGACAAACGGATATTCATTGGACAAATATACTATACTAGAACTGACATGTGATTACATTTTCACGCAATTTGGGTGCATAGATCCTGAGAAATCAGTACCCAGAACAACCACCTCTGGCCGTAATAACGCCCTTGATACGCCTGGGCATTGAGTTAAACAGAGCTTGGATGGCGTGTACAGGTACAGCTGCCCGTGTAGCTTCAACACGATACCACAGTTCATCAGGAGTAGTGACTGCCGTATTGTGACGAGCCAGTTACTCGGCCACCATTGACCACACGCTTTCAATAGGTGAGAGATGTGGAGAATGTGCTGGCCAGGGCAGCAGTCAAAGATTTTCTGTATCCAGAAAGGCCCGTACAGGACCTACGACATGCGGTCGTGCATTATACTGCTGAAATGTAGGGTTTCGCAGGGATCAAATGAAGGGTAGAGCCACGGGTCGTAACACATCTGAAATGTAACGTCCACTGTTCAAAGTGGCGTCAGTTCGAACGAGAGGTGACCGAGACGTGTAACCAATGGCACCCCATACCATCACGCCGGGTGAGACGCCAGTATGGCGATGACGAATATGCGCTTCCAATGTGCGTTCACTGCAGTGTCGCCCAACACGGGTGCTACCATCATGACGCTGTAAACAGAACCTGGATTCATCCGAAAAAATGACGTTTTGCCATTCGTGCACCCAGGTTCGTCGTTGAGTAAAACCGTCGCAGGCGCTCCTGTCTGCGATGTAGCGTCAAGGGTGACCGCAACCACAGTCTCCGAGCTGATAGTCCATGTTGCTGGAAACGTCGTCGAACTGTTCGTGCAGATGGTTGTTGTCTTGCAAGCGTCCCCATCTGTTGACTCAGGGATCGAGACATGGCTGCACGATCCGTTACAGCGATGCGGGTAAGATGCCTGTCATCTCCACTGCTAGGTACACGAGGCCGTTGGGATCAAGCACGGTGTTCCGTATTACCCTCCTGAACCCAAAGATTCCATATTCTGGTAACAGTCATTGTATCTCGACCAACGCGAGCAGCAATGTCGCGATACGATAAATCGCAATCGCGATAGGCTAAAATCCGACCTTTATCAAAGTCGGAAACGTGATGGTACGCATTTCTCCTCCTTACACGAGGCATCACAACAACGTTTCACAAGGCAACGCCGGTCAACTGCTATTTGTGTATGAGAAATCGGTTGGAAACTTTCCTCATGTCAGCACGTTGTAGGTGTCGGCACCGGCGCCAACCTTGTGTGAATGCTCTGAAAAGCTAACCATTTGCATATCACAACATCTTCTTCCTGTTGGTTAAATTTCGCGTCTGTAGCACGCCATCTTCGTGGTGTAGTAATTTTAATGGCCAGTAGTGTATGTTGCGCTGCCTTGGCATGGTGATAACGAACTATAATATCGGGCTTGTAGCTCATGTCTCTTACTTACGACGACAGGATTACGCATTTGCTCTTCGAGCACTATTTTAATCATTTATGATCGCTTTAGGGGCATTTCCATATTGCCGAAGTCATAAGCTGCACGCCTGTTTCGAGTGCATACACCTGTTGCTGCGTTCTACGTGACGCGACGTGAAAAGCAATTGGAGTTTTACGTTACACGACGCTCTTGCTAGAGTGCTTTCCAGCCATATATTTTTATATTGGTTGAGAGGGCGTGCCTGACATATTATATTACAGGGAGTGGGGGAGGCGAATTGGTTTTTTATAGTGGAGCCTGAAAATGACTGCTTCGTTGTGAGATCTAAAATGTCGCTTAATAGAGCGAAATAGCAATTGACCACAAAAAAGGAAAAAAGAATGTATTTGAAATTTGATGAGGGTGGGAATCGTGTTAAAACATATGTATGGAAAGAGAATTAAAGTCCGTCGAAAAGAAATAAAATATTTACGGTTTTCAGACTACAATGTAATTCTGCTAGAGACAGCAAAGGTCCTGGAAGAGCAGCTGAAGCGGATGGACAGCTTGCACGATATTCAGACAGATGGCACACACGGCTTCGCTCCCTTAAGAGGACAACATCCAGCCTACCTAAACCACGTAAATTTAGGCAAGTATTTGACCCATTTCTGAAAAAAAAACTATTTGATGTAGGACCTTAATATTTTTACTGTATGTTATATGATGCTAACAGTACTAAAATCTACTTTATTCATTTTATAGTTTTTAAGAAATACTTTTTTAAAATTATAAACAAAAAATATCAAGTTTTTTCTGCAGAAAGTATTTTTATGGACTTCCTAATGGGGGAATATTAATGAATGTAATACCAGATGCGGCTCTTTATGTTATGCAGAGTCTCTGAAAATTTCATTCGTGTATCTATGATAGTTTCTCATATAATGGGGCATATGTACTGAAAATTTTAGTTTGTGGGAAATTGACTTTAAAGAAAAAACTTTTGAAATTTGTTACCTACAGTTAATTAACACTGTCCTGCTGTATATGATGGCCCTTCTTTGGCCTCTATCAAGTCTTCCACCTTCTTTTTCACCTTCCGGATGTTTGTCTTGCTTTCTTGCCCATATTAGATGCAGACCTGTCTGCCTATCCTCATTTTATCGCAGTGTTGTAGCCCAGTGATCATATTTTCACCAGGATTAATTCACAGCTTTTTCAGTACCCAACGCTTTCCAATATTACCACAACTGAATGTAATAACAGCATCATGAACTCCTAGTTTCATTGTATGCATGACTACAAATACAGTTTTAAGAAGGCGGTTCCAAATTATGCTGTTGAAACATTCATTTGGGTTCTGTGTCTGCCCATGCAGACATTTTCTTAGGTCAGAATGAGCCAAGTCTCTGAACATAGGTTTAACTGCTGCAATAACAGCAGCAGGAAGAGAATGCTGGTGAGAATAAGATTCTGCGGTTGCCTGAGCCCTATTGTATTTGCACCACGAATTTTCTCCTGATGGACACAATTCTTGACATGGCTTATCATCAGTAGAGGACTTATGGAAGAATATGGCCCAAACAACTCTCTTCATTGCCTCAAAATTTTCTTTATTTCTCCTAATTGCCTGCCCATAGTATACCTGCATGTTGTCTATAACAACTACTCGCAACCACACTTGAACAAAACTAACCGCGTGTTTAAAAGCGTGTTCTTTACAAACAGCAGAAACAAAAGAATACCGGCCGTTGCATTCGAAGTATAGCCAACACACTCGGGAGTAAAAAAAATCCCTAACGTGCAATGTAGGGGATATAAAAATCTAAAATGTATGCAGAAAAGTGGGTGACAGAAGAGTGGGCGTACCCCATAAACACACGTGGTAGGAAAATGCTCTTTAAATGATCGAAAAAAAATTTTCAGCTAAATCCTTTTCAGAGTACTTAAATAAAACCTTAATCTATCGAAATACGATGAAAACCGAAAATCGAGTTTATTCGACCTGAAACACAGTGTGGTCCCTTTAATGGGGGACGTTTATGAAACTGACCAAAATTTTCAGTTTATTTTTTATTTACTAGTGGAATCCATGGACAATAAATTTCCAGAGTTTCAGTATCAAATCGTATCCGAAACGCCTGAAAAATAATAAAAAATTTGACGCTACCTTCCTGACACGGCCACATTTTGAAGCAGCACAGTACTAGCTCGGTGGGCAACGATTCCATGGATTACTTTCAAGCGAACTGGCACGGTATATCGCTAGAAGGCCGCACTGGACACATCCAGAAGCGAACGGGCTCCGGATTGAGGGAACTAGTCAGTGATTTGAAGGGCAGAATGGAAGGGGAACCGGTGGACATAACAGACCCACGAACAAGATGATAGAAATTCTACAAGAGAATTATGGGAAGACTATGAGACATAACCTATCCAGCGTGACATGAAAAATGCAGTATGGGCTCGTCATCTGTGCAATATTAGCTGATATTAGTACGGGGTGTTCAAAAAGTCTCTCCGCAGTTCCGTATGATTGTTAGCCGCGCGTGCTGTATGATTGTTCGCCTGCCTGGGTTACTTCCCCTCAAGTGGACTCTCCCAACATTCCAGTTTCGCTTATCTCAGACAGCGTCAGTAGTATCGTTGGTGTGTGTCGTTACGTGTTGACGTGAGCGTGTAAGTTTAGTTCCTTTGTTCGTTTGTTTCGTTTTTGTCACTGTTAGAATGCTAACCACTGATGAACTTTTGTTTTTAGTCGAACAAGTGTTCAAAGCTGGCGGTAAATACACAGTTTCAGTTCGTTAGTTCTTTTTTTCCGGAGACAACACTGCCACAACGCGATACTGTGCTAGATTTGATTGACAAGTTTCGAAGTACAAGTTCAGTGACAGATGCACCGAGAAGTTGTCGTCCTAGCGTTTTGTCGGGGAATAAACTACTCGATATTTCCGATAAAATGTCCGTGAGTCTGAATAAGTGAGTAAGAAAACTCGCCCAGGAAATCGATGTTAGTGTCGGAACGGCCCACACAGCTGTAAGGAAAATATTAGAACTTTTCCCATACAAAGTGACAGTCGTGCAAGAACTGAAAAATACTGATCATGGCAAGAGACATTATTTTCAATGGTTCAAAAATGTCGTTCAACAAAATGGAGGTGATATTCGTAATGAAACGTTTTTCCCTGATGAGGCGTGGTTTCATTTATCCGGGTACATGAACTCGCAAAATTCTCGTATGTAGAGTACTGGAAGTCCACTGTGTATTCATGAGGAACCACTTCATTCTATGAAAGTAGGAGTTTGGATTGCAGTTTCTAGACGTCCGATTGTGGGTTCCATATTTTTCAACGAAACAATAAACGCACAACGATACTGCAGCGATATTCTGTGCCCATTCGTAGGGGAACTTGTGTTAAGCGAAATACTGAACGGTTATTTTCAACAAGATGGTGCAACCGCACATACAGCTCGCATTTCAATGTCATTGCTTGCTGACGTTTTTAGTGATCTCATAATTTCACAGGAACTTTGGCCTCTACGATCGCCTGACCTAGCACCACCTGACATTTTCTCCTGAGGTGCAGTGAAAGCAACCGTCCAGAAAAACCGTCAAAATCCATCGATGAATTGAAAACTACAATATCCACGTTCACTGATTCTATTACAGAAGAAATGTTACAGCTAGTGTTTGGAAATATGATTAGAAGAATTTTAATTGTGTATTCAATAAGAGGGGGGTCACTTTCAACATTTAATGTGAATATTTGTATGTGAAAATAAATATTGGATAAATTAACAATTTGTATTTCAATGAGTTTCCGTATCTTCATTGCGGCATACGGCACGCGCGGCTAACAGTCATGCGGCACTGCGGAGAGAGTTTTTGAACATCCAGTATCTGCAAGCTGAAAGTGATAACAACCCACACGTTCACAAGAAGAGGCTTCCAAATTATATCCTGGATGTTGTCAAGCCCACGTACAGGTTTCTGGGCGATCCTGAATGTCTAGAAATGTGTGTTCGTGTCAAAATCCAGAATTCAAATGAGAAATCCAGTCATGTGCAAACGATGCCCTACAACCACATTTTCATGTGTTAGAGTTGATGCAGTTCGTGTATTTAATAAAGGGAACGTAGGGATAATGAAGGTATTAGAGAGAATGGACTTTAAAATAGGAAATTTCACTCGCTACATCTCGAGGAAATGAAATTTACAATGTATTTACACGAAGTCAGTTGAAGACCTGCTAAAGAAAAGAAAGAAGAAAACAAGAAACCAGAAGAGTAACCTTAAAGGGAAAGAGAACCCTGAGTACAAATCCGGGGCCTTCTGAAGAGGTGACACAAAAAAACGTTAAGATGACCTTTAAATTGGATTTCTTAAAAATTGTGTTTTTTAAACTTTGTGTACCTTGTTCTCCGAATCTATGAAGGCTAGGATTATGAAACTTTGTATTCTTATTTCTATAAATCCAATAAATGTTGTCTCAAGAGTAAATTTTGAAATCATGATTGTAAGCTGAGATATGGGGCAAAGTGTTTGGAATTTTGGATGAATTTCGTATTATACTTACAGCGTTATAATAAAAAAAAATATTAAAATTCTCCTAATAGATATATTCAAGAAGCCTCATAAGAAAAGTTTACTGTATGTAAAGAGGCTAAAGAGAGAATATCTTTTACAAATCTCTCTAACAGTTTCTGAGAGAAAAGTAGATACATCGGTTTTTAAAAATAATTTTTTTAAATTCCATATAAAGGTTAAATACTCGTATATACAATATAAGCAACCTAACAATAAATGTGTTAATCTCATGTGAAGCACGGTACAAAATTTCATTGACGAACCTACAAAATTGTAGATCTGGTGCATCTTTTAAATACAATGAAGCACCAAAGAAATTGGTACAGGCATGTGTGTGCAAATACAGAGATATGTAGACATGCAGGATACGGCGCTGCGGTCGGCAACGACTATATAAGTCAACAAGGATCTGGCGAAGTTGTTAGATCGGTTATTGCTGCTACAATGGCAGCTTATCAAGCTTTAAGTGCGTTAGGCTAAATGGTTCAAATGGCTCTGAGCACTAAGGGACTTAACATCTGTGGTCATCAGTCCCCTAGAACTTTGAACTACTTAAACCTAACTAACCTAAGGACATCACACACATCCATGCCCGTGGCAGGATTCGAACCTGCGACCGTAGCAGTCGCGCGGTTCCGGACTCAGCGCCTAGAACCACTAGACCACCGCGGCCGGCTAAGTGCGTTTGAACGCGGTGTTATAGTTGGCGCACGAGCTATGGTACAGAGCATCTCCGAGGTAACGAGGAAGTGGGGATTTTCCCTTACGACCATTTCAGGAGTTTACCGTGAATATCAGGAATCCGATAAAACATCAAATCTCCGACATCCGTTCGACCGGAAATAGATCCTGCAAGAACGGGACCAATGACGACTGAAGAGAATCGTTAAACGTGACAGAAGGGCAAACCGTCCGAAAATGGCTGCAGGTTTCAATGTTGGGTCATCAACAAGTGTCAGCGTGCGAACCATTCAACGAAACATCATTCATATAGGCTGCCGGAGCCCACTCGGGTATCCTCGATGACTGCGTGACACAAAGCTATACGCCTCGCCTGTACCCGTCAACACTGGCATTGCACTGTTGATGACTCGTAACATGTTGCCTCGTCGGACAAGTCTCATTTCAAATTGTACCGAGCGGATGGACATGTACATGTGTGGAGACCACCTCGAATCCATGGATCCTGCATGTCAGCAGGGGACTGTTCAAGCTGCTGGAGGCTCTGTATTGGTGTGGGGCGTGTGCAGTTGGAGTGATATGGTACCCATAGGTCTAGATACGACTGACGGGTGACACGTACGTAAGCATCCTGTCGAGTCTATTCATGTTCGTTGTGCATTCCGACGGACTTGTGCAATTTCTGAACGACAATGCGGCTCTCCACACGTCCAGAATTGCTACAAAGTGGCTCCAGGAACACTCTTCTGAGTTTAAACACATCCGCTCGCCACCAACCTCCATAGACATGAACATTATTGGACATATCTAAAATGTCTTGTTAGGTGCTGTTCAGAAGAGATATCCGCCTCTACCGGAGATCAGTTAAGGATGGTTTTGAATAAGAGAGTGTTATACGGAACTTACGAAGTCTATGGTTTCGAAGTGTTGATCCACGGAGCGGAATCTAATTATTTCGGCAAATGTAAAAGGAAATAGAGTCTTACTGCTTGTTTTAAAGGTTCCTTCCAGTGTGAAATTGATGTAGCATGTTAATTAGTGTGCTCTTCGCCCAGTTTTGGTTTTAGACTTTCTTTTAATATGAAGGGCAGAGCTTTTATTAAGTCAGTGTAATTTTAATTGTTCTTTTATTCGGTAAATGTCTCAGTTTTGTTATCAGTTATGTTACAGATACTCACGTAGTTGGTAAGCCTTGCATGGCCTTGAAAAAGGCGAATCACGAGTTGAATTTGTCTGCCGCGTGAATTATTTGCTGTTGCAGAAATGGTCTGGTATGTGGGGCAGATGGGGTTTGTTGCCTTGGCGGGCAGGCTGAGATCGTGTGTGTGTGTGTTCGGCGTGTTTTCTGCCCTGGCTTACAGCCTGATCATCTTCGAAATCGCTTGGCGGTTGCTTTTTACTCGTTTGTTCCGAGTACCACCGTGTATTAGTCGCGCTTCCGTCCTTCAGTTAAATATCTGGCCTGTCTGCCGGGACGGACGAAATCTTTCCATAAGTAACTCAAGGTGAATCATTAGTGTTGTGCAAAATTTGGTTACGTAAGCAATGAACTTGATAGTACGCTTATGGTGGTGACTGTCTGTGATTATTTTGCAATAAGATCTAATTATTATCTTTAAAATACTGTTTGTTTTATTAATTAATGATCTAATCTGGTGAAGGACAAGCGTCTGTAGTTCAAAGATTTGATCTTTGGTAATTTCATCTGTATTTTTTTTTTTAGAAGAACAGGGGCAGACGGTTCCAGTTGAACTGTGTCACTGCTCAAATTACGTGCCAGAGAAACCAAAATTGCAATTTAACCACAACTACTCTAAGGAGATAGGAGGCTACAGATCATTGCTGATGGACAAACTTGTGGTTGGCACATAATTTTAATTGTGACTAAAGAACAAATCTCATTATTACAGAATAACACAATCAGAATAACAACATAAAAATTTAAATCTGTCCTTTGTCTCCTTAAGAAAATATAAAACTGGCTTAAACCGTCTGTCCCTAGCCTTTTTTCTTAAAAAAAGAACATAGAAATGGAATTTGGGTTTCACATGATCGATGTTTTCGAAATCCATTCTGGTTGCCATGGAGATCATTCTCTCCAAGACATCTCGGTAAGCTTGACTTACAATGATGGTATCAACAAACTGGGGAGAAATTTATTCGTCTCTAGGGTAACTATGTGGAGAAATAAATATGTAGACATGAAGAAAAAAGACGTGCGAGGATTGGCTGAAAAGTAATGCCTCCACCTTCGTAACGCTTCAACAGTTGGCAGCACTGGTATGCGCGGCAGGTACTGGCTTGTTCCGTAACCTCTTTTCTACAGCGCCAGTTGGCGGGAAGCCTTAGCATTGAACGGTTGTGTTGTTACAGTGTAAAAGAATGGAACCCTGCGCAGACGGTCGCTCAATGCGATTTAAGCAACGTGCAGTCATTGAATTCTTGACAGCAGATGGTGTCACCCCAAAGGAGATTCATCAGAGAATGAAAGCAGTTTATGGTGATTGTGTTGATGTGAGTACTGTGCGTCGTTGGGCGAGTAAGTTTAAAGATGTTGAGGCGGTAACATCTGACCTGCGTGACAGAGTTGGACGGGGTGTGGCAGTAAGCACCGAGTTTCACAAGCAAAATGTTGACTGATTGATTCAGGACGATCGTCGTATCACTCAGAGAGAAACTGCACGCACAAACGGCATTTCACAAGAACGTGTGGGTCACAGTATTGCTTTGATTGGCTATCGGAAGATCTGTTCATGATGGGTACCCCAGATGCTGACTCCTGAAATGAAAGCGCACAGACTTGAAATTTGCCAGGAACTCCTCTCGCAACACGAGAATGAAGACGCACAGTACTCACATAAACACAATTACCATAAACTGCTTTCATTCTCTGATGAATTTCCTTCGGGGTGACACGTTCTGCTGTCAAGAATTCAGTGACTGCACGCTGCTTAAATCGCATTGACTGACCGTCTACCCAGGGTTCCATACTTTACACTGTAACAACACAACCGTTCAATGCTAAGGCTTCCCGCCAACTGGAGCTGTAGAGAAGAGGCTACGGAACAACCCAGCACCTGCCGCATACCAATGCTGCCAACTGTTGAATAGTTAAGAAGGTGGGGGCATTACTTTTCAGTCAACCCTCGTACAATGTTAAGAAAGTCTGTTTTATTTAAAAACCCTTTTATATTCCCTTATGCTTATGGGTATTCTGTGGTAAACAAGTGTTGGAGCATAGATGTGTTGCTACAGTCCCATATGTTTAGAAGTTGTCCAGCAAGTTATAAAGGGAGAGAGCATAGCTGAAGTTCAAGAGAGGGACTGAAGTTGAAGTTGCTACACTCCCACTCGTTTACAGGTTGTCTTGCAAGTAATCTAGGGATGGAGAACAGTTGAAGTAATGGCATTCACAGACACTAGCCAGCTGTTCAGCAATTAATAGGAGAGGGACTGAAGTTGCTACACTTCCACAAATTTAGAGGCCATATAACAGGTAAACAAGGGATGGAGCACAGCTGAATTTATTGCGTTCCCAGGCACTTGCTAGGTGTTCAGTAATGAACAAGAGAGGGACTGAGGTTGAAGTTGCTACACTTCCACATTTTTAGAGGCCGTATAGGAAGTAAACAAGGGATGGAGCACAGCTGAAGTTATTGCGTTCCCAGACACTTGCCAGCTGTGCAATAACTAACAAGAGAGGGACTGAAGATGAAGTTGCTACACTCTCACACATTTAGAGGTCATTTAGCAAGTAATCAAGGGATAGAGCACAGCTGATGTTATTGCATTCCCAGACATTTGCCAGCTGTTCAGTCATTAACAAGAGAGGGACTGAAGTTGAAGCTGCTACACTCCCACACATTTAGTGGCCGTATAGCAAGTAAACGAAGGATGGAGCACAGCTGAAGTTATTGCATTCCCACGCACTTGCCTGGTGTTCAGTAATTAACAAGAGAGGGACCGAAGATGAAGTTTCTACACTCCCACAAGTTGACAGTCTTTTTAGCAAGTAAACAAGAGATGGAGCACAGCTGAAGTCGTTGCACTCGCACACACTTGCCTGCTGTTTAGTAAGTAAACAAGAGAGGCACTGTAGTTAAGATTACTACACTCCCACGCATTTAGAGGATGTCTAGCAAGTACAAAGGGAGGGACTGCAGCTGAATTTATTGCTTTCCCAGACCACTGCCTGCTGTTCAGTAAGTAAACAAGAGAGTGACTATAATTAAATTTGTTTCACTCCCACACCTTCAGATACTGTCTAGTAAGTAAACAGGGATGGTGCACAACCGAAGTTACTGCATTCCCAGACACTTGGCGGCTGTTCAGTAAATAAACAAGAGGGGGGCTATATTTGATGTTCGTACAGTTCCCACACCATTTGAGACTGTCTAGCAAATAAACAAGAAATGGACTGTGATTGTACTGATTTCATTCCAAGACGCTTAGCGGCTTTTCAGTAAATAAACTAAGGATGGAGTTACCACGTTCTCACATGGTCAGAAGCTGTTCAGCAAGCGACCGAGAAGTAAAGATGTGCTTCTCTCTGGGGGACACCACCTTGAAGTAGCACTGTCCGTGAGGGTGGGGAGGCTTGTGTGTTTGCTTGAAGCTGAGGGCTGTGTTGGCTGTGGGGAACTATGGTCAGTAAGGTCTTGGCTGATGGACCAGACTAAGTGTGTCCCACAACAACCTGTCATACCATATCCATTCCTTGTCCTTCCCAGCTCCTCAATACCCAACCCAAAGTCTGATGCAATCCATGTCAAGAGGTGGGTGGCACATGAGAAGATGGGTCGTGAATGGAGCCTCAGGGATAATGTGCGACCTCCCGGCGTAATTAGCCTTGCACTGCATGGGGTTTCCGCAGTGTGGTCTGATTAGATACTCAACTCTCATGGGACCAAAATGAACACGAAACAAAGTAGCAATAGTGAGGGGCAAGTTGAGACCTCAGACACCCAAACATTGGGGCTGACTTAGTAGATAGTGTCGGAAGTTCCATGCGGCTTTTCGCGGATGATGCTGTAGTATACAGAGAAGTTGCTGCATTAGAAAATTGTAGCGAAATACAGGAAGATCTGCAGCGGATAGGCACTTGGTGCAGGGAGTGGCAACTGACCCTTAACATAGACAAATGTAATGTATTGCGAATACATAGAAAGAAGGATCCTTTATTGTATGATTATATGATAGCGGAACAAACACTGGTAGCAGTTACTTCTGTAAAATATCTGGGAGTATGAGTACGGAACGATTTGAAGTGGAATGATCATATAAAACTAGTTGTTGGTAAGGCGGGTACCAGGTTGAGATTCATTGGGAGAGTGCTTAGAAAATGTAGTCCATCAACAAAGGAGGTGGCTTACAAAACACTCGTTCGACCTATACTTGAGTATTGCTCATCAGTGTGGGATCCGTACCAGGTCGGGTTGACGGAGGAGATAGAGAAGATCCAAAGAAGAGCGGCGCGTTTCGTCACTGGGTTATTTGGTAACCGTGATAGCGTTACGGAGATGTTTAATAAACTCAAGTGGCAGACTCTGCAAGAGAGGCGCTCTGCATCGCGGTGTAGCTTGCTCGCCAGGTTTCGAGAGGGTGCGTTTCTGGATGAGGTATCGAATATATTGCTTCCCCCTACTTATACCTCCCGAGGAGATCACGAATGTAAAATTAGAGAGATTAGAGCGCGCACGGAGGCTTTCAGGCAGTCGTTCTTCCCGCGAACCATACGCGACTGGAACAGGAAAGGGAGGTAAAGACAGTGGCAGGTAAAGTGCCCTCCGCCACACACCGTTGGGTGGCTTGCGGAGTATCAATGTAGATGTAGATGTAGAACAGGGGGACAGAGCTGTTCAAGAAGTGGGAGTAGATTAAGATAAAGACTTGCCTGTGGCTCAGAGGAGGAAACTTCTTAGAGAACAAAAGCTGAAGGAAGAAAAAGAGTGGCTTCCTATACGAACGTGGAGGGAACTAAAAGGACTTGAGCCCAAGACCTTCAAGAAAAGACTGTCCCAGGGCGAAGGGGGTGTTCAAACCCCTTCTACATCGAGGGCAGGCAATAGGAGAACAAGGGAGGAATCTAAGACTCTCACTTCTCAGGATAAGTGTGTCCAGAAAAAGCCGAGGCAAAAAATAAGATAACAGACCTATAGCACTGCAGTATCGGTTATTAGGATGTCGGTTATCCAGCAAGGCTATCCACTGGTCAAGATCACCTCACAGCAGGAGGAGCTCATGCAGATGGATCTCTTTGAGAACACTGGAGGGGACGCTGGTCCAGGACCCACATTCAGGAGTACAGTGGACTGGCTGAAGGATAAGGTGCCCCTAATATAACCGTGGGAGAATGCGAAGCTGCTGGTAAAGGCAGTGGCTGAGCTTTCCAAAAAAATGGTTCAAATGGCTCTGAGCATTATGGAACTTAACATCTGAGGTCATCAGTCCCCTAGACCTTAGAAGTACTTAAACCTAACCAACCTAAGGACATCACACACATCCATGCCCGAAGCAGGATTCGAAGCTGCGACCGTAGTAGTCTCACGGTTCCGGATTGAAGCGCCTAGAACCGCACGGCCACCCCGGCCGGCTGAGCTTTTCAAGACCGCAAAGATATTAATATGGGTGCCAAAACTCCTTAATGATACATCTCCAGAGAGACTGACTGGTGTGTGGAGAGTGTCGCTTACCGACGACGCTGGGCTCGAGGTCGACGAAGACGGCCCTGGGCACGTGCTTGCCGGTGCTGGTCTCGCTGAAGAACGTGTTGAAGCTGTCCTCGCCGTAGCCGAGTGTCTTGTCGGACGGCATCTGGCCGTCCGGGTGGATCCCGTGCTCCAGGCAGTACAGCTCCCAGCACGCGTTGCCCATCTGGACTCCAGCCTGACCGATGTGGATCGAGATGCATTCCCTCTGCAAACACGAAAAGGGGGAAAGGAGGCTGAGCCAACGTCAATAGGTAATTGTGTGCAGCCATAACGGAAAGGTCTGTCACCACCACAGCGCAATACTGTCCACATAGTCCGTTGCTGTCGATGAGTACAGTATGCATGTACAGATCGATGTAGGTGGCAGCAGTTATTTGGAGATGAAGAGCTTTGCACAGGATAGAGTAGCATGGAGGGCTGCATGAGACCAGTCTCTGACATAACATATACAGTGGTGTAAAAAAACTTAAGGAAGAACGTAACGCTCGCATGATTTGTGTCATCGCCATGAAACTTGGACCATACATCGAAAGAACTGCTACAGTATGGTACAGAAGGTAACTGGAAGAAATTAACAACTAGTCGAAGAGAAACGCCAATTTTATTTCAGAGACAATAATTATACTTAAGTCAACGCGATATATGATTGTCCTCTGAAGATTATGAAGGCAGGACATGGTTCATGTGTATGAGAGAAAGTATGGAGCGTTCAAAAGCTCTCTCCGCAGTGCCGTATGATTGTTAGCCGCACGTACCGTATGACGCAGTGAATGTACCGAAACGAAACTCAGTGAAATACAAGTTATTAATTTGTTGAATATTCATTTTTACTTATAAATTTTCATATTAAATGTTGAAATGGTCCCCCCTGTTGCTGAATACATAATTCAGTTAGTCTAATCACACACACACACACACACACACACACACACAATATATATATATATATATATATATATATATATATATATATATAAGATGGTATCTGTTCTTTCGGACATGTCCACTTGACCATCTTCTTCTTCTGTGCGGATGCACAAACAGTGCCCGAACTCTTACGGGAATCAGCAACGCGCCTTGAGTAATGAGTATAATGGGCGGGCGCACTACGAATGTAGTGCGGGACAATACGTTGAGAATGTGCGTGTCGCGGGAGGCGTGCCAGGGATAAATCCCTGCAGTCGCGCTATCCTCTGTGTCCTCGGTGGCTCAGATGGATAGAGCGTCTGCCATGTAAGCGGGAGATCCCGGGTTCGAGTCCCGGTCGGGGCACACATTTTCATCTGTCCCCGTTGGCGTATGTCAACGCCTGTAAGCAGCTAAGAGTGTTCATTTCATTGTAATTTCGTCTCATCATGTTTCCAAACACAAGCTGTAACATTTCTTCTGCAACAGAACAGAAGTCGATATTGGAGTATTCAATTCATCGATGGATTTTGGACGGTTTTTATAAACAGTTGCTTTCGCTGCACCCCAGAAGAAAAAGTAAGGTGGTGCTAGGTCAGGCGATCGTGGAGGCCAAGTCCCTGTGAAATTACGCGATCACCAAAAACATCAGCAAACAGTGACATTAAAACGCGAGCTGTATGTGCGATTGCACCATCTTGTTCAAAATAAGCATTCAGTATTTCACTTGACACAAGTTCTCCTGTGAATGGGCACAGAATATCACTGCAGTATCGTTGTGCGTTTATTGTTTCGTTGAAAAACCCAGGCAGGCGAACAACCATAAGGCACGCACGGCTAACAATCATACGGCACTGCGGAGAGACTTTTTGAACACCCCGTAAATGCTCTACTGTGAAAATGTATTGTTGCGTTATCTTTCTCGCACTCAGTTTTAACTACCGTAGCAGTGCATTTAAACCATAACACGAATTGTTTTTCATTGTCTTGAAAGGGGGATGTAAGATGAACATCAACAAAACAATACGAATAATGGTAATGCTGTGGGAGTTAGATTAAGAGACGACATAGATGGGTTTTGCTATACGGCAGTAAAATGACTGACAAAGTAGAGAGGATATAAAGTGTATACTGAAAATGGAAAGGAAAGCATTTCTCAAGAAGAGAAATAATACAGTGTAGATTTAAGTGTTGGGAAGTCTCTTCTGGAAGTAATTGTCTGGAGTGCATCCATGTATCGAAGTGCAAGAAGTAAAGAAGAGAACAGAAGGTTTTGGAATGTAGTGCCACAGAAGAATGTTGAAGATTAGATGGGTAGATCAGAAATGAGGAGGTACTGAAGAGAACTGCAGAGACAAGAAATTTGTGGCAGAAATTGACAAAAAGAAGAGATCAGTTCATAGTAATCATTCTGAGACCTTAAGGGACCAACAATTTAGCATTGAAAGGAAGTGTAACTTGTGTGTGTGAGCGCGCGCGCTCGTCTGTGTGTGTGTGTGTGTGTGTGTGTGTGTGTGTATAGAGAAAAGGGGGGGGGGCTGAAAATCCCAGAGGGAGACCAAGAGGTGAACACAGCAAGCAGATTCAGAAGGAAAGTAGCAGTAGTTATTGGGAAATGAAGAGTCTCACACAGGATAGAATAGCATGGAGAGTAGCATCAAACCAGTCTTGATACTGAAGACCACAACAATATATATTAAAATTATCTTTAAAACTATATAAAAGCAAAATTTATGTACATACAAACACGCGGATATATACACCACTGGCAATTAAAATTTCTACACCACGAAGATGACGTGCTACACACGCGAAATTTAACCGACAGGAAGAAGATGCTTGATATGCAAATGATTAGCTTTTCAGAGCATTCACACAAGGTGGGCGCCGGTGGCGACACCTACAACGTGCTGACATGAGGATAGTTTCCAACCGATTTCTCATACACAAACAGCAGTTGAACGGCGTGGCCTGGTGAAACGTTGTTGTGATGCCTCGTGCAAGGAGGAGAAATGCGTACCATCGCATTACCGACTTTGATAAAGGTCGGATTGCGGTTTATTGTATCGCGACATTGCTACTCGCGTTGGTCGAGATCCAGTGACTGTTAGCAGAATATGGAATCGGTGGGTTCAGGAGGGTAATACGGAACGCCGTGCTGGATGCCAACGGCCTAGTCTCACTAGCAGTCGAGATGACAGACATCTTATCCGCATGGCTGTAACGGATCGTGCAGCCACGTCCCGATCCCTGAGTCCACAGATGGGGACGTTTGCAAGACAACAACCATCTGCACGAACAGTTCGACGACGTTTGCAGCAGCATGGACTGATAGCTCGGAGACCATCGCTGCGGTTACCCTTGACGCTGCATCACAGACAGGAGCGCCTGCGATGGTGTACTCGAAGACGAACCTGGGTGCACGAATGGCAAAACGTCATTTTTTCGGATAAATCCAGGTTCTGTTTACAGCACCATGATGGTCGCATCCATGTTTGGCGACATCGCGGTGAACGCACATTGGAAGCGTGTATTCGTCATCGCCATACTGGCGTATCACCCGGCGTGATGGTATGGGGTGCCACTGGTTACACGTCTCGGTCACCTCTTGTTCGCATTGACGGCACTTTGAACAGTGGACATTACATTTCAGATGTGTTACGACCCGTGACTCTACCCTTCATTCTATCCCTGCGAAACCCTACATTTCAGCAGGATAATGCACGACAACATGTTTCATGTCCTATACGGGGCGTTTCTGGATACAGAAAATGTTCGACTGCTTCCCTGGCCACCACATTCTCCAGATCTCTCACCAATTGAAAACGTCTGGTCAATGGTGGCCGAGCCACTGGCTCGTCACAATACGCCAGTCACTACTCTTGATGAACTGTGGTATCGTGTCGAAGCTGCGTGGGCAGCTGTGCCTGTACACGCCATCCCAGCTCTGTTTGACAATGCCCAGGCGTGTCAAGGCCGTTATTACGGCCAGAGGTGGTTGTTCTGGGTACTGATTTCTCAGGATCTATGCACCCAAATTGCGTGAAAATGTAATCACATGTCAGTTCTAGTATAATATATTTGTCCAATGAATACCCGTTTATCATCTGCGTTTCTTCTTGGTGTAGCAATTTTAATGGCCAGTAATGTATATACATATACAGGATGCTGATTTGTTTTCTACCTCACTTTCTGTTTTTACAGAAAATAGGAAAGTAGTATTTATGGGTTATCGGCTGATGCTGTGGAATCTGAATCGTCCGAAAGTTTGTAATCCTACCCGTATGCAGATTAAAACTAGGCGAAGTACTGACATTGAAACCACTATCCTCACAGACCTTAGAGCCGGAGAGGTCTCACTTATATCCGTCTATTTTAAACAGATTCAACTCACAATCAAAGTTCCGTTTGCAATAAAGAAGGCTCAAGATCAGAGAGAGCGGTAAGAGATGCGGAAGGGAGCAATTGGACATATTGGGTGTAGAAGTATCAAACAGGAATTTGGTTGCAATAATTAACAGTCTGTTGGTTGAAACTGATGAACAATATTTTATTCAAAATAATCTCCATTGCTGTTTATACATTTCTCCCACCTCTCCGGCGGGCTATGAATGCGCGCCAAAGAAACAGTTTTTCTTTTGAAATGAACCAGTCAGCGAACCATTTTCATTCATTTTCACACGAACTGAAGGGTTGTTCAGCGAGGGCGTGTCCCAGTGATGCAAACGGATGATAACCGGATGGAGCCAAGTCTGGAGAATAAGACACTTGCCATAGTATTCCCAATCTGAACGCCTCAGCCTTTCCCTGACCCGTTTTGCTGTGTGTGATCGGGTGTTATCATGGAGCCATACGATTTTATGTTGCCTTTTTTCATATTCCGGTCGTTTTTGCACGTAATGCTCGATTTAAATGGATCATCTGCTGTTGGTAGCGACCAGTGTTAACGGTTTCACCGGGTGTTGGCAGCTCACAATAGATGACACCCTTCTTATCCCACCATACAAAGAGCATTGTCTTCTTTCCAAAGCGATTTGGTATTTCAGTGGATGTCGATGGTTTGCCTGGATTCACCCATGATTTACGACGCTTAGGATTCTCAAAATACATCCATTTTTCATAACCTGTCACTATTCGGTGAGGAAACGACCTTTTTTTTGTATCTGGCAGGCAGAAATTCACAAGTGGTCTTTCGATTTGCTTGCTGTATTCATTCAGTTCATGCGGAACCAATATTCCCATTTTCTGCACCTTTCTCATAGCTTTCAACCGACAGAAATGGCTTTCTCAGCCACATTGAATTGTTCCGCAAGTTCCTGTTGAGTTTGAGTATCATCTTCATCCAATAAGGTCTGCAATTCGTTGTCTTCGGCCTTTTTCGGTGGTTTCCCGTGCTTGTCGTTTCTCACGTCAAAATCACCTCTTTTGAATTTTTTGAAGCACTAGAGAGACTGTGTTTTCCCAAGAGCATGTTCGCCGAAAGCTGCGACAAGCATTCGATGCGATTACGCACCACGTTTCTTCAAACGATAACAGAAAACCAATGCTGTCCGCAAATCGTAGTTCTTAGGCACAAAACTTGACATATTTGGGGGTTTGAAACAGATACCGATGTATGGACTTGGGTTACTGTGTGCTGACATTCGCCATCAGTTTTTGCAGGAAGCGGATGGGCTGCAGACGCGGTCTCACGGGCCCTACGCTGACAGCTAGCACCATCTACAGGCAAATTCCGGCTTCTACACCTGGTAGAGAGAGAGGGTGAGGAAGAAACTGACAGAATGATGGGGAAGGAGGAAATGCGAGGAGAAAGGGTGGAGGAGAAGGAGGTGGAGGATGCGATGGACATGGTGAGGGAGGATGAGATGTGCAGTGAGAAAGGGCTACAATGAGTGTGATGCATATCCAATTCCCATACATATTTAGAAGTTTCGAAGCATTGACCGGTTCGCTAGTTTTAGTATAAAATCGGAAGAATATGTGAAATGTTGGAAGTATAACACCAACCACTGCAAGACTATAAAACATTTAAAATAATATAGCCATCATCCCATAAACATGAAATATATCACAATAAATAATCACATTAAATATCTTATACCAACTACACCAGATTGCTGAACCTGGCAAAATATCTGAGACGCACACATACGCATACAATTGCGCACACAAACACAACCTCCCCCCCTCCCCCCCCCCCCCGCCTCCCCACCCCGCCAACTTCCCCCCTTCTCCCCCGCACACACACACACACACACACACACACACACACACACACACACAATAGAATCTTTGGCTATAGAGTGCAAAATATATCCCACAGTTCGTAGCACTTCATAACATAAACAAGTTAATGTTGTGGAAGACAGTGTGTGCAGTTTGTGTCCTGTGCTGAAAATGGTTTTCAGTGCCGTGGGCAAAACAATAGTTGCACCAGCGATGAAGCAAGAGCGCATCTAGAACAATGTGTACAGTCACAGTAAGTAGTAAAACACGCTGAATCGCCAAAGAAACTGGTATAGGCATGCGTATTCAAATACAGAGATATTTAAACAGGCAGAATATGGCGCTTCATAAGACAAGTGTCTTCGCGCAGTTGTTAGATCGGTTACTGCTGCGACAATGGCAGGTTATCGAGATTTACGTGAGTCTGGACGTGGTGTTACAGTCGGCGCACGAGCGATGGGGCACAGCATATCCGAGGTCGCGATCAAGTGGGGATTTTCCCGAACGAGTATTTCACGACTCTACCGTGAATATCACGAGTCCGGTGAAGCACCAGATCTCCGACATCGCTGCGGCCGGAAAAAAAATCCTTCAAGAACGGGACCAGTGTCGACTGAAGAGAATCGTTCAACGTGATAGAAGTGCAACCCTTCCGCAAACTGCTGCAGATTTCAGTGCTGGACCATCAACAAGTGTCAGCGGTCGAACCATTCAACGAAACAATATCGATATGGTCTTTCGGAGCCGTTGTCGTTTGCGTCGGAAAGTAAAGCGAATTTGTGACATATTATAAGTTCCTAATCAGGGGCGAATTATTTAGATTCACCTGAGTGCTTCGATAGATAGGTTTTTGGATACCTCCGTATTACTAGACACAGTTCGTGCGTTTTCGTCAGGGCCTACAGTAGAGTTGCGCAGTACGTGCCGATAGTCCGTTTATCTGCATGTAGCGCAACCTTGCGATAGAACAAGAAAGGTTCAGTTAATTAAAGGACTAGGCCACAATTCTCAAACATGATTTACTTTATTACAATATAACTCTCTGAGAAACTTTCAATCCTCGGTACTTATTAAAAAAAAAAAACACAGAGCATAAAATTTCAAGACAAAGTTTCTCATAAAAACATTGCTCTAATTAAATATAGAAATCTCAAAACAAATTCAAGCTGACAAGTAAATGACTTTAGAGTTAATTTTTGCAATAGTTAAACACAGGATCCTTAAACGACATTAAACAAACTCGTGGTTTTAAAATTAAGCCACCACCTACGCAACTACAAATGCGTCAAGAGATAATGGTTGTAATTGGAGGCGTGTACTTAAAGCAGGATTACACAGCTTTCCTTTCACTACACATGAACTGCCGCTCTTGGTACGAGCCCTTTTACTCTCCAACAATCAACAGGCCCAGCTCGTGCAGCTCCTCAGCCAGATCTCAGTAGGAAAGGGAAGGGAAAACCGGCAGGGTTGTTAGCAAAATCCATAAGGGGGGTACATTAGTGCTCATGGATGTACTAATATCAGTGTCCAATGAGAAGTTCAGGCAGGCAGGTGCTAAAGAGGTCCAAAATTCACAAAATTCTCGCAACAGGAAAGTAAATAATAATGTTACCATATTTAACCAAAATATTGGTGGATTAAAGAAAAAGAAGATTCTCACAAAAGTAAAGTAAAAAATAATGTTACCATTTTCACCAAAACATTCCGTGATTGAAGAATAAAGCAGATGAGCTCCTGGTTTGTTTAGATGACATTGAATCTGATAATGTAATAGATATACTATGCCTGTCTGAGCATCACATTGTTTCTGATATGGAAAAGGTAAATATCAGTGGTTTTAAACTAGCTGCACATATTGGTAGAGAGAATAAGGTGGGAGGAGGAGTTGCCACATATGTCAAAAGTTATCACTGTGTAGAAAGCTTAGATAGAAAAAAGTTTTGTCTGCAGCAACATATAGAAGCATGTGCCTGTCAACTTAAACTGAAGGAGGGCTCTTTTATAATTGTAACATTATATAGGTCCTCTGCTGTTCTTACTATATATTAATGACTTGCCATTCTATATTCACGAAGATGCAAAGCTGGTACTTTTTGTCGATGATACAGGTATAACCATTGTGGTGTCACCGCCAGACACCACCACACTTGCTAGGTGGTAGCCTTTAAATCGGCCGCGGTCCGGTGGTATTGTCGGACCCGCGTGTCGCCACTGTCAGTGATTGCAGACCGAGCGCCACCACACGGCAGGTCTAGAGAGACGTCCTAGCAATCGCCCCAGTTGTACAGCCGACGTTCATAGCAATGGTTCACTGACAAATTACGCTCTCATTTGCCGAGACGATAGTTAGCATAGCCTTCAGCTACGTCATTTGCTACGACCTAGCAAGGCGCCGTATTCAATTGATATTTATCTTGTGAAACATGTACAGTCAAGAGAGATGTTCACCAATTGTGGATTAAAGTTAAGTATTGTACCAGTTACCTCCTGTTTTGCTAGTCTTATTTCTCTGACCTGTTCCAGACCTCACGCCAGTCTGCGTGTAATTAAACGCGTGCATTTAGGCCTCCTCTAGCAACACGGTGTTGGCTCTTCTGCCAACACAGCAACCATCACACCCAACAGACAAGAATTAACTGGTGAAATTGTAAACGATGTTTTTCAGAAAATCATTAAGTGGTTCTCTGCAAATGGGCTCTCATTAAACTTTGACAAAACACAGTGTATACAGTTCCACACGGTAAATGGAATGACACCATTAATAAATATAGACTTCGATCAGAAATCGGTAGCTAAGGTAGAATATTCAAAATTTCTAGGTGTATGCATTGATGAGGGGTTGAACTGGAAAAAACACACTGAGGATCTGATGAAACATTTGAGTTCAGCTACTTATGCTATTAGGGTCATTGCAAATTTTGGCGATATACATCTCAGTAAATTTGCTTACCACGCCTATTTTCATTCTCTGCTTTCGTATGGCATCATATTCTGGGGTAACTCTTCATTGAGTAAAAGAGTGTTCATTGCACAAAAGCGTGTAATCAGAGTAATTGCTGGAGCTCATCCAAGATCATCCTGCAGACACTTATTTAAAGAGCTAGGGATCTTCAAAAATATGGTTCAAATGGCTCTGAGCACTATGGGACTCAACATCTTAGATCATAAGTCCCCTAGAACTTAGAACTACTTAAACCTAACTAACCTAAGGACATCACACGCACCCAAGCCCGAGGCAGGATTCGAACCTGCGACCGTAGCAGTCCCGCGGTTCCGGACTGCAGCGCCAGAACCGCACGGCCATCGCGGCCGGCTAGGGATCTTCACTGTAGCCTCTCAATATATATATTCTCTTATGAAATTTGTTATTAATAATCCGAACGAATTCAAAATAGCAGTGTACATGGCTACAACACTAGGAGAAAAGATGATCTTCACTACTCAAGGTTAAATCTAACTTTGGCTCAGAAGGCGGTAAATTATGCTGCCACAAAAGTCTTTGGTCACTTACCTAATAGCATCAAAAGTCCGTCAGATAGCCATATAGCATTTAAAAGGAAATTAAAAGAATTTCTTAATGGCAACTCCTTCTACTCATTAGATGAATTTTTGGATATAGTAATTTCCAAACTCCCAGAAAAAAATATTAAAAATATTAAGTGTCATGTAATATTTTGTGTAATGTAATGTCTCGTATAGACACCTTTTATTAACTTGACACGTTCCACATCATTACGAAGTGTCGTATTCATGACCTATGGAACAAGTAATAATCTAATCTAATCTAATCTAATCTCATCTCTCTGTACACACGGGAGAGAACACAAAGTAACAAGACAAGCTTCTAAAACACACAAACCCGATGGTGTTAATTCAACAAGCCTCAAAAACATTTTCATACGTGCTTCAGGGAATGCAGGCCAGACAATAATGACAATTTAAACTATGGCCTGGAAAACTTCAAGCAACCAATTGGTCCAGTAAATAAAATAAAAACGAAATTTAACCACACTTGATAATCCATCAAAACACGTATTTCATTACTAAGGAAATCGTTCAGGACTGGCAGTTGGCAATACCCATAGCACAGATTGAAGTAGCTGACGAGAATTTCGAATGAGGCAACAGGAGGCAGCAATACATTAAATCACGTTGTTACCACAGTTCATGGGCTGATATTTTGCTCACCCCAACAAAAAAAAAAAAAAAAAAAAACTATCCATGGTTCCAATGCTGTCATGAGCAGAAACAAGGCTGTCAACCAATGAACTTTAGAATCACCAACGCCAGTACCACCAGTCTCACTTCTACGTGATACCAGCTTATACTGCCGCCCAGCATGCTTACAAACACAGTGCATGCTTGACTCACGCCTCCTAGCGGCTCTGTGTTCACTCTCTCTTCACGTGCCTCGCCTCAGGTGCGTGCTGTATAGGCAAACTTTACACCAGACAGGATCGATAACCGCTAGGTCGATGTGCACACATCACTGCATAGTTAAATTTTCCACAGTGTTTAGTATGGACAGGGAGTGCGAAGGTTGTGTGCGGATTCGAGCCGAGTTGGTGACACTTCGCTCTCAGCTTCAGGCTGTGATGGCTTCGGTTACACAGCTTGAGGCTGCAGTTGATGGGCACCACTGTTGTGGGCCGGCCGTGGGAATCCAGCGGGCGTCCAGCACGTCAGTGTCATCTGATGGGTCGTCACTGGTGGCCAACCCAGTTACTGCTCGCACTGAGGCTGACCCTTCACCTGTGGTCGAATGGGAGGTCGCCGCGGGGCAAAGGGGCAAAGCAGGCGGCGAAAGACTTCCCAGGCGGCCACACATAAGTCCTCCCCAGTTTGTCTGACAAACAGGTTCCAGGTGCTGTCTGTGGCTGAGACTATCGCTGAGCCGGATGCTATCGCCTGTCCTGTTTCAGAAGAAAACCCTCAGTCTGCAAGGTCCGGGCAATCACAGAGGGTGGGGTTATTGGTAGTTGGGAGCTCAACGTTAGGCGCATTATGGGGGCCCTTAGGGACTTGGCTGACAAGGATGGTAAGAAAATCAATTTGCACTCCGTGTGCGTCCTGGGTGGAGTCATTCCAGATGTGGAATGGGTCCTCCCAGATGCCATGAAGAGCACAGGGTGCAGCCAACTGCAGGTGGTTGCTCACGTCGGTACCAATGACGTGTGTCACTTTGGATCAGAAGAGATTCTCTCTAGTTTTGAGCGGCTAATGGAAGTGGTAAAGGCTGCCAGTCTTGCTCGCAAAATGAAAACAGAGCTGATCAATTGCAGCATAGTCGACAGGACCGATTGCGGGCGTCTGGTACAGAGCCGAGTGGAGTGTCTGAATCAGAGGCTCAAGCGGTTCTGCGACCGTGTAGGCTGCAGATTCCTCAACTTGCGCCAGAGGGTGCTTGGGTTTCAGGTTCCGCTGAATAGGTCAGGTGTCCACTATACGCTGGAGGCGGCTACACGGGTAGCAGGGGCCGTGTGGCGTGGACTGGCCGTTTTTTTAGGTTAGAGGGTCTCGGGAAAACACAAGAAGGGCTTCAGTCACAAAGGGAGCAGGCTGAACACAGGACGAACGTAGATACAGGAATCTTTGGTATAACAATTGTAAATTGTCGTAGCTGTGTTGGAAAAGTACCAGAGTTCCAGGCGCTAATAGAAGGCACTGATACTCATATCGTTATATGCACTGAAAGCTGTCTAAAGCCGGAACCTAACGATGTTCCGAAAAGGTCGGCTAAACACGGTTGGCGGTGGCGTGTTTGTTGCTGTTAGAAGTAGTTTATCTTGTCGTGAAATTGAAGAAGATACTTTCCGTGAGTAAGTATGGGCAGAGGTCATTGTTGGTAACCGGAATAAATTAATGATTGGATACTTTTACCGACCTCACAATTCAGATGATACAGTTCCTTAAAGGTTCAAAGAAAACTTGAGTTTAATTTCAAACAAGTACCAGACTCATACGATAATAGTTGGAAGTGACTTCAATGGACCGTGTCGTTGGTGGGGAGGGTTGCGTGCCTCAGCGATACAGATGGCCGTACCGTAGGTGCAACCACAACGGAGGGGTATCTGTTGAGAGGCCAGACAAACGTGTGGTTCCTGAAGAGGGGCAGCAGCCCTTTCAGTAATTGTAGGGGCAACAGTCTGGATGATTGACTGATCTGGCCTTGTAACAATAACCAAAACGGCCTTGCTGTGCTGGTACTGCGAACGGCTGGTAGAATTTTGCACAGAGCACAACTTAATCATAGCTAACACTTGGTTTAAGAATCATGAATGAAGGTTGTATACATGGAAGAACCTTGGAGATACTAAAAGGTGTCAGATACATTATATAATGGTAAGACAAAGATTTAGGAACCAGGCAGATGTGGACTCTGACCACAATCTATTGGTTATGACCTGTAGATTAAAACTGAAGAAACTGCAAAAAGGTGAGAATTTAAGGAGATGGGACTTGGATAAACTGAAAGAACCAGAGGTTGTACAGAGTTTCAGGGTGAGCATAAGGGAACATTTGACAGGAATGGGGGAAAGAAATACAGTAGATGAAGAATGGGTAGCTTGGAGGGATGAAGTAGTGAAGGCAGCAGAGGATCAAGTAGGTAAAAAGACGAGGGCTAGTAGAAATCCTTGGGTAACAGAAGAAATATTGAATTTAATTGATGAAAGGAGGAAATATAAAAATGCAGTAAATGAAGCAGGCAAAAAGGAATACAAACGTCTCAAAAATGAGATCGACAGGAAGTGCAAAAAGGCTAAGCAGGGATGGCTAGAGGACAAATGTAAGGATGTAGAGGGTTATCTCACTAGGGGTAAGATAGATACTGCCTCCAGGAAAATTAAAGAGACCTTTGGAGATAAGAGAACGACTTGTATGAATATCAAGAGCTCAGATGGCAACCCAGTTCTAAGCAAAGAAGGGAAGGCAGAAAGGTGGAAGGAGTATATAGAGGGTTCATACAAGGGCAATGTACTTGAGGACAATATTATGGGAATGGAAGAGGATGTAGATGAAGATGATATGGGAGATACGATATTGCGTGAAGAGTTTGACAGAGCACTGAAAGACCTGAGTCGAAACAAGGCCCCCGGAGTAGACAACATTCCATTAGAGCTACTGACGGCCTTGGGAGAGCCAGCCCTGACAAAACTCTACCATCTGGTGAGCAAGATGTATGAGACTGGCGAAATACCCTCAGACTTCAAGAAGAATATAATAATTCCAATCCCAAAGAAAGCAGGTGTTGACAGATGTGAAAATTACCGAACAATCAGTTTAATAAGCCACAGCTGCAAAATACTAACACGAATTCTTTACAGACGAATGGAGAAACTAGTAGAAGCCGACCTCGGGGAAGATCAGTTTGGATTCCGCAGAAATACTGGAACACGTGAGGCAATACTGACCTTACGACCTATCTTAGAAGAAAGATTAAGGAAAGGCAAACCTACGTTTCTGGCATTTGTAGACTTAGAGAAAGCTTTTGACAATGTTGACTAGAATACTCTTTTTCAAATTCTAAAGGTGGCAGGGGTAAAATACAGGGAGCGAAAGGCTATTTACAATTTGTACAGAAACCAGATGGCAGTTATAAGAGTCGAGGGTCATGAAAGGGAAAGAGTGGTTGGGAAGGGAGTAAGACAGGGTTGTAGCCTGTCCCCGATGGTATTCCATCTGTATATTGAGCAAGCAGTAAAGGAAACAAAAGAAAATTTCGGAGTAGGTATTAAAATCCATGGAGAAGAAATAAAAACTTTGAGGTTCGCCGATGACATTGTAATTCTGTGCCGGCCATTGTGGCCAAGCGGTTCTAGACGCTACAGTCTGGAACCGCGCGACCGCTACGGTCGCCGGTTCGAATCCTGCCTCGGTCATGGATGTGTGTGACGTCCTTAGGTTAGTTAGGTTTAAGTAGTTCTAAGTTCTAGGGGACTGATGACCTCAGCAGTTAAGTCCCACAGTGCTCAGAGCCATCTGAACCAATTTTTTTTTTTTTTTTTTTTTTTTTTTGTGTAATTCTGTCAGATACAGCAAAGGACTTGGAAGAGCAGTTGAATGGAATGGACAGTGTCTTGAAAGGAGGATATAAGATGAACATCAACAAAAGCAAAACGAGGATAATGGAATGTAGTCGAATTAAGTCGGGTGATGCTGAGGGAATTAGATTAGGAAATGAGACACTTAAAGTAGTAAAGGAGTTTTGCTATTTGGGGAACAAAATAACTGACGATGGTCGAAGTAGAGAGGATATAAAATGTAGACTGGCAATGGCAAGGAAAGCGTTTCTGAAGAAGAGAAATTTGTTAACATCGAGTGTCAGGAAGTCATTTCTGAAAGTATTTGTATGGAGTGTAGCCATGTATGGAAGTGAAACATGGACGATAAATAGTTTGGACAAGAAGAGAATAGAAGCTTTCGAAATGTGGTGCAACAGAAGAATGTTGAAGATTAGATGGGTAGATCACAGAACTGATGAGGAAGTATTGCATAGGATTGGGGAGAAGAGAAGTTTGTGGCACAACTTGACCAGAAGAAGGGATCGGTTGGTAGGACGTTCTGAGGCATCAAGGGATCACCAATTTAGTATTGGAGGGCAGCGTGGAGGGTAAAAATCGTAGAGGGAGACCAAGAGATGAATACACTAAGCAGATTCAGAAGGATGTAGGTTGCAGTAGGTGTTGGGAGATGAAGAAGCTTGCACAGGATAGAGTAGCATGGAGAGCTGCATCAAACCAGTCTCAGGACTGAAGACCACAGCCGGCCGAAGTGGCCGTGCGGTTAAAGGCGCTGCAGTCTGGAACCGCAAGACCGCTACGGTCGCAGGTTCGAATCCTGCCTCGGGCATGGATGTTTGTGATGTCCTTAGGTTAGTTAGGTTTAACTAGTTCTAAGTTCTGGGGGACTAATGACCTCAGCAGTTGAGTCCCATAGTGCTCAGAGCCATTTGAACCATTTTTTTGAAGACCACCACAACAACAACAACAACAACAACAACAACAACATGTAAATTTTAGTTGTTAATTAGTCAAAAAATGATTCTAAACCATGTCGAGGATTGTACGGGATTGTTAAGAAAGTATAAATAGTTACAGCCATGTTGGCAAAGGGGTCAGTACTTTGAGTGTATCTGGACAGAAAGCATGTAGCTTGTTGACCGTGATTTATTTTATTGTAAGTATGTTACAACCTATTTCAGATTTGTCAAGATGCTTTTATTTACATTGAGATTGTGATAAATATTAAGCTGAAACATTATACTGGATTAATTATTTAAATAATTTTATAATTAAAAGACAATCAGCCCTCGGTCACTATTTTTAACAAATTAACCTGGTTTCGACACTGCTAGAAGTGTCTTCCTGAGAATTTAAAACAAAGAATGGTCTACATTCTATAACATGGTCACAGAATTATGACTAAAAATGTATGATAGAGTCTAAGTACCGAAGGAATTGCAGTACTTATATGTCTTTCCGTACTTATACCCTATCATACATTGTAGTCATAATTCTGTGACCATGTTATAGAATGTAGACCATTCTTTGTTTTAAATTCTCAGGAAGACACTCCTAGCAGTGTCGAAACCAGGTTAATTTGTTAAAAACAGTGACCCAGGGATGATTTTCTTTCAATTGTAACTATTCACTGTGGTGTCACCGCCAGACACCACACTTGCTAGGTGGTAGCCTTTTAAATCGGCCGCGGTCTGGTAGTATACGTCGGACCCGCGTGTCGCCACTGTCAGTGATCGCAGACCGAGCGCCACCACACGGCAGGTCTAGAGAGACGTACTAGCACTCGCCCCAGTTGTACAGACGACTTTGCCAAAAGGGGATCACTGACAATTACGCTCTCATTTGCCGAGACGATAGTTTAGCATAGCCTTCAGCTACCTTTGCTACGACCTGGCAAGGCGCCGTATTCAATTGATATTTATTATATGAAGCATGTATCATCAAGAGCGATGTTCTACAATTATGGATTAAAGTTAAGTATTCCAGAAGCTACGTACTTTTCTTTATAGCATTCATTACGTATCCTGTTTCAGACCTCACGCCAGCCTGCGTGAGTGTAAGCGCGTGCCTTTCGGCTTCCTCTCATTGTGTCTAGGCTGTCTTGCCTAGACACAACATTCACGGACTCTGAACGTACAGCCATGTACAACATTTTGAAATAACTTTATAGTAATTTTTTACAGTCGCTGTATTCCAGGACTTCTGCTGCGACAGATTGCCAGCTACGATGAGTAAATTAACGCATAGTAACGTTGTAAGGTATGCCTCGTCATACTTTTAAGCGCATGTTTTCCACAAATATCTCAGTAATACATTCCATGAAGGCCTGTTATATTATTTTAATATGTAGAAAATCCATCAGTTGTGTCTTTTTCCCATATTTTGCTGCAGATTTGAAGATGATCATCGCTGACCGAAACTCCCTCACAATTTTGTGTTCATAGACGGAAACAAAATAAATTTATGGTACACTTTCTGGTCCGCTGTTCTGTTCGCAACTATGTCGCAGCTTGTGAAAGTTTTAAACGCTTTGGTGAGAAGTGGGGTCATTGCCGCTGCCCACCGCCGTTGTGAAAAGTCGCCTGGTTTCTGGTTTGCATGTATGAAACTGTTTGTCACGCACCATATCAGTTTACTGTTTTACACAGA
The DNA here is from genome assembly GCF_021461395.2 of Schistocerca americana. Classification (NCBI taxonomy): domain Eukaryota; kingdom Metazoa; phylum Arthropoda; class Insecta; order Orthoptera; family Acrididae; genus Schistocerca; species Schistocerca americana. Next base: position 147,644,204 of record NC_060128.1, read on the forward strand.
GCTCTGTTGTTGGCGTTTGCTTTATTTTTGGGGGTGGTTGCCCTGAGCGGCTCGCTGTAGTCCACAGTTTACACGCCATGGCAGCTTTGCAACACCCAACAGTGATTGCCTGTACGAGCTACACTCTAGTATGCCCAGCGGGGTAACAAGCTTTTTCACGTTATTGGTGACAGAAATGCGTCTGAGCACTCAGGTCCGAATAAATCACGCCTTAAGGCCCGCGTAAAGGATTATTTCTTCACTTGTGGAGATATGTTTCGGCTGTGCAAGTAAATGAAAGGCAGTTTTGTTTATTGCCATAAACGTTTCGCTTCATTTATTTGTGACGAATCTTCAGTGGCCTTTAATACACGTTTCTTTTTATACGATGTAATAAATGTACGAGGCGTGTTTTTTTAAAGTAAGTACCATTTGAAATTAAAAAAATACGTGCTAAGATATCTCAATAATTTTATTTTTACATGAAAGCCTTTACCTTTAACTACGTACTGACGCCATTACAGTCTGATTCTTCCTTGTTTACGTTGTGCACAGAGTGTTTAAGATGCCTCCGATAATCGTGAGTCCCACCGACTGTGAAGTACGGGCTGTTGTAAGATTTCTTAGTGCTAAAGGCCTAAAAGCGATCGATATTCATCGTGAGATCTGTGCAGTTTACGGAGAAAACATTATGAGTGATGGAATGGTAAGAAAGTGGGTGAGAGCATTTAAAGATGGCCGCACAAATGTGCACGACGAACAACGGAGTGGGCGTCCTTCGGTCGTTAATAAAAGTTTGCTGCAGGGAGTGGACAATAAGGTGAGAGAAAACAAACGCTTTACAATTTCCTCCTTGCGGGATGACTTTCCTAATGTTTCTCGTAGTGTTTTGTATGGCATTGTGACCGAGCACTTGAATTACCGAAAATTGTGCGCACGTTGGGCATCGAAAATGTTGACGGATATGCACAAAACCAAACGTTTAGACAGTGCATTGACTTTCCTTGAGCGGTACCACAACGACGGTGATGATTTCTTAAGCCAAAGTGTCAGGGGCGATGAAACATGGGTGGCCTACGTCACACCAGAATCAAAACAACAGTCCATGGAATTTGATCAAGGGCATCGTTTTGCTGCAAGACAATGCCCGTCCGCATGTGGCGAATCAGACCAAAGATCTCATACCAAAGATCTCATCACATCTTTTCGATGGGAAAGTCTAGATCATCCTCCTTCCAGCCCCGATCTTGCGCCCAGCGACTACCATCTGTTCCTGCACTTGAAGAAACACCTGGGCGGTCAGCGTCTTCAAGACGATGACGAAGTCAAAACAATGGTGATGCAGTGGTTAACAAGTCAGCCGGCAGACTTCTATGAGGAGGGTATTCAAAAACTGGTACAACGTTATGATAAGTGCCTCAATATTGACGGAAATTATGTAAGAAAGTAGTTTAAGGTACAGGCTTTCATGTAAAAATAAAATTATTGATATATCTTAGCACATCTTTTTTACTTTCAAAACGGTACTTACTTAAAAAACACGCCTCGCATTATGTAGTAGTTACAATATGTTTCAGTATGCTTCCCAAACAGAAGAAGGGAAACGCGTATAGGAATAAACAAAACTGTCTTTCACTGAGTTGCACACACAGAGTGTATCTAAATGAATTTTGAAGCAACTAAGGAACGACGGAAAACAGAAAAAATGACTACATGCGGAAGGGATACGAAAACCTGTAAACTCATTTCCATGCACTGATCAAAGTCATGTTTTGAAGTCAGTTTTCACTCGCTTCTGCGTCTGTTACGGAAAAGTTCTTAAATTACTCTAGTTTTTTTTGTACCGATTTAAAAACCACAGATACTGTGGACATTTACAAATGCATTCTGGCTCATCTTAACATGCAAAAAAATTCAGTTCACACACACACACACACACACACACACACACACACACACACACACACACACACACACACACACACGCGCGCGCGCGCGCGCGCGCGCGCGCGCCACGCACGCACGGACACGCACCTTTTGTGTTTGTTGTCTCGTCCTGGAGATGCGTGCGACGCTCATGAAATTGACCGCAAATGTCAATTTTCATCTTATTTTTTTATTTATTAGTAGAAATCATGGACAATAAATTCCTAAAGTTTCAATGATGAAATCGCAAGCGAAGTGCCTGAAAAATAGTTAAATTTTTCACGCGACTCTCCTGCTACGCTCATTTTTTTGAAGCAACACTTCAACATTTCCAGTATCAGAGGGATAACAGTCCCTACATTCACAAGATTTCCAGATTGTGACCTGTAAGTTGTCTAGCCCACTTACAGGTTTCTGGCCCGATCCGAATTCTAAACGTGTTCATGGCAAAACCCATAATCCAGAAGAGTCTCTGAAGGCACCCGTTTGGAAATAGTGCCATAAAACCGCATTTTCATCTCCTATAGTTGTCAGAATTGCACCTGGTTTAATGATTGGGACGTAGGGAGGATGAAGGTATTAGATAGAATGGGCTTTAAGATGAGTAAAATTTCCTAAGACATCTTGAGAAAAATAGATTTACTGCTCCTATCTGCAGCTGAAGTCAGTTGAAGTCCTGGTAAAGAAAGAACGGGTAAAACAAGAAGCCAGAAGAGGTGCCCCGAAGGGGAAGAGGGCTCTGAATACAAATCCGGAGCGTTCTCAACGAGTGCCAAATGAGAAAACCTTTAGGTTGAACTTCAAAGTGTATTTCCTGAAAATTATGTTTTATTTAAAGCTTATGTCTCTTTTTCTCAGAATCTGTGAAAGTTAGAATTATGAAATGTTTTACATTAATTTCTGTAAATCCAACATACGTTGTCTCGAGAGTAAATTTTGAAATTCTGAGAGTAATCTGAGAATTTTGGATGAATTTGGTATTATATTACAGAATTACAATTAAAAAATATTAAAATTCTCCTGTTCGATATATTCAGAAAGAGAGTAGATTACTACGTGCAAATAGATTAAATACAGACAAATTTTGTAGAAGTATTTTGACTAGTTTCTAAGAAAAAGGTACAAATATTATTTTTGAAAATAAAATTTTTAAATTTCTTAAATAGTTTAAAAATATATAATCCAAAGAAATTTAACAGTAAAGGAGTTAATTTCATGGTACAAAATTTAATTTCCGTTTCTTCAAAATTGTGCATCTGGTGCATCTTTTAAATAACGTGTGCTTTCCATGAACGTTTCCCCTGAGCCATTGCATCCATACGCAATAGGGCAATGCAACCAGTATAGAGTACTGTTCAAGTGTCTGGAGCCCTCACCAGGCAGGCATGATAACAGACATCGAATAAATTCAGGTAAGCACAGGTCGGTACATATAATGGTAGCTATATAAGGCAACATTCATTTCCGACGATGTGATAAAGTTATAAGGTGCACATAACCACCTTTTGTATATTTGATCACTTGTTAAGAGAATAAGTAGGTTGCAGACACGTACTGATTGTCTGTGCCAACCAACAACTTCCCAATACCTTCTCCATTTCCAAAGACAATATCTGCAAGTGTGAATCTGTGAGTCCGTGTGTCTACACTACTGGCCATTAAAATTGCTACACCAAGAAGAAATGCACATGATAAACGGGAATTCATTGGACAAATATATTATACTAGAACTGGCATGTGATTACATTTTCACCCAATTTGGGTGCATAGACCCTCAGAAACCAGTACCCAGAACAAACACCTCTAGCCCTAATAACGGCCTTGATACGCCTGGGCGTTGAGTCAAACAGAGCTTGGATGGCGTGTACAGGTACAGCTGCCCATGCAGCTTCAACACGATATCACAGTTCATCAAGTAGTGACTGGCGTATTTTGACGAGCCAGATGCTCGGCCACCATTGACCAGACGTTTTCAATTGGTGAGAGATCTGGAGAATGTGCTGGCCAGGGCAGCAGTCTAACATTTTCTGTATCCAGAAAGGCCCGTACAGGAACTGCAACATGCGGTCGTGCATTATACTGCTGAAAAGTGGGGTTTCGCAGGGATCGAATGAAGGGTAGAGCCACGGGTCGTAACACATCTGAAATGTAACGTCCACTGTTCAAAGTGCCGTCAATGCGAACAAGAGGTGACCGAGACGTGTAACCAATGGCACCCCATACCATCACGCCGGGTGATACGCCAGTATGGCGATGACGAATACACGCTTCCAATGCGCGTTCACCGCGATGTCACCAAACACGGATGCGACCATCATGATGCTGTAAACAGAACCTGGATTCATCCGAAAAAAGACGTTTTGCCATTCGTACACCCAGGTTCGTCGTGGAGTACCCCATCGCAGGCGCTCCTGTCTGTGATGCAGCGTCAAGGGTAACAGCAGCCATGGTCTCCGAGCTGTTAGTCCATGTTGCTGCAAACGTCGTCGAACTGTTCGTGCAGATGGTTGTTGTCTTGAAAACGTCCCCATCTGTTGACTCAGGGATCGACACGTGGCTGCACGATCCGTTACAGCCATACGGATAAGATGCCTGTCATCTCGACTGCTAGTGATACGAGCCGTTGGGACCCAGCACGGCGTTCCCTATTACCCTCCTGAACCCACCGATTCCATATTGTTCTTACAGTCATCGGATCTCGACCAACGCGAGCAGCAATGTCGCGATAGGCTACAATCCGACCTTTATCAAAGTCGGAAACGTGATGGTACGCATTTCTCCTCCTTACACGAGGCATCACAACAACGTTTCACCAGGCAACGCCGGTCAACTGTATGAGAAGTCGGTTGGAAACTTTCCTTATGTCAGCACATTGTAGGGTTCGCTAACCTTGTCTGAATGCTCTGAGAAGCTAATCATTTTCATATCACAGCATCTTCTTCCTGTCGGTTAAATTTCGTGTCTGTAGCACGTCACCTTCGTGGGGTACCTATTTTAATGGTGTGTTAACCTGCCATTGTAGCAGCAGCAACCGATCTGAACAACTGCGCCAGACTCCTGTTGTCCCATATAGGCGTTACGGCCAGCAGCGCCATATTCTGCCTGTTTATATATCTCTGTATGTGAATACGCATGCCTGTACCAGATTCTTTGGCACTCCAGTGTACTAGGATTCCGTTTGCACCGATTGATGTACTGAGCCCTAAAAGTCACAAACGGACAAGGTCCACAATTTTACTCAGCAGTGGTTGAGTCAGAAGCGCGCTATGCTGGGCGATGGGTGGGTGGGTGAGGAAAAACCGCCGCCTGCGGTCGTGGGGGACGGCCATCGATTGGCGGCGCGCGGCTGACCAGCCCAGAGCAGAGCAGGTCGAAACGCCGTGCATCATTTATCAGCCGGCCTGCCCGCAAATGGGCTCCTGGAACGCGCTCACGCCATTACCGCAACGACATGCGAATAACGATCCCCGGGCCATGCATACTCCCGTTTACACACACACACACACACACACACACACACACACACACACACACACACACGGCCCCGGCGTCGTTTGTTTTTCCCGTTTCGGCCTCCGGTCGCTCAGGCGGACAGTCTCACATCCCCACATCCTACTCAAACGCTACACTGAACTCTACACGCGCTCATCAGATATTTCCTGGTAACCACTAAACGTGCAATTACAGGAATGATAGCAGATAACGAAATTAATAAATTTGCGGCTGACTTTGGGGCGTAATACCGAGGTGGCGACTGAGTCGAACTGAAGTCATTCCATGCTGCTACAGCTCGATGCCAGAGGTCGTCAACAGTAGTGGCTGGGTTGGTTGGTTGGTTGGGTTGGGTTGGGTTGGGTTGTTTTGGGGAAGAGACCAAACAGCGACGTCATCGGTCTCATCGGATTAGGGAAGGACGGGGAAGGAAGTCAGCCGTGCCCTTTCAAAGGAAACATCCCGGCATTTGCCTGGAGCGATTTAGGGAAATCACGGAAAACCTAAATCGGGAATGAACCGTCGTCCTCCCGAATGCGAGTCCAGTGTGCTAACCACTTGGTTGATTGGTTGGTTCTGGGGTTTGATGGGGCTAAACATCAAGGTCATCAGTCCCCTGTTCCAAACAGACATACTTGTGAAAGGCCTACACAGTAAAAGCGTAACCTCTGCACCCAGAGGGGTACAGATCTAAAATGAACACCGCAATAACACAAAATAGAGGACACTTAAAAGGAGCAGAGCAAATAGTTGACTAGAGTAAAACAGACTACAGTGATTGATGGATCAGGTAAAAGGTCAACCACTCAACTACAAACGAAGAACCTTCTGCTAGAAAGCGTTGATAGAGGTACCAACACAACTTGGTATGATGAAAGACACTACTTTGACATCCACGTCACAATTAAAAGTCGCTGCAGTGGGTGTAGCCTGAGAAATCATGTGAGAGCGCCCACACTAGAGTGAGTGGTAAAACCCAGCTGTCCGGATAAAACGTAAAACTGAGACAGCTATAGACGCATCGTTACCTAGAATTAAAGGAAGTGCAGCTGGAAAATTAAAGGACTGCCTCAAGGGGGCTGAAAGGGGGCAGTCAATCAGAAGATGGACCACTGTCAGCCCTGCATCACAGCGACACTTGGGCGGGTTCTCACGGTGAAGGAGACAGCTGTGGGACAACCGCGTATGTCCAATTCGGAGACGGCAGAGAACAACTGAGTCCCTACGCGTGCTCCTCAAGGAGGAGTTCCATAGGGCCGTGGACGACTTGACCATGCGGGGCTTACTTGGCGTGTTCAAGACAGACCATTCAGAGCTCCAGACATCGCAGACCTTGCGATGTAGGGCTGACCAGAGGTCTCTTTCCAGGAGACCAAGCTCCAGGGGTGGCGAAGTGGTGGCTGCTTGGCCAACCGATCGACACGTTCGTTTCCTGAAATGCCGATGTGGCCCGGGGTCCACACAAACATCGCTGAACGACCACACTCGGCGAAAGCAAAAACAGCATCTTGAATATCGCGCACCAAAGGGTCCCGAGAAAAAACACTGGTCGGGTGCTTGCAACCCACTCAGGGAATCACTGCCTATGACAAATGACTCTGGGGAGTCATTTTCCCACAAGGCAGGGAATGCTGCTAAACGTAGTCGCCGTGGATGAAAGCAAACCCAGTGCGTCCATCGACCACAGAACCATTGGCGTAGACTACATCTGCATCGCGAAACAAGAAGAGCCAGGAATTGTTGACGAAGACTGGCAGGTGGAACGGTGGACTTGGAGTCGCAGGACAAATCCAAGCAAGTAGTGGCTGGGGAGTGCTAGCGTGCCAGACTCTCTGCAGCCCAGAACCAGAAGTCTTTAGCGGCTAACATGTGTGAAAAACGTGCTGACTAGGGCAACATCGAGGTAGGTCCAGACAGCAAGCGCAGTTTACACTGATCAGCAGAACGTTATGGGCACCAACCTACCATCGATATAAACTCGGGGAGATAGCAGCGTCACCTGGCCAGGAATGACTGCTAGTCAGAGACATGCTTGTAGTATCAGAGAGCGTGCTGTCTTGTAAAATTTTTGCTTGTTTATAGACGCAATCACATTCTTATGATACAGTCATAACCGGTTTCGGCCATACAATCTGTGGTGTCACCGCCAGACACCACACTTGCTAGGTGGTAGTTTTAAATCGGCCGCGGTCCATTAGTACATGTCGGACCCGCGTGTCGCCACTGTGTGATCGCAGACCGAGCGCCACCACAAGGCAGGTCTCGAGATACGGACTAGCACTCACCCCAGTTGTACGGACGACGTAGCTAGCGATGCACACTGACGAAGCCTCGCTCATTTGCAGAGCAGATAGTTAGAATAGCCTTCAGCTAAGTCAATGGCTACGACCTAGCAAGGCGCCATTAGCAGTATATTGTCTGAAACTATAGAGTCTCACTTGTATCGTCAATAGCGATGTACCAAGGATGGATTAAAGTTAAGTATTCCAGAAGCTACGTACTTTTCTTTATAGCATTCATTACGTATCCTGTTTCAGACCTCACGCCACCCTGCATGAGTTAGCGCGTGGATCTTGGCCGCCTCTTTCATTTAGTGTGCGTAGTGTTGGCAAGTCTGCCGACACTACACCTGTGTCATAAGAATGTGAATGCGTCTATAAATAAACAAAAAATGTTACAAAATAATCAATCACTCACTCCATTGACAAAATGTGGTTTTTTTCCAAATGCATGTTCTCTGTTTATACAGGGTGGTCCATTGGTCGTGACCGGGCCAAATATCTCACGAAATAAGCGTCAAACGAAAAAAACTACAAAGAACGAAACTTGCTAGCTTGAAGGGGGAAACCAGATGGCGCAATCGTCGGCTCGCTAGATGGCGCTGCCATAGGTCAAACGGAAATCAACTGCGTTTTTAAGATAGGAACGCCCACTTTTTATTACATTGTCGTGTAGTACGTAAAGAAATACGAATTTTTCAGTCGGACTACTTTTTTCGATTTGTGATAGATGGCGCTATAATAGTCACAAAGGTTTTTTAAATTAAAAAGGAGAACGTCGGTACGTTTGCACATTTTATTTCGGTTGTTCCGATGTGATACATGTACCTTTGTGAACTTATCATTTCTGAGAACGCATGCTGTTACAGCGTGATTACCTGTAAATACCACATTAATGCAATAAATGCTCAAAATGATGTCCGTCAACCCCAATGTATTCGGCAATATGTGTATCGACATTCCTCTCAACAGCGAGTAGTTCGCCTTCCGTAAAGTTCGCACATGCTTTGACAATGCGCTGACGCATGTTGTCAGGCGTTGTCGGTGGATCACGATAGCAAATGTCCTCCAACTTTCCCCACAGAAAGAAATCCGGGGACGTCAGATCCGGTGAACGTCCTGGCCATGGTATGGTGCTTCGACGACCAATCCACCTGTCATGAAATATGCTATTCAATACCGCTTCAATCGCACGCGAGCTATGTGCCGGACATCCATCACGTTGGAAGTACATCGCTATTCTGTCATGCAGTGAAACATCTTGTAGTAACATCAGTAGAACATTACGTAGGAAATCAGAATACATTGCACCATTTAGATTGCCATCGATAAAATGGGGGCCAATTATCCTTCCTCCCATAATGCCGCATCATACATTAACACACCAGGGTCTCTGATGTCGCAGCCATCGTGGATTTTCCGTTGCTCAATAGTGCATATTATGCCGGTTTACAGTACCGCTGTTGGTGAATGAGGCTTCGTCGCTAAATAGAACGCGTGCGAAAAATCTGTCATCTTCCCGTAATTTCTTTTGTGCCCAGTGGCAGAACTGTACACGACGTTCAAAGTCGTCGCCATGCAATTCCTGGTGTAATCGATGTTGATGTACCATTCTCAACACCGAAGTTTTTGAGATTCCCGATTCTCGCCCAATTTGTCTGCTACTGATGTGCGGATAAGCCGCGACAGCAGCTAAAACACCTACTTGGGCATCATCATTTGTTGCACGTCGTGGTTGACATTTCACATGTGGCTGAACACATCCTGTTTCCTTAAACAACGTAACTATCAGATGAACGGTCCGCACACTTGGGTGATGTCGTCCAGGATACCGAGCAGCATACACAGCACACGCCCGTTGGGCATTTTGATCACAATAGCCATACATCAAGACGATAACGACCTTTTTCGCAATTGGTAAATGATCCATTTTAACACGGGTAATGTATCACGAAGCAAAAACCGTCCGCACTGGAGGAATGCTACGTGATACCACGTACTTATACGTTTGTGTCTATTACAGCGCCATCTATCACAAAGCAAAACAAGTGGTCCGACTAAAACATTCATATTTCTTTACGTACTACAGGAATATGTAATAAAAATGGGGGTTCCTATCTTAAAAAACGCAGTTGATATCCGTTTGACCTATGGCAGCGCCATCTAGCGGGCCAACCATAGTGCCATCTGGTTTCCCCCTTCAAGCTAGACGAGTTTCGTTCTTTGTAGTTTTTTCGTTTGATGCTTATTTCGTGAGATATTTGGCCCGGTCACTATCAATGGACCACCCTGTAGAACGGGGAAGGCGCGCGTTGTATCTGAATTTGACCGAGGGCACATTGTAATGGCCCGGAGCAACGACTTGTCGGGTGTGCGAGGAGTGCTGTGAGGGTCTTCAGCACGTGGCGAAACCAAGGTGAAACCACTCGCAGATATCGTGGGGTTGTGCGGCCAACCCTCATTATACAAATTTAAACAGACGCTAAATCCCCAAGATTGGAGATCTTTTACAGAAGCTCGAAATTTAGCGCCGACTTCAATGCGAGATGCTTATAACAGTTTGCACAACGGACGTTTGTCTCAAAACCTGGCAGAAAATCCGAAGAGATTCTGGTCGTATGTGAAGTATGTTAGAGGTAAGACACAATCAATGCCTTCTCTGCACGATAGCAATGGAGATATTATCGAAGACAGTTATGCCATCCAGAGTTACTAAACACAGCCTTCCGAAATGCCTCCACCAAAGAAGACGAAGTAAATATTCCAGAATTAGAATCGAAAACAGCTGCCAACATGAGTAACGTAGAAGTAAATGTCCTCGCAGTAGAGAAGCAACTTAAATCATTTAATAAAAGCAAGTCTTCTGGTCCAGACTGTGTACCAACTAGGTTCCTTTCGGAGTATGCTGATGCATTAGCTCCATACTTAACAATCATATACAACCGTTAGCTCGACGAAAGATCCGAACCCAAAGACTGGAAAGTGGCACAGGTCACACAAATGTTCAAGAAAGTTAGTAGCAGTAATCCACTTAATTGTAGGCCCTTATCAACGTCGGTATGCAGCAGCATTCTGGAACATATATTGTGTTCCAACACTACGACTTACCTCGAAGAAAACGGTCTATTGACACACAGTCAACACGGATTTAGAAAACATCGTTCTTGTGAAACACAACTAGCTCTCTATTCGCATGAAGTGTTGAGTGCTACTGACAAGGAATTTCAGATCGATTCCGTATCTCTGGATTTCCGGAAGGCTTTTGAAAAATGTTCAAATGTGTGTGAAATCTTATGGGACTTAACTGCTAAGGTCATCAGTCCCTAAGCTTACACACTACTTAACCTAAATTATCCTAAGGACAAACACACACACCCATGCCCGAGGGAGGACTCGAACCTCCGCCGGGACCAGCGGCACAGTCCATGACTGCAGCGCCTCAGACCGCTCGCCTAATCCCGCGTGGCCGAGGCTTTTGACACTGTACCACACAAGCGGCTTATAGTGAAATTGCGTGCTTATGGAATATCGTCTCAGTTATGTGACTGGATTTGTGAATTCCTGTTGAGGGGTCACAGATCGTAGTAATTGACGGAAACTCATCGAGTAAAACACAAGTGATTTCTGGCGTTCCCCAAGGTAGTGTTATAGGCCCTTTGCTGTTCCTTATCTATATAAACGATTTTGGAGACAATCTGAGCAGCCGTTTGCAGATGACGCTGTCTTTTATTGACTAATAAGGTCACCAGAAGATCAAACCAAACTGAAAAACGATTTAGAAAAAGATATTTGAGTGGTGCGAAAAGTGGTAGTTGACTAAATAACGATAAGTGTGAGGTCATGCACATAAGTGCTAAAAGGAATCCGTTAAAGTTCGGCTACACGATAAATCAGTCAAACATAAAGGTCCTAAATTCAACTAAATAACTAGGAATTACAATTACGAACAACTTAAATTGGAAGGAACTAATGGAAAATGTTGTGGGGAAGGCTATCCAAAGACTGCGTTTTATTGGCAGGACACTTAGAAATCTTACCGATCCAGTAAAGAGACTGCCTACACTACGCTTGTCCTTCCTCTTTTAGAATACTGCTGCACGGTGTGGGATCCTTACCACATAGGACTGACGGAGTACATCGAAAAAGTTCAAAGATGGGCAGCACGTTTTGTACTATCGCGAAATAGGGGAGAGAGTGTCACTGAAATGAAACAGGATTTGGGCTGGACATCATTAAAAGAATGGCGTTTTCCGTTGCGACGGAATCTTCTCACGAAATTCCAATCACCAACTTTCTCCTCCGAATGCGAAAATATTTTGTTGACACCGACCTACATAGGGAGAAACGATCACCACGATAAAATAAGGGAAATCAGAGCTCGTACGCGCGCTATACGAGATTGTAATAATAGAGAATTGTGAAGGTGGTTCGATGAACCCTCTGCCAGGCACTTAAATGTGATTTTCAGAGTATCCACGTAGATGTAGATGCATGTCAGACGTCGTAGGCTGGTAAAACAGAACTGGTGGCGAACTATGGCGGAACGAATATTAGACTCTAATTCTGAGCAGCACACAAATGTATCTGAACACACACTGCACCGTACACTCCTAACTATGTACCTCCCCAGCCAACGACCTACGGACGTGTCAATGTTAACACCATGACATTGGGAACTACGAATGAAATGGGCGAGTGACCACTGGCACTGGATATTGGGGCAGTGGCAGAGCGTTGCCTGGTCTGATGAATCCAGATACCTTCTCCATCATGCCGATGGGAGGAAGCGAGTCCGTCGTCTTCCAGGAACACACTTCCTCGACGCCTATACTGCAAGATGGAGACAAGTTGGCGACGGCTCCATCATGCTCTGGGTTGGCCATCCATGGGTCCAGTGGAGCTCGTGCAAGGCTCCATGACGTTAAAAGACTATTGTAAACTGGTCGCAGACCACGTACACCCCTTCATGACTATTATGTTTCACGATGGCAGTGTCATTTTTCACCATGACAATGCACCGTGTCACAAGGCCATGAGTGTGATAGAGTGGTTCAGGGAACACAGTGGCGAGTTCCAATGGATGTGCTGGCGCCCACAGCTTGTGGTCGTGCTGTAGCGTTCTCGCTTCCCACGCCCGGGTTCCCGGGTTCGATTCCCGGCGGGGTCAGGGATTTTCTCTGCCTCGTGATGGCTGGGTGTTGTGTGCTGTCCTTAGGTTAGTTAGGTTTAAGTAGTTCTAAGGGGACTGATGACCATAGATGTTAAGTCCCATAAAGCTCAGAGCCATTTGAACCAAATTTTGATGTGCTGCCCCCCAACTCGTCAGATCTGAGCCCGAGCGAACACGTCTGTGATGTGACTGAATGTGGCGACCGCCCGAACCTCGTGGTCGTGCGGTAGCGTTCTCGCTTCCCACGCCCGGGTTCCCGGGTTCGATTCCCGGCGGGGTCAGGGATTTTCTCTGCCTCGTGATGGCTGGGTGTTGTGTGCTGTCCTTAGGTTAGTTAGGTTTAAGTAGTTCTAAGGGGACTGATGACCATAGATGTTAAGTCCCATAGTGCTCAGTGCCATTTGAACCAAATTTTGATGTGCTGGCCCCCAAGTCGTCAGATCTGAGCCCGAGCGAACACGTCTGTGATGTGACTGAATGTGGCGACCGCCCGAACCTCGTGGTCGTGCGGTAGCGTTCTCGCTTCCCACGCCCGGGTTCCCGGGTTCGATTCCCGGCGGGGTCAGGGATTTTCTGTGCCTCGTGATGGCTGGGTGTTGTGTGCTGTCCTTAGGTTAGTTAGGTTTAAGTAGTTCTAAGGGGACTGATGACCATAGATGTTAAGTCCCATAGTGCTCAGTGCCATTTGAACCAAATTTTGATGTGCTGGCCCCCAACTCGTCAGATCTGAGCCCGAGCGAACACGTCTGTGATGTGACTGAATGTGGCGACCGCCCGAACCTCGTGGTCGTGCGGTAGCGTTCTCGCTTCCCACGCCCGGGTTCCCGGGTTCGATTCCCGGCGGGGTCAGGGATTTTCTCTGCCTCGTGATGGCTGGGTGTTGTGTGCTGTCCTTAGGTTAGTTAGGTTTAAGTAGTTCTAAGGGGACTGATGACCATAGATGTTAAGTCCCATAGTGCTCAGAGCCATTTGAACCAAATTTTGATGTGCTGGCCCCCAACTCATCAGATCTGAGCCCGAGCGAACACGTCTGTGATGTGACTGAATGTGGCGACCGCCCGAACCTCGTGGTCGTGCGGTAGCATTCTAGCTTCCCACGCTCGGGTTCCCGGGTTCGATTCCCGGCGGGGTCAGGGATTTTCTGTGCCTCGTGATGGCTGGGTGTTGTGTGCTGTCCTTAGGTTAGTTAGGTTTAAGTAGTTCTAAGGGGACTGATGACCATAGATGTTAAGTCCCATAGTGCTCAGAGCCATTTGAACCAAATTTTGATGTGCTGGCCCCCAACTCGGCAGATCTGAGCCCGAGCAAACACGTCAGTGATGTGACTGAATGTGGCGACCGCCCGAACCTCGTGGTCGTGCGGTAGCGTTCTCGCTTCCCACGCCCGGGTTCCCGGGTTCGATTCCTGGCGGGGTCAGGGATTTTCTCTGCCTCGTGATGGCTGGGTGTTGTGTGCTGTCCTTAGGTTAGTTAGGTTTAAGTAGTTCTAAGGGGACTGATGACCATTGATGTTAAGTCCCATAGTGCTCAGAGCCATTTGAACCAAATTTTGATGTGCTGGCCCCCAACTCGTCAGATCTGAGCCCGAGCGAACACGTCTGTGATGTGACTGAATGTGGCGACCGCCCGAACCTCGTGGTCGTGCGGTAGCGTTCTCGCTTCCCACGCCCGGGTTCCCGGGTTCGATTCCTGGTGGGGTCAGGGATTTTCTGTGCCTCGTGATGGCTGGGTGTTGTGTGCTGTCCTTAGGTTAGTTAGGTTTAAGTAGTTCTAAGGGGACTGATGACCATAGATGTTAAGTCCCATAGTGCTCAGAGCCATTTGAACCAAATTTTGATGTGCTGGCCCCCAACTCGTCAGATCTGAGCCCGAGCGAACACGTCTGTGATGTGACTGAATGTGGCGACCGCCCGAACCTCGTGGTCGTGCGGTAGCGTTCTCGCTTCCCACGCCCGGGTTCCCGGGTTCGATTCCCTGCGGGGTCAGGGATTTTCTCTGCCTCGTGATGGCTGGGTGTTGTGTGCTGTCCTTAGGTTAGTTAGGTTTAAGTAGTTCTAAGGGGACTGATGACCATAGATGTTAAGTCCCATAGTGCTCAGAGCCATTTGAACCAAATTTTGATGTGCTGGCCCCCAACTCGTCAGATCTGAGCCCGAGCGAACACGTCTGTGATGTGACTGAATGTGGCGACCGCCCGAACCTCGTGGTCGTGCGGTAGCGTTCGCGCTTCCCACGCCCGGGTTCCCGGGTTCGATTCCCGGCGGGGTCAGGGATTTTCTCTGCCTCGTGATGGCTGGGTGTTGTGTGCTGTCCTTAGGTTAGTTAGGTTTAAGTAGTTCTAAGTTCTAGGGGACTGATGACCGTAGATGTTAAGTCCCATTGTGCGCAGAGCCATTTGTGGCGACTGGGCTCATGCCCCCTCCCAAGAACTTAGGGAATCAGGTGACTTATGTGTGTATATGTGGTGTCAACGAGCTGATCTGGGAGATAACACGTTGTACAAAGATCAAATGATTGAAAATACTGTATTTATCACCGTTGCCAATGGCGTTGTTGTGTTCTGTTTTTTTTTTTTTTGAAAAAAAAACAAAACAGAAACAAAAAAACTTAATTTCCATATCATATTAATCATACAGTGTAGCCCACTGCCTTAATTGATTAGTGGGCCGAAGATCTCATACATTTATACAATACAATTGCAGCTTTTCTAAGTATAAGTTAGTAACTAGTTAGTAGCAAGTAGCAAAGTACATAGAAACTACAATGGGGAATTAGTATGTTAATTAAGGACTAAATGGTGACCTAACTAAACTAACTATATACTAGTCACTAAGCCTGCAGCGTTACAAAGGTGTCAGCTAATAGTATAAACCTACTATTAGGCCTTGCCCATTGAGCTAACCCCAATGGGCGTGCCCCTGACACTGGGCAGGCCATGGAGTTGGTCGCTGCAGGTTCCTAAAAAGTATCTATAAACTAGGTCCTACAACTAAACTTAACCTAATGTCACAGTTGGGTGCGTTGTCTAGATCGGTGGGGTTGCTCCCCACTCCCCCTAAAGCCGGGGCTCGGCGGAGTCTAGACTGAAGAGTCGACCTTTCCGTGCCCGGGCGGATTGGGAATAGGGTGCTGTCTTGATCAGTGTTTTAATAAGTCTCTAATCATGTGCTAATTTGGTTCATTCAGGTAGTCCCTTAAGACTTTCTGTGAAACCGCGTTAGCCAGTTTGTTAATGGTCTGAAAGGTGTCTTGATGTCTTAGCAGTCTATATGTGTTATTATGAGGTAGTTGTTCGCGTAACTCTGAGGCCACATCATTGAAGAGTGGGCACTCGTAGACCACATGGTCAGGAGTGCCTTCCGGAGCACCACAGTCACACGTAGGTGTCGCCTTTTTCCCAAATCGACATAGATATGTCGAATAGGGTCCATGTCCAGTGAGAAAATGGATGAGTCCCCTGGTTGGTTCGAAAAATGTCATTTCTATTCTTTCCCTGACATCTGGTAGTAATTCAAAAGTCCTGCGCCCTGTTTCTTCGCTTTCCCATGAAAGTTGCCATAGCTGTTCCCCTCTTAATCTGATCTCAACTTTGTTTTCAGTCCTACTCCCTAGAATTTCCTCTATTTTATCCAAGTTCCCCTTTTTTGCCCAGTACCAGGCGGCCTGCTCCCGAATTTTGATATCTAGTGGGCAGAGTCCCATTATGACTAACAGGGCTCCTCCCGGTGTAGTCCTGTAAGCCCCCATTGATCTCATAATCATATTCCTCTGCACTCTTCTCACTTTCATGGCAGGCACCACCCTCGTGAGCGTGTGTGCCCAGACTCCTGAACCGTAACCCACTATGGAGGTGAGTATGCTGTTATGATATAGTTTGATAAGATGTGGTGGGAGGTGGAAGCGTTTGTGTCCAATGGAGATGAGGTTGTTGAGTACTTGTAAAGCTCTTTGTGTTACGGTTTCAATGTGTCTGCCAAATGACCACCTCTCATCAATGATGATGCCCAGGTATCGAGTCTCACGTCGCCTAAGAACAGGTGAGCCCTCTATCCTGACTGTTGGATTTCTTACTAGCTGTCCCTTTAGAAGGAGGTATGTTGATTTAGTTGGTGAAATCGTCATCTTAGTATTCCGGCACCAATGTTGTAGTGTTTCTATTGCTCGTTCTATTTTAGGCTCAATGTCTTTTCGGCTTCGGCCGCCAACCAGTAGGAGGAGGTCATCTGCGTAGGCTATCACCTCCAGCACTTCATTAGTTTGCTGTAATTTATCTAATAAAGGTTCCATGTGGATGTCCCAGAACAGGGGACCTAGTACGGAGCCCTGGGGACATCCCTTCGTGATTATTTTTCTTACCTTTGTGCTAGGGGATGTTCTGTTTCTGTCATTTACTACATAACGTAAAAACTTAGCACTGAAATGATAGGATGATAAAACTGGACACGTTACTGTCAGGAGCTAAAACGCGGAATCGGGCCACTAGTAATACTAGGTGGTGGAGAAGTTCTAATGGGGCTCCAAAAGGGTGGTCACTCGCAGCGGATGGCCCTGCAGTTCCGAATAGATACGCCGGCATGAGCGGCAACACCTCCCATCCGTCGTGAAATTGACACTGTGAAGGTTCCCCACTTGTCCGGTGTTGCGGCGAAGAATGAACAGTATTATGTTCAGAATCATGGGTTTGTTGGTGATTATTGGTACGGGTTTCATAGTCTGTTCTTCTGAATCCCACAGATTGTTGCGCTTGTTGTACGCCATCCTGAAATGTACAACAAACAATACAAACGTGGTCATAATAACCACCTCAAATGCAAACGAAATTCATTAGAACATTTACAATGCCAATGCAATTTCTATTTTGATAAGTTTTGTACAAGCCTATATTTGTTTCTACCCTGATCAGGAGACCTCACTACCCGTGTGGCCATTTTCTAGGACGGCCTTCGGCTGTGCGTCTGAGGTATGACTTGTGAGGTTATTTTATTGAGGTTCTAATAATTGTACCACAATGGCCCATAACGGCCTTGCCTAAAATCATAATACCTCTTTGCACACCTTATACCGTTCAGCATTTTGAAGTGTTGCTACATTTTTAATTGGTTCAATAGGGATTTCTGTGTTACTGACTACACTCTTCTCTTTCACTGTGAAGATGATCGTTTACAGAAGGCATAATAATAATAGTAATTATTATTATTAATATATTACATTTATCTGATTTTTATTAAAGAAACGATCGATAACTGCAAGCAAATTACCTAAGAGGATTGCCGACAAGTTTTATTCTCGTAATATAGCCCCAAAATATGTAGTGTGTTCTTCACGAGGAATGGCACAATGAACTCGCTGTTTGATGTAGTTTTATGATTTTACACCAATTAAGTGAACATGAGGTCGCGTTATTTATTAGGTTAATTAATACATTGGTGGGCGATACTGAAGGAGGAAGGTAACTTTCGCGTGATGTGTTACTGCCAAATAACGTAACTCGATGAAATTTGGATCATATATACACTGAAGAGCCAAACGAACTTGTACATCTGCCTAATTTCGCGTAGAGTACCGGCGAGGAAGCAGGAGTGCCGCAACACGACGCGGCATGTCTGAAGTAGTGCTGGAGGGAACTGACACCATGAATCCTGCAGGGCTGCGGAAGGGTTGCGTTTCTGTCACGTTGAACCATTCTTCTCAGTCGCCTTGGTCCCGTTCTAGCTGGATCTTTTTCCGGCCGCAGCGATGCTGGCGACTTGATGTTGTAGCGGATTCCTGATGTTCAAGGTACACTCGTGAAATGGTCGTGCGAAATAATCCCCACTTCATCGCTGCCTCCGAGATGCTGTGTCGCGGGATTTGGCGGTCACCTCTCATTACAGGTGTCGGACGTTGAGCAGACTGGTAAAAGGGGACACCACGGCAGATTGTTGGGAACTAACATGAGGCTTTAATGCTGGGCAGAATACTACTGTCTCCGAACACACAGTGCACCGAACACTCCTGTCGACGGGCCTCCATAGGCGACGACTGTGTATGCGCCAATGTCAACATCACGACATCGGATACTACGAATGAAATGGGCACGTGACCATCGGCACTGGACGATGGCGCATTGGAGAACGTTGCATGGTCTGATGAATCCCGGTAGCTTCTTCATCGTGTGGATGGGAGGGCGCGAATCCCTCGCGTTCCTGGGGGAATACCTGATCAGTGGGACGGAGAAAATCTGGCTCCATTACCCTCTGGGAAACATTCACTTCGGAACACATGGGTCCAGTGTAGCTCGTGCAAGACTGCATAACGGTCAAGGAGTAACGTACACCGGTTGCACCACTTACACCTCTTCATGAGGATCACATTTCCCGACGGAAGTGGCATTTTTCAACAATATAATGCACCATGTCATAAGGCCAGAGGGGTGATAGAGTGGTTCGGAGGAAAACAGCGATGAGTTCCATTTGTCATACTGCCCCCCCCCCCCCTTTGCCAGATGTGAACCTGTTCGAAGCACCTGGTATGTGACTCAACGTGACATGACAGTTCATCGCCCCCCTCCCGGAAGTTACGGGAGCTGGGTGTCTTGTGTGAGCAGATGTGGTCGGAACTACCCCTAGCGATCTACCAACGCTGCACTTCTTCCATGCCAAGACGCGTCACCGCTGTTATCCGTCCCAGAGGTGGACATATCAGCTATAGGTTGCGGTCGTCATAATATTTTGACTGATCAATGTATCTGCAAAACCGATACGACCTTAGACTAAGGGCAGGAGAATCAACGGATCTCTCGAAGTCACTTTTATACACTGAAGAGCCAAATAATATGGTACACCTGGCTAATATCGTGCAGGGCCCCCGCACGCACGCAGAAGCATTGCGATACGACGTGGCATAGACTAGACTGAAGTAGTGCTGGAGGGAACTGACACCAAGAATCCTGCAGGGCTGCCCAAAAATACGAGGGGGTCGAATCTCTTCTGAACAGAACGTTGCGAGAAGGCCCAGATATGCTCAATATACACTCCTGGAAATGGAAAAAAGAACACATTGACACCGGTGTGTCAGACCCACCATACTTGCTCCGGACACTGCGAGAGGGCTGTACAAGCAATGATCACACGCACGGCACAGCGGACACACCACGAACCGCGGTGTTGGCCGTCGAATGGCGCTAGCTGCGCAGCATTTGTGCACCGCCGCCGTCAGTGTCAGCCAGTTTGCCGTGGCATACGGAGCTCCATCGCAGTCTTTAACACTGGTAGCATGCCGCGACAGCGTGGACGTGAACCGTATGTGCAGTTGACGGACTTTGAGCGAGGGCGTATAGTGGGCATGCGGGAGGCCGGGTGGACGTACCGCCGAATTGCTCAACACGTGGGGCGTGAGGTCTCCACAGTACATCGATGATGTCGCCAGTGGTCGGCGGAAGGTGCACGTGCCCGTCGACCTGGGACCGGACCGCAGCGACGCACGGATGCACGCCAAGACCGTAGGATCCTACGCAGTGCCGTAGGGGACCGCACCGCCACTTCCCAGCAAATTAGGGACACTGTTGCTCCTGGGGTATCGGCGAGGACCATTCGCAACCGTCTCCATGAAGCTGGGCTACGGTCCCGCACACCGTTAGGTCGTCTTCCGCTCACGCCCCAACATCGTGCAGCCCGCCTCCAGTGGTGTCGCGACAGGCGTGAATGGAGGGACGAATGGAGACGTGTCGTCTTCAGCGATGAGAGTCGCTTCTGCCTTGGTGCCAATGATGGTCGTATGCGTGTTTGGCGCCGTGCAGGTGAGCGCCACAATCAGGACTGCATACGACCGAGGCACACAGGGCCAACACCCGGCATCATGGTGTGGGGAGCAATCTCCTACACTGGCCGTACACCACTGGTGATCGTCGAGGGGACACTGAATAGTGCACGGTACATCCAAACCGTCATCGAACCCATCGTTCTACCATTCCTAGACCGGCAAGGGAACTTGCTGTTCCAACAGGACAATGCACGTCCGCATGTATCCCGTGCCACCCAACGTGCTCTAGAAGGTGTAAGTCAACTACCCTGGCCAGCAAGATCTCCGGATCTGTCCCCCATTGAGCATGTTTGGGACTGGATGAAGCGTCGTCTCACGCGGTCTGCACGTCCAGCACGAACGCTGGTCCAACTGAGGCGCCAGGTGGAAATGGCATGGCAAGCCGTTCCACAGGACTACATCCAGCATCTCTACGATCGTCTCCATGGGAGAATAGCAGCCTGCATTGCTGCGAAAGGTGGATATGCACTGTACTAGTGCCGACATTGTGCATGCTCTATTGCCTGTGTCTATGTGCCTGTGGTTCTGTCAGTGTGATCATGTGATGTATCTGACCCCAGGAATGTGTCAATAAAGTTTCCCCTTCCTGGGACAATGAATTCACGGTGTTCTTATTTCAATTTCCAGGAGTGTAGTTCATGTTTGGGGAGTTTCATCGCCAGCGGAAGTGTTTAAACTCCGAAGAGTGTTCCTGGAGCCACTCTGTACCAATTTTGGACGTGTGGGATGTCGCATTGTCCTGCTGGTATTGCTAATGTCCGTCGGATTGCACAATGGACATGAATGGCTGCAAGTGATCAGACAGGATGCTTGCGTAAATGTCACCGGTCAAAGTCGTATCTACACGTATCAGGGGTCTGATATCATTCCTACTGCACACGCCCCATACCATTACAGAGCCTCTACGAGCTTCAACAGTCCCCTGCTGACATGCAGGGTCCATGGCAGGTTGTCTCCATACTCGAACGCATCTACCCGCTCAATACAATTTTAAACGAGACTCGTCCGACCAGGCAACACGTTTCCAGTCATCAACAGTCCAATGTCGGTGTTGAAGGGCCCAGGCGAGGCGTAAAGCTTTGTGTCGTGCAGTCATCAAGGATACACGAGAGGACCTTCGGCTCCGAAATCGCATATCGATGATGTTTTGTTGAACGGTTCGCACGCTGACATTTGTTGATGGCCCAGCATTGAAATCAGAAACAATCTGTGGAAGATTTTTGACCTTCTGTCACGTTGCACGATTCTCTTCAGTTGTCTTGCTCCCGTTCTTGCAGGTTCTTTTTCGGGCGCAGCGGTTTTGGCGATTTGATGTTTTACTGGATTCATGGTGCACACGTGGAATGGTCGTACGGGAAAATCCCCACTTCACCATATGCTGCGTCCCTTCGCTCGTGTAACGACAATAACACCACGTTCAAACTCACTTGAATCTTGATAACGTGGCATAACCGTCCATCCACTCAATATAATTTGATACGAGACTCCTCTGACCACGCAACATGTTTCCAGTCATCAACAGTCCAATGTCAGTGTTAATGGGCCCAGGCGAGGCGTAAAGCTTTGTGTCATGCAGTCATCAAGGGTACACCAGTGGTCCTGGTTCGTACACTGACACTTGTTGACGGCCCAGCATTGAAATCTGCAGCAATTCGCGGGAGGGTTGCACTTCTGTCACGTTGAATGATTCTCTTCAGTCGTCTTAGGTCCCATTCTTCCAGGATCCTTTCTCCGGCCGCAGTAATGTCGGAGAATGATGTTTTACCGGATTCCTGATATTTACTATACATTCGCGAAATGGTCATACGGGAAAATCCCCATTTCATCGCTACCTAGGAGATGCTGTGTCTTATCGTTAATGCGCCGACTATAACACCACGTTTAAGCTCACTTAAATCTTGATAACCTTCCAGTGTAGCAGCAGTAACCGATCAAACAACTGCGCCAGATCCTTGTTGCCGACCGCAGCGCCGTATTGTGCCTGTTTACTTATATCTGTATTTGAATGGGCTTGCTTCTACCAGTTTCTTTGACGCTTCAGTGTATAGTGTCCTATAACATTCCCTTGGGGTACGCGAGAAATTGCTTTACTTCTGAAAAGATTCTCCTTTGAGAATGACATACTGAGTTTTGTTTTTTAGAAGCGCTTGAGTCAAATCAAGCCGCTGATCGGATATTCCGTGCGCTCATATTTTGTTCATTAGGCGGCAGTGCGGAACAGTATCGAACGGTTTCCGGAAGTCCAGGAGCACGGTATCATCCTGGTCGCAGGTAATCCACGGCTTTGTACGACTCGTGGTCGAACAGAGCAAGTCGGGTTTCAGTCAGTCATTGTTTTCCAAACCCATGATGGTTTCTACAGAGGAGTTTTTCGGTACCCAGACGTGTCAAAATATGCATAAAACGTGTTCCAAAATTCTGCAACAGGTCGACGTCGGGGATAAACGAGAATGACCACAATTTTTCAACTTCGTGGAGGTATCTTCCGTCTATACAACTAATTGAAGGCAGTTTGTTTATTGCCATATGCGTTTCGCTTCTTTTATTTGTGAAGCATCTTCAGTGGCCTGTAATACTTGTTTCTTATTTTTATGCATACAATAAACATATAATGTGGTAGTTACAATACGTCGTTATTTTACATTTTGTCATGTTTTACCCTTGTTTTTCAGGTCAGAATCAAATTTTGTAGCAGAAATTTTGTGATGTGAAATTACCGTTCCGTGTTACGATTTCCAGCGGTGTTAACTCAAGTGGGTGGTCCTAGAGATGTATTCGTTAGTTTCCGTACTCCGGCTGGCCATTTCTGGCGTTCTTTCCCACACATTTGTTTCAACACATCGCATATATCACTTGCACTTTCCATTTTGTGATCCCGGTGATTCCGGTGGAAAAGAAGGGGATCCATGACCAAATCCTTACAAGCAATAACACTCTGATCATGCTAGCCACCAAAACAATAACAAACGGAAATCGGAAATGTATACAGCATAAATAATTAATGAATCTCCCTGTCTCTCTCTCTCTCTCTCTCTCTCTCTCTCTCTCCCCATATATATATATACAATAAAGAAGCGAATTCCACTCTCAAGAAAGAAAGACACATTTATACATGCACACACACAACCAATGAAAAATATCAAACCACACACACAACACAAACAAAAGGCGACGGATAATAAACACATAAAGATAGTTGGCAACACTCTACACCGAAAACATACATATGTTGATCACAAAATGGAAAGTGAAAGTGATATATGCGATGTGTTGAATCAAATGTGTGTGAAAGAACGCCAGAAATTGGCCAGCTGGAGGATGGAAACTAACGAATACATCTCCAGGAGCACAGGCATGAGGTAACAGCGCTGGAAATAGTAGGTAATACCGAAAGATAATTTAACATCCCCCCCCCCCCCCAAGAACCATGGACCTTGCCGTTGGTGGGGAGGCTTGCGTGCCTCAGCGATACAGATAGCCGTACCGTAGGTGCAACCACAACGGAGGGGTATCTGTTGAGAGGCCAGACAAACGTGTGGTTCCTGAAGAGGAGCAGCAGCCTTTTCAGTAGTTGCAGGGGCAACAGTCTGGATGATTGACTGATCTGGCCTTGTAACAATAACCAAAACGGCCTTGCTGTGCTGGTACTGCGAACGGCTGAAAGCAAGGGGAAACTACACCCGTAATTTTTCCCGAGGGCATGCAGCTTTACTGTATGGTTAAATGATGATGGCGTCCTCTAGGGTAAAATATTCCGTATCTCCGGGCGGGGACTACTCAGGAGGACGTCGTTATCAGGAGAAACAAAACTAGCGTTCTACGGACCGCAGCGTGGAATGTCAGATCCCTTAATCGAACAGGTAGGTTAGAAAATTTAAAAAGGGAAATGGATAGGTTAAAGTTAGATATAGTAGGAATTAGTGAAGTTCGCTGGCAAGAGGAACAAGACTTTTGGTCAGGCGAATACAGGGTTATAAATACAAAATCAAAAAGGGGTAATGCAGGAGTCGGTTTAATAACGAATAAAAAAATAGGAGTGCGGGCAGGCTACTACAAACAGCATAATGAACGCATTATTGTGGCCAAGATAGACACGAAGCCCACGCCTACTACAGTAGTACAAGTTTATATGCCAACTAGCTCTGCAGATGACGAAGAAATTGAAGAAATGTATGATGAAATAAAAGAAATTATTCAGAAACTGAAGGGATACGAAAATTTAATAGACATGGGTGACTGGAATTCGGTAGTAGGAAAAGGGAGGGAAGGAAAGGTAGTAGGTGAATATGGATTGGGGGTAAGAAATGAAAGATGAAACCACCTGGTAGAATTTTGCACAGAGCATAGCTTAATCATAGCTAACAATTGGTTCAAGAATCATAAATGAAGGTTGTATACATGGAAAAAGCCTGGAGATACTGTCGGGCATGGATGTGTGTGATGTCCTTAGGTTAGTTAGGTTTAAGTAATTCTAAGTTCTAGGGGACTTATGACCTCAGCAGTTGAGTCCCATAGTGCTCAGAGCCATTTGAACTTTGGAGATACTGACAGGTTTCAGATAGATTACATAATGGTAAGACAGAGATTTAGGAACCAGGTTTTAAATTGTAAGACATTTCCAGGGGCAGATGTGGACTTATAACACTCCTTTCTGCTACTGCTATACCATAACCTCAAAGTAGGAGGCAGTTTGCAAAACAGAATTATTTAGTTATAGCAATTATGGTATAAAGCAGCAGAGCAGTGCTACCCTCTGAGAGGAATTTTGTTGTGTTGACCGTGTTATTCCTAATGGGGGTGGCTTATCGCAAGTGAAAGTCAGAATTACGTAAATAATTAAACGGTGACAAACAAAATATTGCCTATCTGCACTGTTTAATTGATAAAGAAAAAACGGTCGCCAGCCTAACTAGGCAAGAGAATGATTAACATTCTCGTTCAAGAAAATAGTTATTAGTAACTCTAATGGGTAAACACAACCTATACTTGACCACAAGCGAGTGCAATTAACTCTGGCACATACATATGTTTACGGTAAGGTTGAAACTAACAGTTAAAGCAGCACAAACTATTTGCAAAATTATAACAGGTACAGAAAAACACTATCACTTTCAGGGCTTACACAAACTGAGTGGTCTTTATACTGTTAATAAGCACACAAGAGAGACAAACACTTAGTAGCTAGGAACGTATAATTTTCTACTATGCAGTTTTCCACTTTTACTACCGTGAGACATAAAATTAACATTTATGTAAGATACTGACTCACCTTCTGCGATTTACAACAGGCAGTAATGTGATCATTTACTCAGCAAAACTTTATAGGCCTCAGTCTTAAGAACTTTTAATTTGAAGTTGCAACAACACATTAATAAGCAGTTTTACTAGGAAAATTATTTTCATCAAGTATCATTAACTTTAACCCACTCTCTTGCCACATTAACTTTAACTCTCTTTTTACTATGTTCAAGAGGCATCAATTAGCAAAACTGGGATTTATTGTTATTTCAGTAGGGACACTCGGTAATCACTTTAGTTCAAACGGAGAGGAACCTGAGAGGTGTTATGATGAGGAGAAAAATCAAGGTAGGTACATAAATTCAGATATAAATTACCTTATATTTGAACACAATAACACATCCATTAAGCTGATCCTTCACTGTACATCATTATAGTATTACGTTACAGTGATTGCGCAACGTGGTGGCAACTGCATGTTGGTAGGTGGATTCGCAGACTGAATTGCTGGACTCGGTCATTTCTTGGTGGCGACGACAGATACAAATTCCAGGATAGTTCCATCTATTTATCCATCCATCCGAGGCATTGGAAAGTAGCAGAAAAGCCTCTCTCGAAATCAGCACAATATGCATCTTTTACATGGCAGTGCACGGACTGGTAGCTCGTCCCCGACTCGTAGCTCGTCCCCGACTGACTATCAGTTCCACCTTTTCCACCTAGGCCAAACACAATTTGCGTGCGCAACACAGTTCCGTTCCCGAGGGGAACCACTACACCTCTTATACACAGAATACTAAGAGCCCTAAGTGAGAATCAGCAATTTACATAACAGTAAACAACCATTTTAAACAAAACAGAACATTTACACATATAGACATTTCTACAAAAAATTATTCACACAAAACTACAATTATATACAGTAAGCTTTGTTCCGTCCAAATGGATAAAAGCATTAAAATGAGAGATAAGCTACACAGCATACAATCAAATCATGATATCAAAGTTCGTACAAAGAAAGGAGTATACAATTTTATGTTATCGATTCAAGCAAACACATTTACAGAAGCTCAATGATGAAACATTAAATGAAACAAAGGCAAAATAAATCAGTACAGCCTAAGAGCTATGGTGTTACAGACTCCGACCACAATCTATTGGTTATGAACTGTAGATTAAAACTGAAGAAACTGCAAAAAGGTGGGATTTAAGGAGATGGGACCTGGATAAACTGAAAGAACCAGAGGTTGTACAGAGTTTCAGGGAGAGCATAAGGGAACATTTGACAGGAATGGGGGAAAGAAATACAGTAGATGAAGAATGGGTAGCTCTGAGGGATCAAGTAGTGAAGGCAGCAGAGGACCTAGTAGGTAAGAAGACGAGGGCTAGTAGAAATCCTTGGGTAACAGAAGAAATACTGAATTTAATTGATGAAAGGAGAAAATATAAAAATGCAGTAAATGAAGCAGGCAAAAAGGAATACAAACGTCTCAAAAATGAGATCGACAGGAAGTGAAAAATGGCTAAGCAGGGATGGCTAGAGGACAAATGTAAGGATGTAGAGGCTTATCTCACTAGGGGCAAGATAGATACTGCCCACAGGAAAATGAAAGAGACTTTTGGAGAAAAGAGAACCTCTTGTATGAATATCAAGTGCTCAGATGGAAACCCAGTTCTAAGCAAAGAAGGGAAAGCAGAAAGGTGGAGGGAGTATATAGAGGGTCTATGCAAGGGCAATGTACTTGAGGACAATAATACGGAACTGGAAGAGGATGTAGATGAAGGTGAAATGGGAGATAGGATACTGCGTGAAGAGTTTGACAGAGCACTGAAAGACCTGAGTCGAAACAAAGCCCCGGGAGTAGACAACATTTCATTGGAGCTACTGACGGCCATGGGAGAGCCAGACCTGACAAAACTCTACCATCTGGTGAGCAAGATGTATGAGACAGGCGAAATACCCTCAGACTTCAAGAAGAACATAATAATTCCTATCCCAAAGAAAGCAGGTGTTGACAGATGTGAAAATTATCGAACTATCAGTTTAATAAGTCACAGCTGCAAAATACTAACGCGTATTCTCTACAAGCCAATGGAAAAACTGGTAGAAGCCGACCTTGGGGAAGATCAGTTTGGATTCCGTAGAATTATTGGAACACGTGAGGCAATACTGACCCTACGACTTATCTTAGAAAGTAGATTAAGGAAAGGCAAACCTACGTTTCTAGCATTTATAGACTTAGAGAAAGCTTTTGACAATGTTGACTGGAATACTCTCTTTCAAATTCAAAAGGTGGCAGGGGTAAAATACAGGGAGCGAAAGGCTATTTACAATTTGTACAGAAACCAGATGGCAGTTATATGAGCAGAGGGACCTGAATGGGAAGCAGTGGTTGGGAAGGGAGTGAGACAGGGTTGTAGCCTATCCCCGATGTTATTCAATCTTTATATTGAGCAAGCAGTGAAGGAAACAAAAGAAAAATTCGGAGTAGGTATTAAAATCCATGGAGAAGAAATAAAAACTTTGAGGTTCGCCGATGACATTGTAATGCTGTCAGAGACAGCAGAGGACCTGGAAGAGCAGCTGAACGGAATGGAGAGTGTGTTGAAAGGAGGATATAAGAAGAACAAAAAAAAAAAAAAAAAAAAGAATAGTGGAATGCAGTCGAATTAAATCAGGTGATGCTGAGGGAATTAGATTAGGAAATGAGTCACTTAAAATAGTAAAGGAGTTTTGCTATTTGGGGAGCAAAATAACTGCTGATGGTCGAAGTAGAGAGAATATAAAATGTAGACTGGCAATGGCAAGGAAAGCGTTTCTGAAGAAGAGAAATTTGTTAACATCGAGTATAGATTTAAGTGTCAGTAAGTCGTTTCTGAAAGTACTTGTGTTGAGTGTAGCCATGTATATATGTGAAGCATGAAGGTAAATAGTTTGGACAAGAAGAGAATAGAAGCTTTCGAAATGTGGTGCTACAGAAGAATGCTGAAGATTAGAAGGGTAGATCACATAACTAATGAGGAGGTATTGAATAGAATTGGGGAGAAGAGGAGTTTGTGGCACAACCTGACTAGAAGAAGGGATCGGTTGGTAGGACATGTTCTGAGGCATCAAGGGATCACCAATTTAATACTGGATGGCAGCGCGGAGGGTAAAAATCGTAGAGGGAGACCAAGAGATGAATACATTGAACAGATTCAGAAGGATTTAGGTTGCAGTAGGTACTGGGAGATGAAGAAGCTTGCACAGGATAGAGTAGCATGGAGAGCTGCATCAAGCCAGTCTCAGGACTGAAGACCACAACAACAACAACAACAACAACAATTTAACATCACGAAATTTGTGCTACAAAAGTTGATTCTAACCTAAAAAACAAGCGTGAAACATGACAAAATGTAACAGAGCAACATACTGCAATTACCACATAATACATTTATTGTAGATATAAAAAGAAAAGAAACATGTATTACAGACCTCTGAAGATGCTTCGCACATAAAAGAAGCGAGACGCGTATGGCAATAAACAGCCTTCAGTTAGTTGCATATTCGGAACACACTTCCACGAATTTAAAGCAACTAAGGAAAGACGAAAACAGAAAAAATGATTTTGCTACTTATTTGAAAGCCTCGTTCTCCCCGTAACTAACGGTAAACTGTCCCTATAAGGGGGCAAGCTCTTTGTATAACGTGTCCACAGTCGTAGAGACATATCCCGTCAGGTCCAGTTGCCAATTCGTCTGCTGAACGACTTCAGTTGTTCAACTGTTCCACTATCATTTACCTCAGTATCTGTCGTTTTGGCGTTCGTGCGGTAATTGAAATGAGGATTACTGGTTTCACAATTGATCGCGCCAGCTTGATATCTGGGCGCACCATGCGTGACGTGCTTTGTGTGCGTGACATGACGTTTAATGTCGTGCGATCACACGCAACAACAGAACGCCTCACCTACATATGCTAGTTTCAGCATACACGGTCGGCTCAAATAAAACATCCTACCCGCGGTATGTATTGTGATGTAATTGTTTTGAAATTTCCTTTCTTTTTGTAATTCAAATATCCGATTGCTTGCCTGATTTTCATCTAATCGAGTACTTCAGATGGTAGCCCCTTTGTTCATCATAATCTAAAATTTCACGTAACCGAAATTGGTTCTGGTGTAAATTGCTGTACTCTTTCCGCTATATTTGTTTGAAATTATCAATATTTTCATACACTGAAGCGTCAAAGAAACTGGTATAGGCGCGCGTATTCAAATACAGAGATACGTAAACAGGCAGAATACGGCGCTGCGGTCGAAGCGTTTATACAGGGTGGTCCATTGATAGTGACGGGTCCAAATATCTCAGGAAATAAGCATCAAACGAAAAAACTACAACGAACGAAACTTGTCTAGCTTGAAGGGGGAAACCAGATGGCGGTATGGTTGGCCCGCTAGATGGCGCTGCCATAGGCCAAACGGATATCAACTGCGTTTTTTAAAATAGGAACCCTATTTTTACTACATATTCGTGTAGTACTTAAAGAAATACAATTGTTATAGTTGGACCACTTTTTTCGCTTTGTGATAGATGGCGCTGTAACAGTCACAAACGTATAAGTACGTGGTATCACGTAAATGGTTCAAATGGCTCTGAGCACTATGGGACTTAACATCTATGGTCATCAGTCCCCTAGAACTTAGAACTACTTAAACCTAACTAACCTAAGGACAGCACACAACACCCAGCCATCACGAGGCAGAGAAAATCCCTGACCCCGCCGGGAATGGAACCCGGGAACCCGGGCGTGGGAAGCGAGAACGCTACCGCACGACCACGAGATGCGGGCTGGTATCACGTAACATACCGCCAGTGCGGACGGTATTTGCTTCGTGATACATTACCCGTGTTAAAATGGACCGTTTACCAATTGCGGGAAAGATCGATATCGTGTTGATGTATGGCTATAGTGATGAAAATGCCCAACGGGCGTGCGCTCTGTATGCTGCTCGGTATCCTGGACGACATCATCCAAGTGTCCGGACAGTTCGCCGGATAGTTACGTTATTTAAGGAAACAGGAAGTGTTCAGCCACATGTGAAACGTCAGCCACGACCTGCAACAAATCATGATGCCCACGTAGGTGTTTTAGCCGCTGTCGCAGCTAATCGGCACATCCGTAGCAGACAAATTGCGCGAGAATCGGGAATCTCAAAAACGTCAGTGTTGAGAATGCTACATCAACATCGATTACAACCGTATCATATTTCTATGCACCATGAATTGCATGGCGACGACTTTGAACTTCGTGTACAGTTCTGCCACTGGGCACAAGAAAAATTACGGGACGATGACAGATTTTTTGCACGCGTTCTATTTAGCGACGAAGCGTCATTCACCAACAGCGGTAACGTAAACCGGCATAATATTCACTATTGGGCAACGGAAAATCCACAATGGCTGCAACAAGTGGAACATCAGCGACCTTGGCGGGTTAATGGCTGGTGCGGCATTATGGGAGGAGGGGTAATTGACCCCCATTTTATCGATGGCAATCTAAATGGTGCAATGTATGCTCATTTCCTACGTAATGTTCTACCGATATTACTACAAGGTGTTTCACTGCATGAGAGAATGGCGATGTGCTTCAAACATGATGGATGTCTGGCACATAGCTCGCGTGCGGTTAAAGCAGTATGGAATAGCATATTTCATAACAGGTGGACTGGTCGTCGAAGCACCATACCGTGGCCCGCACGTTCACCGGATCTGACGTCCCCGGGTATCTTTCTGTGTGGAAACTTGAAGGATATTTGCTATCGAGATCCACCGACAACCCCTGACAACATGCGTGAGCGCATCGTCAATGGATGTGCGCACATTACGGAAGGCGAACTACTTGCTGTTGAGAGGAATGTCATTACACGTATTGCCAAATGCATTGAGGTTGACGGACATCATTTTGAGCATTTATTGCGTTAATGTGGTATTTATAGGTAATCACGCTGTAACAGCATGCGTTCTCAGAAATGATAAGTTCACAAAGGTACATGTATCACATTGGAACAACCGAAATAAAATGTTCATAAGTACCTACGTTCTGTATTGTAATTTAAAAAACCTACCTGTTACCAACTGTTCGTCTAAAATTGTGAGCCATATGTTTGTGACTATTACGGCGCCATCTACCACAAAGCGAAAAAAGTGGTCCAACTAAAACATTCATATTTCTTTACGTACTACACGAATATGGAATAAAAAATGGGGGTTCCTATTAAAAATAAACGCAGTTGATATCCGTTTGACCTATGGCACTGCCATCTAGCGGGCCAACCATAGCGCCATCTGATTTCCCCCTTTAAGGTAGACAAGTTTCGTTCGTTGTAGTTTTTTCGTTTGACGCTTATTTCGTGAGATATTTGGCCCGGTCACGATCTATGGAGCACGCTGTATAAGACAACAAGTGTCCGGCACAGTTGTTCGATCGGTTACTCCTGTTACAGTGGCAGGATTTCAACATTTAAGTCGTATTATAGTTGGCGCACGAGAGATGGGGCACAGCATCTCCGAGGTAGCGATGAGGTGGGGATTTTTCCGTACAATCATTTCAAGAGTGTACTGTGAATATCAGGAATTCGGTAAAACATCAACTCCGGCATCGCTGCTGCCGGAAAAAGATCCTGCAAGAATGGGGCGAACGACGACTAAACAGAATTGTTCAACGTACAGAAGTACAACCCTTCGGCAAATTGTTGCAGATTTTAATGCTGGACCATCAACAAGTGTCAGCGTGCGAATTATTCCACGAAATATAATCGATACAGGTTTTCGGAGCCGAAGGGCCACTCGTGTACCCTTGATAACTGCACGACACAAAGCTTTATGCCTCCCCTGGACCCGTACACACCAACATTGGAGTGCTGATGACTGGAAACATATTGTCTTGTCGGACGCGTCTCCTTTCAAACTGTATCAAATGGCTTGGTTCAAATGGCTCTGAGCACTATGGGACTTAACATCTGTGGTCATCAGTCCCCTAGAACTTAGAACTACTTAAACCTAACTAACCTAAGGACATCACACACATCCATGCCCGAGGCAGGATTCGAACCTGCGACCGTAGCGGTCACGCGGTTCCAGACTGAAGCGGCTAGAACCGCACGGCCACGCCGGCCGGCTCAAACTGTATCGAGCGGATGGTCGTGTACGGGTATGCAGACAACCTCACGAATCCATAGACCCTACAAGACTGTGTAATGGTGTTTGGCATGTGCTGTTGGAGTGATATGGGACCCCTGATACGTTTAGATATGACTCTGACAGGTGACACGTGAGTAAGCATCCTTTCTGATTACTTGCATCCAGTCACGTCGATTGTGCATTCCGTTGGAATAGGACAATTACCCGCAGGACAACGCAACTCCCCACGCGTCCAGAATTGCTACAGAGTGCCTCCAGGAACATGCTTTTCAGTTTAAACACTTCCAGACATGAATATTATCGAGCAAGTGTGCGATGCCTTTCAATGTGCGGTTCAGAAGAGATCTCCAACCCGTCGTACTCTTAAGGATTTATGGACAGCCCTGCATGATTGATGGTATCAGCTCTCAGGTACTACTTCAGCTATTAGTCGAGTCAATGCGACATCGTGTTGCGGCACTTCTGCATGCTTGCGGGGGCTCTACACAATATTAGGCAGGTGTTCAAATGGTTCAAATGGCTCTGAGCACTATGGGACTCAACTGCTGTGGTCATAAGTCCTCTAGAACTTAGAACTACTTAAACCTAACTAACCTAAGGACAGCGCACAACACCCAGCCATCACGAGGCAGAGAAAATCCCTGACCCCGCCGGGAATCGAACCCGGGAACCCGGGCGTGGGAAGCGAGAACGCTACCGCACGACCACGAGATGCGGGCGTTAGGCAGGTGTACCAGTTTCTTTGGCTCTTCAGTATATCAACCTTTTTAGTAATGTTCTCTCTATTGGCTCTCATTGTTTGAGTCACGTTTTCGATTTTGGTTTCCATTTCAGAAATTAGTCCAATACTACTAGCATTTGTTGGAAGTCAGGATCCCTCTTACTCGCAATTACATACTAAGTTCTCTTGTGGATAGTTTCGACAAGCTCTCCCGCCGCCCCCCCCCCCCCCTCGCCTCTCCTCCCCCTCTCCGCTCAGGTTGAAGTTTTATTACCCAACACTTAAACATTTCCGAAGCAACCGAATTGTCACAGTCGAAACAGATTAAAGTAACTACACTGGCGTCCAAAACTTATGGTCGATGATATCCTCCGTTTGGTGTGTCACTGCCAAGTAACGTAACTCGATGAAACGTGGACCACACATAGAAAAAACTGGAGTATAGAACAGAAGACAACTGAAAGAATTGGCAATAGCTCTCCCCACCGCATCCCACACTTGCGCAGGGAACGGGCACGCCAATTAATTCGCCGAATATTTTCTCGTTCCAACAGCTCCTCCAATTTCGCTGCACGATGTGGCCGCGCAGTGTCATCCACAAAATTAAAATCAGGACGCAATGCAACCCTAAAAAGAAACATGAGGAAGGAGTACAGAGTCACAATAACTTTCACCAGTGGGTCTGCCGTGTTAAAAAATTTGGAATTCAGTACCCTCACACAACTTTATGCTTCCCCACACCATTATCCTTGCTTCACCAAAACGATCGTGTTCTACAACACTGGAAGTACCCTCTGAGCCGAAGTTGCGTCCGGCTCTTCGAAAAGCGCGCCAGGCACACATTCGCTTCGCGTCTAGTGTTTGCGGTGGCGCTTTCGGTTTGGCGCGATGTTTGGATCACTACCGCCCCCTGGCTGGAGGTGGAGCAAGTGTGCGGTCGCGTCACGATCGAGGAGTACGTACTGGGAGGTGACCGAGAGAGGTGGTGGAGCGAGCGGGGCCCTGTTGTTGGGGTTCGTCTACTGCTCGCCACGTGCTTTGGCCGACCTCTTGGCTGTCAGGGGCTGAGTCTGCCTTACCCGCATGTACGTGGCCTAAGAAGGCGTGGTGCAGGAGATCAGCGCGTGGGGCCGTATGTCTTCTTAGCGGCCGTTGAAATCACTGGGAGCGGTTGGCTCTGGCGAGCATTTGGAAGTGCAACGTGTTCCCGGCGCTGGGGTGGAGTGTGAGAAGCTGAGTACTGTTTTTATGTAACAGAGTTAGTTATAGATATATACATCTATAAAAAGGGGTTTTTCAAATTCTAGTGAAGTGTATGAGTTTCTTCACCAGTGGTTTGTTGGGGTCGTCCCACCACAGTTTTTGTTTGCCTGTCCGCGGGAATGTGGTAATTGCTTCTTGGTCGGGCCGTTTCATTCACACTTCGATTGGGTGATTTAGGGTCGGTGTCGCGGGTCTCTGTGGTTCGGAGTCTGTGCAGGCACCGCCCTCGCTACGTCTTTTGGTTTGGAGTAACTCGGGGAGGTGCTGGTTTGTAATGGAAGTTTTGGGGCTGATCTCCTATGGCCCTGTAGACCACCAGTAACTATTCCGACTTTTGTGATCTGGGTCCCTTTAGACGTGTCACTCCCTCACCGCGCTAAGAAATTATTTTTGGGAACTTCCTTTAATGTGAAGGTTTGTGGGCTAGCTTATTCACATTTATCTTGTAACAACTGACAGGTGTAATATAAGTTATTTAACTGGCGATAGACAACTATTTTAGCTTTAATTCAAACTAGCTACTTAAAGGTGTTTTTTTTAAGGAATTGTTCTCTTATAGGTATAACAAGTTTAAAATCTTATGATTGGGAAGTTTTTAACGTCATTCCTTGCAATATCCTTTACATAGAGAAAATTTGCCAGCTTTTTAAAGGAGTTTTTTTAATTGTCTATAAATATGTACACTCCTGGAAATTGAAATAAGAACACCGTGAATTCATTGTCCCAGGAAGGGGAAACTTTATTGACACATTCCTGGGGTCAGATACATCACATGATCACACTGACAGAACCACAGGCACATAGACACAGGCAACAGAGCATGCACAATGTCGGCACTAGTACAGTGTATATCCACCTTTCGCAGCAATGCAGGCTGCTATTCTCCCATGGAGACGATCGTAGAGATGCTGGATGTAGTCCTGTGGAACGGCTTGCCATGCCATTTCCACCTGGCGCCTCAGTTGGACCAGTGTTCGTGCTGGACGTGCAGACCGCGTGAGACGACGCTTCATCCAGTCCCAAACATGCTCAATGGGGGACAGATCCGGAGATCTTGCTGGCCAGGGTAGTTGACTTACACCTTCTAGAGCACGTTGGGTGGCACGGGATACATGCGGACGTGCATTGTCCTGTTGGAACAGCAAGTTCCCTTGCCGGTCTAGGAATGGTAGAACGATGGGTTCGATGACGGTTTGGATGTACCGTGCACTATTCAGTGTCCCCTCGACGATCACCAGTGGTGTACGGCCAGTGTAGGAGATCGCTCCCCACACCATGATGCCGGGTGTTGGCCCTGTGTGCCTCGGTCGTATGCAGTCCTGATTGTGGCGCTCACCTGCACGGCGCCAAACACGCATACGACCATCATTGGCACCAAGGCAGAAGCGACTCTCATCGCTGAAGACGACACGTCTCCATTCGTCCCTCCATTCACGCCTGTCGCGACACCACTGGAGGCGGGCTGCACGATGTTGGGGCGTGAGCGGAAGACGGCCTAACGGTGTGCGGGACCGTAGCCTAGCTTCATGGAGACGGTTGCGAATGGTCCTCGCCGATACCCCAGGAGCAACAGTGTCCCTAATTTGCTGGGAAGTGGCGGTGCGGTCCCCTACGGCACTGCGTAGCATCCTACGGTCTTGGCGTGCATCCGTGCGTCGCTGCGGTCCGGTCCCAGGTCGACGGGCACGTGCACCTTCTGCCGACCACTGGCGACAACATCGATGTATTGTGGAGACCTCACGCCCCACGTGTTGAGCAATTCGGCGGTACGTCCACCCTGCCTCCAGCATGCCCACTATACGCCCTCGCTCAAAGTCCGTCAACTGCACATACGGTTCACGTCCACGCTGTCGCGGCATGCTACCAGTGTTAAAGACTGCGATGGAGCTCCGTATGCCACGGCAAACTGGCTGACACTGACGGCGGCGGTGCACAAATGCTGCGCAGCTAGCGCCATTCGACGGCCAACACCGCGGTTCCTGGTGTGTCCGCTGTGCCGTGCGTGTGATCATTGCTTATACAGCCCTCTCGCAGTGTCCGGAGCAAGTATGGTGTGTCTGACACACCGGTGTCAATGTGTTCTTTTTTCCATTTCCAGGAGTATATGTATCAAGTTAAAATCTTACGATTGGGAAGTTGTTAACGTCGTACCTGGCAATCTCCTTTTCACAAAGAAAATTTGTCAGCTATTCGAAATTGTTTTTGAAATTGTTTTTGTTAAGATGCCAGACTCAAAAATTTATTATTGAGAAAGCCTTTTAAAATAAAAGGTAACGTTAGCAGTGTGCGTTATTTCACCAGCATCTCCTGGCCCCTAATTCCACGATAACGTTTTTGGAATAACATGGGTACTTGAGTTGTTTGTGAACCGCCCTACCAGACGGTTCACCCTCATATGACCATAGGCTGAAACAGGTAGTTTATCCACGTACATTGACGAACGTGATCGTTTCGGTGGTACACGTGTTATGGTATGGGAAGCCATGCTATTGTATCAGCGTACTGACCTGCAAATTTTTGAGCACAGGACATACACCGATCAACGATACTGTGACAGAGCGTCTTTTCAGGGCTGCGTGACCGGATAGAAAAACGTAGATGCGGAATCTCTTGGAACGAGAGGATATTCCGCGAATGGATAGACCTCCAAATTCCCCTCGAGCACGAACGGGATGCGCCGTACAGACGTATTGTAGCAAGTCCACGTGCACCAACGACAATCCAACCGCACTGATGGAATAATAGGACGCCCTACAACAGTTCCCTTCCAGCCCTACAGTCAGCGGGGGAGCACACTGAAGACGATGCTTTGCTATCCATCGTGGTCACACACCCTATTAAGAACCACCTCCCGCCAATTGCAATGTCCAGGGGACCATCGTATATCTCGGTAAGTTCGGCGCAATAATTGTCCCTGAATAAAAATGTAATTTCTGTTCGTCTCATTTGCGTAGCATACGTTTCAGTTACCTTCTGTACTATACAGTAGCAGTTCTTTCTGTGCATCTCGTAAGTTTCATGGAGCTCTGATGCTTGGCAGCGAGACAATATCCTGCACATACTTTCCTCCTCAAGTCTTGCGTACTTTCACTTAAAAGACGTCGGGCCCGGTGCTCTAGTGGTAGTCGTGAAGAGCGTGTCTGGGAAGCGCAGTATTTCAGCCAGTCGTTGACATAGCCTTCAACTCTCAATGATGTGAAGAATCGGCAGAAATGACGTTCATGCCCACTGCCCTGCTAGAATACGTCGCCGTGGGTGGTGGATCACCGAGCAGCGTGAGCCCGATCTATGCTGTCACACCATCCACCGTGGTGGCCTATTAACCCGGCCGCTATGCTGTGGTGCATACGTGAATGGAACGGCAAGAAGCCCTAATAACTCGTTTGATGGAACGTGCCCTCTGCCATGCACCTGACTGTCGTTTGCAGAGAAGTAGATGTAAACTCGCATTCGAATCCCCGTCTGCACATCCAGATTTAACGTTTCCGCAAAATGCAAGAGGTTGCTCTTGAAAAAGACTCATTTACGAGGGCTGTTCAGTAAAGAATGATCATAATTTTTTTGACAACATACCTTTACTCAAGAAACGCCTGGTTAAATCCGCAGGACAGAACAGGTAGTTGGAATTGTGGAAAGGGGCCAAAAATGAGCGGCCGTCAGTTACTCTCGAACACATACAACTTTATTTAGTTTCCCAAACATTACAGGACAAATTTCCGACCTTAACTATCGACCGAATATGTCACACATTCTTACGGCTTAAGGGCACATCCTCTTTAATTTTTAAAACAACTGAAGACCTATGATTTAAAACACAGCTACAATACATTTTCAAAAGGCAGAAAGCGCAAGGTTTTATCCTTAAATAATATTTCAAATGAGGCTGAAGGCCCAAACAATCTAAGACTTGACAAGTAAGGAATTTTAATTTTAAAACGGCTGAAGGCCCATGATTTAAAGACACAACTATAATAAATCTTCGAAGGCAGAAGGCCCAAAGCTTCATTCTTACATAATTTTAAAAAAGGAGGCTGATGGTCCAAACAATCTAAGACTTAACAGTAAGGAATTTTACTTTTAAAACGGCTGAAGGTCCATGATTCAAAACACAACTACAATAAATGTTCAAAAGGCAGAAGGCCCAAAGCTATATTCAAAAATATTTTAAATGAGGCTGAAGGCCCAAAAAATGCAAGACTTAAGAAGTAAGGAACTTTCAATTTCAAATGGCTGAAGGCCCATTATTTAAAACCCAACTAAAAGTATACAAATTCAAACCATCGGCTATGAGCCATCAAAATACACAATCAAAAACCAATAAGAAAAGGCAGTACAGCCAGCGGCGCTCAGAAGTTTCCTGGGGTCGGTCTGCACTTGAAATATTAACCTTCACTTAGGGGAGACAGGCAGTCGGTCCAACTATAACCGATCCGCCGGCAACCCAACCAAGAGACAGTCAACGGACCCACTGACAAGACGATTTGCTTTCCACCCTACCAGTACACAAGGAATTCGAAAGCCAAAACGTAGAAGGCATAGCCTCCCACAACCAAGTATGCATAAGCTGTCAAAACTACACACACGTATTGGACAGCGACAACACGGTGAGGAAAAGACACTGCCTGAATTTTACGACAGCGGCCAGGGCAGGTAACCGGAACGCTAAGTGCCACAAGGCAGAAAATTCCGCTGGTGCACTTGGACTCCAAATAACCAAAATACAGTTAAACTCCACCTGATGGTGGCCAAACTTTCGCGAACTCGGACACTCGCTGTTGCTCACGGGAATACTCCCAACAGCCAACCATGAAATCCAACGGCACAATATGAGCAGTCTGGCTTCAGTAATTCAATCACCACTCAACTTTGAACTTTGACGTCCTGGGTGGGTGAGCCACGAACCCCGTAGCAATCGGAACAGCTCCCACACACTCCAACACTGCCCCGCACGGAGATTTCCTGGCTGATCCACACCAACCGACCGACTGCCGCACACCGGCTAGCCGGAAACTATATGCACCAGACCAAAGATAGTACAAGGTGCGAATATCGATACACGCCGCTGCTGCCACACGTAGAAAGAGGAAGAACCACGGCATAACCGCAATAACCGCTGGAAACCAAATGCAGAGTAACAGTCAAGGTTTAAATCAACGTGCAAACCGGGGCCAGCACGCTCAACTCATCCTCATAATTTTGATGTTCCTTCTCAAAGTAGTCTTCCATAAATGCGCTGCACAAGTCCCAGCGTTT
The DNA here is from genome assembly GCF_021461395.2 of Schistocerca americana. Lineage (NCBI taxonomy): Eukaryota > Metazoa > Arthropoda > Insecta > Orthoptera > Acrididae > Schistocerca > Schistocerca americana. The sequence continues at coordinate 147,684,507 of NC_060128.1, forward strand.
CTGCCACTCTTCAAATACATGCTGGAAACCATTTTTTGAGAGGTCCTTCAAAATCGCCTCCGCAGCCTTCACCACTGCTTCTGATGATTGATAATGCCTCCCACGAAGGCGTTTTTTCATGTAAGAGAATAGAAAAAAGTCACATGGGGCTAAATCAGGACTATAGGGAGGATGAGGGATGCACTTCACGTTGATTTTTGCAAGATATTCAGCAACAACATGGGCAATATAAGGCCACTCATTGTCGTGGTGCAGCATCCAGCCAGCTTCACGGAAATGGACTTGGACATCCCTGTAATATTGTTCAGTGCAGGTACAACATGCTGATAAACCATTCCATGAATATCAAAGAATGAGATGACCATAACTTTCCCAGCAGAAGCAACCAATTTTGCTTTTATGGGGGGTCGGTGACTAAGGAGATTTCCACACTGAGCTTTGCTGTTTCCTCTCAGGATAAAAATGATGTAGCCAAGTTTCATCAGCAGTGATTACATTTGAAAGAAACTCGGGATCTTCCTCTAACATCAACTGCATGCAGACCTGCACCCGAATGTCTTTTTGATCGGGAGTCGACAGTCTTTGTAATTTTTCTGTCACCTACGTGCGGGTGCCACCCAATGAAATGTTCAGTACTTCAGAAAGTGATCTTAAGGTAATTCGTCGATCCTCTCTCACAATGACAGCAACACTGTTTATGTTTTCTTCCGTAAGGGCAGAGCACCGGGTCCACCTTCCATTGTTATTGTCTCCAGTCTTTCAACATTTCAAACCACCTTCAAACTATGCTGTAAGGAAGAAAAGACTCTTCCTAGGCCTCCTGTAACATTCTATAAGCCTCAGCTCAAAATTTGTTGGGACGAAAGCAGAATTTCAAAGCCACATATTGTTCCTCGCGTGTTACCTCCATTGTAGCGGTAGGCGACACTGAACATGTCTGACCTTTCCTGCCTTTCACAGGCGGGAACCAGGAGTCTCCAACAATGAAAGTATTACGGAGTGTTTGTTGCACATTAAGCTGACAGAATTTCATAAGATTAAATTTTAGCGCGAGAAATTATGACCATAAAAATTATGTTCATTCTTTATTGAACAGCCCTTGTACTTCTCCGTCTGTCCCAATCAGTGCTTGTGCTCCGTCTGTAAGGACTTCGACATCGACAACACCTTAAACCCTAACCTTGATTTCCTTTCCTTACCTCTGTTTGGTGTCGAACAGGTTTGTGTTGCTTTCTTCCCCAGTAAGTACTACCATGCACTTCTTCATTGCTCACTGTCAAATGCTCAAGTTCCAATTGCTTTTTCGACCAGGGGATGAGCTAAGCGGGCGATGTTTACCTTCAGTCCCACCCGGCGCGAATCCCACACACTCGAGCAGTACCCAAGAACAGGTTGCACTATTGTTCTATACGCGGCCTTCTTTACAGATGAAACATACTTTCGTTAAATTCTCCCAATAAACCGAGGACGACCATTCGGCACCTCTACTATCATCCATACACGCTCGTTCCATTTCATAAAGCTTTGCAACCTTACGTCGAGATATTTAACAGAGATGGCACACTTCCATTGCTGAGTTTGAACATTACGGGACTATTTTCCCTACTCAACTGCATTAACTTCCATTTTTCTACATTTAGCGTGAACTATCATCTTGAATCCTCCGACAGTCCTGAACAACAACACCTACCCGTTCTTCAGCAAACAGCCGCAAATTGCTGCTCTCCCTGTTCACCAGATATTTGTGAATATAGAGAATAGTGGCTGTCCTACCATACGTCCCTGGGGCACTCCTGACGATACCCATGTTCACTGAAGACAAGAAACTGTGTTCTTTACTTAAGAAGTCTTTGAGCCACTCACACTGGCTTTTGCACTAAATCTGTGCTGATTTGTGGATAGATCCTCTACAGTCGTCTCAAGGAAATTTATCATCGATGTTCAAGAATTCAGAAACATACCGATGATAAGGATATTGGGTCTATTCTCTGGGCAATTAGGTTTACCCCGTAAAAAAGGGCGAATATGTCAAAATGTTTTGATTTAAATGTCTTTGAAGTTGCCAGATAACCCGATAAGCTAGTTCTCTTCGTTTACATTCTTAACTCTGCCCAGGACATATCCGCCTTTTTTCTGTGCCATGGTAGGTGCTTTTCCATTCTGATTCCCAACTTTTGCTCCACCATACATTTGACATTAGACAGCCATAACTTGGCAACCGATGCAGATTTTTGTTGATTCGGGTGACGACTGATGCGGTATAGGTTTTTTTTATTGTTTTTCGAACCATGCTGCTTGTACCATGGCTTTAACAAAACCAAGGCTTTAACAACACAAGGAGGCCATTGATTACAGGTATTTATCTGACTTGTTACAAAATTTCAACCGGTTCGCACAAGTAAGTGGCGCGCGTGAAAGGAACACACACACACACACACACACACACACACACACACACACACACACACAAAATTGCTGTCAAAATTCGAATGAAACTGGTTATTGAAACAAAGTTTTCAATTTTATCGTAGGAATACATTTTTATTTATTTGAATCACATTAAACCGTTTTCACACATTCAGTTCACGTAAGAACGAATTTTAGGTGCTATATTTACCTCGATTTTCAAATGGTTCAAATGGCTCTAAGCTCTACGGGAATGAACATCTGAGATCATCAGTCCCCTAGACTTTGATATACTTAAACCTAACTAAGAGCATCACACACATCCATGCCCGAGGCAGGATTCGAACCTACGTCCGTAGCAGCCGCGTGGTTCCGGAGTGAAGCGTCTACAACCGCTCGACCACAGCGGCCGGCACCTCGATTTTAAACCCTCGTATCTCGACAGCAGATAAGGATTACTGTATAAAAAATTAGTTTCGAATTTATCCATTAAAATTGCTGCATCACGAAGATGACGTGCTACAGACGCGAAATTTAACTGACAGGAAGAAGATGCTGTGATATGCAAATGATTAGCTTTTCAGAGCATTCAGACAAGTTTGGCGCCTTTGGCGGTATCTACAACGTGCCGACATGGGGAAAGTTTCCAACTGATTTCTCATACACAAACAGCAGTTGACCGGCGTTGCCTGGTGAAACGTTGTTGTGATGCCTCGTGTAAGGAGGAGAAATACGTACGATCACTTTTCCGACTTTGATAAAGGTCGGATTGTAGCCTATCGCGATTGCGGTTTATCGTATCGCGGCATTGCTGCTCGCGTTGGTCGAGATCCAATGACTGTTAACAGAATATGGAATCGGTGGGTTCAGGAGGGTAATACGGAACGCCGTGCTGGATCCCAACGGCCTCGTATCACTAGCAGTCGAGATGACAGGCATCTTATCCACATGGCTGTAACGGATCGTGCAGCCACGTCTCGATCCCTGAGTCAACGGATGGGGACGCTTGCAAGACAACAACCATCTGCACGAACACTATGAAGACGTTTGCAGCAGCATGAACTATCAGCTCGGAGACCACGGCTGCGGTTACCCTTGACGCTTCATCACAGACAGGGGCGCCTGCAATGGTGTACTCAACGACGAACCTGGGTGCACGAATGGCAAAACGTCATTTTTTTCGGATGAATCCAGGTTCTGTTTACAGCATCATGATGGTCCCATCCGTGTTTGGCGACACCGCGGTGAACGCACATTGGAAGCGTGCATTCGTCATCGCCTAACTGGCGTATCACCCGGCGTGATGGTATGGGGTACCGTTGGTTACACGTCTCGGTCACCTCTTGTTCGCATTGACGGCACTTTGAACACTGGACGTTTCATTTCAGATGTGTTACGACCCGTGGCTCTACCCTTCATTCGATTCCTTCTAAACCCTACATTTCAGGAGGATAATGCACGACCGTATGTTGCAGGTCCTGTACGGGCCTTTCTGGATACAGAAAATGTTCGACTGCTGCCCTGGCCAGCACATTCTCCAGATCTCTCACCAATTGAAAACGTGTGGTCAATGGTGGCCGAGCAACTGGGTCATCACTATACGCCAGTCACAACTTTTGATGAACTGTGGTATCGTGTTGAAGCAGCATGGGCAGCTGTACCTGTACACGCCATCCAAGCTCTGTTCGACTCAATGCCCAGGCATATCAAGACCGTTATTATGGCCAGAGGTGGTTGTTCTGGGTACTGATTTGTCAGCATCTATGCACCCAAATTGCGTGAATATGTAATCACATGTTATTTATAGTATAATATATTTGTCCAATGAATACCCGTTTATCATCTGCATTTCTTCTTGGTGTAGCAATTTTAATGGACAGTAGTGTATATGAAGATAGTAACTGGGTAACTGTTCTCTAAAGAACAGATACCATTGATGACCGTGCAGCTTCTCTAGAATAAATGATAATTAATTGGAATCCTCAGCTCTCGATGGGGACAGCTGAAAATATGTGCCCCGTCCAGGGCTCGAACCCGGGATCTCCTGCGTACATGGCAGACGCTATATCTATTCTATTATCAACACGTATATTTTATCCAAGGCCTACTACATAGCTCAGGTTCTGTCCATTCCATCAATGGTGGCGAAGACGATCATTTCCAGCTTGGCAAAGTTTTTGTGGAAAGCGGAATTGTTTCGAGTGCCGGTGAAGACAGCAGTTTTGGATCCAAGCAATGGAGGAATGGGACAAACCGACATCAAGTCTAAAGCGATGGCACTGTATGTCACAAGAACATGGAGCATAAGGTGTAACGATCCAGGGTGCATTGCAACAAAACTATACGACATTGTCAGGCCAGAAAGTGTAGAGCATCCGATAAATATACAAGAAATAAGTTTTAAACTAAAACATATTAGGGAGTATTATCTTGAACTAAGCTATCTCAGCAAAAAGATTTTAAACTCCAAAAAGTTACAACAAATGCGAAAGACAGAAAAATGAAAGGAAAAGTTGCATAGAAACTAAATATGCTGGAATAGCATGGAATGTGGTCTGGAAAACACATCAGTAGTGATGTTCTTTGGTCTGACGTGGTACAAGGTAGTCAATAACATCATCAGCACTACTCAGCGTCTCTTTGCCATCGGTTTAAGTGACACTAACCTCTGCAGCAAATGCAACCTCGTTGATAGTGTGCCTCATCGTTACACATGTGGAGATCGGATTATCAACTGGAGGTGGACCAGGGGCAAAATTGCTCCAATAACAAGATCTTCAACAAACAATGTACCGACTGACATTTTCTTCAGACCAGAAGAAAGTTAGTATCCTCAAGCAAAAAATAGCGCAGTGATTTGGTTAATGGGAAAAGTTACATTTTTAACAATATTGGGAGCGATGAACGTATAGAATACAAGAGGTATATGGAAAACGAATTCGAGAAAACACTTAAGTATCAGAATCACAATAAGAAATACGGTAACATGCTTCGAATTGTTTTCAACAGATTGGGTATAGGTTAGGAACTGGATTCCTCGTGGTGAGGGGATGTGTTGGGTAACGTTCCCGACCCTAACCTCGCCTGCAAGTCACACATGAAAAGTAAATCAGTAGTACAGCAGATACAAGAATATGACGGCAAACATCTGGTGTCTGATAGAAAGGAAGATCTTGAACTCCCTAAACATGCGTTTAGAAGGCTGGAACTGACAAAAATAACAAGGCAGTTAAACACTTTGCGATGTCGCTGTTCGGGACTGCTCCTCTGTCCACGTAATTTACCCTGGATGGAACACACGTCAAGGATTTACTGGATGATTAATTTGGGTCTGGGAAATGATGATGAGGAACCTCAGGCTGCAGAAGAAGAAAATGTGCATGCTGAACTGCCACCAGTTGAAGGTGACAGTGAAGGTCCTAAATTGTGCTACTGCTAAAGACTCATTCTTTGGATGCTGTAATTTATGACTGTAATTACATGTCACCTTATTTATGTCATTTCATTGTAAGCTAGCCATTTTTGTTACTGTTTTTATGGAATTAAAAAAATGGATAGAGCGTCTGCCATGTAACCAGGAGATCCCAGGTTCGAGTCCAGGTAGGGGCATTGTCGCCATTTTAAAAATGAAAATCTATAAATAAACCCATAGCAAACGGAATATAAACACGCAAAACAAAAAAGCTATCAATTTATGCAGTTACCTAACAGTAACTCGAGACTGGATCACAAAACCATGATACGAGTTTGATTCACATCTGGACGTTTGTCCTGGCTTCCAGAGAAGGAGCACTGTACACTTGTGAAACGTAAATGATAAGTGTTAGTTCTGCAAGGTTCGTAGGAGAGCTTCTGTTAAGTTTGGAAGGTAGGAGACGAGGTACTGGCAGAAGTAAGGCTGTGAGGACGGGGCGTGAGTCGTGCTTGGGTAGCTCAGTTGGTAGAGCACTTGTCCGCGAAAGGCAAAGATCCTGAGTTCGAGTCTCTGTCCGGCACACAGTTTTAATCTACCAGGAAGTTTCATATCAGCGAACACTCCGCTGCAGAGTGAAAATCTCATTCTGACCTACAGTGATATTTTTAAATTGGACTTTAAGCTACACTTTCACCAAAAATGAGACAACTCCGTCAATTAGTTTGCAAGTTATGGACTTTTAAACAGTGGATATGTTTTTTTGGACTCCTCTGTATTTTGATAATGTTCTCGCAGTTTACATAAACGTCCGAGCCATCATCTTACAATAGGCACCAAGGTGAATCTTTAGTTTCCTTACGTAACTTAAAATTAGCTCTAAATTTCTACCCCCAATCATTTGACAGATACTGTGTTGTGAACTCTACAGGCATTGTCTCTCACGACGAACAACGCAGTTGCCGACGGCCTTCACGTAACGACCGAGAGCATCGACGTTTGCGTAGAGTCGTCCGTGCTAACAGGCAAGCAACACTGCTTGAAATAACCGCAGAAATCAATGTGGTCGTACGACGAACTTATCCGTTAGGAAAGTGCAGCGCAATTTGGCGCTAATGGGCTATGGCAGCAGACGGCTGATACGAGTGCCTTCGAGGCCGGCCGGGGTGGCCGAGCGGTTCTAGCCGCTACAGTCTGGAACCGCGCGACCGCTACGGTCGCAGGTTCGAATCCTGCCTCCGGCATGGATGTGTGTGATGTCCTTAGGTTAGTTAGGTTTAAGTAGTTCTACGTTCTAGGGGACTGATGACCTCAGAAGTTGAGTCCCATAGTGCTCAGAGACATTTGGAACGAGTGCCTTTGCTAACAGCACGACGTTGTCAGCAGCGTGTCTCCTGAGTTCCTGAGCATATTGGTTGCATCCTAGATGACTGGAAACCGCCAACCTGGTCAGGTGAGTCCAGATTTCAGCTGGTAAGAGCTGATAGTGGGGTCGAGTGAGGTGCAGACCCCACGTAGACATGGGCACAAGTTGTCAACAAGGCACTGTGTAAGATGGTGGTGGCTGCATAATGGTGTGAGCTGTGTTACGTGGAATGGACTGGATCCTCTGCTCCAACTGAACCCATAATTGACTGCAAATGGTTACGTTCAGCCAGATGGAGACCATCTGCAACTGTTCACGCACTTCATGTTGCCAAACAGTAATGGAGCTGCTATGGATGACAATGCGACATGTCACTGCGCCACAATTGTTCGCGATGTGTCTGAATACCTTTCTGGCAACACGAATGAATGATTTGGCTACCCAGATCGCCCGACATGAATCCCATCGAACATTTACACTACGCCTGGCAAAATGAGGTCCGACACAATATCACGAGGTATTGCATGACTTTTGCCATCCTAGTGCTGGGGTGATAGTGCCTCCCCTGACAACCGTGAACTTATCTGTCCATCAGAGAAACCTAAGGGCTTTGAACTTCCACGACAGTTATGGAAAAGCCTGAACAGAATCCGAACAGGACATGGACTATGTGCACACAATCTACACAAGTGGGGAAAGCTTCCCAGCCCTAGCTGTGACTGCGGGGCACCTAATCAAACAATACAGCACATCGCCCAGGACTGTGAATTAAGAGCCTACCAGGGTAGTCGCGCTTCAACGCCACACCGCCCTGCCTCGAATGAATCGCCAATTTGGACGTCAGAATTTGAAGACTTGTGTAACGCAAAATATCTGCTGTGATGTTACTTTTTATTCTGTTTACGTATTATATTTTATCTGAATATGTATCCTTCACTTGTGTATTTTATAGTGTATTTTATCATATAATTTCATAATGTAATAAGTATAAACCATGTGTGTAGCGCCATACTCTAAATAAATAAATAAATAAATAATGCCACCCTAGTGTGTTTGCATGCGGCCGGCCGGAGTGGCCGAGAAGTTCTAGGCGACACAGTCCGGAACCGTGCCACCGCTACGGTCGCAGGTTCGAATCCTGCCTCGGGCATGAGTGTGTGTGATGCCCTTAGGTTAGTTAGGTTTAAATAGTTCTAAGTTCTAGGGGACTGATGACCTCAGAAGTTGAGTCCCATAGTGCTCAGAGCCATTTGAACCATTTTTTTTTGTGTTTGCATGAGTGTAAATGGTTTGCCCTTGCAAAATCGGATGATGGCTTCGAATCATCGTCCTTTTTTTTCGTGAAATGATCTACGCACCGAATATCCTTAGGAATTGTACATACGACTCATTTATCAGTAACCACCATTCCGTATTTTTCACAGTGTCTAACTCACATGTATAAAAAAATGGCTCCAAGCACTATGGGACTTAACATCTGAGGTCATCAGTCCCCTAGACTTGTAACTACATAGACCTAACTAACCGACGGACATCACACACATCCATGCCCGAGGCAGGATTCGAACCTGCAGCGCGGTTCCGGACTGGAGCCCCTAGAACCGCTCGGCCTTTAATGCTTGATTACATGCTTGATTACATTACAAATGACATACCGTATTACAAAGAGGGAATGTCAAAATTAGTCATCAGATTTTAAAAAATCATAACTATTATGTTAGTTGAGATACGTGCGTGAACAACGTACTGTTGGAAAGCGCAAACTCTCCAGTTTTACATGGTTCCCGCAAGGTAGCAGCAGTGTGCGCTCATTTCAGTTCTAGTGAAAATGGTGTCGGGACGACAGAAAGCGTTTTGTGTTATACTTTATGCGCAGTGCAGGTCATTAATAGCTGTTCAGCGCAGCTTTCGTACTAGGTTTAGTGTAGATCTTCTTACAGCACAGAGCATTAGATGACGGAATGAACCATTCCGAGAAACAGATTGTTTGTGTAAAGGCAAAGGTGTATGGTCCATTTTTCTTTGCCCGGGGCACTGTTACAGGAAGCACATATCTCGATGTGCTTGATAACTTTCTTTTCCCACAATTGCAGACTAATTCGAACGCCTTCATTTACCAACAGGATGGGGCACCGCACCAGTGGCATCTGAAAGTGCGGGAATTTTTAAATCAAATGATTAGTGAATGATGGTTCAAATGGCTCTGAGCACTATGGGACTTAACATCTGAGGTCATCAGTCCCCTAGAACTTAGAACTACTTAAACCTAACTAACCTAAGGACATCACACACATCCATGCACGAGCCAGGATTCGAATCTGCGACCGTAGCGGTCGCGCGGTTCCAGACTATAGCGCCTAGAACCGCTCGGCCACCACGGCCGGCACTGAACGATGGATTGGACCAAATGATTCAGCCTTACATTACTGGCCTCCAAGGTCACCGTACCTAAATGTATGTGATTATTTCTTGTCTGTGTGTGTGTGGGGGGGGGGGGGGGGGGTAATGAAAGACTATTTGTGTGTCTCCATTACCAACAACAATGAATTAACTGAGACATCGCATAACAGCAGCTGTGGAAGTTGTAACTCAAGACATGGTAGCTACAATGTGAAACAATCTGAATACCGCATTGACATATGCAGTCATCTCAAGGGGGGCATACTGAACACCTATGAATAGGTATGAAAAAAAAAACTGAGTTTCCCGTTCATCAAAAATCAGAATTCATTGTATATGTTTATTAGTTTCAGAAATATAGACGTGCCAAATAGGATGATCCTTTTTGATACCTCCTGTATTTCACATTATGTACGTAAAACCGTCATGTTTGAAGATGCAGACTCCTAAATATATCCTTTTTTTAAGTTTCGGACTATTCACCGATACGCTAGCGAAAAAAATTAAAACCGGAACTGGATAGTACAGCCTGAGTAGTTTGTGTTTCATTTTAAGCGTATGCTTGTTTCTGTCCCATCTCAATCTTCTTGCTGTCATATCTCCTGAACAGTGTGTCACAGAATGATATAATTTTGCGCGTGCATTAGGTGGTGTACGTCGATAACGTCTGCAAAATGTGTTGCGAATAGAGTCGGTAGTAAAGAAGTAATGCAGCAAAATATCGTGACCGATGCTGAAATTTGACAGCGTGAACAACGAAAATACAGTATGCGATAAATTTTTTCATTCGAGTTATTTTGTGCTGGTGTCAGCCAGAAAAAGTTTCGCAAAAGTTTGGAATCATGTGTTTTGTTTGTATGTTGGCAGTCGCTAAGTGCTCTCGTTCTGAGATACTGGATCAATATAGTATAGGTTCTATAGTGTCCCTTTCCATATATTTGACATGAACAATATAAATAACGACAAAAGAACTATACATGCGTAATGTTGTGTGAACTTTAATGCCTAATTGTGATACGGACAAAGTGACGAAATAACTTTAAAGACAATTTATCGATTCTGATAATCGAAAAAAGACATTATTCTACGTGATATAAGATCATATGTGTAAACTAAAGAATTGAACACTATAATCTATGTTATATTATAAAAGGACTGGAAGACAATGAAATTAGTCGTCTTCAGAAGTTTTCTTGAGTCTTAGCTACTGTTTGAGTGCAGAAGGTACGATTGTATTCCGATAGCTTTTGTCTTGCTCTCGTTTAAATACTAGAACATAATTGATGTGTAACAGAGTTCCGAAAATATAATAACCAAATCTGGAGGCCAGAGTAATCATTTAAGGAACCCACGCCACATTCGTTATAACGCAAGAGTTTTTGTAGTATTTTTTGCAGTTGCTGCGGAGCTGGCTGCGATCATCTTTGACTGACAAAAAATTGGCCACCATTACGCGTCGCATTTAAACTTTTTATTTCCGAAGGAAATACGACGAAGCCGGAGCAGAAGAACTTATTTAAAAGTACTGTCAAATATAATTAGTATCAAATCACAAAATTTATTTTATCATAAAGTGACCATTTTCAGTGACACAATTTATTATAGGTCAGGTGCCTCTTTGCATAAATATTATTACGCTAACGCATCTGATATTATTTGTAGGGAGCCTGGCGCTCGTTTTCAATCAGAATTTAGCCGGCCGGTGTGGCCGAGTGGTTCTAGGCACTACATTCTAGAAACGCCCGACCGCTTCGGTCGGAAGTTCGAATCCTTCCTCGGGCATGGATAGGTGTGATGTCCTTAGGTTATTTGAGTTTAAGTAGTTCTAAGTTCTAGGGGACTGATGGCCTCAGGAGTTAAGTCCCATAGTGCTCAGAGTCAATCAGAATTTAAAGTTTAATTTGGCAACCTACAAATATAATATTGCTTACCTGTAATTGTTTCTTACGAGGTTTTATGAAAGATAGCTTTACGAAATTTAACTTCACGAACTTAATAGAATTCTCATATAACTTAGAGCAGAAAGGGACATTACAGTTCTTTGCGCTCCATGAGGTATTCTGCCTCAAGATATGAACACAGTTTCTAATTGTAATAGTTGTGTTGTTTCTGTTAAACTTGTAACGTAAAATTGTACCTCCGAATGAATAGATAACATAATTTTAATTTTTTCAGTTCGATCAATAATTATATAAAAAATGAAAAAAATGGTTCAAATGACTCTGAGCACTATGGGACTTAACTTCTGAGGTCATCAGTCCCCTAGAACGTAGAACTACTTAAACCTAACTAACCTAAGGACATCACACACGTCAATGCTGGAGGCAGGATTCGAACCTGCGACCGTAGCGGTCGCGCGATTCCAGACTGTAGCGCCTAGAACCGCTCGGCCGCTAAAAAATGAAAAGAAAATTTTTCTTTCTCTTGGAAGGTGTTAGATATGTAACCTCCAACAGGAACTCACTGTGCAACGTTTTAGTAATTCGCTTGTATACATTGCAGTGAAAGGCGTTTCCCTATATCTGTATTTTCTATATTGTTTTGATGTTTATTTCACGCACGCAGAATCGATTTCAAGCCAATATCGTACAGACGTAAGGAACTTGCCTTGCCCGTGTGTTACAGTACGTCCCTGGCTGCTGGTAAGAAGAAGAGTCAAGACGTGGGCTAAACGCGCGGCAGACTTACCATGGCTGCGGTCTGTTGTCGCTCTCTGCTGTCGGCACACAAACTGCCAGCAGTCCGCCGTGGCTAGCGTACCCTACCCTTCCATACGACTGCCCGTCGATGACCCGTCTGTTGTCCTACCTGTTGCCCCTGGAGACTGTACACGCGGCGACACAAACGCGCCGATGGTTGGCAGGAGGGTACAGTTATCGCGCCAATCACCCATGCGCAATCGGGAGAAACATGCCAACAGCTGTGTCGGGCAATGACACACAAATTGTACACCAAAACCCAAATTCTGTCGCCTACATACGAAAGAAGCACACCCGAAGAATATATACAGGGTGTCCCAGCTATCTTGTCCACCCAAAATATCTCTGGAACAATAACAGTTATTGGAAAACGACTTTCACCGGTATGAATGTAGGGCTGGGGCCCATGAATGTACATATTTGGAAACATTCTAAAACGAAAGCATATGTGTTTTTTAACACAAACTTATGTTTTTTTAAATGGACCTCCTATATTGATTCTTCAGCAATCCATAGCATGACAAAGCACATACACAATGGCGTTGATTGCATCGCAATATTCCCATTACATCCCGAGATATCGAGACGCGAAGTTGACGCTTGAAACACCCGACATGCGCTGCTAGCCCACGTCCTGAGGCTCAGGCGTGAACCCCATGCTGCCCGTAATCGCGATGTGATTGACATGTGTAATCACACTTCCATACTTATCAAGAGGTCCGAAACGAATAATACGGTCTGCTGCCACCCTGCATTAACGTCGTACATTCCAGCAGGTATTTATCCCATAGGCTAGGGGTGATGCGGTTCTGTAACATATCTGTGTACCGCAACGTTAGTCACAAAGTTAACTTCGCTTATCGTTAATCCGTTACTAAAAAGGTAATGCCGTTCAACGTTAAAACTTTACTTTACTGTAGATCTAGCGCAAGTGACAGTTAATCATTCACTCGTAATAGTAAAATTCATGTTGATGGTTTTAGTGAAACGAGCAAGTGGACTAAGAGTGTTGATGCCAGCAGACCGCCGCAAATTCCGCATATGGTCTGCGCCATACACCGCTTCTAGAAATCAGTCGAATTCGCCTGATTTATCATCCAATGGCTTCCTTTTTCTTCCCTTACGTCAAACAAAAGACCTGTAGACAGCAACTTTAATCACATCAACAAACTCCTGACTGCTTCGGAAACCATGTTTAAGAGTGACCAACATCAGAGTGGAAGAATGATTCCTGAACGGAAGCAAAAATATATAAAATTTAGAGGTCAATATTCTGAGAAACTCTAAAACGACTTTATTTGGACCCCTAATACGATTTGTACAACGAAGTTTTTTTCTTGCATTGTTTTTGTAATAACCTAAAGACAGCACTCGAAAATAAAAGAAAGGATGTAGTACTTTCTGTGAATGCAGAAAATTTGTGTTTATATACGTCTACAAATGTATAATGACAATAATGTTAAAGTATATGGTATAATCGGCATTGTGTTAAATGTTAAATATTAAAAAAAATTAAAATATCTGCCCTGTTATGCGTTTGTTTCAATGTGAATCTCTGGCGCTCCTTGACTGTTACTTCATCTGTGTCATTGCTAATCAACAGTTACGTTTCTCGTCAAAATTTTTAGTGGTAATTCTTTCTGTCATTTCGTCGCATAGAAATCGATAACCATGCCTGGGTAAGTTTCAGTGCTTCGTAGTTACCACTTAGAATATTATTTCACGCAGTGTCTGAAGAAAAAGACGGTTTTGTAGGAAAGTTTCTCCAACGTTTGAATAGCGAACAGATTCCATTCTGGCAGTGCGATACCGAAAGGTCACCAAGCATGAAAGGAAGATGCGGATATTGCGATATGTATCTCGTTTGCAGAGTGAGAGCAAAACGAATATCGTAAAAAAAAAAACCCTCTTAGATGCAATGGAAAACACGATACAAAGTACCTGAAATAATCGAAGCTAGTATCGTAAAATACACATTGGCTGTATACCTACCTTACAGAGTGCGATATAGATGCATTGGCACTTATCGAGTTTAGGGGGACATACATGAAATCTTAGATTTTTTACCGATTATCGTCGATTTGACTACGCTGATCACGAAGATGTTATTTATTTTTATCCCCGATAAAAACTTTTTAATATATCGAGAGAAAATTTTTTTTTAATGAAAATTTTTTTTCTCATTTTTTTGACCGGACCACGAATATGTTATTTGCAGACATCATTCAAGCTAAATTGTAGCACATCAAAACACTCGGATAAAATCGCCTCATTCACTTTACACTTAAGTCAAATAACAGTGTAGTTAAGTGTTAGTTCGGTTTTTGTTCTGTGAGTGTGTTCTACCAACTCGTAATGACTAGAATTTTCCCTGATTTGACCGAATTTCGTATGGTAAATTTGTTATTATGTTGTTGTAGTGTTACATTTTGATTAAATGACAATACGTTGTTTTACTGTTTAAAAACTGATGAAAAATGTGACCAGCATGGTCAAATTGACGATAATCGGTAAACAATCAAAGATTTCATGGGTGTCCCCCTAAACTCGATAAGTGCCGATATATTTATGTATCGGGAGCAATGCGAAACGATTATTGCAAAAAGAAATATAACGAGATATATCGGCTAAATCTGTGTATTAGTGGGGACGAAAGGAAAGTTGGCAACTTTTGCTTGCAGCTGTGCTAGCGCCTCTTGCGGATTATTTAGAAGCTATCTGGTCTATTCACGTTATGCTGTTGTCTCACTGGGGGCTGGTATTCGGAAATGAGAAGTTATTGAACATAAAACTAATAATTTTTAATTTGTTGGAATTTCTTTTACGTTTTATGGTTATGTTGGGTATTAGTCAGCTAGGTTGGAATCTTGTAAATTGAACTGGTAAAGCCAACGAATGTGAACATCAAATACCCGACTTACGTTCAGCGTAGCCCGTGGTCTATGTTCACCATTGCAGTCTCCTATTTGTGTCTTAACTTTCGAAATTGTTGCAGTTCACGAGGCTTTGCTTAATTTGCTACCTAACAGCACAAATTATCATCTAATTTCATGTACGAGGAGTAATAAATTGCAGATGATTAACGTGATTATCTGATGGCATCTTACTCATGATTCATCCAATCCACTTGTCACGTTTCAACACGCGAACCAATTCTATCTGCAGCACGTGATAGAAGAACCGCGGGAAATTATATATATTTTTTGTTGTGCTGCCATGTATTTTCCTATAGATAAGGTCACACAATCCAGTCATTGTTTATTATTTAATCAGTCAACATCTGTCCTTGTCATTTGCTATACAGTATATGGCGTATTTGTCTTAAAATGTACCTCTCAGCATACAGTAGGCAATTTGTATGATTATCGTTGTGGATGTACTTGTTGTCGACATTACAGAATCATAGATATGTATGTACTGCTTGTATATCTGCATGTCTTTTATTCGTCATTGGGCCTCGGTAAAATTTTAACGCAAAAGGAAATGTCATGAAATTTACCAGAAAGAGAACGAATCGAGTTTTGTAGGCTGAACGAAACCCGCGACACTGAGGACATACTAAATGGAAAACATATTTTTCGTAACAGTGATTTTCATGTCGATTCAACGAAGGAATGTAACATTTTCAACCTCACCATCTCAGATTTCTTTCGAATTAGTAGCATTCAATTATCCAGTTAAGAGATGAAAAATTGCCGGTTTACAGACGTATATCACAATTGTGAAGAAAGCTACATGTCTGCAAAGTTCGGAAATTGCGTATCATTTACATGCATCTGTCTCAACATAAATGAATTCTGGACCTCATCTAGATACATTAATGAAATTTATATCATTTAATGAGTAGAGCTTTACTTTGACATGCAGCATGGCGGGATTCTAATAATTTTCACATTCAGTTGCCTTTTGGCCTTTGATATCTCAAACCAGCTTCAATTTTTTTTTTAAATTGTATGGTAATTTTCAAGAATGATTGCCTATCGAAGTGGCGGGATCAAACGATACATATCGAACGTGCGATCATAAATCGATCATGCGACTCTGGTGGCGGGCGTTATGAGTATGTTTACGATGGTCGCTACAGCAACGACAAAAGAAGAGCGTTACAAAAATACTTTAAATTGCGAAGGAGACGACTTACCTTACTCGTCGTCGGCGTTGGAATCACGTGAAACTCCATTACGGTGGTCTGGATGAATAATTTGGATGAGTCGAACCATGTATTCTTCCTGATAATCGTTCGTTTTCCGCACTGTCCGCAATGAAATTGTAACGGCATTTCAGCATCGAAACTGTTCTTACGAAGTTTTACTCACTTCGCACCGTCACATTCTATACAGTCCCTTCTTTCCTCGTCCAGTAGTACTCCATATTGGTGACAAAAAGTCGAACAATTTTCTACGCTGGATAAACATGGAATTAGATTTTTCCATGTGAGAGAATCCGCCGAAGAAACGTCAAGAATACCAGACATCCCTCTCACTAACCACATAAATCGTCTGGGATTCACTAGCAACTCACAAATAATTCGCGGAGGTATGTAATTTACAGCAACAAAGGGAACGACGGGAAACAGATAAAAATGACGATCACAAGTAACTGATGACAACGCCCGCCACCAGAATCATATGATCGATTTACGATTGTAAGTTCGATATGTATTTTTTGGACACCGCAACTTTGATAGGCAATCGTTCTTGGACATTACCTACAGCATATGACGTATTTGTCTTAAAATATGCGTCTCAGCGTACCGTAGGCAAACTGTATGATTTATCGTTGTGAATGTACGTGTTGTCGTCATTGTACAATCATAGATATGTATGTACTGCTCGTATATCTGCATGTCTCTTATTCATCACTGGGCCTCGGTAAAATTTAAACGCAAAAGGAAATGTCATGAAATTTATATAAAAAAAAGAACGAATCGAGTTTTGTAGGTAGATCGAAAACCGTGACACTGAGTACATACTAAATGGAAAACATATTTATCGTAACCGTGACTTCCATGTCAGTTCAACGAAGGAATGTAACGTTTTCAACCCCACCATCTCAGATTTCTTTCGAATTAGTTGCACTCAAATATCCAGATAAGAGAAGAAAAACTGTCGAATTACAGATGTATATCACAATTGTGAAGAAAGCTACAGATGTGGAAAGTTTGGAAAGTGCGTGAAATTTACTTGCATCTTTCTCAACATAAATGAATTCTGGATCTAATCCAGATACATCAATGAAATCTATATCATTTAATGAGTAGATCTTTACTTTGACATGCAGCATGACGGGCTTCTAATCATTTGCACAATCAATTGTCTTTTGAGCTTTAATGTCTCAAACCAGCTTCAACTTTTTTTAAAACTGCGTATTACTCCAATATGTTAATGTAGGACGCGAGGTACTACCAGAATTTAGGCTGTGTGGAGGGGTCTTGTTTGGGTAGCTCGGATGGTAGAGCACTTTCCCGCGAAAGGCAAAAGTCTTGAGTTCGAGTCTCAGTCCGGCGCACCGTTTTAATCTGCCGGGAAGTTTCAAATCAGCGCACACTCCGCTGCAGAGTGAAAAATCACTTTCTGGACTCCAATATGTGACTATAAATACGGTAAATATCAAAAATGCATACTGTGGGGTCCTGCCCACACGTTGCTAACAGGGTGCCTAAAGGATGCTGCGTCCTCGGAACGCTATACAACAATGAAGCAAATCACGTTAATAGTTTTTGTTACAATAAAGAAGATAGACAATACTTAACTTTGAATTTACAGTGGTGTCGCAAGCGACGGGAGACATGCAAACAATCAGAGCCCTTTGCTGTGTACACGGCCCATGAAAGCACTTGGTATGGATCACACCACGTCACTGCTATCGTAGTGGTCTCCTAGTACTGCGCGAATAGTGTCCTGCCGAGGCTGTCGTCCTTGTCAGCCAGCTGTTGGCTGACGCCGTCTCACCGCCTTCGTAGCTCCCGGCGGTTGTCGATACGCCAGAACACATACCAGAGACATCACGCTCAAAAATTTATTTTGTCAGCATCAGTATATTATAAAAATGCAGAGGGCAGCACATAGATATAAAACAGAAATTATGAAGATAGGCAATTCGTAGGTAATGCTGTACCAAAAATTATGGTTTATATTGTTGTTGTTGTGGTCTTTATCAGTCCAGAGACTGGTTTGATGCAGCTCTCTATGCTACTCTATCCTGTGCAAGCTTTTTCATCTCCCTGTACGTACTGCAACCTACATCCTTCTGAATCTGCTTAGTGTATTCATACCTTTGTCTCCCTCTACGATTTTTACCCTCCACGCTGCCCTACAATGCTAAATTTGTGATCCCTTGATGCCTCAGAACATGTCCTACCAACCGGTCCCTTCTTCAGGTCAAGTTATGCCACAAGCTCCTCTTCTCCCCAGTTCTATTCAATACCTCCTCATTAGTTATGTGATCTACCCATCTAATCTTCAGCATTCTTCTGTAGCACCACATTCCGAAAGCTTCTATTCTCTTCTTGTCTAAACTATTTATCGTCCACGTTTCACTTCCATACATGGCCACACTCCATACAAATACTTTCAGAAACGACTTCCTGACACTTAAATCTATACTCGATGTTAACAAATTTCTCTTCCTCAGAAACGCTTTCCTTGCCGTTGCCAGTCAACATTTTATCCCCTCTATTTCGACCATCATCAGTTATTTTGCTCCCCAAATAGCAAAACTCATTTGCTGCTTTAAGCGTCTCATTTTCTAATCTAATACCCTCAGCATCACCCGATTTAATTCTACTACGTTCCATTATCCTCGTTTTGCTTCTGTTGATGTTAATCTTATACCCTTCTTTCAAGACACTGTCCATTCCGTTCAACTGCTCTTCCAAGTCCTTTGCTGTCTCTGACAGAATCGCAATGTCATCAGCGAACCTCAAAGTTTTTATTTCTTCTCCATGGATTTTAATTCCTACTCCGAACTTTTGTTTCCTTTACTCCTTGCTCAATATACAGATTGAATAACATCGAGGATAGGCTACAACCCTGTCTCACTCCCTTCCCAACCACGGCTTCTCTTTCATGCCCCTCTACTCTTGTAACTGCCGTCTGGTTTCTGTACAAATTGTATTCCAGTCAACATTGTCAAAAGCTTTCTCTAAGTCTACAAATGCTAGAAATGTAGGTTTGCCTTTCCTTAATCTATTTTCTAAGATAAGTCGTAGGGTCAGTATTCCCTCACGTGTTCCATCATTTCTACTGAATCCAAACTGATCTTCCCCGAGGTCGCCTTCTACCAGTTTTTCCATTCGTTTGTAAAGAATTCCTGTTAGTATTTTGCAGCTGTGACTTATTAAACTGATGGTTCGGTAATTTTCACATTTGTCAACACCTGCTTTCTTTGGGATTGGAATTATTATATTCTTCTTGAAGTCAGAGGGTATTTCGCCTGTCTCATACATCTTACTCGCCAGATGGTAGATTTTTGTCAGGACTAGCTCTCCCAAGGCCGTCAGTAGTTCCAATGGAATGTTGTCTACTACCGGGGCCTTGTTTCGGCTCAGGTCTTTCAGTGCTCTGCCAAACTCTTCACGTAGTATCATATCTTCCATTTCATCTTCATCTGCATCGTCTTCCATTTCCATAACATTGTCCTCAAGTACATCACCCTTGTACAGAACCTCTATATACTCCTGCCACCTTTCTGCTTTCTCTTCTTTACTTAGAACTGGGTTTCCATCTGAGCTCTTGATATTCATACAAGTGGTTCTCTTTTCTCCAAAGGTCTCTTTAATTTTCCTGTAGGCAGTATCTATCTTACCACTAGTGAGATATGCTCTACATCCTTACATTTGTCCTCTAGCCATCCCTGCTTTATATTATTGTAGTGGTATTGTGAACCATTTACAGTGTAGTTTAAGTGAAACGGCAATAAAAGTAGCTAAATCTCGTCTCAAAAGCCTTAATTTAAGTTGTTATATCCACCAGATGTGATGCAAGGAGACTATGTTCTTCCAGGTTGTGTCGCTGTATCCAGTCGTGTGAGAATGTCATCTTCTGATGACACATGTATGGTTTGGCAGAAAACACAAGTGATGGAGATGGTCTATGTGGCTACATTTCATCTGGTTTTTCTTAAGTTTGCAAACGAAACCCACCAACGTCTGATGTTTAAAATTCCTCTGGGTCTTGTACCGCGGCATTGGACAAAATACTTTAATTATAAACTTAAAACCAACGTTCCGACCTTATTACATCGGCCTTCCTCCGAGCAAGACCGGTTTTGGCGGTGGATGGTGGCCCTCTTATTGCAGACGATCGCTGTCAATATGTCATATTTTCGAAATTTTATTGGTCTTAGAATGTAATAGGATAGCCATGGCAGAAGGGGGTGGGTAAGAAAGAAGCTATTGGTGGCTGTCACACATACGAGGTGTGATCAAAAAATGATAGGAATTTTTTTAATTCGCGTGCTTTATACATCGGATTTATGATTTTTTTATCTTGTTGGTACACATGTTGTGATGTATGTTTATGTTTTCAGCTGTTTTGAGTATTTATTTAATTGTTGAACGTCGAATAGGTTATACGTTCTCTCAAGTTCTCGGCGAACTTTTAGTTTCGAAAAAGATGAATCAAAGAATTTGCATCAAATTTTTGGCACATTGACTGTGGTTTTTGGCGATTCTGTTATGAGTCATGCAAGAGTTTACAAGTTGTATAAACGTTTCAAAGAAGGTCGAGAAGGCGCTGAAGACGACTGCTCTGGACGTCCTAGCTCTTCAATTAGTGACGACAGTGTGGGAGAAGGAAATAAAATTTTCAGGAAAATCTCCGAATCACCATCTGAGAGGTTGCTTATGGTGTCGGCATATCCATTTGCTCATGCGTAGCAATTGTTTCGGATCTTTTAGCATGAAACGTGTAGCGGCGAAGTTCCTGCCTTATGGTCGTACGGTAATAAGGAATACTACTTGCAAGTTACGAGCCGTTTGCGTGAAGCAGTTCGAGGGCAACGGACAGAACATTGGCAAAACCACTCGTGGAGATTGGATCACAACAATGCTCCTTCTCACACCTCAATTCATGTTTGTAATTTTTTTGGGAAAAAAAAAGAAACTGCTACGTTGCCTCAGCTACCGTTTTCGCCGAAATGCCTCCTACGACTTCTTTCTATGCCCGAGGCTGAAGAGTACCATTAAGAGACGTCGTTTTGCCATTATTGATGGGATAAACAACAGAATCGCTGAAGGAGCTGAACACCATAACGAAAAATGAGTTCCAGACGTGTTTCCAATATCGGATAAAAATTTGGAAATTTGTGGTAAGGTCTTATGGGACCAAACTGCTGAGGTCATCGTCCCCTAAGTTTACACACTACTTAATCTAAACTTACGCTAAAGACAACACAAACACCCATGCCGGAGGGAGGACTCGAAACTCCGACGGGGGCAGCCGCACGAACCGCGACCAGGTGCCTTATACCGCACGGCTACCCCGCGCGGCCAAGATTGGAAAAAGAACTGGGACAAGTACATAATATCTGAGGGGGATTGCTTTAAAGAGGGCACAGTCGATGCTGAATAAACAAAGATTCTTCAAGAAAAACAAAAATTCCAGTTATTTTTGATCACAGGTCGTACAGGTAACAAATCCATGTCTGTCTGTTAGCAGCATTTCATTCACCAAAGCAATAACTAAGTCTTGTCTGCTTACTAAAGAAGCAGGATATGTCTTTGATTTTATTATATCTTTAACAGGTATTAGGTCCGGCCCCGGTAGCTGAGTGGTCAGCGTGACGGAGTGTCAATCCTAAGGTCCCGGGTTCGATTCCCGGCTGCGTCGGAGATTTTCTCCGCTCAGGGACTGGGTGTAGTGTTGTCCTAATCATCATCATTTCATCCCCATCGACGCGCAGGTCGCAGAAGTGGCGTCAACTTGAAAGTCCTGCACCAGGCGAACGGTCTACCCGACGGGAGGGCCTAGCCACACGACATTTCATTTCAACACGTATTACACAATTGTGCTTACGGGCACCTCGAATAGTTCTTGCGCTCTAGAAAAGTTGCTTCATCTTGGAAATGTCTTAATATTGATAGGAAGCCGATGTGTAAGTGAAGGAACATGAAGGAATATCTTCTTTAGATCAATGCAACAACTGTTGTGGTGTCAAAATATGGTTCTCATGAGGTCACTTGAGGCTGGAGAGTGTGGCTTACCTCTTTACAGCCCCAGCAACATCATCACAGAGTTCTCAGCCACGTCCTGTAGCAAATATGACGTTCAAAGTATTTCTGAACGCAGGACAGTTTCATGAAATTCTCTCTATTTTTATATTGCCAGCACAGTCATTCGGGAAGTAATAAACGTGCTTTGGATTTGGAAAGTGATACATTGAGAAATTCGTGAAATCCTGCTGCAAAGAATGCACACACGCTCTATCGTGCTTGAAGGCGTCAGATATTTCCACATACGACACATGGTGTATTTCATTAGTATTTGCGTCTCGTAGTAAGCTACAAATGGAAGAATCTGTGGATTATACCAACGAAATCTCTGTACTTAATCCTGAATTGTGAAGGAGTAATTCTCTGCAAAATCACAAACTACAAGATATCCATTTACTTTGAGTTTTTCTATAGTCATTATAAAGAACTGTGATTGCTGCTGGGCGGTAAATGAGTGTTTTAGGTCCTGTTGTAAACTTCCAGAGTGAGATTTTCACTCTGCAGCGGAGTTTGCGCTGATATGAAACATCCTAGCAGATCAAAACTGTGTGCTGGACCGAGACTCGAACTCGGGACCTTTGCCTTTCGCGGGCAAGTGCTCTACTATCTGAGCTACCCAAGCACGACTCATGCCCCGTCCTCACAGCTTTACTTCTGCCAGTATCTCGTCTCATACCTTGGAAACTTTACAGAAGCTCTCCTGCGAACCCTGCAGATCTAGCACTGTAGTAAATCTGTAAGGACCGGGCGCGAGTCGTGCTTGGGTTGCCCGCGACAGGCAAAGGTCCCCAGTTCTAGTCTCGGTCCGGCACACACTTTTGATCTGCCGGGAAGTTTCTGTTGTAAACTTGTTGCAAACACCTCAATGAAATCATCTGTTGATTTTGTCACAGCGTGTACAACCAGAATTATAGTCATTTATGTTGAAACAGACGCCGGTAAACTTCATGTAACTTCCTAACTTCTCAGACCTATAGCTTTTTTCGTAATTGTAATGTATATATGTTTGGTATATGTGTTTGTATATTTATAATGTATATCTATATGGTAGTTTTCCATCTCTCTTCTAGATCACTGAATGGCTCGAATTTGAAAGAAATCTGAGTGGGTCGGGTTGATTGCTGCGTTGAACTGACAAATGACCCGTATAGCAATCGAAGCTAGTATCACAAATACTTTTTAGCTGTATTAGATGTTTAAAATAAATTGGCACATCTTCCTAGTATGGATAGTATTGGTGAAAACCAGAAGAAAAGTACCCGTAATGATAGTCTGAAAATCAGTTCCCGTGATGATTCGAAGTCCGCAGCCTGCATTTATGTACAGATGAGGCAGGATTCACGAGAGATGTCACCGTAAATTACGACAATATACACATGTGGGCAGATGTAAACCCTCGAGCAGTCATGGTGGTGAAGCTTCAGTATCCATGTATGGGCTGGAATTGAAGGGATCAGTAGATGAATGTGCTAACCTTCAATTTGGTGAGAATTAATATCATCATATTCTCTTTGGTGGTTTCAGTAGTACTGCATGCTAGCTACAAGTATTTCCATTTAAACTGCTAGAAAGCATTTGACGGCTGTATACATTGGTTTGCCTTACCATATTTATGTTCTTGTCTTTGGATGAAAAAAAGTGCCATGCCACAGTGTCAATGTGACAATGGCTTGTCAATCTTGTCATCGAGTAAAGAGATGGATGTTTGACGAGGATGTTAACGACAAAAGCGATCCATTTTTGATGACAATGATGCATTGATTGCGCACCAGGAATTCATCAGATGTTGAAAATACCGTACGTTTGGCACTATATTGCCAAACTCATATTAGAGGTAGCATTTGTTCAAATATTGAGGAAGTCTTTAATGTTAGCAGTACGTAAATTTAATGTGATGTGTATTAATGAAAGCCTGTAAGATTGGTAAGAGTCACTGGTTTGTTTTACTTTATAGCAGATGGTTCAAATGGCTCTGAGCACTATGGGACTTAACATCTGAGGTCATCAGTCCCCTAGAACTTAGAACTACTTAAACCTAACTAACCTAAGGACACCACTCACATCCGAGGCAGGATTCGAACCTGCGACCGTAGCGGTCGTGCTGTTCCAGACTGAAGCGCTTACAACCGCTCGGCCGCTGAGGTCCGCCCTTACAACAACGCTAACCTAAAATAAACTTATGAGGATTAGCGTTGTGTTGGCTCTAGAGTTAAATTGTTGGCGGCCGCTGTTTTCATCCCGCTTTATTTCTCTACAGACGTTTCTGTATGTTTGTTTTTAGGAAGGAGCGCAAGCTATAAAATAGGAAGCAGCTAGCAACGTCAACGAAATTCAAACAAGTGAATGCACAGTTTGTTAAATGTTACATTATAAAGGTAAGGTAGAGAGGCAACTGGTCTAGAACTAGCAAGAAAATATGAAGGACCATATCCCGTCAACAACAAAAAATAATTGTTGCTAGGTACATACTTTCTATAAATCTTTACTGTTTTGAAAGTCTTCGCGTGAATAATGAGGAAAACGAAAATCCAAAATTGCTTGATTAGTCTTGTGACTACAGTTAACAATAAGTTACATACATTCTTACATCTATTGAACTGTCGATTAGAGATTTTGATTTTCTAATACTCTCTTTTCTAATTTTAGAGAAAACGAACACGAAAGTTTGGAAACACTTGGTGTATTAATTCAGTGATTACAGAAAATCTAACAGTTACTTTCTGAATATTACTGTAACAGATTTTTTCGTCATTGTGCTTAGCGTATCTAGTATACTAGCCTCTGACGCAAGATATTAAGCCACACGTTTCCTCTCAAAACTTTTCCAAGTATTTTTAACGAAGTGAGTACTAACACACAATAGTAGTGACAGTGTTACATGCAAATAATTTTGTTGGACTTACTAACAATTTTTTTTACCCGTACGGCGTGCTGTTTCCTGAGCTGCTGCCTGCCGGATACCATCCTGCTCTATGTCGAGTGCTATGCGGTATTCCTGCTCCCTCTTTCAGCCCCTCTTGCCATGACCAATTCAAGAACATTTTTCCGCACAAGACGCACACGATTTGATGCCCCCACCCTCTCCCTTCTCATCCTTACTTGCCTTTGCTTTAGATTTTTCCTTATTTTATTAGAGCCAGAAAAAAAGGCCCCTCCACAACTAAACAGTATGATTTATTCTTTTGATGTGGCGGATCGTTGATTACATTGTTGGTGACAGCCTCAATTTAACCTGACACGGCCATTTGTGAATGGTGCCAATTGGAAGGAAGTGTTTGCACCAAGCCGCGAGCCACATGGATTCTTTATTTATTTATCTACACTACTGGCCATTAAAATTGCTACACCACGAAGATGACGTGCTACAGACGCGAAATTTAACCGACAGGAAGAAGATGCTGTGATATGCAAATGATTATCTTTTCATAGCATTCACACAAGGCTGGCGCCGGTGGCGACGCCTACAACGTGCTGACATGAGGAAAGTTTCCAACCGATTTCTCATACACAAACAGCAGTTGACCGGCGTAGCCTGGTGAAACGTTGTTGTGATGCCTCGTGTAAGGAGGAGAAATGCGTACCATCACGTTTACGATTTCGATAAAGGTCGGATTCTAGCCTATCGCGATTGCGGTTTATCGTATCGCGACATTGCTGCTCGCGTTGGTCGAGATCCAATGACTGTTAGCAGAATATGGAATCGGTGGGTACAGGAGGGTAATACGGAACGCCGTGCTGGATCCCAACGGCCTCGTATCACTAGCAGTGGAGATGACAGGCATCTTATCCTCATGGCTGTAACGGATTGTGCAGCCACGTCTCCATACCTGAGTCATTAGAAGAAGACGTTTGCATGACAACAATCATCTGCACGAACAGTTCGACGACGCTTGCAGCAGCATGGACTATCAGCTCGGAGACCACGGCTGCGGTTATCCTTGACACTGCATCACAGACAGGAGTGTTTGCGATGGTGTACTCAACGACGAATGTGGGTGCACGAATGGTAAAACGTAATTTATTCGGATGAATCCAAGTTCTGTTTACAGCATCATGATGGTCGCATCCGTGTTTGGCGACATCGCAGTGAACGCACATTGGAAGCGTGTATTCGTTATCGCCATACTGGCGTATCACCCGGCGTGATGGTATGGGGTGCCATTGGTTACACGTCTCGGTTACCTCTTGTTCGCATTGACGGCACTTTGAACAGTGGACGCTACATTTCAGATATGTTACGACCCGTGGCTCTACCCTTCATTCGATCCCTGCGATACCCTACATTCCAGCAGGATAATGCACGACCGCATGTTGCAGGTGCTGTACGGGCCTTTCTGGATACAGAAAATGTTCGACTGCTGCGCTGGCCAGCACATTCTCCAGATCTCTCACCAATTGAAAACGTCTGGTCAATGGTGGACGAGCAACTGGTTCGTCAGAATACGCCAGTCACTACTCTTGATGAACTGTGGTATCGTGTGGAAGCTGCATGGGCAGCTGTACCTGTACACGCCATCCAAGCTCTGTTTGACTCAATGCCCAGGCGCATCAAGGCCGTTATTACGGCCAGAGGTGGTTGTTCTGGGTACTGATTTCTCAGGATCTATGCACCCAAATTGCGTGAAAATGTAATCACATGTCAGTTCTAGTATAATATTTTTGTCCAATGAATACCCGTTTATCATCTGCATTTCTTCTTGGTGTAGCAATTGTAATGGCCAGTAGTGTATAAAAATTATAATAAATATTTTGTCATATATAATGGTGTATCACATTTAAGAAAAAAAACTGTCGTGTATGAATGTGGAAGATACCATAAGGAAAAACGATCCAGTAAATATAGGTCTGCAAACGGGCCATTTGTGGTATAATTGCGAATCTGTGGCTACGTGCTGTAAACTGACTTCAGTATCAATGTTAATATTGTCCTAATAAGCCAAAATATATTTTAAATCTAAATGCAAACGTTTCAATTAAGTCTCCACCTAACAGTAAATTTTACCCGTGGTCTATCTCACTTTGTACAATATTAGGGGATGTACGAAGCCTGTTTAAAAAATTCCGAAACCTTGCCCTCAATTTTTTTCTACACTTGCCATTTACTTATTGTGTACGGTTTCCTTCCAAATACTCTCCTTCACAATTGATACATCGGTCCCTCCGCCGTTTCCACTTCTGGAAGCCGTCTTGGTTTACCTCTTGCCGGATCGCGCGATACGGCGCCTGTGAATTTTCTTTAATCTCGTCTACCGTTGCAAATCTGCGTCTTTTCAACAAGGTTTTCGACTTCGTAAATTAAAGAAAAACCGCAAGGTCTGGAGAGTATGTGTAACAGTCAGGCACCAACAGGGATGAATGCGCTATCGTGATGCAAGAGTCATGTATTGTCTCGCCACTTTTCAGGCCGTTCTCCTCTCACATTTTCTGGCAGGCGTCGCAACACGTTCCGATAGTACCATTGATTAACAGTGTGTCCATGTGGCACGAATTCATGATGAACCAATCCTGCAAAGTCAACGAAAGCTGTCGGCATGGCTTTGATATTTGACCTGACCTGGCGAACATTTTTTGGTCTTGGACAACGCCTCCCGACCGATTGCGAAGATTGAACCTTGGTCTCAACATCATAACCGTAGACCCACGTCTCATCACCAATTATGGTTCTCTTAAGGAACATTTCGTTCTCATTTGCGCTCTTCACAGACTGCGAGAGGAAGGTCTTCTTGGTCTTGACTCATGAGCCGTGGGACGAACTTGGCGGCAACACGATGCATTGCGAGATGCTGTATCAGAATTTCATGACACTATCCAACTTAAACATGACATTCTTCTCCAATCTCTCGACAGTCAGTCTTCGATTGATTCCCACAATTTAGTCGAAGTTCCTGACGCGAGCGTCGTCGGTAGATGGCGAAGGCCGTCCTGAACGAGGGTCACCCTTAACTTCCGTCCAGCCATTTTTGAACCGTGTGAACCATTCGTAACACAGAGTACAGCTTCTAACAGTCCTACCACGATAAAGGTCAAAAATTAATTGTGATTTGTAGTGTTGCTCACACTGCTAAATATTGCATTTTCTGGCAACAACAAAGTTATATTATGTGGCAGGTGTCATTAGAGCACAGTTAATAAAGTCGATTCTTGAAATAATGGATAAACTAGGCACTCATATTTCCGTGTTTCCCACGCTGGTCTCGTTGTAAAATCATGCCTCAATCGTCAAAAATCTAGGTGGTGGTGATTCCAAGCTCGGATGCAAAGAGGCCTAGGTGATATTCTGCGATATTCAAAAGTTTTATAGATGTGTTTCATAAACCATTCTTGAAGGTTAAACTTTTGCAAGTTACGACAATGGTGATGTAAAAAAGTAATCAGCACTCTGAATTTAAGTTACACTTCTTTTTTATTACTTTTGTTGCAACATCACGTAACTCACAAAACAAAACTTCACGATATGAAACATACTTGAAAATATCTTCCTCGCTGTTAAAGTTCACATTTTATAAACTGACTACAATTTGCGTCTTTTCAACATGACGACCAAGACTTGACTCTCTAATAACTGCTTACGCGCCCAAAAAATCAGAGTTACAAGTACGTCAAAGATCATAGTGACAAAAGAAAGAATTCACATAATAATAAAATCATTGCAAAATAAACATATCGATGTATCAAAGTATCTCTACATTAATGAAATCAAATCTGAATGTTGTCTCAGATATATGTTAACTGCTTTACAGAAACACAGTAGAATATTGCTGCCATCGAGAGGCTGAGGTGAGGTGCCGCAATGGTTACGTAATTCAAGTACCACTACAACCTTAAGTACTCATCGCCGTAGGCTGCATCATTTGGTGTGTCTCTGTAAAGGTTTTCTTGAATTTTACGCAAAATTTAATGCAGACGTTTTGCTGCTCTAATTCTGCCATCTGGAAATCCGCAGACTGTGCGACAACGTCCTACTCAATACAGCGCTGATCAATAACAGCCATACAACAGTGAAACTTCCGACAGTTACGCAGTAAAGACAGGTGTGTGCAGAGATGCCAAACTCATTTCGCTCCAACATATCATTGGCGCGAAATTACTAACGTTTCGGAAGTTTTTGAACAGACTTCGTATTACATGATGGACTGATTCGATCATTGGCCGCCCTTCTCCCTTGAGCATGCAGTAAAGGAAACAAAAGAAAAATTCGGAGTAGGAACTAAAATCCATGGAGAAGAAATAAAAACTTTGAGGTTCACCGATGACATTGTAATTCTGTCAGAGACAGCAAAGGACCTGGAAGAGCAGTTGAACGGAATGGACAGTGTCTTGAAAGGAGGATATAAGATGAACATCAACAAAAGCAAAACGAGGATAATGGAAGGTAGTCGAATTAAAACGGGTGGTGCTGCGGGAATTAGATTAGGAAATGAGACACTTATGGTAGTAAAGGACTTCTGCTATTTGGGGGAGAAAATAACTGATGATGGTCGAAGTAGAGAGGATATAAAATGTAGACTGGCAATGGCAAGGAAAGCGTTTCTGAAGAAGAGAAATTTGTTAATATCGAGTATAGAGCCGGCCGGTGTGGCCGAGCAGTTCTAGGCGCTACAGTCTGGAACCGCGCGACCTCCACGGTCGCAGGTTCGAATCCTACCTCGGTCATGGATGTGTGTGATGTCCTTAGGTTAGTTAGGTTTAAGTAGTTCTAAGTTCTAGGGGACTGATGACCTCAGATGTTAAGTCTCATAGTGCTCAGAGGCATTTGAACCATTTTTGTACACTGGTAATGACAAGGAAAGCATTTCTGAAGAGGAGAAATTTGTTAACATCGAATATAGCTTTAAGTGTCAGGAAGTCGTTTCTCAAAGTAATTGTATGGAGTGTAGCCATGTAGGGAAGTGAAACGTGGACGATAAATAGTTTGCACAAGAAGAGAATAGAAGCTTTCGAAATGTCGTGGTTCAGAAGAATGCTGAAGATTAAATGGGTAGATCACATAACTAATGCAGAGGTGCTGAATAGAATTGGGAAGAAGAGAAATTTGTGGTACAACTCGACTAGAAGAAGGGATCGGTTGCCGGCCGAAGTGGCCGTGCGGTTAAAGGCGCTGCAGTCTGGAACTGCAAGACCGCTATGGTCGCAGGTTCGAATCCTGCCTCGGGCATGGATGTTTGTGTTGTCCTTAGGTTAGTTAGGTTTAACTAGTTCTAAGTTCTAGGGGACTAATGACCTCAGCAGTTGAGTCCCATAGTGCTCAGAGCCATTTGAACCATTTGAAAGGGATCGGTTGGTAGGGCATATTATGAGGCATCACGGGATCACCAATTTAGTATTTGAGAGCAGCGTGGAGGGTAAAAATCGAAGAGGGAGACCAAGAGATGAATACACTAAACAGATTCAGAAGGATGTAGGCTGCAGTAGGTACTGGGAGATGAAGCAGCTTGCACAGGATAGAGTAGCATGGAGAGCTGCATCAAACCAGTCTGGACTGAAGACCACAACAACTACTCCCCTGTACACTTTCACCTCTGTCAGCTTTCACACTTTGGGCCCGGCTTGTGT
The DNA here is from genome assembly GCF_021461395.2 of Schistocerca americana. Lineage (NCBI taxonomy): Eukaryota > Metazoa > Arthropoda > Insecta > Orthoptera > Acrididae > Schistocerca > Schistocerca americana. The sequence goes on from NC_060128.1 coordinate 147,715,556, forward strand.
TGTCGCTCGCGCCTAAAGCCGGCCCCGCCTGCTGCAGGTGCTGCACCCTGCCGTGCTGCTCGCCGTGCTTCGGGCTGCCCACGCAGATCCCGTACTACGTGCAGTGCTGCGTGCCTCTCTGCCCCCCACCGTGCCTGCCCTGCTGCCCGCCGTGCTGCCCCAAGCCCTGCTACGCCAGGCCCTGCTGAACGGGTGAGTGCCCACTGCGAATGGCGCTGCTCCAAATTTGTGCCAGCTCAGTTTCCATTCACTAGCTCTGTTTTCCACAGCCCAGCTGAGCCGTCTCCGGCTAAACAGGTAAGTTTAAAACTGATGGAGAATGAAGCTTCATCTATCGGAGAAACTAGCCCTGGTATGTTTTTATTCCATTGTATTAGTCCTGTTCCTTCCTCCTCTCTGTTCATCTCCTCTCTTTCATTTTTCTGTCCAACTCCTCCTTTACTCCTTTCTCTGTCCACTTCTGCACCCCCATCCCCATCTTGTCTGTCCATCGGCTACTCCCTTTTTCTCTCTCTTCATCTGCTCATCCCTACACTCTCAGTCCACGTGCTCTTTCCTCTCCATCAGCTCCTACTCCCTGATCTCACCTTTGAATCCATCTCCTCCTATATCCTCTACCTCCTCCTCAACCACTCTGTCTCCTCATTTCGCCTCCCTCTCTCTTTCCTTTCTTTGTCTATTTTCCCTCCCCTTCACTGCCCATCTCCTCCTCCCCCACAGCTGTGACCACACCCTAAGACCTCTCTCTCTTTCCTTCCTCCCCCTTTCTCTCTTCACTTTATAACCCTCATCCCATTAGGTAGTTGCTGGTTCATACAAATTTTGCAGACAGTATTCACACATCCAGAATGAGATTTTCACTCTGCAGCGGAGTGTGCGCTGATATGAAACTTCCTGGCAGATTAAAACTGTGTGCCCGACCGAGACTCAAACTCGGGACCTTTGCCTTTCGCGGGCAAGTGCTCTACCATCTGAGCTACCGAAGCACGACTCACGCCCGGTACTCACAGCTTTACTTCAGCCAGTACCTCGTCTCCTACCTTCCAAACTTTACAGAAGTTCTCCTGCTTCTGTAAAGTTTGGACGGTAGGAGACGAGGTACTGGCAGAAGTAAAGCTGTGAGCACTGGGCGTGAGTCGTGCTTCGGTAGCTCAGATGGTAGAGCACTTGCCCGCGAAAGGCAAAGGTCCCGAGTCTCGGTCGAGCACACAGTTTTAATCTGCCAGGAAGTTTCAGTATTCACACATGTCACTAAATATACACTACTGGCCATTAAAATTGCTTCAACACCAAAGTGACACCTTTCTCTCTTTATAACCCTCATCCCATTAGGTAGTTGCTGGTTCATACAAATTTTGCAGACAGTATTCACAGCCGGCCGCGGTGGTCTCGCGGTTCTAGGTGCTCAGTCCGGAGCCGTGCGACTGCTACGGTCGCAGGTTCGAATCCTGCCTCGGGCATGGATGTGCGTGATGTCCTTAGGTTAGTTAGGTTTAAGTAGTTCTAAGTTCTAGGGCACTGATAACCACAGCAGTTGAGTCCCATAGTGCTCAGAGCCATTTGAACCATTTTTGAACAGTATTCACACATGTCACAAAATATACTCTACTGGCCATTAAAATTGCTTCAACACGAAGATAACGTGCTACAGACGCGAAATTTAACCGACAGGAAGAAGACGCTGTGATATGCAAATGATTAGCCTTTCAGAGCATTCACACAAGGTTGGCGCCGGTGGCGACACCTTAATCGTGCTGACACGTGGAAAGTTTCCAACCGATTTCTCACACACAAACAGCTGTTGACCGGCGTTACGTGGTGAAACGTTGTCGTGACGCCTCGTGTAAGGAGGCGAAATGCGTACCGTCACGTTTCCGACTTTGATAAAGGTAGGATGGTAGTCTATCGCGATTGCGGTTTATCGTATCGCGACGCTGCTGCCCGCGTTGGTCGAGATCCAATGACTGTTAGCAGAATATGGAATCGGTGGGTTCAAGAGGGTAATACGGAACGCCGTGCAGGATCCCAACGGCCTCGTATCACTAGCAATCGAGATGACAGGCATCTTATCCGCATGGCTGTAACGGATCGTGCAGCCACATTCGATCCCCGAGTCAACAGATGGGGACGTTTGCAAGACGACAACATCTGCACGAACAGTTCGACGACGTTTGCAGTAGCATGGACTATCAGCTAGGAGACCATGGCTGCGGTTACCCTTGACGCTGCATCACAGACAGGAGCGTCTGCGATGGTGTACTCAACGACGAATCTGGGTGCACAAATGGCAAAACATCATTTTTTCGGATGAATCCAGGTTCTGTTTACAGCATCATGATGTTCGCATCTGTGTTTGGCGACATCGCGGTGATATCACATTCGAAGCGTGTATTCGTCATCGCCATACTGGCGTATCACCCAGCGTGATGGTATGGGATGCCACTGGTTACACGTCTCGGTCACCTCTTGTTCGCATTCACGGCACGTTGAACAGTGGACGTTACATTTCAGATGTGTTACGACCCGTGGCTCTACCCTTCATTCGATCCCTGCGAAACCCTACATTTCAGCAGGATACTGCACGACTGCATGTTGCAGGTTCTGTACAGGCCTTTCTGGATACAGAAAATGTTAGACTGCTGCCCTGGCCAACACATTCTCCAGATCTCTCACCAACTGAAAACGTCTGGTCAATGGTGGCTGAGCAACTGGCTCGTTACAATACGCCAGTCACTATTGATGAACTGTGGTATCGTGTTGAAGCTGAATGGGCAGCTGTACCTGTACACGCCATCCAAGCTTTATTTGACTCAATGCCAGGCGTATCAAGGCCGTTACTGCGATGAGAAGTGGTTGTTGTGGGTACTGATTTCTCAGTATCTATGCACCCATATTGCGTGAAAATGTAAGCACAAGTCCGTTCTAGTATAATATATGTGTCCAATGAATACCGGTTTATGATGTGCATTTCTTCTTGGTGTAGCAATGTTAATGGCTCGTAATGGTCTTGCAAGAATATTTCACTGTACGACACATAGTTCAGGATACATGACGTCAAACAGTGATAAGAGGAGCCACGACGATGGTATCACGGATATACTTCAAACATAGTACACCTTTAGTAGGCCAGTAAAACAACGTATTGTGTAAGTAATACGGTGCACTACTCTGGCAGTTCAGAGAAAATCGCAAGGAAAGTTTTACGCATCTATTGTGTAATTGATATACCTGTGCGTAGGGGCCCGGACGTTAAGGGGTTCATGGTGGTCAAGTGGTTAGCATTCGAGCTATGTAAGACGAACGCGTATGAGGCGATGGTTTGACTCCCGCTCAAACCTTCATGTTTGTAGTACAAGTGTAAATTCACGGCCGGCCGCGGTGGTCTAGCGGTTCTAGGCGCTCAGTCCGGAGCCGCGCGACTGCTACGGTCGCAGGTTCGAATCCTGTCTCGGGCATGGATGTGCGTGATGTCCTTAGGTTAGTTAGGTTTAAGTAGTTCTAAGTTCTAGGGGACTGATGACCATAGATGTTAAGTCCCATAGTACTCAGAGCCATTTGAACCATTTTTGTAAATTCTGGTTTATTCAAGAAATTTCCACCTGCACTACATCTACATTTATACTCCGCAAACCACCCAACGGTGTGTGGCGGAGGGCACTTTACGTGCCACTGTCATTACCTCCCTTTCCTGTTCCAGTCGCGTATTGTTCGCGGGAAGAACGACTGTCTGAAAGCCTGATCATTCCACTTCAAATCGTTCCGCACGCATACTCCCAGGTATTTTACAGAAGTAACTGCTACAAGTGTTTGTTCCGCTATCATATAATCATACAATAAAGGATCCTTCTTTCTATGTGTGGTGTCACCGCCAGACACCACACTTGCTAGGTGGTAGCCTTTAAATCGGCCGCGGTCCGTTAGTATACGTCGGACCCGCGTGTCGCCACTATCAGTGATTGCAGACCGAGCGCCGCCACACGGCAGGTCTAGAGATACTTCCTAGCACTCGCCCCAGTTGTACAACCGGCTTTGCTAGCGATGGTTCACTGACAAAATACGTTTTCATTTGCCGAGACGATAGTTAGCATAGCCTTCAGCTACGTCATTTGCTACGACCTAGCAAGCCGCCATTACCAGTTACTATTGATATTGTGAAGAATGTACAGACAAGAGCTACGTTCAACATTGATGGATTAAAGTTAAGTATTCCACCAAGTACCACCTTTTTCCTTGTCCTGTTCCAGACCTCACGCCAGCCTGCGTGAGCTTAAACGCGTGCCTTTCGGCTTCCTCTAAACTCCGTGGGTTGGCTCCTGCCAATCCACAACACTATGTATTCGCAATACGTTACATTTGTCTATGTTAAGGGTCAGGTGCCACTTCCTGCACCAAGTGCCTATCCGCTGCAGATCTTCCTGCATTTCGCTACAATTTTCTAATGCTGCAACTTCTCTGTATACTACTGCATCATCCGCGAAAAGCCGCATGGAACTTCCGACACTATCTACTAGGTCATTTATATATATTGTGAAAAGCAATGGTCCCATAACACTCCCCTGTGGCACGCCAGAGGTAACTTTAACGTCTGTAGACGTCTCTCCATTGATAACAACATGCTGTGTTCTGTTTGCTAAAAATTTTTCAATCCAGCCACACAGCTGGTCTGATATTCCGTAGGCTCTTACTTTGTTTATCAGGCGACAGTGCGGAACTGTATCGAACGCCTTCCGGAAGTCAAGGAAAATGGCATCTACCTGGGAGCCTGTATCTAATGTTTTCTGGGTCTCATGAACAAATAAAGCGAATTCGGTCTCACACGATCGCTGTTTCCGGAATCCATGTTGATTCCTACATAGTAGATTCTGGGTTTCCAAAAACGACATGATACTCGAGCAAAAAACATGTTCTAAAATTCTACAACAGATCGACGTCAGAGATATAGGTCTATAGTTTTGCGCATCTGCTCGACGATGCTACATTACGCCGTATAGGTATTCAATACGGTGCCTCTTGACACACGAAACACATCGTCTCCCTTGGCTACGGAAGCAGCCACCAACAATCTGCCCACGTTCCAATTCACTTAGCTGTAAGTTAATGTAATCACAACTATTCAGAACATTACGAATGGCAGTGCACGTGTTTATCAGAATTACGATGCAGTGTTCCTAAGGACATGCATGCATGTTCGAAGGCATTGCGGCAACTGCAGCAGTTGTGAAATACTCGAAAGGAATTCCCCATTGCGAATTTATTTATTTACTCGTCAAGTTTCGTAGGACCAAATTGAGGAGCAAATCTCCAAGGTCATGGAACCTGTCAGTACATGAAATTACAACATAAACGTAATAACAAATAGAAATAAATGTTCGTGAGCCTTAAAAAAGTCAGTCCATTAGTTTAAGCAAACGCTAGCAGCAATACAATAAAAATCAGCTTAATTTTTCAAGGAACTCCTTGACAGAATAGAAGGAGTGACCCGTGAGGAAACTCTTCAGTTTCGATTTGAAAGCGCTTGGATTACTGCTAAGATTTTAGAATTTGAGTGGCAGCTTATTGAAAATAGGTGCACACATTTTTGCACAAGAGTTAAGGAAGTCCGATCCAAATGCAGGTTTGATTTCTGCCGAGTATTAACTGAGTGAAAGCTGATTATTCTTGGGAATAAAGTAATATTGCTAACAAGAAACGACAATAAGGAATATACGTATTGAGAGGCCAATGTCAAAATACCCAGACTAGTGAACAAGGGTCGACAAGAGGTTCTGAGCCAAAAATATCCTTTTAGAATGAGAAAAGTTACCCTAGAATAAAATACCATACAACATACACGAATGAAAATAACTGCAGACAAATTATCGTGTCGAACGATCACTCACTTCAGATACCCTTGGAATAGTAAAAATGGCAGTACTATATCTTTGAACAAGATCCTGAATATGGGCTTTCCACGACGGCTTACTATCTATCTGAACACCTAGAAATTTGAACTGTTCAGTTTTACAAATCATATGCCCACTCAATGAAATTAAAACGTGAGGTATTGTTGGATTGTGTGTTAGAAACTGGAAAAACCGAGTCTTACTGTGACTTAGCGTTAGTTTATTTTCTACAAGCCATGAACTGAGGTCATGTACTACACTATTTGAAACCGAGCCAATGTTGCACACAATATCCTTTACTACCAAGCTAGTGTCATCAGCAAACAGAAATATTTGAGAGTTACCCGTAATACTAGAGGGCATATCATTTGTATAAATGACGAACAGGAGTGGCCCCAACACTGATCCTTGGGGCACTCCCCACTTGACTGTACCCCACTTAAACCCCACATCACGGTCGTTATCAACATTGTGAATAATGACCTTTTGCTGCCTGTTGCTAAAGTAAGAGGTGAACCAGTTGTGAGCTATTCCCCGTATTCCGTAATGGTCCAACTTCTGGAGCAATATTTTGTGTTATTATGGATAGCCATCGGCTCTTTAATGGAATGACGACAATGGACGTTTGTGCGGAACTGGGACTCGAACCCGCACTTCTCGGCACGACTGACGACCAGACCCAAATTTTCATGTGTCGTCAACAGTGTGACTGGAAACTGTACTCTATGTACATTCTTGTACAGGGCTGACATTTTACTTGAAAGTCGGTTGCCCAGTGTCGGCGGATCAGTACGATATAGCAGTGCCTGTGTCGTTTGGAATTATGACGCATGCATGCATATATACACGTGGTTGAAGGCACGTGGATGTTTGGGACTATGGAGCGTGCTCGGATGACCTAATGGTGAGGCGACCGCTCGCCATATCCCGAAATCCGGGTTCGAGTCCGGTCCGGCACAAATGTTCAGTGCCGTCGTTCCATTATACAGCTGATGGTTGTCCATATTCGCATCTGCGAATACATTTCATGTAACACGGGCCACTGTTCTGACCACGGCTGGCGCTTGCAAATTACTGATAAGGGACGCTCCCCATTGCATACTCCTCAGATATAGTGGTACGTGCCCAGTGGATAACCCGTCGAAAACTGAACACAGATCAAGCATGAAAAAAAGGAAAAGGTCCACTGAACTGTGAGAACTACGACCTCACGGATAAGTGCTCACGGTGATGAACTGCTAAGCAAATGGCTCGTGTTCTAAACTCGAGCCTTTTTTTAACATTTTTACAGCACTATGAGCTGTCCTCACAGTAACTGAAATGTTTGTCTCTTTCTGCACTTTTGGCAGTTGTCACACTACAGGGTGGTCCATTGATAGTGACCGCGCCAAATATCTCACGAAATAAGCATCAAACGAAAAAACTACGAAGAACGAAACTCGTCTAGCTTGAAGGGGGAAACCAGATGGCACTATAGTTGGCCCGCTAGATGGCGCTGCCATAGGTCAAACGGATATCAACTGCGTTTTTTTAAAAATAGGAACCCCCATTTTTATTAGATAGTCGTGAAATACGTAAAGAAATATGAATGTTTTAGTTGGACCACTTTTTTCGCTTTGTGATAGATGGCGCTGTAATAGACACAAGCGTATAAGTACGTGGTATCACGTAACATTCCGCCAGTGCGGACGGTATATGTTTCGTGATACGTTACCCGTGTTGAAATGGACTAATTGCGGAAAAGGTTGATGTCGTGCTGATGTATGGCTATTGTGATCAAAATGCCCAACGGGCGTGTGCTATGTATGCTGCTCGGTATCCTGGACGACATCATTCAAGTGTCCGGACCGTTCGCCGGATAGTTACGTTATTTAAGGGAACAGGAAGTGTTCAGCCACATGCGAAACGTCAACCACGAACTGCAACAAATTATGATACCCAAGTAGGTGTTTTAGCCGGTGTCGCGGCTAATCCGCGCATCCGTAGCAGACAAATTGCGCGAGAATCGGGAATATCAAAAACGTCGGTGTTGAAAATGCTGAATCAACATCGATTGCACCCGTAACATATTTCTGTGCACTATGAATTGCATGGCGATGACTTTGAACGTCGTGTACAGTTCTACCACTGGGCATAAGGAAAATTACGGGACGATGACAGATGTTTTGCACGCGTTCTATTTAGCGACGAAGCGTTATTCAGCAACAGCGGTAACGTAAACCGGAATAATATGCACTAATGGGAATGGAAAATGCACGATGGCTGCGACAAGTGGAACATCAGCGATCTTGGCGGGTTAATGTATGGTACAGCATTATGGGAGGAAGGATAATTGGCCCCCATTTTATCGATGGCAATCTAAATGGTGCAATGTATGCTGATTTCTTACGTAATGTTCTACCGATGTCACTAGAAGATGTTTCACTGCATGACAGAATGGCGATGTACTTCCAACATGATGGATGTCCGGCACATAGCTCGTGTGCGGTTGAAGCGGTATTGAATAGCATATCTCATGACAGGTGGATTGGCCAGCACGTTCACCGGATCTGACGTCCCCCGATTTCCTTCTGTGGAGAAAGATGAAGGATATTTGCTATCGTGATCCACCGACAACGCCTGACAACGTGCGTCAGCGCATTGTCAATGCATGTGCGAACATTACGGAAGGCGAACTACTAGTTGTTGAGAGAAATGTCATTACACGTATTGCGAAATGCATAGAGGTTGACGGACATCTTTTTGAGCATTTATTGCATTAATGTAGTATTTAGAGGTAATCCACGCTGTAACAGCATGAGTTCTCAGAATGATAAGTTCACAAAGGTACATGTATCACGTTGGAACAACCGAAATAAAATGTTCAAACGTACCTACGTTCTGTATTTTAATTTAAAAAACCTACCTGTTACCAACTGTTCGTCTAAAATTGTGAGCCATATGTTTGTGACTATTACAGCGTCATCTACCACAAAGCGAAAAACGTGGTCCAACTAAAACATTAATATTTCTTTACGTACTACACGTATATGTAATAAAAAACGGGCGTTCCTATTTGCAGAAACGCAGTTGATATCCGTCTGACCTATGGCAGCGCCATCTAGCGGGCCAACCATAGCCCCATCTGGTTTCCCCCTTCAAGGTAGACAAGTTTCAATCTTTGTAGTGTTTTCATTTGACGCTTATTTCGTGAGATATTAGACCCGGTCACTATCTATGGACCACGCTGCATACGCACACATCCCCTATCCCTCATACGCAAACCCCAACGCATTCTGAAGTCAGATGGGATAGCCCAGTGGTACATCATACACAACAAAAATAACCATAGCCTCGACGGACGCTGCTGCAGCAGGGTAGTGTGATGTCGGCAAGACTCTGTCCACCCCTGGTTGGCACGTGACCCCTGGCAGAGCGTCCCGAGTTGTCGCAGGCGGAGATAAGGCAGCGGCTCGGGGTGGGGTGTGGCGTCCAAGTAAGGCCGATTAGTCGTCGCTGGTTAAGAGCAGAGTCCGACATGGACGGGATACGAGCGCTGCTGGGGTCGATGCTGCGTTGCTGTGGCAGGGATCGCGCCCGCTACGCACCCATCGACAGCCAACAGGTGCGTCCGCTGTGCCGCTTCGCTCGCCATGGTGAGGCTGTAAGGCCCGTTCTACACGGGACGTGAGTGCTTGCAAGATCCTAAATCTACATCTAAATCCATACTCCGCAAGCCACCTGACGGTGTGTGGCGGAGGGTACCTTGAGTACCTCTATCGGTTCTCTCTTTTATTCCAGTCTCGTAATGTTCGTGGAAAGAAAGATTGTCGGTGTGCCTCTGTGTGGGCTCTAATCTCTCTGACTTTATCCTCATGGTCTCTTCGCGAGATATACGTAGGACAGAGCAATATACCGCTTGACTCCTCGATGAAGGCATGTTCTCGAGACTTCAACAAAAGCCCGTACCGAGCTACTGAGCGTCTCTCCTGTAGATTCTTCCACTGGAGTTTATCTATCATCTCCGTAACGCTTTCGCGATTACTAAATGATCCTGTAACGAAGCGCGCCGCTCTCCGTTGGATCTTCTCTACCTCTTCTATCAACCCTATCTGGTACGGATCCCACACCGGTGAGCAGTATTCGAGCAGTGGGTGAACAACCTACTTCCTTTGTTTCCAGTCTGCATCTCCTTAGGATTCTACTAATAAATCTCAGTCCGGCACCTGCTTTACCGACGATTAATTTTAAATGGTCATTCCATTTTCAATCACTCCTAATGCCTACTCCCAGATACTTTATGGAATTGGTTCAAAATGGTTCAAATGGCTCTGAGCACTATGGGACTTAACATCTATGGTCATCAGTCCCCTAGAACTTAGAACTACTTACACCTAACTAACCTAAGGACATCACACAACACCCAGTCATCCTTTATGGAATTAACTGCTTCCAGTTACTGACCTTCTATATTGTAGCTAAATAATAAAGGATCCATCTTTCTATGTATTCGCAGCACATTACACTTGTCTACATTGAGATTCAATTGCCATTCCCTGCACCATGCGTCAATTCGTTGCAGATCCTCCTGCATTTCAGTACAATTTTCCATTGTTACAACCTCCTGATATACCACAACATCATCCGCAAAAAGCCTCAGTGAACTTTCGATGTTATCCACAAGGTCATTTATATACAGGGTGAGTCACCTAACGTTACCGCTGGATATACTTCGTAATCAACATCAAATACTGACGAACCGATTCCACAGACCGAACGTGAGGAGAGGGGCTAGTGTAATTGTTTAATACAAACCATACAAAAATGCACGGAAGTATGTTTTTTAACACAAACCTACGTTTTTTTAAAATAGAACCACGTTAGTGTTGTTAGCACATCCGAACATATAAACAAATACGTAATCAGTGCTGTTTGTTGCATTGTAAAATGTTAATTACATCCAGAATCTGTTTAGTGTATTCATCTATTGGTCTCCCTCTACGATTTTTACCCTCCACGCTGCCCTCCAGTACTAAATTGGTGATCCCTTGATGCCTCAGAACATGTCCTACCAACCGATCCTTTCTTCTGGTCAAGTTGTGCAACAAATTTCTCTTCTCTCCAATTTATTCAATACCTCGTCATTAGTTATGTGATCTACTCATCTAATCTTCAGCATTCTTCTGTAGTACCACATTTCGAAAGCTTCTATTCTCTTCTTGTCTAAACTATTTATAGTCCACGTTTCACTTCCATACATGGCTACACTCCATACAAATACTATCAGAAAAGACTTCCTGACACAAATCTATATTCGATGTTAATTAATTTCTCGGCTTCAGAAATGCTTTCCTTGCCATTGCCAGTCTACATTTTATATCCTCTCTACTTCGACCATCATCAGTTATTTTGCTCTCCAAATAGCAAAACTCATTTCCTACTTTAAGCGTCTCATTTCCTAATCTAATTCCTGCAGCACCACCCGATTTAATGATATGGTTGATACTGATGTTCAAACGTTGCCTGAGTGTTACAAAAGAGATTGCACAGTACAAATAATATGGCTAGATATTGAAATCTGTGACAAGTAAGCTATTTGTTCGGTGAGGTAGTTTTCTGTTGTCTGCGGAGTTGATTGTGGTGAGTCCCCGAACCATTGAAATGCTTGATTCCGATTGCCGTCCTCGAGCCCCGCCATCGGGCAGACTGATTTCGATGTGTGTTGCCCTCCAATCACCGTAACTCTCGCGGTGGTAGATACGCTTCTCCAGGCTTAATACAAACCACAATCGTCCATGAAGTGGTAGTGACAGACGCACCTGCCATGGATACTCACCGGAAGTCAACAACCCCGACGGTGAGAGACAACGTACGCACCGATACCATGCACTCCGATGGGAACAAAAAATTACACAACTGGCCATTAAAAATGCTGCACCAAGAAGGAGATGATAAACGGATATTCATTGGACAAATATATTATACTAGAACTGACATTCACGCAATTTGGGCGCATAGATCCTGAGAAATCAGTACCCAGAACAACCACCTCTGGCCGTAATAACGGCCTTGATACGCCTGGGCATTGAGCCAAACAGAGCGTGGATGGCGTATACAGGTACACCTGCCCAGGTAGCTTCAACACGATACCACAGTTCACCAAGAGTAGTGACTGGCGTATTGTGACGAGCCAGTTGCTCGGCCACCATTGACCAGAAGTTTTCAATTGGTGAGAGATCTGGAGAATGTGCTGGCCAGGGCAGCAGTCGAACATTTTCTGTATCCAGAAAGGCCCGTACAGGACCTGCAACATACGGTCGTGCATTATCCTGCTGAAATGTAGGGTCTCACAGGGATCGAATGAAGGGTAGAGCCACGGGTCGTAACATATCTGAAATGTAACGTCCACTGTTCAAAGTGCCGTCAATGCGAACAAGAGGTGAACGAGACGTGTAACCAATGGCACCCCATACCATCGCGCCGGGTGATACGCTAGTATGGTGATGACGAATACACGCTTCCAATGTGTGTTCAACGCAATGTCGCCAAACACGGATGCGACCATCATAATGCTATAAAGAGAACCTGCATTCATTCGAAAAAATGACATTTTGCCATTCGTGCACCCAGGTCCGTCATTGAGTACACCATCGCAGGCGCTCCTGTCTGTGATGCAGCGTCAAGGGTAACCGCAGCCACGGTCTCCGAGCTGATAGTCCGTGCTGCTGGAAACGTCGTTGAACTGTTCGTGCAGACGGTTGTTGTCTTTCAGACGTCCCCATTTGTTGACTCAGAGATCGAGACGTGGCTGCACGATCCGTTACAGCCATGCGGATAGGATGCCTGTCATTTCGACTGCTAGTGATACGATGCCGTTGGGATCCAGCACGGCGTTCCGTATAACCCTCCTGAACCCACCGATTCAATATTCTGCTAACAGTCATTGGATCTCGACCAAGGCGAACAGCAATGTCGCGATACGATAAACCGCAATCGCGATAGGCTACAATGCGACCATTATCAAAGTCGGAAACGTGATGGTAACAATTTCTCCTCCTTACACGAGGCATCACAACAACGTTTCACCAGGCAACGCCGGTCAACTGCTGTTTGTGTATGAGAAATCGGCTGGAAACTTTCCTCATGTCAGCACGTTGTAGGTGTCGCCACCGGCGCCAACCTTGTGTGAATGCTCTGAAAAGCTAATCATTTGCATATCACAGCATCTTCTTCCTGTCGGCTAAATTTCGTGTCTGTAGCACGTCGTCTTCGTGATGTAGGAATTTTAATGGCCAGTTGTGTATGTTAACGTATAATATTAAACTAAATATTTAGTTTTTCCCGAGATAATTCCTCATTTAAGATTTTAATCACCCGGTGATATTGTCTGCGATACGTCGGCGACTGGTGCTTCTCTCTGCAGTCTTTAGCTTCGGTAATCGTCAAACATTGATCGTACACAAATGCAGAGCATTACGGGTGAATAGCCTTGACGCGTGATGGAGCAGACACCTCTCTGTAATTTAAAAACGTTGTTATTGGGTTTTAGCCACTACAGCTGGGATACTTCCGTTGTTAGCTACATCAAGCTGGAACGATCAATCATCCGGGTAGGACAGTTTCGTATAATAACCCGCATTTCCGCGTAGAATAGCAATCAATTTGATGTGTAAAACAGATAAATGCAGGGCTATAAATTTTACAGTTCCTCAGAAATTGATTACTAGATTTCCGATATTGAAACGTCGATGCAATGATTTCGTCTTTTTAGTATCTACGACACTAGCAGCAGAAATACGTGCAGCTCCACTTGGAAAAAAAATACTAAAGCAAAGTTCATCGTGACGACTCTACGTTAAATACATCTTTAACGAGGTACTGTACGTCGTTTAGTGAAGGTGTTTCTGTTATTAATCTGAGTGAAGCGTAACTAAGATATCTAATTTGCGACCTAAGATGTTAGCCGTTAACTGCTTGGGTGAAAGTGTTGTGGGACTTCAAGCGGATCGCATCTGTTTGCAGAATACGTAGTTCTATAAGCCCTAGATGTATCTCAACAAACGCTCTTCGTTTTAGTGTTTAGTTCCCCTTGAGAGTAATAATATAAGGTGGTTATGGAATATTACTATATTGCACGGTTATACTACATTTTTGCAATTTTTAGTAATTTTGGGGACAAAATTGACGTGATAAAATCGTTCAAATGGCTCTGAGCACTATGGGACTTAACGTCTGAAGTCATCAGTCTCCTAGAACTTAGAAATACTTAAACCTAACTAACCTAAGGACATCACACATCTCCATCTCCGAGGCAGGATTCGAACCTGCGACCGTAGCGTTCGCGCGATTGCAGACTGAAGCGCCTAGAACCGCTCGGTCACAGCGGCCGGCTACTGTATCCTATACCGTCTGAATTTTCTTACTGTATTAATTCATGACTTGGTCTCCCTCTACAATTTCTACACTGCGCACTTCACTCCATTACCAACTTGACAATTTCGTGCTGCCTCAGGAAGCGTCGTATCAACCAAACCCTTCTCTTACTCAAGTTGAGCCATAAATTTCCTTTTTTTTCGAAACAGGACTCTGTACCTCCTCGTCAGTTATTCGATCTACTCATGTAATCTTCAGTAGTTTTTTTAACCCTAAGTCTCGAAAGTTTATATTCTCTTCTTCTCTGATTTGCTTGCCGACCACCTTACATTCCACACAAACACTTCGAGAAATGAATTCGTAACACATTTACATTCGATCTTAACAAATCGGATATCTCAGCCTCTCGCACCACGATACGTGCGACACAAAGTCCTGAAGACGAAAACTGAATTTAAGGAACCCTTTTCGGGTGTCCTCCTCACATGTTAGGCCTAAACCAAGTTTGCTAGCCTGATCAAATATCTGTTTTCCGAGTATACGCTGTTTCACCCGAATGGTGATGGTGTCTGTAAATAAACTTGCCGATTTCACCTGGACGATGAAGTGAGGTTATCAGTACTTTCGTAGCACACTGTACAGTCATATTAATATGACCAGTTTTAAAAGCCTGGATACCGCCTTTTTCAGCGGGGGACGTGCATGAAGAGAGACAGTAGGTTTCTGGAAGGTATTCACTTGAATATGGAGCCATGGCATCTCCATTGTCGAGGCCAGTAGCGGTAAGTTCTTCGGTTGAGGATCCAATGGTGCGAACAGCCCGATCGATGTGGTCTCTCAGATTGAAATGGAAATGAGCATATGGCATCATTGGCCGGAAGGCCCCTATTCGAGGAAGTTTAGCCGCCAGTGCAAGTCTTATTTCATTCGACGCCACATTGGGTGACTTGAGCGCCGGTGGTGAGGATGAAATTATGATGACGACAACACAGCACCTACATCTACATCCATACCCCCCGAAGCCACCTGACGGTGTGTGGCGGAGGGTACGTTCAGTACCTCTAGCGGTTCTCCCTTCTGTTCCAGTCTCGTATTGTTCGTGGAAAGAAAGATTGTCGGTATGCCTCTGTGTGGGCTCTTAATCTCTCTGATTTTATCCTCATGGCCTCTTCGCGAGATATACGTAGGAGGGAGCAATATACTGTTTGACTCCTCGGCGAAGGTATGTTCTCGAAACTTCAACAAAAGCCCGCACCGAGCTACTGAGCGTCTCTCTTGCAGAGTCTTCCACTGGAATTTATCTATCATCTCCGTAACGCTTTCGCGATAACTAAATGATCCTGTAATGAAGCACGCTGCTCTCCGTTGGATCTTTTCTACCTCTTCTAGGCAGGAGATCTCGTGGTCGTGGGCTGCCTTCTGTGCACTTGCTCCACTGAAAAGAGGGCTGTAGGGTGAGTTAGAATACGGAACTCGGCTGGGATCTCAGGGTACACTGGATGCAACCATAAATCAGTGCATGAGGATATGTACATTGGGAGCACCACTGGCACATCCGTTTTATAAACAGTTCTATATACAAAGTCTGCTAACTGCCTTCTTAGTAGTGTAACTTCTCATAGCTCCCTGAGTCTAAGTCCCAATATACACTACTGGCCATTAAAATTGCTACACCAAGAAGAATGCAGATGATACACGGGCTTTCATTGGACAAGTATATTATACTAGAATTGACATGTGCTTACATTTTCACGCAATTTGGATGCATAAATCCTTAGAAATCAGTACCCGGAATAACCACCTCTGGCTGTAATAACGGCCTTCATACGCCTGGGCATTGAGTCAAACAGAGCTTGGATGGCTTCTACAGGTGCAGCTGCCCGTGCAGCTTCAACAGGATACCACAGTTCATCAAGAGTAGGGACTGGCGTATTGTGACGAGCCAGTTGCTCGGCCACCATTGACCAGACATTTTCAGTTGGTGAGAGATCTCGAGAATGTGCTCGCCAGGGCAGCGGTCGAACATTTTCTGTATCCAGAAAGGCCCGTACAGGACCTGCAACATGCGGTCGTGCATTATCCTGCTGAAATGTAGGGTTTCGCAGGGATCGAATGAAGGGTAGAGCCACGGGTCGTAACACATCGGAAATGTAACGTCCACTGCTCAATGTGCCGTCAATGCGAACAAGAGGTGACCGAGACGTGTAACCAGTGGCACCCCATACCATCACGCCGGGTGATACGCCAGTATGGCGGTGACGAATACAGGCTTCCAATGTGCGTTCACCGCGATGTCGCCAAACACGGATGCGAACGTCATGATCCTGTAAACAGAACCTGGATTCATCCGAAAAAATGACGTTTTGCCATTTGTGCACCCAGTTTCGTCGTTGAGTACACCACTGCAGGCGCTCCTGTCTGATGCAGAGTCAAGGGTAAACGCAGCCACGGTCTCCGAGCTGATAATCCGTGATGCTGCAAATGTCATCGAACTGTTCGTGCAGATGGTTGTTGTCTTGCATGCGTCCCCGTCTGTTGACTCATGGATCGAGATGTGGCTGCACGATCCGTTACAGCCATGCGGATAAGATGACTGTCATCTCGACTGCTAGTGATACGAGGCCGTTGGGATCCAGCACGGCGTTCCGTATTACCCTCCTGAACCAACCGATTCCATATTCTGCTAACAGTCATTGGATCTCGACCAATGCGGGCATCAATGTCGCAATACGATAAACCGCAATCGTAATAGGCTACAATCCGACCTTTATCAAAGGTGTGTGAATGCTCTGAAAAGCTAATCATTTGCATATCACAGAATCTTCTTCCTGTCGGTTACATTTCGCGTCTGTAGCATGTCATCTTCGTGGTGTAGCAATTTTAATGGCCAGTAATGTAAACACTTCTATATACAAAGTGTACTAACTGCCTTCTTAGTTGTGTAACTTCTCATAGCTCCCTAAGAACCAATATAGCAGAGGCGGGCACACCAGACTAAGTGCTGACTACACGGAAGTGAGTCTAAGTCCCTTTGTGGTCACGCAGCACTGGTCTACAATCTCACAGCATCATAACTCCGGCTAAACCATATCTGACCGACTGACCAGCTGCTCCATCATCGCCATCACACCCCTAATACTATGGCGGCTAGCCTTTTTATAGGCGGTAGTGCACCCAGCACAACTTGTTCTAGAAGTTTCCAGTACTCTCGAGCATTGCGTGTGTGTCACGCGGCAGCACGTGATGCCTACGTGACGAACAGGCCGTACTCTGCTATGTTCGCTGTGTTCAAGGGTTGCGGTTTGTAACGGCTCTCGAACCTCGTGATGCGTCGTAGTCCGCTCTTGTTAGCAGAGTAAACATTACACATAAGCTACGTCCGGTCACGTCCGCTTCTCTGGTAGCACTCAAAGAACTGAGTCGAAACAAGGTCCCGCGAGTAGAGAACATTCCATTAGAACTACTGACGACCTTGGGAGAACCAGTCCTGACAAAACTCTACCATCTGGTGAGCAAGATGTATCAGACAAGTGAAATACCTTCAGACTTCATGAAGAATATAATAATTCCAGTCCCAAAGAAAGCAGGTGCTGACAGATGTTAAAATTACCGAACCATCAGTTTAACAAGTCACAGCTACAAAATACTAACTCGAAGTCTTTACAGACGAATGGAAAAACTGGTAGAAGCCGACCTCGGGGAAGATCAGTTTGGATTCCGTAGAAATGTTGGAACACGTGAGGCAATACTGACCTTACGACTAATCTTAGAAGAAAGATTAAGGAAAGGCAAACCTACGTTCCTAGCATTTGTAGATTTAGAGAAAGCTTTTGACAATGTTGACTGGAATACTCTCTTTCAAATTCTAAAGGTGGCAGGGGTAAAATACAGTGAGCGAAAGGCAATTTGCAATTTGTACAGAAACCAGATACCAGTTATAAGAGTCGAGGGGCATGAAAGGGATACAGTGGTTGGGAAGGGAGTGAGACAGGGTTGTAGCCTCTCCCCGATGTTACTCAATCTGTATATTGAGCAAGCAGTAAAGGAAACAAAAGAAAAATTCGGAGTAGGTATTAAAATACATCGAGAAGCAATAAAAACTTTGAGGTTCGCCGATGACATTGTAAATCTGTCGCGGACAGCAAACGACTTGGAAGAGCAGTTGAACGCAATGGACAGTGTCTTGAAAGGAGGGTATAAGATGAACATCAACAAAAGCAAAACGAGTATAATGGAATGTAGTCGAATTAAGTTGGGTGATGCTGAGGGAATTAGATTAGGAAATGACACACTTAAAGTAGTAAAGGAGTTTTGCTATTTAGGGAGTAAAATAACTGATGATGGTCGAAGTAGAGAGGATATAAAATGTAGACTGGCAATGGCAAGGAAAGCGATTCTGAAGAAGAGAGATTTGTAAACATAGAGTATAGATTTAAATGACAGGAAGTTGTTTCTGAAAGTATTTGTATGGAGTGTAGCCATGTATGAAGGTGAAACATTGACGATACATAGTTTGGACAAGAAGAGAATAGAAGCTTTCGAAATGTGGTGCTACAGAAGAATGCTGAAGATTAGATGGGTAGATCACGTAACTAATGAGGAGGTACTGAATATAATTAGGGAGAAGAGGAGTTTGTGGCACAACTTGACAAGAAGAAGGGACCGGTTATTAGCACATGTTCTGAGGCATCAAGGGATCACAAATTTAGCATTGGAGGGCAGCGTGGAGGGTAAAAATTGTAGAGGGAGACCAAGAGAAGAATACACTAAGCAGATTCAGAAGGATGTAGGTTGCAGTAAGTACTGGGAGATGAAGCAGCTTGCACAGGATAGAGTAGCATGGAGAGCTGTATCAGACCAGTCTCAGGACTGAAGACGACAACAACAACAACAACATCTTGCTTGATTTTTAACCCTGTTTTCTATCATTCGCAACTTCGTGTAGGACCTCCTTTTTCTCGGCATTGTCCAGCACCTAGACATGGCATGAACTCAACAAATCGTGAAAAGTTCCCTGTAGAAATATTGAGCCATGCTGCATCTACAGTCGTCCATAACAGTGAAAGCGTTGCTGCTGCGGGGTTTTGTGCACGAACTGACGTGTATACTGTTCCATGAATGTTCGGTGCGGTCCATGTCTAGCAACCTTGGTGGTCAAATTATTCACTCGAATTGTCCAGTGCGTTCTTCAATGGCGAACAATTTGTCAATTATTCAAAAACAGTCTTAATCCCATTGATTATTGTTATACCACCAACCGGTTTCAACCCGACATAGGGGTCATCATCTGGGCGT
Source organism: Schistocerca americana (assembly GCF_021461395.2). NCBI lineage: Eukaryota > Metazoa > Arthropoda > Insecta > Orthoptera > Acrididae > Schistocerca > Schistocerca americana. Next base: position 147,735,085 of record NC_060128.1, read on the forward strand.
TTAAACTGTGAAATTATAGATATCCGTCAGAAAGACCCTATTACACAACAGCTAAAATTACGTAAATTTAAAATATGTTACTCACTGGTCGACTGCTGGTGGTGTCACTCCTGTCTACATAACGGCAGGAAACTTTGAGAGACTAACCCTTCGTATGGGCTTAAACAGCGTGCTGAGATCACGTGAATAGACGGCAACACCCCCAGCGGCGATCAACGGCATTTAATACAGTTTATTATATTTAATTACTAGTCACCTTGGTTTAACATAAATTTAAGTGACAGTAAATATCAGAAAACGGAATGTAATATACTTTTACGAATTTTTCAAGTTGACTACGGAACACTTACTATTTTATAATTAACACTATAATTGTAACACTTTTTAAATGGAAAGGTTCCGTTTTCTGTTATTTACTGTCACTTAAATTTATGTTAAACCAAGGTGACTAGTAATTGCATATAATAAACTGCACTAAATGGCGTTGATCGCCGCTGGGGTTGTTGCCGTCTATTCACGTGATCTCAGCACGCTATTTAAGCCCATACGAAGGGTTAGTCTCGCATAGTTTCCTGCCGTTATGTAGACACGAGTGACACCACCAGCAGTCGACCAATGGGTAACATATTCTAAATTTACGAATTTTAGCTGTTGTATAATGGAGTCTTTCTGATCGATATCTATAATTTCACAGTGTAAACGCCCAGAAGATGACCCCAACGTCGGGTTGAAACCGGTTGGTGGTATAATAATAATAAATGCGATTAAGACTTTTTTGAATAATTGATTAATCATACTAATCGCTGCTTCATCTCCACAACCATGTTCTCCAAAAAAGCGAACAATTGGGTCCGCTGACATGGCGTATTGTCATCCATAAAATGCCATCTTTGTTTGATAACGTGATGTCAATGAACGGCTGAAAATGGACTCCAGGCAACCGAAAATAACGATTTGCAGTCAATGATCGGTTGAATTTTACCAGAGGACCCAGTCCATTCCATGTAAACACAGTCCACACCACTATGAAGCCACCACCAGCTTGCACAGTGAACTGTTGACAACCTGGGTCCATTGCTTCATGCTCAGCGCCACACTTGAACCCTACTGTCGGCGCTTACCGACGGAAATTGGGATTCATCTGACCAGATCACGGTTTTCCAGTCGTTTACGATCCAGCTGATATGGCCAGGAGAGGCTCTGCAGGTGATGTCATTCCGTTAGGAAAGGCACTCGCATTGGTCGTCTCCTGCATTAACGCCAAATTTCGGCGCACTGTACTAACGGATAGCTTCGTCGTACGCCCCACATTGATTTCTGCGGTTGTTTCACGCAGTTTACTTTTCTGTTAGCACTGACAACTCTACTCAAACGCTATTGCTCTCGATCGGTAAGTGAAGACCATCGGCCTCTGCATTGTCTGCGGTGAGAGGTAATGTCTAATATCTGGTATTTTCGGCACAGTCCTAACACTGTGGATTTCGGAATATTGAATTCCCTAACGATTTCGAGAATGGTATGTCCCATGCGTCTAGCTCCAACTCCCAATGCGCATTCAAAATCTGTTACATCCCGTCGTGACGCTGTAATCACGTTGGAAACCATTTCACATGAATCACCTGAGTACAAATGACAGCTCCGCTAATACACTGCCCTTGTATACCTCCTGTACGCGATACTGTCGCTATCTCTATACGTGCATATCGCTATGAAATTGTTCAAATGGCTCTGAGAACTATGGAACTTAACAGTTGAGTTCATCAGTCCCCTAGAACTCGGAACTACTTAAACCAAACTAACCTAAGGACATCATACACATCCATGCCCGAGGTAGGATTCGAACCTGCGACCGTAGCGATCGCGCGGTTCTAGACTGAAGCGGCTAGAACCGATCGGCCACGCGGGCCGGCTGGCTGAATCTTACAGAACACCTTTGGGATGTGTTGGAAAGCCGACTTCGTGCCAGGCCTCACCGAGCGACATCGATACCTCTCCTCAGTGCAGCTCTCCGTGAAGAATGGGCTCCCATTCCCCAAGAAACCTTCCAGCACCTTATTGAGCGTTTTCCAGCGAGAGTGGGAGATGTCATCAAGGCTAAGGGTGGGCCAACAGCATATTGAATTCTAGCATCACCGATCGAGGACGCCGCGAACTTGTAAGTCATTTTCAGCCAGGTGTCCGGATACTTTTGATCACATGTTGTATATGCATTGTCCGTGTGTCTGAGCGGCACTGATTCGTCGCCAGGTGACGCTGCTATCGCCTGGACTTGTTTGTATCGATAGCAGTCGATGGTCATAATGATCTGGCTAATCAGAGTTTGTTGAAGTCCTAGTCGTTCCCTAAACACACTGCCGGTTCAGCCACCGCCATCTGCTGACGGCTGCGCCGGCGCCGTTCTGTCCATGTGGGCAATTGCTGACGGTACGCCACATTTTTACGTCCTGTCCGAATTTTAATACACTGCGCATTGGTCTTTGCCTGCCATGTACTCTGGATGAAATTTTAGCGGATGACCCAGGAGCAGCTGCTCGCGTTCTTCGTTTTATCCACTTGACGAACCTGTCTAAGGACATTTGATTACGCTGTTTTCTTTTAATCCCTTGCCTGTTAATGTGCCTTTTATAGTGTTGTCCTTTTTAGTTGCTGTTTTATCATTGTGCCTCGCAGTGCATTCATAATTTAGTCTGGGCGCTAATGACCACTGTAATTGTGCGCCCTAAAACCACAAAAAAAAAAAACACTCTGGAATTTGACTCACGTCGTTGAGGAGGAGTCCGCGTGGCCTCCTTATTACCGGTATTTTCGTGTTGTCAACTTGTCGCGTGTAAATATTTGGCCCTAATGCGTGAAGCGGCGAGAGCGAACACACAAGCCCGTTGGACCCGGCGTGGTCAACACAACGCTGATAGCGCCGGGTTGTGCTAGCGAACCACAGGATGGGAAAAGTTACTGCCAGCAGCACGCTGCGCTTGACAGGCACAGCGTCGGCAGGTAGATTCAGAGACAATCAGAGCTGAAAAACTACCGTAGGCTACGGTAGTTTCTGTAGCAGCTTTGGTTAGTTAAGGTCGTACACGCGTGATTTGAGCACTTGGTGTGTTGCATGCCTATGAGTGTTACCTTATAACAATCGGCTTCTTTACTTGTCCGGTCAGCGTCTTACTAAATTCCCCTACAAACCGGAAGGGGTGAAGGTATAAAAACAGAGTGAGGGTATATAAAGAGCTGGATAATCTACGGAACATTTTTGTTCTTCATAGTTATCTCCGGCCGCTATGGCCGAGTGATTCTAGGCGCTTCAGTCCGGAACCGCGCTGCTGCTACGCTCGCAGGTTCGAATCCTGCCTCGGGCGTGGATGAGTGTGATGTCCTTAGGTTAGTTAGGTTTAAGTAGTTCTAAGTCTAGGGGACTGATGACCACAGATTTTAAGTCCCGTACTGCTTAGAGCCATTTCAACCATTTTGAAGTTATCTTCTTGTCTGATACTTAAGAATAAACAGTATTCATAGCGAAAAAGAATTTGTCGATGTTTAATTCAGGTTTCATTCGAAAATTCTTAATTTTTATCATGAAGCAGGGGGATGTCAATAATAAAAAAAAAAAAATAAATAAATAAAAATACAGATTTATCATATAGCGCTCGAAAACGCACTTTCGTCAACAAAAAGATAAAATAAAAAATGCCGCACAACAAAAATATATCAAACATCACTTCAGTACTTGGTCGAACTTGAATGAAACATGTTTCTGTTATTCGTTAACAACTTTAGTATTTATCAGTAATAATAGCAGACTTTTGCCTTTCATCGCGATGAAGAACGTTTTATCAAGTACAGAATAACAACAATAATTATATATATTTTTTACGTTTGTGCGCGTAAACTGTACTTGCATCAAAAGTAATTACATTGGTTACATAGAAGCGCAGAAGTTAAGCGATCAACGCATTCTTATTTCTTATAAAAATTAACTTATATTCTGAAGTGTTATCAAATATACAGTGGACTGACATGAAATGAATACGATTCTAATTATGTGCAAAAAATAAAAAAATAAAAAAATTGAGTCGTATTTTTCTCTTAAACATTCATTTGTATTTCTTTTCTATAAATTCTACCAGTACTACCGGTAATCTTACCATTTACTATGTCACTTATGTAACGTACCAAAACTATCAAACTGTAGTTTTGGTAGAGCGCAGCTGTGGAAACAACCCGCTGACGTGCAACTGTTGTCCACGGGACTTCTTGTCCAGTGATTAGCTCATCACGTAAAATCGGTACTAGGGTAGGCGAATAAAAGATTTAGATTATTTGGAAGGCAGGAAGGAAGGAAGATTGGGGTTGAACTTCCAGTTCACGACGCAGTCAATGGAGACGCAATACAAGCTAGGATTGAGGAATAAGTCGATCGAGCCTTTAAAAGGATCTGTCCCAGCATTTTCCTGTAGCGAACCAGGGAAACAAGGGAAAGTATAAATATGGATCACTTCCACCGGCGTACGAGCCTCTAAACAATCTGCAACTGTATTAACGTTTAAAACTAGCTAGCTGTTCACGGCTACAAGTCGTTGTGGCTCAGTCTTGTTAAATGGAAAAGAAATATGAGAGAAAGCCCACGCTTCTAATATAGTCTAATCTTCTCTCCCTTGTCTCTGTCCACCTCCTCCTTTTCGCTTTGTTATGTGCATTTCCTCCCACCCCTATGCCCATCTCCTCTTCCCGTCTGTCTCTGACCTTCAGCCTTACTTATTATTACTGAAAATTCAGTATCTATTGTAGTTTTAATCAAAAGCCTAAAATCCAGAAATACAACTTAACTGTTTGCTAGCAGTATTTCACTATAAATAAACGTATGTGTGTCTATACGTTTATTACTGTACCCTGTAAAAATTTGAAGTAAATCGGTCTATTACTTTTTGAGACTTTTGTTAACAATGTTTCCCCTTCATATATTACATACATATTCATGTTTTATGTATATTTATATACCCATTTGTATGTTTATCAGAGTCTTTGCAAACATTTGAACTAAATCTGTCAAGGTTTTTTGAGTAATAATGTTTGTCTTTTTTGTGTATATAAAATAAGTGTATAAAAACATATGCGTATCCGAATGCAAAATTAAGTCAACATTTCAAAGAATCGGTGAAGAGCTTTCGGATATCAAAGATTTCTAACAATGTGTCCCATTTATTATCAGGTATTATACCATATGGCGCTGTGGCATGAATACAGAAACACACCTGTATTCGAATGCAACGTGGTGTCAAAATTTCAAAGCAGTCGGTGGAGAAATTTCGGAGATACACGATTTTGAAGAAAGGAACATGTACATATTTATTTATATGGATAGTTTTCATTTTCTGTTCAGTCTCAGTTGCACATTTTTTAATCAAATGACTACAGATCTAAAACAAATTAAAACTAAATGTGTGCCGCCCAATATTTTACATAAATGTAGAATTTACCTAAGTGGTTGCGTCTCGTCTGTTCAGAACCTCGTATCAGACTGCCATGTTTTGCAACGGCGGTCAATGTTTTAAGTTCACTATTGGCCATTAAAATTGCTACACCAAGAAGAAATTCATTGGACAAATATATTATACTAGAACTGACATGTGATTACATTTTCATGCAATTGTGCACATAGATCCTGAGAAATCAGTACCCAGAACAATCACCTATGGTCGTAATAACGACCTTGATACGCCTTCGCATTGAGTCAAACAGAAGTTGGATGGCGTGTACAGGTACAGCTGCCCATGCAGCTTCAACACGATACCGCAGTTCATCAACAGTAGTGATTGGCATATTGTGACGAGCCAGTTGCTCGGCCACCATTGACCAGATGTTTTCAGTTGGTGAGAGATCTGGAGAATGTGCTGGCCAGGGCAGCAGTCGAACATTTTCTGTATCCCGAAAGGCCCGTACAGGACCTGCAACATGCGGTCGTACATTATCCTGCTGAAATGTAGTGTTTCGCAGGGATCGAATGGAGGGTAGAGCCAAGAGTCGTAACACATCTGCAATGTAATGTCCACTGTTCAAAGTGTCGTCAATGCGAACAAGAGGTGACCGAGAGGTGTAACCCCATACCATCATGCCGGGTGATACGCCAGTATGGCGATAACGAATACACGCTTCCAATGTGAGTTGACCGCGATGTCGCAAAAAAAGGATGCGACCATCATGATGCTGTGAACAGAACCGGATTCATCCGAAAAAATGACGTTTTGTCATTCGTGCACCCAGGTTCGTCGCTGAGTAAACCATTGCCGGCGCTCCTGTCTGTGATACAGCGTCAAGGGTAACCGCAGCCATGGTCTCCGAGCTGATAGTCCGTGCTGGTGCAAACGTCGTTGAACTATTCGTGCAGACGGTTGTTGTCTTGCAAACGTCCCCATCTGTTGACTCAGAGATCGAGACGTGGCTGCACGATCCGTTACAGCCATGCGGATAGGATGCCTGTCATTTCGACTGCTAGTGATACGATGCCGTTGGGATCCAGCACGGCGTTCCGTGTTTCCCTCCTGAACCCACCGATTCCATATTCTGCTAACAGTCATTGGATCTCGACCAACGCGAGCAGCAATGTCGCGATACGATAAACCGCAATCGCGATAGGCTACAATGCGACCTTTATCAAAGTCGGAAACGTGATGGTAACAATTTCTCCTCCTTACACGAGGCATCACAACAACGTTTCACCAGGCAACGCCGGTCAACTGCTGTTTGTGTATGAGAAATCGGCTGGAAACTTTCCTCATGTCAGCACGTTGTAGGTGTCGCCACCAGCGCCAACCTTGTGTGAATGCTCTGAAAAGCTAATCATTTGCATATCACAGCATCTTCTTCCTGTCGGCTAAATTTCGCGTCTGTAGCACGTCGTCTTCGTGATGTAGGAATTTTAATGGCCAGTTGTGTATGTTAACGTATAATATTAAACTAAATATTTAGTTTTTCCCGAGATAATTCCTCATTTAAGATTTTAATCACCCGGTGATATTGTCTGCGATACGTCAGCGACTGGTGCTTCTCTCTGCAGTCTTTAGCTTCGGTAATCGTCAAACATTGATCGTACACAAATGCAGAGCATTACGGGTGAATAGCCTTGACGCGTGATGGAGCAGACACCTCTCTGTAATTTAAAAACGTTGTTATTGGGTTTTAGCCGCTACAGCTGGGATACTTCCGTTGTTAGCTACATCAAGCTGGAACGATCAATCATCCGGGTAGGACAGTTTCGTATAATAACCCGCATTTCCGCGTAGAATAGCAATCAATTTGATGCGTAAAACAGATAAATGCAGGGCTATAAATTTTACAGTTCCTCCGAAATTGATTACTAGATTTCCGATATTGAAACGTCGATGCAATGATTTCGTCTTTTTAGTATCTACGACACTAGCAGCAGAAATACGTGCAGCTCCACTTGGAAAAAAAATACTAATGCAAAGTTCAACGTGACGACTCTACGTTAAATACATCTTTAACGAGGTACTGTACGTCGTTTAGTGAAGGTGTTTCTGTTATTAATCTGAGTGAAGCGTAACTAAGATATCTAATTTGCGACCTAAGATGTTAGCCGTTAACTGCTTGGGTGAAAGTGTTGTGGAACTTCAAGCGGATCGCATCAGTTTGCAGAATACTTATCTCAACAAACGCTCTTCGTTTTAGTGTTTAGTTCCCCTTGAGAGTAATAATATAAGGTGGTTATGGAATATTACTATATTGCACGGTTATACTAAATTTTTGCAATTTTTAGTAATTTTGGGGACAAAACTGACGTGATAAAATCGTTGAAATGGCTCTGAGCACTATGGGACTTAACGTCTGAGGTCATCGTCCCCCAGAACTTAGAAATAGTTAAACCTAACTAACCTAAGGACATCACACATCTCCATCCCCGAGGCAGGATTCGAACCTGCGACCGTAGCGTTCGTGCGATTCCAGACGGAAGCGCCTAGAACTGCTCGGTCACAGCGGCCGGCTACTGTATCCTATACCTTCCGAATTTTCTTACTGTATTCATTCATGACTTGGTCTCCCTCTACAATTTCTACTCTGCGGACTTCACTTCAATACCAACTTGACAATTTCGTGCTGCCTCAGGAAGCGTCCTATCAACCAAACCCTTCTCTTACTCAAGTTGTGCCATAAATTTCCTTTTTTTTCGAAACAGGACTCTGTACCTCCTCGTCAGTTATTCGATCTACTCATGTTATCTTCAGTATTTTTTTGTAACCCTAAGTCTCGAAAGTTTATATTCTCTTCTTCTCTGATTAGCTTGCCGACCACCTTACATTCCACACAAAAACTTCGAGAAAAGAATTCGTAACACATTTACATTCAATCTTAACAAATCGGATATCTCAGCCTTTCACACCACGATACGCGCGACACAAATTCCTGAAGACGAAAACTGAATTTAAGGAACCTTTTTCGGGTGTCCTCCTCACGTGTTAGGCCTAAACAAAGTTCGCTAGCCTGATCAAATATCTGTTTTCCGAGTATACGCTGTTTCACCCGAATGGTGATGGTGTCTGTAAATAAACTTGCTGATTTCGCGTGGACGATGAAGTAAGGTTATCAGTACTTTCGTAGCACACTGTATAGTCAGATTAATATGACCAGTTTTAAAAACCTGGATACCGCCTTTTTCAGCGGGAGACGTGCATGAAGAGAGACAGTAGGTTTCTGGAAGGTACTCACATGGATATGGAGCCACGGCATCTCCATTGTCGAGGCCAGTAGCGGTAAGTTCTTCGGTTGAGGATCCAATGGTGCGAACAGCCCGATGGATGTGGTCTCACAGATTGAAATGGAAATGAGCGTATGGCATCATTGGCCGGAAGGCCCCTATTCGGGGAAGTTCAGCCGCCAAGTACAAGTCTTATTTCATTCGACGCCACATTGGGTGACTTGAGCGCCGGTGGTGAGGATGAAATTATGATGACGACAACACAGCACCTACATCTACATCCGTACTCCCCAAGCCACCTGAAGGGTGTGTGGCGGAGGGTACCTTGAGTACCTCTATCGGTTCCCCCCTCTATTCCAGTCTCGTATTGTTCGTGGAAAGAAAGATTGTCGGTATGCCTCTGTGTGGGCTCTAATCTCTCTGATTTTATCCTCATGGTCTCTTCGCGAGATATACGTAGGAGGGAGCAATATACTGCTTGACTCCTCGGTGAAGGTATGTTCTCGAAACTTCAACAAAAGCCCGCACCGAGCTAGTGAGCGTCTCTCTTGCAGAGTCTTCCACTGGAATTTATCTATCATCTCCGTAACGCTTTCGCGATAACTAAATGATCCTGTAATGAAGCGCGCTGCTCTCCGTTGGATCTTTTCTATCTCTTCTAGGCAGGAGATCTCGTGGTTGTGGGCTGCCTTCTGTGCACTTGCTCCACTGAATAGAGGGCTGTAGGGTGAGTTAGAATACGGAACTCGTCTGGGATCTCAGGGTGCACTGGATGCAATCATAAATCAGTGCATGAGTATATGTACATTGGAAGCACCCCTGGCATATCCCTTTTATAAACAGTTCTATATACAAAGTCTGCTAACTGCCTTCTTAGTAGTGTAACTTCTCATAGCTCCCTCAGTCTAAGTCCAAATATACACTACTGGCCATTAAAATTGCTACACCAAGAAGAATGCAGATGATACACGGGCTTTCATTGGACAAGTATATTATACTAGAATTGACATGTGCTTACATTTTCACGCAATTTGGATGCATAAATCCTTAGAAATCAGTACCCGGAATAACCACCTCTGGCTGTAATAACGGCCTTCATACGCCTGGGCATTGAGTCAAACAGAGCTTGGATGGCTTCTACAGGTGCAGCTGCCCGTGCAGCTTCAACAGGATACCACAGTTCATCAAGAGTAGGGACTGGCGTATTGTGACGAGCCAGTTGCTCGGCCACCATTGACCAGACATTTTCAGTTGGTGAGAGATCTCGAGAATGTGCTCGCCAGGGCAGCGGTCGAACATTTTCTGTATCCAGAAAGGCCCGTACAGGACCTGCAACATGCGGTCGTGCATTATCCTGCTGAAATGTAGGGTTTCGCAGGGATCGAATGAAGGGTAGAGCCACGGGTCGTAACACATCGGAAATGTAACGTCCACTGCTCAATGTGCCGTCAATGCGAACAAGAGGTGACCGAGACGTGTAACCAGTGGCACCCCATACCATCACGCCGGGTGATACGCCAGTATGGCGGTGATGAATACAGGCTTCCAATGTGCGATCACCGCGATGTCGCCAAACACGGATGCGAACGTCATGATGCTGTAAACAGAACCTGGATTCATCCGAAAAAATGACGCGTTGCCATTCGTGCACCCAGTTTCGTCGTTGAGTACACCACTGCAGGCTCTCCTGTCTGATGCAGAGTCAAGGGTAAACGCAGCCACGGTCTCCGAGCTGATAATCCGTGATGCTGCAAATGTCATCGAACTGTTCGTGCAGATGGTTGTTGTCTTGCATGCGTCCCCGTCTGTTGACTCATGGATCGAGATGTGGCTGCACGATCCGTTACAGCCATGCGGATAAGATGACTGTCATCTCGACTGCTAGTGATACGAGGCCGTTGGGATCCAGCACGGCGTTCCGTATTACCCTCCTGAACCAACCGATTCCATATTCTGCTAACAGTCATTGGATCTCGACCAATGCGGGCATCAATGTCGCAATACGATAAACCGCAATCGTAATAGGCTACAATCCGACCTTTATCAAAGGTGTGTGAATGCTCTGAAAAGCTAATCATTTGCATATCACAGAATCTTCTTCCTGTCGGTTACATTTCGCGTCTGTAGCATGTCATCTTCGTGGTGTAGCAATTTTAATGGCCAGTAATGTAAACACTTCTATATACAAAGTGTACTAACTGCCTTCTTAGTTGTGTAACTTCTCATAGCTCCCTAAGAACCAATATAGCAGAGGCGGGCACACCAGACTAAGTGCTGACTACACGGAAGTGAGTCTAAGTCCCTTTGTGGTCACGCAGCACTGCTCTACAATCTCACAGCATCATAACTCCGGCTAAACCATATCTGACCGACTGACCAGCTGCTCCATCATCGCCATCACACCCCTAATACTATGGCGGCTAGCCTTTTTATAGGCGGTAGTGCACCCAGCACCACTTGTTCTAGAAGTTTCCAGTACTCTCGAGCATTGTGACGAACAGGCCGTACTCCGCTATGTTCGCTGTGTTCAAGGGTTGCGGTTTGTAACGGCTCTCGAACCTCGTGATGCGTCGTAGTCCGCTCTTGTTAGCAGAGTAAGCATTACACATAAGCTACGTCCGGTCACGTCCGCTTCTCTGGTAGCACTCAAAGAACTGAGTCAAAACAAGGTCCCGCGAGTAGAGAACATTCCATTAGATCTACTGACGACCTTGGGAGAACCAGTCCTGACAAAACTCTACCATCTGGTGAGCAAGATGTATCAGACAAGTGAAATACCTTCAGACTTCATGAAGAATATAATAATTCCAGTCCCAAAGAAAGCAGGTGCTGACAGATGTTAAAATTACCGAACTATCAGTTTAACAAGTCACAGCTACAAAATACTAACTCGAAGTCTTTACAGACGAATGGAAAAACTGGTAGAAGCCGACCTCGGGGAAGATCAGTTTGGATTCCGTAGAAATACTGGAACACGTGAGGCAAAACTGACCCTACGACTAATCTTAGAAGAAAGATTAAGGAAAGGCAAACCTACGTTCCTAGCATTTGTAGACTTAGAGAAATCTTTTGACAATGTTGACTGGAATACTCTCTTTCAAATTCTAAAGGTGGCAGGGGTAAAATACAGTGAGCGAAAGGCAATTTGCAATTTGTACAGAAACCAGATACCAGTTATAAGAGTCGAGGGGCATGAAAGGGATACAGTGGTTGGGAAGGGAGTGAGACGGGGTTGTAGCCTCTCCCCGATGTTACTCAATCTGTATATTGAGCAAGCAGTAAAGGAAACAAAAGAAAAATTCGGAGTAGGTATTAAAATCCATCGAGAAGCAATAAAAACTTTGAGGTTCGTCGATGACATTGTAAATCTGTCGCGGACAGCAAACGACTTGGAAGAGCAGTTGAACGCAATGGACAGTGTCTTGAAAGGAGGGCATAAGAGGAACATCAACAAAAGCAAAACGAGTATAATGGAATGTAGTCGAATTAAGTCGGGTGATGCTGAGGGAATTAGATTATCAAATGACACACTTGAAATAGTAAATGAGTTTTGCTATTTAGGGAGCAAAATAACTGATGATGGTCGAAGTAGAGAGGATATAAAATGTACACTGGCAATGGCAAGGAAAGCGTTTCTGAAGAAGAGAAATTTGTAAACATCGAGTATAGATTTAAGTGTCAGGAAGTTGTTTCTGAAAGTATTTGTATGGAGTGTAGCCATGTATGAAGGTGAAACATTGACGATACATAGTTTGGACAAGAAGAGAATAGAAGCTTTCGAAATGTGGTGCTACAGAAGAATGCTGAAGATTAGATGGGTAGATCACATAACTAATGAGGAGGTACTGAATATAATTAGGGAGAAGAGGAGTTTGTGGCACAACTTGACAAGAAGAAGGGACCGGTTAGTAGCACATGTTCTGAGGCATCAAGGGATCACAAATTTAGCATTGGAGGGCAGCGTGGAGGGTAAAAATTGTAGAGGGAGGCCAAGAGAAGAATACACTAAGATGGATGTAGGTTGCAGTAAGTACTGGGAGATGAAGCAGCTTGCACAGGATAGAGTAGCATGGAGAGCTGTATCAGACCAGTCTCAGGACTGAAGACGACAACAACAACAACAACAACATCTTGCTTGATTTTTAACCCTGTTTTCTATCATTCGCAACTTCGTGTAGGACCTCCTTTTTCTCGGCATTGTGCAGCACCTAGACATGGCATGAACTCAACAAATCGTTAAAAGTTCCCTGTAGAAATATTGAGCCATGCTGCATCTACAGTCGTCCATAACAGTGAAAGCGTTGCTGCTGCGGGGTTTTGTGCACGAACTGACGTGTATACTGTCCCATGAATGTTCGGTGCGGTCCATGTCTAGCAGCCTTGGTAGTCAAAGTATTGACTCGAATTGTCCAGTGCGTTCTTCAATCGCGAACAATTTGTAAATTATTCAAAAACAGTCTTAATCGCATTGATTACGGTTATACCACCAACCGGTTTCAACCCGACATAGGGGTCATCATCTGGGCGTTTAAACTGTGAAATTATAGATATCCGTCAGAAAGACCCCATTATACAACAGCTAAAATTACGTAAATTTAAAATATGTTACTCACTGGTCGACTGCTGGTGGTGTCACTCCTGTCTACATAACGGCAGGAAACTTTGAGAGACTAACCCTTCGTATGGGCTTAAACAGCGTGCTGAGATCACGTGAATAGACGGCAACACCCCCAGCGGCGATCAACGGCATTTAATACAGTTTATTATATTTAATTACTAGTCACCTTGGTTTAACATAAATTTAAGTGACAGTAAATATCAGAAAACGGAATGTAATATACTTTTACGAATTTTTCAAGTTGACTACGGAACACTTACTATTTTATAATTAACACTATAATTGTAACACTTTTTAAATGAAAAGGTTCCGTTTTCTGTTATTTACTGTCACTTAAATTTATGTTAAACCAAGGTGACTAGTAATTGCATATAATAAACTGCACTAAATGGCGTTGATCGCCGCTGGGGTTGTTGCCGTCTATTCACGTGATCTCAGCACGCTATTTAAGCCCATACGAAGGGTTAGTCTCGCATAGTTTCCTGCCTTTATGTAGACACGAGTGACACCACCAGCAGTCGACCAATGGGTAACATATTCTAAATTTACGAATTTTAGCTGTTGTATAATGGAGTCTTTCTGATCGATATCTATAATTTCACAGTGTAAACGCCCAGAAGATGACCCCTACGTCGGGTTGAAACCGGTTGGCGGTATAATAATAATAAATGCGATTAAGACTTTTTTGAATAATTGATTAATCATACTAATCGCTGCTTCATCTCCACAACCATGTTCTCCAAAAAAGCGAACAATTGGGTCCGCTGACATGGCGCATCGTCATCCATAAAATGCCATCTTTGTTTGATAACGTGATGTCAATGAACGGCTGAAAATGGACTCCAGGCAACCGAAAATAACGATTTGCAGTCAATGATCGGTTGAATTTTACCAGAGGACCCAGTCCATTCCATGTAGACACAGTCCACACCACTATGAAGCCACCACCAGCTTGCACAGTGAACTGTTGACAACCTGGGTCCATTGCTTCATGTTCAGCGCCACACTTGAACCCTACTGTCGGCGCTTACCGACGGAAATTGGGATTCATCTGACCAGATCACGGTTTTCCAGTCGTTTACGATCCAGCTGATATGGCCAGGAGAGGCTCTGCAGGTGATGTCATTCCGTTAGGAAAGGCACTCGCATTGGTCGTCTCCTGCATTAACGCCAAATTTCGGCGCACTGTACTAACGGATAGCTTCGTCGTACGCCCCACATTGATTTCTGCGGTTGTTTCACGCAGTTTACTTTTCTGTTAGCACTGACAACTCTACTCAAACGCTATTGCTCTCGATCGGTAAGTGAAGACCATCGGCCTCTGCATTGTCTGCGGTGAGAGGTAATGTCTAATATCTGGTATTTTCGGCACAGTCCTAACACTGTGGATTTCGGAATATTGAATTCCCTAACGATTTCGAGAATGGTATGTCCCATGCGTCTAGCTCCAACTCCCAATGCGCATTCAAAATCTGTTACATCCCGTCGTGACGCTGTAATCACGTTGGAAACCATTTCACATGAATCACCTGAGTACAAATGACAGCTCCGCTAATACACTGCCCTTGTATACCTCCTGTACGCGATACTGTCGCTATCTCTATACGTGCATATCGCTATGAAATTGTTCAAATGGCTCTGAGAACTATGGAACTTAACAGTTGAGTTCATCAGTCCCCTAGAACTCGGAACTACTTAAACCAAACTAACCTAAGGACATCATACACATCCATGCCCGAGGTAGGATTCGAACCTGCGACCGTAGCGATCGCGCGGTTCTAGACTGAAGCGGCTAGAACCGATCGGCCACGCGGGCCGGCTGGCTGAATCTTACAGAACACCTTTGGGATGTGTTGGAAAGCCGACTTCGTGCCAGGCCTCACCGAGCGACATCGATACCTCTCCTCAGTGCAGCTCTCCGTGAAGAATGGGCTCCCATTCCCCAAGAAACCTTCCAGCACCTTATTGCGCGTTTTCCAGCGAGAGTGGGAGATGTCATCAAGGCTAAGGGTGGGCCAACAGCATATTGAATTCTAGCATCACCGATCGAGGACGCCGCGAACTTGTAAGTCATTTTCAGCCAGGTGTCCGGATACTTTTGATCACATGTTGTATATGCATTGTCCGTGTGTCTGAGCGGCACTGATTCGTCGCCAGGTGACGCTGCTATCGCCTGGACTTGTTTGTATCGATAGCAGTCGATGGTCATAATGATCTGGCTAATCAGAGTTTGTTGAAGTCCTAGTCGTTCCCTAAACACACTGCCGGTTCAGCCACCGCCATCTGCTGACGGCTGCGCCGGCGCCGTTCTGTCCATGTGGGCAATTGCTGACGGTACGCCACATTTTTACGTCCTGTCCGAATTTTAATACACTGCGCATTGGTCTTTGCCTGCCATGTACTCTGGATGAAATTTTAGCGGATGACCCAGGAGCAGCTGCTCGCGTTCTTCGTTTTATCCACTTGACGAACCTGTCTAAGGACATTTGATTACGCTGTTTTCTTTTAATCCCTTGCCTGTTAATGTGCCTTTTATAGTGTTGTCCTTTTTAGTTGCTGTTTTATCATTGTGCCTCGCAGTGCATTCATAATTTAGTCTGGGCGCTAATGACCACTGTAATTGTGCGCCCTAAAACCACAAAAAAAAAACACTCTGGAATTTGACTCACGTCGTTGAGGAGGAGTCCGCGTGGCCTCCTTATTACCGGTATTTTCGTGTTGTCAACTTGTCGCGTGTAAATATTTGGCCCTAATGCGTGAAGCGGCGAGAGCGAACACACAAGCCCGTTGGACCCGGCGTGGTCAACACAACGCTGATAGCGCCGGGTTGTGCTAGCGAACCACAGGATGGGAAAAGTTACTGCCAGCAGCACGCTGCGCTTGACAGGCACAGCGTCGGCAGGTAGATTCAGAGACAATCAGAGCTGAAAAACTACCGTAGGCTACGGTAGTTTCTGTAGCAGCTTTGGTTAGTTAAGGTCGTACACGCGTGATTTGAGCACTTGGTGTGTTGCATGCCTATGAGTGTTACCCTATAACAATCGGCTTCTTTACTTGTGCGGTCAGCGTCTTACTAAATTCCCCTACAAACCGGAAGGGGGGAAGGTCTAAAAACAGAGTGAGGGTATATAAAGAGCTGGGTAATCTACGGAACATTTTTGTTCTTCATAGTTATCTCCGGCCGGCCGCTATGGCCGAGTGATTCTAGGCGCTTCAGTCCGGAACCGCGCTGCTGCTACGCTCGCAGGTTCGAATCCTGCCTCGGGCGTGGATGAGTGTGATGTCCTTAGGTTAGTAAGGTTTAAGTAGTTCTAAATCTAGGGGACTGATGACCACAGATTTTAAGTCCCATACTGCTTAGAGCCATTTGAACCATTTTGAAGTTATCTTCTTGTCTGTTACTTAAGAATAAACAGTATTTATAGCGAAAAAGAATTTGTCGATGTTTAATTCAGGTTTCATTCGAAAATTCTTAATTTTTATCATGAAGCAGGGGGATGTCAAAAATAAAAAAAAATAAAAATACAGATTTATCATATAGCGCTCGAAAACGCACTTTCGTCAACAAAAAGATAAAATAAAAAATGCCGCACAACAAAAATATATCAAACATCGCTTAAAAAATGCCGCACAACAAAAATATATCAAACATCGCTTCAGTACTTGGTCGAACTTGAATGAAACATGTTTCTGTTATTCGTTAACGACTTTAGTATTTATCAGTAATAATAGCAGACTTTTGCCTTTCATCGCGATGAACAACGTTTTAACAAGTACAGAATAACAACAATAATTATACATATTTTTTACGTTTGTGCGCGTAAACTGTACTTGCATCAAAAGTAATTGCATTGGTTACACAAAAGCGCAGAAGTTAAGCGATCAACGCATTCTTATTTCTTATAAAAATTAACTTATATTCTGAAGTGTTATCAAATATACCGTGGACTGACATGAAATGAATACGATTCTAATTATGTGCAAAAAATAAAAAAATAAAAAAATTGACTCGTATTTTTCTCTTAAGCATTCATTTATATTTCTTTCCTATAAATTCTACCAGTACTACCGGTAATCTTACCATTTACTATGTCACTTATGTAATGTACCAAAACTATCAAACTGTAGTTTTGGTAGAGCGCAGCTGTAGGAACAACCCGCTGACGTGCAACTGTTGTCCACGGGACTTCTTGTCCAGTGATTAGCTCATCACGTAAAATCGGTACTAGGGTAGGCGAATAAAAGATTTAGATTATTTGGAAGGCAGGAAGGAAGGAAGATTGGGGTTGAACTTCCAGTTCACGACGCAGTCAATGGAGACGCAATACAAGCTAGGATTGAGGAATAAGTCGATCGAGCCTTTAAAAGGATCTGTCCCAGCATTTTCCTGTAGCGAACCAGGGAAACAAGGGAAAGTATAAATATGGATCACTTCCACCGGCGTACGAGCCTCTAAACAATCTGCAACTGTATTAACGTTTAAAACTAGCTAGCTGTTCACGGCTACAAGTCGTTGTGGCTCAGTCTTGTTAAATGGAAAAGAAATATGAGAGAAAGCCCACGCTTCTAATATAGTCTAATCTTCTCTCCCTTGTCTCTGTCCACCTCCTCCTTTTCGCTTTGTTATGTGCATTTCCTCCCACCCCTATGCCCATCTCCTCTTCCCGTCTGTCTCTGACCTTCAGCCTTACTTATTATTACTGAAAATTCAGTATCTATTGTAGTTTTAATCAAAAGCCTAAAATCCAGAAATACAACTTAACTGTTTGCTAGCAGTATTTCACTATAAATAAACGTATGTGTGTCTATACGTTTATTACTGTACCCTGTAAAAATTTGAAGTAAATCGGTCTATTACTTTTTGAGACTTTTGTTAACAATGTTTCCCCTTCATATATTACATACATATTCATGTTTTATGTATATTTATATACCCATTTGTATGTTTATCAGAGTCTTTGCAAACATTTGAACTAAATCTGTCAAGGTTTTTTGAGTAATAATGTTTGTCTTTTTTGTGTATATAAAATAAGTGTATAAAAACATATGCGTATCCGAATGCAAAATTAAGTCAACATTTCAAAGAATCGGTGAAGAGCTTTCGGATATCAAAGATTTCTAACAATGTGTCCCATTTATTATCAGGTATTATACCATATGGCGCTCTGGCATGAATACAGAAACACACCTGTATTCGAATGCAACGTGGTGTCAAAATTTCAAAGCAGTCGGTGGAGAAATTTCGGAGATACACGATTTTGAAGAAAGGAACATGTACATATTTATTTATATGGATAGTTTTCATTTTCTGTTCAGTCTCAGTTGCACATTTTTTAATCAAATGACTACAGATCTAAAACAAATTAAAACTAAATGTGTGCCGCCCAATATTTTACATAAATGTAGAATTTACCTAAGTGGTTGCGTCTCGTCTGTTCAGAACCTCGTATCAGACTGCCATGTTTTGCAACGGCGGTCAATGTTTTAAGTTCACTATTGGCCATTAAAATTGCTACACCAAGAAGAAATTCATTGGACAAATATATTATACTACAACTGACATGTGATTACATTTTCATGCAATTTTGGCACATAGATCCTGAGAAATCAGTACCCAGAACAATCACCTATGGTCGTAATAACGACCTTGATACGCCTTCGCATTGAGTCAAACAGAAGTTGGATGGCGTGTACAGGTACAGCTGCCCATGCAGCTTCAACACGATACCGCAGTTCATCAACAGTAGTGACTGGCATATTGTGACGAGCCAGTTGCTCGGCCACCATTGACCAGACGTTTTCAGTTGGTGAGAGATCTGGAGAATGTGCTGGCCAGGGCAGCAGTCGAACGTTTTCTGTATCCAGAAAGGCCCGTACAGGACCTGCAACATGCGGTCGTACATTATCCTGCTGAAATGTAGTGTTTCGCAGGGATCGAATGAAGGGTAGAGCCAAGAGTCGTAACACATCTGCAATGTAATGTCCACTGTTCAAAGTGTCGTCAATGCGAACAAGAGGTGACCGAGAGGTGTAACCCCATACCATCATGCCAGGTGATACGGCAGTATGGCGATGACGAATACACGCTTCAAATGTGAGTTGACCGCGATGTCGCAAAAAAAGGATGCGACCATCATTATGCTGTGAACAGAACCGGATTCATCCGAAAAAATGACGTTTTGTCATTCGTGCACCCAGGTTCGTCGCTGAGTACACCATCGCCGGCGCTCCTGTCTGTGATACAGCGTCAAGGGTAACCGCAGCCATGGTCTCCGAGCTCATAGTACGTGCTGGTGCAAACGTCGTTGAACTGTTCGTGCAGACGGTTGTTGTCTTGCAAACGTCCCCATCTGTTGATTCAGGGATCGAGACGTGGCTGCACGATCCGTTACAGCCATGCGGATAAGATGCCTGTCATCTCGACTGCTAGTGATACGAGGCTGTTGGGATCCAGCACGGCGTTCCGTATTACCCTCCTGAACCCACCGATTCCATACTCTGCTAACAGTCATTGGATCTCGACCAACGCGAGCAACAATGTCGCGATATGATAAACCGCAATGGCGATAGGCTGCAATCCGACCTTTATCAAAGTCGTAAACGTGATGGTACGCATTTCCCCTCCTTACACGAGGCATCACAACAACTTTTCACCAGGCAACGCCGGTCAACTGCTGTTCGTGTATGAGAAATCGGTTGGAAACTTTCCTCATGGCAGCGGGTTGTAGGTGTCGCCACCGCCGCCAACCTTGTGTGAATGCTCTGAAGAGCTAATCATTTGCATATCACAGCATCTTCTTCCTGTCGGTTAAATTTCGCGTTGTAGCACGTCATCATCGTGGTGTAGTAATTTTAATGACCAGTAGTGTAGCATCCGGTGCTGCTAGGAGAGAGAGAAGGGTGAAGGAGAAAACAAGGGGGGGGGGGGGGGGAGAGAGAAAATGGAGTCAGAGTGATTGAGGAGGAGAGTACAGGGATCAAGGCAGACTGGTGGTGGGGATGTCATGGGTTCAAGAAGTGAGGGTCTTGCTAAAATTATATTAAGTTTAATTACTTCAAAGGTCATGTTCAATTATTAATAGTTAGTAAAATGTAACATTTAAAAATATATCGAGCAGGATTGAGAGCGAGCAAAGAACATAAGGGAGAGAGGAGGGAGGGGTAGTGGCAGCTTTGTTATGGGTTTAACAAGAGAGGGTCTTATACTAAAATTATAAAACCGAATTATGTAGAAAAATCGTCTGTGAAAATACTGAAAGCGTAGGTCATTGGATGTGTAAAACTGTAAAAGGGAAACAAAATAATAGATTATGAAAGTGGAATTAAAGTAGCTAATACTGAAAGTGTCTTAAAATATTAAAAGTGTCGAACTTTGAAAGTATAAAACCGTAATGTCCTACTTTGAAAATATAAACATAAAATTTTTTGAAAACTCGTCAAAATATTAAAAGTGCCGTTCTAGAACATAGAGTGTCTAAATAGTACATGGCATAAAGATCTTTACTTATTATTATATATTTGATGATAGATATTTAGCTGAAGATTATCCAGAATCATCGAAACATACCATGTCATAAAAAAAAAAATGCAATTGAGACTGGAAAATAAATGAGAATTAGTTTGGAAATCTAGATTTTCTAGTTTACTATCCGTGGGCTGCAGGAAAAAAAATTAAATGTGGAGCAGAACTTAGAATAAGTAATTTGGTGTGCTGAGGGGAGACAAGATCTGGCGACACATTCTTAAATGGGTTTAACATCGTTCGTAAAACATAATATAGTGTTTTATATACCATTTTTGTTTATTCTCCTTTCAAGACTTATACAATTTTCAAGACTTGCACAATAGTGTGTCAATATGCAGTGTTTAATATTTTATATCTACAGAAGTTATGGTAATTAATGTAGCTTAAAGGCAACTATACACTATTGACATTCGTATCTATGTAATGATAGAACCGAATTTCTCTCCCAAAAATGGATACGTATCCATCTACTTCTATAGAAAGGAAAATGTAAGAAGGCAGGCAGAGATAAACTGGGTGATCAAAAAGTCAGTATAAATTTGAAAACTGAATAAATCACGGAATAATGTAGATAGAGAGGTACAAATTGACACACATGCTTGGAATGACATGGGGTTTTATTAGAACCAAAAAAATATAAAAGTTCAAAAAATGTCCGACAGATGGCGCTTCATCTGATCATAATAACAATAATTAGCATAACAAAGTAAGACAAAAATACCATGGAACAGTAGGCCTCTTCCCAGGTCACAAAAGAACTTCAAAAAATGGAGAAAGGCTTATAGAGGTATGTAGGCATTTCAACTTGAAAATAATGACAACACATTTCAAAAAGCTGAGCCGAAAAACTAAAACATGGAGACCACCAAATCCACTTCTCGGAGAATTCCAAATTGACCATGTGGCTATCTCACTTCATTGTCAAGAAGAAATTCAAAACACTAAAGTGCTGAAAAGCCTTGATGTTGATTCAGACCACTATTTGACTACGATTAAATTCAGACCACTCCCATTTCGAAAAGAGAAGAAAACCTTTTACAAAATTCCAAAATATAACACAGAAACGTTAAAAAATGAAGAAATTAAACAACGGTTTCAAAGAGCATTGCACAAAGATAGCGATGGCATATCCACAATAAATAAGGAAGCGGGATGGGAGGAGATCAAAAACGAAATAGTTGAAATAGCAAAAGAAAATTGTCTCGTGAAAAGAGTAAGAAGACATCCATGGTGGGACAATGAATGTGATGAGAACCTGGAGAAGAGACAGAAATTGTGGCAGAAATGGAACTCCACAAAAGATCCTCAAGATCTTGACAATTTTAAAATCCAGAGAAGAGAAACAGCTAAGCTTTTCCGTAATAAAAAAAGAAGACAATTTCAGGATAACCTAGAACAGATTGAGGAAGACTTTAGAAGAAATAATTCTAGAGATTTCTACAAAACTTTTAGAAAACAGCTAACCAAATACCAATCCCCAAATTTATGTTTTAAAGATGAAGAGAACAAGCTAGGTTTGACAAACAAGACTAATTGTGAAATATTAGCAAAATATTTCGAGAATCTACTAAATTGTGAACCACCCAAAGATAAAATGAGTTTTGAAAACCACCGAAATACTAATACCGAGTCAAAACCTCCAGACGCTGAAGAAATAAAACACATAATACACAGTCTAAAAAACCATAAAGCCCCAGGTGAAGACTCCATAGTACCAGAAATCCTAAAAATAATGGATACCAACCTCCCACAAGTTTTGGAACATATGTTTAAGAAGATCTGGGACGAAGAAAGAATTCCTGAAGACTGGCAGTGTGCCCTGATACACCCACTACACAAAAAGGGGGATAAGATGAATGTTAATAATTATAGAGGGATCTCGCTACTACCAGTAGGATACAAAATTTTGTCAAGGAAATTACTTCAAATCGTGGAGCCAGTTCTGGATAAAAAAATAGGTGAATATCAAGCAGGTTTTAGACAAGGTAGATCCTGTGTTGAACAAATATTTAACCTGAAAACACTAATTCGTTACAGAATCTCAAGAGGCCAGAGATTTGCAATAGTATTTGTAGATTTCAAAAAAGCATACGACTCGGTAGATAGAGAAACATTACTGAAAGTATTGGAAGAATTTGGGGTCGATACGAAAACAATTCAAATTATCAAACAGACGCTAACAAACAGTAAGGCCAAAGTTAAATTTATGGGTGAAATTTCAAGGAAGTTCGAAATTAAAACAGGTGTTAGACAAGGTGATGGTTTATCCCCAATCCTCTTCAACTGCGTACTGGAAAAGATATTGAGAATATGGAAAGAAGAACTCAAAGGCACCAAGAATGACATCAGAATTGGAACAAAAAAAGAAAAAATAGAAGTGGACTGTTTAGCTTTTGCAGACGATCTGGCAATAATTACAGAAAACGAAGAAATAGCTCAGAACTACCTGGAGAAACTACAAGAAGTTTCGGCCAGAGCTGGACTGCAGATTTCATTTGAAAAAACCGTGTATATGTCTAATCATAGAAATAACAAGAAAAATCTTATTACTAAATACGGCAATATTAAGAGAGTAGAAAAATTTAAGTATTTAGGTGAAATAATTCAAGTGAATGGTTTAGACAAGAGTGCAAACCAGGCGAGAGCAAGGAAAATGGAATTTGCTTTTCAAAAAACCAAAGACATATATAACAAAAAAAACATTTCGATTCAAGCTAAATTAAGACATTATAAAACTGTCATTAGACCAGAATGCCTGTATGCATCGGAGTGCCTAACTCTTAACAAAAAGGGGGAAATAGAAAACATGGAAAAGAAAGAAAGGAAAATTTTGAGAAAAATATTAGGACCGAGAAAGATTGGAGAAGAGTACAAGCTAAAGAGTAATAAGGAAATATACAAAACTATTGAGAAAGTGAGTGAGGCAATGCGTAAACGCAGACTAACGTTTTATGGTCACCTGTCGAGGATGGATGGAAACAGACTAACAAGAAAAGTGTTTGAACATAGTAACAGGAACGAAAAAACCAACAATAAATGGATACAGATGGTGAAAAAGGATTTGGCCTATTTTAATGTCACCCGTGAGTCAATCAGGGACAGGGAAAAGTTTAGACAAATAGTGAACGAAATTAAGTGTTTTCCAGAAGAAACGAAACTAAAGAATAATAACAGGAAATGGTCGGAAGAGCGGAGGAGGAACCACTCGAAAATGATGAGGAAATATTGGGAAGAGAGAAAAAATGATCAAAAAGCCGGGCAAGTGAATTGTTGAACGTGGTCCAAAGATGGCCGAAATCGAAAGAAGAAGAAGAAAGTAAGACAAAGCAAAGATGATGTTCTTTGCAGGAAATGCTCAATATGTCCACCATCATTCCTCAACAATAGGTGTAGTCGAGGAATAATGTTGTGAACAGCACTGTAAAGCATGTCCAGAGTTTTGGTGAGGCATTGGCATCCCTAGAGACGTCGGTCGATCACGATACACTTACGACTTCAAGTAAGCCCAAAGCCAATAATCGCACGGACTGAGGTCTGGGGACCTGGGAGGCCAAGCATGACGAAAGTGGCGGCTGAGCACACGACATCACCAAACGACGCACGCAAGAGATCTTTCACGCGTCTACCAATATGGGGTGGAGCGCCATCCTGCATAAACATCGTACGTTCCAGCAGGTGTTTATCAGCCAGGCTGGGGATGATGCGATTTTGTTACATATCGGGGTACCTCTCACCCGTCGCGGTAGTAGTTTTCCTGTCCAACGCCATCTGCCGGACATTTTGTGAACTTTTTTTTTTTTATAATAAAACTCCATGTCATTCCAAGCATGTGTGTCAATTTTTACCTCTCTATCTACATTATTCTGTGGTTTATTAAGTTTTCAAATTTGTACTGTCTTTTTGATCACCCGGTACATCTCACCCTCATCTTTGACTTCACTTTGTCCCATCGAAGTTACTTATTGAATTATTACACCGTCCAGTTATATTAATGATACCATTGTTTACGTTCAATGTCAGCGTGCTGTAACCGTTATGTACTTATGTACACATTTTTGTTGGACATCCAGCGGGAAGACTTCTGTTACACTGTCCGACACATTGATGTGATCACCTCTCAAGAATCCTGATTAGCCATCTTTTGTAGCGAAGATGGCTGTGAGATGTACAGGAAGAAAGTCAGTGAGGTTCCGGAAAGTACGACAGGGATGTGGAACCATGGCAACTCAAGTACAGTGGCCAGCTGCATTAGATTTCTTGGTTGAGGATCCATGGTAGGAACAGCCTGAACGAGATGGGTTTAAATCAAAGGAGTTTACCGTACTCCCCAGTCCACCAAACCCCCTGGTGTTCTACAAACCACCCTCGTACGTTACGAGCTATGTGACACTTTGCATTGCCTTACTAGTAAATGTCATCACGCTGCGGAAAAATAAACTGCATGCCCAGCCCAAACTGCCAAGTATAGGTACTTGAAATTTGTGAGTGTGTTGATGTTATACTGTACACATCGTTTAAGAAGCAAGTTTTAGAAATTCTGGGCCTACGAGAATGAAATAGGGAATGAAAGATTTTTGAATATATGTCGCCTTTAAGGCAATTTTGAAGCTCGAACTATGAAAATTAGTATTTGGTTTCTCGATCAGATATAAAAAATACAGGTTTCAGCACTTTTGGATATTTAATCCCTATGGGGATGAAATAGTGGATGAAAGTTTTTTTCTGAAAATAAGTCATTATTAAAGAACTACTAAAACATTTTAACGCTACATCGATCAAAATTAGTACTTCACTCCGTGGTTAGAAATTAAAAATACGCGTTTGAGTGGTTTTTGAGCATTGGACACCTAAGGTAGTAAAGATATGGGATGAACATATTATGAAAATATTACGTCATGTTGAAACTTTTTTAAAGCTAAATCTATTAAAATTGGTGTTTGGTTTGTACAGAAATATGTGGTAGGGGATGAAAGTGTCTATGGACGTTTCACAAAAGAACTCAAAAGGCAGCATTACCAAAGACCTACCTACCAAAGACTGCTACCAGAACTGCGTTTTGTTCAGAAGTACATTCGGAAATGAACATACACGGTCTTAATTAGAGTGAAAACTTTAGAAGATTTTTTCAGTTTATGATCAACATAAAGATTCTATTAAAGAAAAGAAATCCGGTGCAGACCATAAAGTCTACGTAAGCGAAAGATGGGCGCTGAGCTAGTTCTCCATTACTATTTAGTCGCTAGTGTTTAAACTTGGAATTTATAAACAGTACAGGTACAGTCACAGTATTATAAAATTTAATTCTTGTTCCTTTCCTGTTTTTGTTCTGGAGCGTTATCTTAATCGTACCTAACGAAATAAAGCATTTACCCAATAAATTTTTAGCAAATGATGGTCAGCTGATACCCACAATGTGCGAAAATATTTTTCACCTCGTGCTAATTGATCAGAACCACTTTTATATTTAATGGAAGTATATTCTGGAGTATTAGGTGTTAATAGAACTAAGAGACGTCACCGTTCAGGAGTGAGTTTGTTCGATTTTGTGAACATGTCAGGATAAGCCAATGAACTGCAAGACTGCTTGCTGTCTGTGTTACTGGCTGTTTCCCTCACAGTTCAGCTCGGTGTATATTATGTACAGAACAGCATGGATTTTATAGAATGTGGATAAGGGAGCAGATGTGCGTTTTAATAAACCCAGCGGAAGGGGAGCAATCTTTGTGTTATTATTGTTATAAATATTATTATTATTTGTATACTCACCCTATTGGATCACACAACGATTCATTTTCCTGCTCTTCCATATGCCTGTCATTCTCTCTCTATGGGGTATTTCTCTTCTTTAATCCACATGGTTGCATGTCACTTTCATGGTTTACAGCAGTGGCTAGTTGCACACCGCACACCACCTCCCCTACTACAGTGTGCTAATGCTGTATGTTCCCTGTTGCAGCTGCCTGGCAGCACCCCCAGTGTGGTGATGCTGTCTGAACTGCAGGATTCCGACCCGGACGGCTCCAATGGCGAGCTCTGGGGCTCGGCGAGGCTCACCTTCATGCCCTCGGAAAGCCCCTCCCCCAGACCGTCGCCACCCCTCTGGAGGAAGACCTGCGGGGTGGCCTAGCGCCTAGCCAGACTCCAGTGCCTGCGTACAGCCGAGGCTGATCTCCTGTATGTACACAGTGTTCAGTGGTGAGGATCGCTTGTGTGTACACGGCGATCAGTGGTGCTGATCTCCTGTATGTACACGGTAATCAGTGGTTCTGATTTCATGTATGTACACGGCGATCATTGGTGCTGATCTCCTGTATGTACTCTGCGATCATTGTTGCCGGTCTCCTGTAGGTACTCGGCAATCAGTGGGGCTGATCTCCTGTATATACTCGGCGGTCAGTGGGGCTGATCTCCTGTATGTACGTTACCGTCTACTCGTCATTCTGGGTCATGAGGGGTGCTCAACTCTCAGTTCTGGGTTGTGACTTTTGGAAAAACATTTATGTTTCAGTGTTATTCGTAAGAAAATTATGGACTGGTGCAGCTGTGTTTTATTCTGGTAAAGAATTGGAAGTGTAAATTGTAATAAAAGTTTTCTGTATACATCAGTTTCACAGTATTTAATGTGTTATTTTTAACCAAACATTTAAAATTACAATGAACCAAATATAGCTCATTACAACTGAAAGGTAACACTTTTCTAATGTATAATGAAACTGAGGTTCTTAGAAATATGTTACTTCTTACACCACTTGTTAGTGGAAAAAATATTCTAATTTCACATTAAACTATAGGCCCTTCAATAACAGTCTATGTAAGACGGTACAAAAGTTGGAGGAAACCAAGGGTATCTCACATCCAGCTGGATTATTCCTAGTACAGCACTGTTGCGTTAAAATCGATCTCCAGATTACTGTACTGTAGTGCATTTTCTATATTGCACTACATAGCGCGAAGCACTGTTCCAACGGACATGCATGTGTGTCCAAAGAAACATTACTTTGGACTACACAGGGTGATTCACTAAGTTACGCAATTATTTTAATATGTTATTCACGAGTAAAACTAGAGAAAAAAGTTTATATTAACATGCGTCCGCAAATGTTTAGTTACGGAGTTACGGCTAATAAAAGATTTTGCCAGCAATTTAGCAACTTGTCTAATATGAAGCCATCGAAAAGCTGTACGAGGTTAAAGTAAAGCACGATTTCCATTTATTTTGTTGTTATTGGCGTGGTGAATCTAATAAAACACATCCCAGACGCGTGTCTGCAGTAGTTTTCTAGAAAATCCAGAGAAGCAAAGATTATCATACAAGTAAATTTGTTTACTTTCCATTCAGAATGTAAAAACGTTTATGTCATTGTTGGCAACCGTTAGTGAGTTGTTTCAGTCGTTTCCTAACCTCGAAACAAGTTAGTTTTTTATATTGTTCGGTGAAAGTACATAAGAACAGTGTATTTAAGTGAAACCACAGAGTAACTGTTGTAGTTTGTAGATCATTTATGAAATAGCGATGCCTTTCAAATTTACGACAGACGAATCCACCGATATGGTGTTTATTTATGACAAATGTAATGGTAATGCTACAGTTACCGTTAACGAATATCGCGTATGTTATCCAGATCGGAGGATTCCGAATGCACGAACCATTGGCGGAGTATTTCGAATGTTACGAGAGACAGATTCTCTACCCTGCATTCATAATCAGTACGAGCGCTCGATACATGAAGACGATGATGAGGGTATTATGGATGCTCTTCAACGTAGCTCGGGTACCAGTACACTACGTATCTCTCAACGATTAGGCATTTCACAATCTAAGGTATGGCGTACACTGAAGTACAATAATCTGTATCCTTACCGTAAACAAAAAGTGCATCATTTACATCCGGGAGATCCTGCGTTTGACTTGGAGCTGTGCAACTGGTTAAATACTAATCTGCGGTTCCGCAAATGCATTTTATTTACTGATGAGATGGTATAAAAAATTTACATAACGAGCACATATGGTCTGAAACAAACCCACATGCAACAGTGCAACGAAATTTCCAGCAGCGACTTAGAATAAATGTGTGGTGTGGTATAATCAACACACACTTTATTGGACCATTCATTTTCCCAGAACGTCTAACTGGATAGACGTACTTACAATTCCTTTAAGAAGAAACGTCCTACTTGCTCGAAGATGTTTCACTTGCTACGCAATTGCAAATGTATTTGCAACATGACGGCCCGCTTCCACTTGTCACCAACGCCGTTACTACACATTTAAATGTTCCCCAGAAATGGATTGGTCTTTGTGCTACACGTCTGTGGCCACCCACATCACCCGATTTGACGCCAATGGCTTTTTGTATATGGGGATGGATGAAAGAGAAAGTTTATGAGGACAAGGTCAATACACGAAAGGCCTTACTTGCTCGTATTAAGAGTGCAATAGACGAAATTAAGAACAAACCTGTGAAACTGAAACGAGCAACAAAATCTGTTCATATACGTGCAGCTAAATGCATTGAACTCGGTGGAGACATTTTGAACATTTATTGTGGATGTATTGTTAAATTGTATACTGTAATATTATTGGGCTTTCTGTCGTATGACAGCTATAAGTACCCTTGGAAAGGCATTCACCAAGCTACGTATTAAATGAGCAACTTATGAGACCTACTCTTTGAAAGCCATTTGGTTTATATATGGCTCTGAGCACTATGGGACTTAACATCTGTGGTCATCAGTCCCCTAGAACTTAGAACTACTTAAACCTAACTAACCTAAGGACATGACACACATCCATGCCCGAGGCAAGATTCGAACCTGCGACTGTAGCGGTCACGCGGTTCCAGACTGAAGCGCCTAGAACGCACGGCCACACCGGCAGGCTTGGTTTATAAAGTTTACGTAACTGTAAAGATGCGCGTCTAGCGCAAACGCTAATACATCGACTGCGCAGTCAGAGAAACATTTTAACAGAAGCTGAACGATCTAAATAAAAAAATATGAAGGTAAAAACTTTTGTAGGTCTTCAGATTTTATCGCACTTCTTCTTGTAATGTGAAAGGGTAAAAAGGGTCGGTTGCGAGCCATAAAAATGAGCGGTCTTGCCAGCGTGCAGGCAACAGTTATTAATTGGTAAAATTCATGTAATTTGTGTTCGATACTGTAAATCGCCAACTTATTGTTATGAAAGTGTTAAACAGTGAAAGAATTGCATCGAAAGAAAGAGAAAGATAATGAGTGTAATTTGTGATATAGACGTGAACCAAGATGCGATCACAGGACAAGCTGAAATGTTATCGCACCAACATAGTCAGAAAATCACTTATGTAAGATATACTGTTTATAAATAAGCTCTAATTGCTTGTGAGAATTATTTGAATATATTTAGTGTTTACCAGAATTCTTATTCTAGCTTTTTTCCTTTTTTTTACATCCATGTCATATTATTTTTATAAATGTCGAACAGCCTTTACTACAGCAGAGAATACTGCGACATCCTGGTCGTAGACAGAAGGCTGTACCTTGTTTTCTATACAACACATAGCCACTCCATTTATTGATGATTTAACCTGCAAATGCAATTTTTATTGTTCATTGTTAAAGGTCCCTTAGATAATTATAAAACTCATATTTACCTAGCGGAATAAGGGTTGTTATTTTCCAAATAATAGAAGCCTTTGCGTAATCAAAAACTAGCCTCCTTCTGAATACGATCAGGAGCCGACCAGAAGCCGGACGTCTTCGAACGCTTTCGTGTTTCCCGTGGCAAAGCTGTGTCAAACTGGGAACACGACATTCTAGCATGAAATACAACATCTATGTAAGTATTAGATTAAAAGTGAAAAAATTGAAATATATCAATATTAATTTATTTTTTTACCATACTAGAATATACACTGTGCAACTACCTTAACACTGAGCTTTGGTTTTCAGGTTTAACATGAATTCACGTGTGCTATGGTATTAATAAAAGCAGATGATCTGACACATTCATACAGTTTCAGTTAGCGTTGTTACCATCATTTTTCCAATATACAATTATCTACAACTTCTGTTTGTGCAGTTGTCTGCAATTTAAAAAACAAATTGGGCTAAGTAGTTAATAAATTAAAAATTTTACGAAATTACGTCTTTGCTTCTCTGGCTGTTCTGGAAAACTACTGCAGATACACGTCTGGGACACGTTTTATTAGACTCAACAGGTCAATAACAACAAAATAAATGGAAATCGTGCGTTACTTTAACCTCGTACAGTTTTGCGATGGTTTCACATTAGCGACGTTGCTAAATTTCAGTTAAAATATTTTACTAGACATAACTAAACATTTGCGGACCCATGTTTATATGAACCTTTTTCTTTAGTCTTACTTGTGGAATAACATACAAAAATATTTGCCTACCTTCGTGAATATCACCCTGTACGGTACAACACAGCCACTTCACAACAGTACAGTATTTCACGCAGTGTAAAAAACAGTGTGTCAAGCTGTACGGGAGTCATTGTAGCATAGTAGGAGCACTATGGAGTGGACAAATCGAGATCTGGGCTTCTGGAAGCGTGCCGAGACAGCTGAAGCAGTTGAGGCAACCGAACGTGGCGAGCGTGGAAATTCAGGTTCGAGTTCAGGTCTGGGACAGATTTTCATTTGTTCTGAAATATTCTACAGCTGATGTGGAGCCATAATCGGAATTTGCGAATAATTTCTTAACCTTCAGATTGATGACAGTTGAATGTGGCATAATCTTCCTTTATATACAAACAATACATGGCTTATCTGCTACTTACCTTGAGCAGTTTGGGCTAAAATGCGTGTTCGTGAATGTAGTACATATTAATTGAAATTTGTTGCATGGCACTTTATGGTGTTGCTATTTTAATGCCTAGCAGTGTACTTTGTAGTGTAAGTGGAAATGAAATTTTTCGCTAATGCAGGTGATGAGCGTTTCGTGGCGAAATGAAGGCAACTAGCGTTACTTGTTCGTTAACCCCGTCAGAGAACTTTTTATCCTAAACCTAGCAAGTGTGTTATTTGTTTTCTGCTGAGTTATAAACTGACGCATATATCATCCATCTTCATCATTTCATCTTCATCTCCATCATCATAATTATCAGCCAATTCGATCATCTGATGATATTTTTTCTGCAACCGTTTTCTCGGAAACAGTCTAGCATTGTGTGTAACACCATAATGCAAAAACACATTCGATCGGAACGATTAACAGACACCGAGAAATGTAAGACGTAACCGTAGTAGAGACTGAGAGTAGCCGACTAATGTAATTTATTCTTCATTTACCTTTTTATTCGAATCTGAATGCGTTGTATAAATAACAGGTCGTTGAAAGCAGACCAGGACGAGACGACAGAGACGTGGACTCAAGTAGGCCACCACACTTGGAGCGACTCATAGAAATGAGAGCCGGGAGAAACGCAGATCAATGGCTCGCATGCCACTCGACAGTGTTTTGTCGGGCTACAATTGGGTGGCCGAAGAACTACAAGTAAACACTGACAAAAGCCCCTCTGCCGTATGGCCCCCAACCGCGACCACCTTTACAGCCCAGAAGTGAAATGAGACGCAACATTATGAGATTTTCACTCTGCAGCGGAGTGTGCGCTGATATGAAACTTCCTGGCAGATTAAAACTGTGTGCTGAACCGAGACTCGAAGTCGGGACTTTAGCCTTTCGCGGGCAATTGCTCTACCATCTGAGCTACACAAGCACGACTCACGGCCCGTCATCACAGCTTTACTTCTGCCAGTGCCTCTTTCATATCAGCGCACACTCGACTGCAGAGTGAAAATCTCATTCTGGAAACATCCCCCAGCCTGTGGCTAAGCTATGTCTCCGCTATATCCTTTCTTTCGGGAGTGCTAGTTCTGCAAGGTTCGCAGGAGAGCTTCTGTAAAGTTTGGAAGGTAGGAGACGAGATACTGGCAGAAGTAAAGCTGTGAGTACCGGGCGTGAGTCGTGGTTCGGTAGCTCAGATGGTAGAGCACTTCCCCACGAAAGGCAATGGTCCTGATTTCGAGTCTCGGTCGGGCACACAGTTTTGATCTGCGAGGAAGTTTCATATCAGCGCACACTCCGCTGCAGAGTGAAAATCTCATTCTGGAAACATCCCCCAGGCTGTGACTAAGCCATGTCTCCGCTATATCCTTTCTTTCAGGAGTGCTAGTTCTGATAGGTTCGCAGGAGAGCTTCTGTAAAGTTTGGAAGGTAGGAGGCGTGGAACTGGCAGAAGTAAAGCTGTGAGGACGGAGTGTGAGTCGTGCTTGGGTAGCTCAAGTGGTAGAGCACTTTCCCACGAAAGGCAAAGGTCCCGAGTTCGAGTCTCGGTTCGGCACACAGTTTTAATCTGCCAGGAAATTTCAGAAGCAACATTGTTTTAGCGAAGGCCAAGAAGGCACTGTTGTGCGCAAGACGTAGAAGGCTGAATTTTTTCTGGAAAGCGCCGGGTGCTATAGATACTGTCTTGAAAATGGAATGGGAACCTAGAGTTCTGGGAGGCTTCTGAAGGCGTGAGGCGCCACTGGATGTTCGCTTCACAAAAACCATATGTTCACACAGCAGAAGAAGCGCCAGGGTTGGCTAACGTAAATAAAATAGTGGTTAAACGGTTTCGGCGAGGACCCACCTCACTGTCCACTGAGATGGAAAGAGAGTGAGATACCTTTTTTCAATGTTAAGTAGTACTGCCTGCGTTACTGGTTAACCGCTTAAAAAGTAGCCCAACGAAGGAGAGCAGCGTTTTCCGAGGAACATTTTTGCTGGTTGGCGCTCAGAAAATTCGTAGCCCTGCCAATCCAAATGATGTTATGTGGTCTTCACGCCAAAGACCGGTATGACGCAGCTCTCCATGCTACTCTATCCTGTGCATATCTCTTCTTCTCTGAGTAATTACTGTAAACTGTATCCTTTTGATTCTGCTTACTGTATTCATCTCTCAGTCTCCCTTCACGATTATTGCGCTCCACGCTTCCCTCCAGTACTAAGTTGCTGATCACTTAATGTCTTAGAATGAGTCCTACCAAGTGATCCCTCTTATAATCTGGATGTACCACAAATTACTTTCCTCCTCAATTCTGTTCGGTACTTCTTCATTAGTTACGTGATCTAGCCACCTAGTCTTCGCCGGCCGCGGGGGCCGAGCGGTTCTAGGCACTACAGTCTGGAACCGCGTGACCGCTACGCTCGCAGGTTCGAATCCTGCCTCGGGCATGGATTTGTGTGATGTCCTTAGGTTAGTTAGCTTTAAGTAGTTCTACGTTCTAGGGGACTGATGACCTCAGATGTTAAGTCCCATACTGCTCAGAGCCGAAGCTAATCTTCAGTATTCTTCTGTAGCACCATATTTCAAATTCTTCTACTCTATTCTTATGTAAACTATTTATCGTCCACATTTAATTTCCATACTCGGCTACACTCCATGCAAATACTTGTATTCGATGTCAACAAATTTCTCTTCTTCAGAAACGCTTTTTCTGCCATTCCCAGTCTACATTTCATATCCTCTCTACTCCGGCTATCAACAGTTACCTTGCTACCCAAGTAGCAAAATTCATCCACTAATTTAAGCGACTCGTTCCCTAATATGATTCCCTCGGCATCGCCTAACTTAATTCGACTGCATTCCATTATTCTTGTTTTGCGTTTGTTGAAGTTCATCTTATACCTTCTCTAAGACAATTTACATTCCGTTCAATTGATCTTCCCAATTATTTGCTGCCTTTGACAGAATTACGATGCTATCAGCAAACGTTAAAGTTCTTATTTCTTCTGCGTAGACTTTAATTCTTATACCGAGATTTTATTTGGGTTTATTTACTGCCTGTTTAATGTATAGATTGGATAAAATGTGTGACAGACTGCAATCCTCAGTCCCTTTTCAACCACTGCTTCTCTTTCATGCCCGTCGTCCCGTCACTGCCATCTGGTATCTGTAAAAGTTGTAAACTGTCTTTCTCTCCTTGTATTTTATCCTTGCTACATTCAGAATTTCGAGGAGAATGTTTCAGTCAATACTCGAAAGCTTTCTCTACGCTATAATCATAGGCTTGCCTTCACTTAACCTGTATTATAAAAGAAGTCGTGAAGTCAGAACTGCCTCGTGTTTTTCTGCATTTCTTCGAAATCCGATCTGACCTTCCCCGAGGTCGGCTTTTACCAGTTTTTCCATTCTTCCGTAAAGAATTCGTGATAGTATTTACAGCCATGACATATTAAGCAATCGGTACAAAATTACTTCTTTGGAGAGAGAGCCTTCGAGACCACTTCATTTTAGAGAGACATCATCGTTTCATCCTCTTCGTTGAGAGCCGCCGCCAGTGAACTTCACCTCTTCCACGTTTCGACGCCGCGAATGCAAATGTATCGAGCGAGATTTCGGTATGATCTGCATTTACAAAATTAGCGAGGGATCTGGTATGTCACCAACAATTGTTTCCGTAGCCACTACAGACTTCTATTAAAATTACTGTGGTCAGATCTGACGGCGACTGCGAGATGATGCATAGATATTTTATACAATTTCATAAATTCAAGGTTCACTTTGAATCCAGTGGCCAGCTTGCTTTCAACTCCAACCACAGGTGCAACGAATTCCCTTTAGTGCCATCTGTATTTTCTACTAATATCATGACACAGTGCAACTTCGCGACTGTAATTGTTCATTTACGCATTTACCAGAATCGTATCCCAGACCCCTTTCGTCAGATATATCAAGGTTTTATTATAATAATATTGTCATTGCTTATCAAATGTTTTCTTTAACGGAATAAACCGAATTATTTATGATTCTTGTTTCATTTAATAGTCAATTTATTCCTAATTCATTGTTTTGGACGATGTTTAATTGGCGTATGTAAGACCCAATTACCACATCTCCAACTTAGAATCAAGAATCGTAAGATTAGATTAGATTAGTACTTCCTCCATAGATCATGAATACGACACTTCGTAATGATGTGGAACGTGTCAGGTTAATAAAAGGTGTCTATACAAGATATTACATTACACAAAATATTACATGACACTTAATTTTTTTGTGTAGGTTGGGGAAATTACCCACTTACTATATGCAAAAATTCATCTAATGAGTAGAAGGAGTTGCCATTAAGAAATTCTTTTAATTTCCTTTTAAATGGCATATGGCTATCTGTCAGACTTTTGATGCTATTAGGTAAGTGACCAAAGACTTTTTTGGCAGTATAATTTACCCCCTTCTGAGCCAAAGTTAGATTTAACCTTGAGTAGTGAAGATCATCCTTCCTCCTAGTGTTGTAGCCATGTACACTGCTATTACTTTTGAATTCGTTCGGATAGTTAATAACAAATTTCATAATTGAATATATATATTGTGAGGTTACAATGAAGTTCCCTAGCTCTTTAAATAAGTGTCTGCAGGATGATCTTGGATGAGCTCCAGCAATTATTCTGATTACACGCTTTTGTGCAATGAACACTCTTTTACTCAATGATGAGTTGCCCAGAATACTATGCCATACAAAAGCAGAGAATGAAAATAAGCGTGGTAAGCTAATTTGCTCAGATTTATATCGCCAAAATTTGCAATGACCCTAATAGCATAAGTAGCTGAACTCAAACGTTTCAGCAGATCTCAGTGTGTTTTTTCCAGTTCAACCCCTCATCAATGCATACACCTAGGAATTTTGAATATTCTACCTTAGCTGCCGATTTCTGATCGAAGTCTATATTTATTAATGGTGTCATTCCATTTACTGTGTGGAACTGTATATACTGTGTTTTGTCAAAGTTTAATGAGAGCCCATTTGCAGAGAACCACTTAATGATTTTCTGAAAAACATCGTTTACAATTTCACCAGTTAATTCTTGTCTGTTTGGTGTGATAGCTATACTTGCATCACCGGCAAAAAGTACCAGCTTTGCATCTTCGTGAATATAGGATGGCTCGCCATTAATATATATTAAGAACGGCAGAGGACCCAAGATCGAACTTTGCGGCACCCCATTCTTAATTGTTCCCCAGTTTGAGAAATCACCAGTTTTTTGCATATTATGTGAACTGCTTATTTAAACTTTCTGCACTGTTCCAGTTAGGTATGATTTAAACCATTTGAGCACCGTCTCATTCATACCACATTACTTGAGCTTAATTAATGCTGTCTGTTTGTGTCGCCGTGCAACAAAGCCTTTCAGGAGGTTCTTACATTTCTGTTGATCATGAGCTTCCCGTTGCCGACTGAATCCATCTAAAAGTGTCTGTCCCATCAGTCCGGTAGTCTTCCCCTTGGCCTTTTTTTGGTACATTTGGCTGGAATTTAGTATTTGTCTTGAACGTCTGCCATCATTTCTTCGAGTGAAATGACCACCCCACTGTCATTTCAAGGTATTTAAAATGTCCATTATATCGCTGACCTTTGTTGTACACCTGATCTCTTCCGGTTTTCTTCTGTCTTTCTTTGTGTATCCCTACACTGATCTTTCCATTCTGTCTGTGAGACTATGAGGTTTCTGACAATGAACCTAGTTAATGTCCATGTCTCCGAATCATACATAATATTTCTTAGTCAAAACTTTTTTTAAGACAAGAGGACATCGCTGATTAGAAAAAATGAAGAGTTTCTTCCACGAGCTGGCCAGACCAGTTTAATAAGTCAAAATATTTCTGGTTTTAAGTCATCTTTTATATTTACAAGTTGACCCAGAAAGATGGATTCTATGACCCTTTGTAGATGTGTCCTTCCAACACATATAGTGTGATTGAGCTATGCCTACCTCTCGGTTTTATGCAGTCCACAATGCTTTGAAACGCCACGTGCGAGACTTTCCTATTCTCTCGGTCGCTACATGGAAACTACACTGAAGCGCTAAAGAAACTAATATAGGCATGAGTATTGAAATGCAGGGCTATGTAAGCAGGCAGAATACGGCAGAATACGGTCGGCAACGCCTATATATACATCAAGTGCCTGGCGCAGTTGTTAGATCGGTTACTGCTGCTTCAGTGGTAGGTTACCAAGATTTAAGTGAGTTTGAACTTGGTGTTAAAGTCTGCACACAAGTAAGAATTTTCATGTACGACCATTTCACGAGGTCACCATGAATATCAGGATTCCGGTAAAACATCAAATCTCCGACACTGCTGCGGCCGGGAAAAGATCCTGCAGGAACGGGACCAACGACGACTGAAGAGAATCGTTCAATGTGACAGGACTGCAACCCTTCCGCAAATCGCTGCAGATCTCAATGTTGGGCCATCAACAACGAAATATCACCGATGCGGCCTTTCGGAGCCGAAGGTCTAGTCCTGTACCGTTGACGACAGCACGACACAAAGATTTACGCCTCGCCTGGGCCCATCAAGACCGACATTGGACTGTCGATGACTGGAAACATGTGCCTGATTGGACGAGACTCGTTTCAAATTGTATCGAATGGATGGACCTGTAGGGGTAAGGAGACAACCTCTTGAATCCATTGACCCTGCATGTCAGCACGGGACTGTTCAGGTTGGTAGAGGCTCTGTAATGGTGTGGGGCTTGTGGAGTTGGAGTGATATGGAACCCCTGATACATCTAAATACGACGCTGACACGTGACATGTAGGTAAACATCCTGTCTGATCACCTGCATCCTGTCATGTCCACTCCGCATTCCGAAGGACTTGGGCAATTCCAGCAGGACAATGCGGCACCCCACACGTCCAGAATTTCACCCCACACGTCCAGAATTTCTACAGAGAGGACCCAGGAACACTCTTCTGAGTTTTGCTGGCCACCAGACTCCCCAGACATGAACATTATTGAGCATATCTGGGATGCTTTGCAACGTACTGTTAAGAAGAGATCGCCAATCCCTCGTACTCTTACGGATTTATGGACAGCCCTGCAGGATTCATGATGTCACTTCCCTTCAGCACTACTTCAGACATTAGTCCAGTTAATGCCACGTCGTGTTGTGCTCGCGTGGGCCCTGCACGGTATTAGGCAGGGTTATCTCACGTCTGCTTAGCACAGTTCCACGCCCTTGTACTGCGCTGCACAAAGCTTTCTTTTCTTTTATTTAGCAGGCTTGCTACTGCGCTATATTGTTATGTTCGTCACTTTCGAGCAGTACCGAGTTTCCGTTGCAGCACGTAAGCCATGAGAATTTATTAATACCTGTTTTACACCAAAGCTATGAAGATATGTTAGTTGTTGCATTTCCAAATTACTATGAGGGTCACATTAAGTAAAGCTGAGTTTAAATTACATTTTTTGTCAGGCACCCATATTCTCACAGTACAATTTTTCAACATGTACGCCCTATTTTGTTGCCCTTCGTGACAAGCCATCCTGCGCTTACATTTCAGCAAGATAAAATCCTGCCCGCACACGGCGAGAGTTTCTAGCCCTTGTCTTGGTGCTTTCTAATTCCTACCTTGGCCAGCACGGTCGCTGGATCTCTCTCCAAATGAGAACTCTGGAGCATTATCGGTAAGGCCCTCCAACCAACTAGTGGTTTTAGCGATCTAAATAGCCAGTTGGACAGAATTTGGCACGGTATCCCTCAGGAGAATATCCAGGAACTGTATCTCTGGGTGCACCCTACTGCAAACTGTTGCTCATGTCGGCACCAATGACTCCTGCCGTCTGGGTTCAGAGGTCATCCTCAGTTCATACAGGCGGTTGGCGGAGTTGGTGAAGGCGGAAAGCCTCGCTCGAGGGGTGGAATCTGAGCTAACTATTTGTAGTATCGTTCCCAGAACCGATCCGGTCCTCTGGTTTGGGGCCGAGTGGAAGGCTTAAACCAGAGGCTCAGACGATTCTGCGGAGACCTGGGGTGCAAATTTCTCGACCTCCGCTATCGGATGGAGAAATGTAGGGCCCCCCTGAATAGGTCAGGCGTGCACTACACGCAGGAAGCGGCTACAGGGGTAGCGGAGTACGTGTGGAGTGCACATGAGGGTTTTTTTGGTTAGAGAATTCCCTCCCTAGGCTCGACAAGACGCCTCCTGAGACGCGACAAGGTAGCAGTACGAAAAATGCACTAGGGAATAACAATATTAATGTGGTAATAGTAAACTGCAGGAGCGCCTATAGAAAGGTCCCAGAACTCTCATTAATAAACAGTCACAATGCCCACATAGTACTAGGGACGGAAAGTTGGCTGAAACCAGATGTAAATAGTAATGAAGTTCTAAACTCAGATTGGAATGTATACCGCAGAGACAGGCTGGACAGTGAAGGAGGAGGCGTGTTTATAGCGATAAAAAGTGCGACACTATCATAGAAAATTGACGGAGATCCGAAATGTGAAATAATTTGGGTGAAGGTCACGGTTAAAGCAGGCTCAAACATGGTAATTGGATGTCTCTATAGGCCCCCTGGCTCAGCAGCTGTTGTCGCAGAACACCTGAAGGAAAATTTGGAAAATATTTCGAGTAGATTTCATGACCATGTTATAGTTTTGGATGGAGATTCTAATTTACCAGATATAGACTGGGAAAATCAAACGTTTATAACGGGTGAATCCAGTGAAATTTTTTTAAGTGCATTATCTGAAAACTACCTTGAGCAGTTAAACAGAGAACCGACTCGTGGCGATAACATATTAGACCTTCTGGTGACAAACAGACCCTAACTATTTGAAACAGTTAACGCAGAACAGGGAATCAGCGATCATAAAGCGGTTACGGCATCGGTGATTTCAGCCGTAAATAGAAATATTAAAAAAGGTAGGAAGATTTTTCTGTTTAGCAAAAGTGACAAAAAGCAGATTTCAGAATACTTGACAGCTAACGCAAAAGTTTTATCTCAAGTACAGGTAGTGCTGAGTATCAATGGACAAAGGTCAAAACCATCGTACAATATGTATTAGATGAGTATGTGCCAAGCAAGATCTTAAGAGATGGAAAAGAGCCACTGTGGTACAACAACCGAGTTAGAAAACTGCTGCAGAAGCAAAGGGACCTTCACAGCAAACATAAATATAGCCAAAGCCTTGCAGACAAACTAAAATTACGCGAAGCGAAATGTAGTGTGAGGAGGGCTATGCGAGAGGCGTTCAATGAATTCGAAAGTAAAGTTCTATATACTGATTTGGCGAAAATCCTAAGAAATTTTGGTCATGTCAAAGCGGTAGGTGGATCAAAACAAACTGTCCAGACACTGTGTGACCAAAATGGTACTGAAACAGAGGATGACAGACTAAAGGGCGAAATGCTAAATGTCTTTTTCCAAAGCTGTTTCACAGAGGAAGACTGCACTGTAGTTCCTTCTGTAGATTGTCGCACAGATAACAAAACGGTTGATATCGAAATAGACGACAGAGGGATAGAGAAACAATTAAAATCGCTCAAAAGAGGAAAGGTCGCTGGACCTGATGGGACACCAGTTTGACCTTACGCAGAGTACGCGAAGGAACTTACCCCCCTTCTTGCAGCGGTGTACCGTAGGTCTCTAGAAGAGCGTAGCGTTCCAAAGGATTGGAAAAGGGCACAGGTCATCCCCGTTTTCAAGAAGGGACGTCGAACAGATGTGAAGAACTATAGACATATATCTCTAACGTCTATCAGTTGTAGAATTTTGGAACACGTATTATGTTCGAGTATAATGACTTTTCTGGAGACTAGAAATCTACTCTGTAGGAATCAGCATGGGTTTCGAAAAAGACGATCGTGTGAAACCCAGCTCGCGCTATTCGTCCACGAGACTCAGAGGGGCCATAGACGCGGGTTCACAGGTAGATGCCGTGTTTCTTGACTTCCGCAAGGCGTTCGATACAGATCCCCACAGTCGTTTAATGAACAAAGTAAGAGCATATGGACTATCAGACCAATTGTGTGAT
This sequence comes from Schistocerca americana, assembly GCF_021461395.2. Lineage (NCBI taxonomy): Eukaryota > Metazoa > Arthropoda > Insecta > Orthoptera > Acrididae > Schistocerca > Schistocerca americana. The sequence continues at coordinate 147,776,745 of NC_060128.1, forward strand.
TGGATTGAAGAGTTCCTAGATAACAGAACGCGCCATGTCATTCTCAATGGAGAGAAGTCTTCCGAAGTAAGAGTGATTTCAGGTGTGCCGCAGGGGAGTGTCATAGGACCGTTGCTATTCACAATATACATAAATGACCTTATGGATGACATCGGAAGTTCACTGAGGCTTTTTGCAGATGATGCTGTGGTGTATCGAGAGGTTGTAACAATGGAAAATTGTACTGAAATGCAGGAGGATCTGCAGCGAATTGACGCATGGTGCAGAGAATGGCAATTGAATCTCAATGTAGACAAGTGTAAAGTGCTGCGAATACATAGAAAGATAGATCCCTTATCATTTAGCTACAAAATAGCAGGTCAGCAACTGGAAGCAGTTAATTCCATAAATTATCTGGGATTACGCATTAGGAGTTATTTAAAATGGAATGATCATATAAAGTTGATCGTCGGTAAAGCAGATGCCAAACTGAGATTCATTGGAGGAATCCTAAGGAAATGAAATCCGAAAACAAAGGAAGTAAGTTACAATACGCTTGTTCGCCCACTGCTTGAATACTGCTCTGCAGTGTGGGATCCGTACCAGATAGGGTTGATAGAAGAGATAGAGAAGATCCAACGGAGAGCAGCGCTCTTCGTTACAAATGGTTCAAATGGCTCTGAGCATTATGGGACTCAACTGCTGTGGTTATCAGTCCCCTAGAACTTAGAACTACTTAAACCTAACTAACCTAAGGACATCACACACATCCATGCCCGAGGCAGGATTCGAACCTGCGACCGTAGCAGTCGCACGGTTCCGGACTGCGCGCCTAGAACCGCGAGACCACCGCGGCCGGCGCTCTTCGTTACAGGATCATTTAGCAATCGCGAAAGCGTTACGGAGATAACCGATAAACTCCAGTGGAAGACTTTGCAAGAGAGACGCTTAGTAGCTCGGCACGGGCTTTTGTTGAAGTTTCGGGAACATACCTTCACCGAGGAGTTAAGCAGTATAATGCTCCCTCCTACGTATATCTCGCGAAGAGACCGTGAGGATGAAGTCAGAGAGATTAGAGGCCACGCAGAGGCATACCGACAATCTTTCTTTTCACGATCAATACGAGACTGGAATAGGAGAACCGATAGAGGTACTCAAGGTACCCTCCGCCACACACCGTCAGGTGGGTAGCGGAGTATGGATGTAGAATCAATGCGAAGCCGAATAGCTACTCGCAAAAGGGCAATAGGAGGACCAACGCGTTAATGACTTGCTCAATTTGTGAAGGTCCTTCTCCTGCATAAAGCATTTAATTTTTCTGAAATTGTACTCATTTGTTTTATTGGTACGTGTGCATCACATTTACCGATTTCCGCCGTATTCGGATAAGGCCTCCATGGTGTGTCGTTCCTTTATTTTTCCCCTTAGAGTGTACACGCAGAATTTGATATTCTTTCTAATTCTTATCTACGTATCGCTACGCATTAAACAGTTACAGCCGTTTGCAGTCGCAAAATTCTTTTTGACTTGCGCTGTGCATGTAATCTGGTCAGTGAAATTCCGTCGCCTCGTGCAGTGGATGATGGGAGAACCGGACAGAAGCGGCCAGTAGAGGCTTGTATCTCCGGCGTTGCAGTATCACGTCACAGACCACACGGCGCTCAGACAGTATCGTCTTTATTAGCGATAAAAGGCCCGTCTGCCTTTTACTGCCCCGCCTGAGCCCCGGTTTGATTTCAAACAGACGTAATCTGGTGCTGCCGTTACCCAACTGTGTAACAGCTCACGGTGCTACGAACCCAGTCAAGGCGTCGTCTCCAGCGCTGCAGACATCCGTGGCCGAGTTCTCATCGCGCTCTGCAACGCAGCCGTCAAAATACTATTGCGCACAATCTGACTGCAAATCATCGGAGCTCTTTATAGCAGTCCACGACATTGGACGTAAATCCCAGACGTTACCACCTCCCCAGATGAGAAACTTTGGCGTTTGACGTCGAGCCCGCTTGAATGGAAGTTCGATGCAGAGATTCCGTTGATGTGAATGAAGCTTATTACGGACGGAGCCCGATCTGGGAGTTGTTTGTTGTTGTTGTGGTCTTCAGTCCTGAGACTGGTTTGATGTAGCTCTCCATGCTACTCTATCCTGTGCAAGCTTTTTCATCTCCCAGTACCTACTGCAATCTACATCCTTCTGAATCTGCTTAGTGTATTCATCTCTTGGTCTCCCTCTACGATTTTTACCCTCCACGCTGCCCACCAATACTAAATTCGTGATCCCTTGATGCCTCAGAACATGTCCTACCAACCGATCCCTTCTTCTGGTCAAGTTGTGCCACAAACTTCTCTTCTGTCCAATCCTATTCAATACTTCCTCATTAGTTATGTGATCTACCCATCTAATCTTCAGCATTCTTCTGTAGCACCACATTTCGAAAGCTTCTATTCTCTTCTTGTCCAAACTATTAATCGTCCATGTTTCACTTCCATACATGGCTACACTCCATACGAATACTTTCAGAAATGACTTCCTGACACTTAAATCAATACTGGATGTTAACAAATTTCTCTTCTTCAGAAACGCTTTCCTTGCCATTGCCAGCCTACATTTTATATCCTCTCTACTTCGACCATCATCAGTTATTTTGCTCCCCAAATAGCAAAACTCCTTTAATACTTTAAGTGCCGCAATTCCTAATCTAATTCCCTCAGCATCACCCGACGTAATTAGACTACATTCCATTATCCTTGTTTTGCTTTTGTTGATGTTCATCTTATATCCTCCTTTCAAGACACTGTCCATTCCATTCAACTGCTCATCCAAGTCCTTTGCTGTCTCTGACAGAATTACAACGTCATCGGCGAACCTCAAAGTTTTTATTTCTTCTCCATGAATTTTAATACCTACTCCGAATTTTTCTTTTGTTTCCTTTACTGCTTGCTCAATATACAGATTGAACAACATCGGGGAGAGGCTACAACCCTGGGATTTAGTTAGGGATGGGAAAAACCGAGAAGTGAAAACCGGTGTCTTATTTCCGAATAATCATTATTTGTTTGGCCTCGCTTAAAACAGGTCTTTTTACATTTTACTAATAACCGGGTTGTGTGATTTGTCATTTCTTCGCAGCACTGTTGCTAAGAGTTTTATTCTACATCTACATGGATACTCATCAAATCACATTTAAGTGCCTGGCAGAGGGTTCATTGAACCACCTTCGCAATTCTCTATTATTCCAATCTCGTATAGTTCGCGGAAAGAATGAACACCTATATCTTTTCGTACGAGCTCTGATTGCCCTTATGTTATCGTGGTGATCGTTCCTCCCTATGTAAGACGGCGACAACAAAATATTTTCGCATTCGGAGGAGAAAGTTGGTGATTGGAATTTTGTGAGAAGAATCCGTCGCAGCGAAAAACGCCTTTCTTTTAATGATTCCCATCCCAAATCCTGTATCATTTCTGTGACACACTCTCCCATACTTCGCGATAATACAAAACGTGCTGCCTTTCTTTGAACTTTTTCGATGTACTCAGTCAGTCCTATGTGGTAAGGATCCCACACCACGCAGCAGTTATCTGAAAGAGGGCGGACAAGCGTAGTGTAGACAGTCTCCTTAGATGTCTGCTGCATTTTCTAAGTGTCCTGCCAATAAAACGCATTCTTTGGTTAGCCTTCCCCACAACATTTTCTTTGTGTTCCTTCCAATTTAAGTTGTTGGTATTTGTAATACCCAGGTATTTAGTTGAATTTACGGCTTTTAGAGTAGTCTGATTTATCGTGTAACCGAAGTTTAACGAGTTCCTTTTAGCACTCATGTGGTTGATCCCACACTTTTCGTTATTTAAGGTCAACTGGCACTTTTTGCACCATTCAGATATCTTATCTAAATCGTTTTGCAGTTTTTTTTATCTTCTGATGACTTTATTAGTCGATAAACAACAGCGTCATCTGCAAACAACCGAAGACGGCTGCTCATATTGTCTCTCAAATCGTTTATATAGATAAGGATCATACAATAAACGTTTTTTATAACGAGTGATTTTTATTCGGAAAATTTACATTGCTTTGCAACCACCTATCCTAATACCTTTAGGGTATGACCACATTCCAGTGCTCCTACCCTGTTTCTACACTACAGTATTTAAATTTGGAGAAAGAGTAGAAGGAGTAGCTGAATGAATTTGTACTTAGCTTTTTGGTGTTGTTGAACTTTTGGGAGATGTCTCAAAGGCTGTTTGACTTTCTTTTTAAATAAAAAGTCTTGGCCATGATGTGATTTTCTACCAGATGATTTACTTCCAAATTCTGATTACAGTTTCACTACTGGTTACAATATTCGCACGTACTGATGATGACAGCTCAAAACACGTCCTACTATCCCTGAGAACCAAGTGCGTCGTCTGCTTCGAGATGTGAAAAATTTCGTAAAACCTCCAGGTCAGGCTGAAGCTGCTATTCTTCATTTTGCTTGCAAGTTTTTGACACAGGTTAATACTATTACAAAATCTAGAAAAATGTGGAAGTTACAGGTTGATAATAATGCTTAGAGTAACTACTGGTAATTATTTACGAGAATAAGATGCTTATATTGTACTGACAACTGTATACTTAATTTGACTTCGTCACGTTTCCCACTCTGATTGGCAAACAGGTGTTTTGCAGTTTTGTGTTTTTCTACAAATGCGTTACGTCAGTTCTTTGTTCCATACCAGGATTTGCAAATAAAATAATAATGTCGTGTGGCTAGGGCCTCCCGTCGGGTAGACCGTTCGCCGGGTAAGGGTCTTTCGATTTGCCACCACTTCGGCGACTTGCGTGTCGATGGGGATGAAATGATGATGATTAGGACAACACAACACCCAGGCCCAGATCGGAGAAACTCTCCGCCCCAGCCGGGAATCGAACCCGGGCCCTTTGGATTGACAGTCTGTCACGCTGACCACTCAGCTACCGGGGGCGGACGATTTGCAAATAATAAAGGTAATTTTAGTGCGAAAAGTTTTTTGGGTAAATGACGCTTTCTAATTCAAAATTACGACACAAGTTTCTTGTTTCAGATTTAGCTGTTTGCTATTTCGAATAGAACAGCATTTCAGTGTCTCTGTCACCTAAGTTTTCGGATGAGACTGTGGTGTCACCGCCAGACACCACACTTGCTAGGTGGTAGCTTTAAATCGGCCGCGGTCCATTAGTACATGTCGGACCCGCGTGTCGCCACTTTCAGTGATAGCAGACCGAGCGCCACCACACGGCAGGTCTCGAGATACGGACTAGCACTCGCCCCAGTTGTACGGACGACGTAGCTAGCGATGCACACTGACGAAGGGTCGCTCATTTGCAGAGCAGATAGTTAGAATAGCCTTCAGCTAAGTCAATGGCTACGACCTAGCAAGGCGCCATTAGCAGTATATTGTCTGAAACTATAGAGTCTCACTTGTATCGTCAATAGCGATGTACCGAGGATGGATTAAAGTTAAGTATTCCAGAAGCTACGTACTTTTCTTTATAGCATTCATTATGTATCCTGTTTCAGACCTCACGCCATCCTGCGTGAGCTTATAGCGTGTATTTCGGTCTCCTCAAACCACACTGTGTCGGCACTTCTGTCGACACATCAGAGACATGAAGTTCCAAAAGATGATTTAATAAATAATTTAACAATATAGCACAATTCGTAGCTTTCGTCTTTTGGGTCGTTATTGAAATTAACATGGCTGTTTCTGTTATGTCAGTGCTCAGAGGTCTGTTTACATGTAATACGCAGTTTGTCTGTTCTAAAAAATTATATTTTCTTGACAATTGTGAGGGTGCAAATTTGGTTGTAAGTCTACTTTGAAGATAATTTTCGATAAACTGTAAAATCTATCCTCTATTTCTTGTCTATAGAATTTACAGGGTGTCTAAAAATGTTGTCTGTTGAAATATTGTCTGAACAGTTTGAACATACTGTAAAGATGAATGAGAACGTTTTACTGAATCTACCGATACCGTCTCCATAATCTTCGCTCCTGAAATTTAAAAATATCATAGAATTTTTTCTATTCACATTTTCCAACAGAATGCACAAGCATGAGACAAATGCAGAAGAAATATTTGTTTAACGATTCACTAATATGTAAATGGAAGTCCACTTATTGTGAAAACGTACTAGCCTTTGCTACGTATTTTCTCTTCCCTTTACAGTAAAATAATTTTACTTGAGCCAGTCAACTGCGCATGCTAATGTATACAGAAAATCTGTTTCTTAATAGTATCATTTTCTCAATATATGATTTTCATAACAGGTTTTTGCTGTTGCTCTAAAATAGTTTCGTAAATGCGAGGAAATATAAATCACGGAATAATTTTTTGGCGAGTAGTAATTTGCTACTAGCAGTTTTTTTTTTTTTTTTAGTATCAGCTTCGAAACAATCATTTGGCAAATTACATGAATAAATTCCACATTTTATGCACGTGAGTCTTGTCTTGGAATTGCAGCTATAATTTGAAACGTTCTCAGGAAACTTTGGTAGGTGCTCAACGCTGTCTTACTTGAGAAACTGGTTGCAAAAGATATCTTCTTGGCCATTTATTCAGATTTCCTACATCATCTACATTTTCACTGTTACAGAAATTCACTGTACAAGACTGTCCTCTCCCCCTAGCAACTACCGTGAAATATCTGTAATTATTTATAACATTTCACCATCTATTTTGTAGTCAACCATTAACAGTCATTTTTATTTAGCTATTTGAGTGACTGGACACCATTTATAGCACATAACCCACAAACGGCAATCACATGGCCTATAAAATGATTAAAAATCTATGCCGGCCATTTTTATGTGCGAATGTAACATCTCTAATATGACAAAAATCTGTCACAAAGATCATCCGATGTTTTCATTATAGAGTTTCACTATCGTTGGTTATCGAATATGTAACTTCTTTTTCTTGTAGCTGCATTATGACTCGAGTTCCAAGTACGAGGATGCTCAAAAAGTGTTTTATTTCATAATAAAGAACTGAATTTATGGAAACGTCAACTAATTTACACCATCTATTATAGTTAACGAACTTCACATAAAGGATTCTTAGTCTGATATTTAGGCATAATAATTATTTACAATGTTATTCAATCAATATACTCAGTAAGCAGTAAAGAAAACAAAAGAAAAAATTCTAGTAGGAATTAAAGTGCGTGGATAAGAAATAAAAGCTTTGAGGTTTGCCGATAACATTGTCATTTTATGAGACAGGAAAGGACTAGGAACAGCAGTTGAAGGGAATGGACAGTGTCTTCAAAGGAGCATGTAAGGTGAACACCAACAAAAGCAAAACGAGGATAATGGAATGTAGTCGAATTAAATCAGGTGATGTTGGGGGAATTAGATTAGGAAATGAGACACTTAAAGTAGTAGATGAGTTTTTCTGTTTAAGAAGCACAATAAGTGATGATGGTCGAAGTAGGAAGAATATAAAATGTAGACTGACAATGGCAAGAAAACCGTTCCTGAAGAAGAGAAATTTGTTAACATCGAGTATAGAATTAAGTGGCAGGAAGTCTTTTCTGTAAGTATTTGTGTGGACTGTAGCCATGAATGGAAGTGAAATATGGACGATAGACAGTTTAGACAAGAAGAGAACAGAAGCTTCTGAGATGTGGTGCTACAGAAGAATGGTGAAGATTAGGCGGATAGATCACGTAACTAATGAGGAGGTACTGAATATAATTGGGGAGAAGAGAAATTTTTGCTTCAACCTGACTAGAAGAATGGATCGGTTGGTAGGACACATTCTGAGACATCAAGGGATCACCGATTTAGTACTGGAGGGAAGTGTGGGGGGTAAAAATCGTAGGGGGAGACCAAGAGACGAATACAGCAAGCAGATTCAGAAGAATGTAGGTTTCAACAGTTACTCGGGGATGAAGAGGCTTTCACAGGATAGAGTAGCATGAAGAACTGCATCAAACCAGTCTTTGGATTGAAGTTCACAACAACAACAACTATTAGTCTTTGGGAGTTGTAGAAGCACTCATTCTCAGTTTACGACCAACTGTAAACTCACACACGAAGATGCTGTGTTCTAGAGCTAAAACTAAGAACCAGAACATCCACACTTGTGAACTCTCATTCTACAAGGGGAAAAATCCGCGTATTTGTGGAGGAAGAAAATGAACGAAGGTCCATATTTGTGGACTGAGAGAACGAAGAGGTCGTTATAGAATATGGGAAAAGTTTTATGTCAGTTTGTCGTTGCAGCAGTGCTAAAATTTTTGGTCATGAAATAGAGGTTTTTTAATAACAAGTAAAATTTATCGATAAAATTTCCATTCCTTTGAACTGTTGGGTTACTGTAGAGTATGTTAAAAGCGATCACACGTATTTCAGTAACAACGCTAAACACTTGACATGAGTAGAGCATTGGTGAGACGGTAATGGGCCTATTGTCCTTAACGGCCGAGTAGCAGTGATCCTCTGATGTTTTGCGAGCAGAGTAGAGGGTGTATGCCAGACTTTTGCAGCTCAAAAACATTTATCGGTAGTATGATATTCTGTGGCTTCCGAATGAAAGGTATCGTATTTCAATGACATTGTTTCTAATGACACGAGTCGACTCATAGAACAAAACACTACAGGACAAGCCTACATAACTGTTCTCGGTAAATGTTCTATTTTTCCTACCATATAAACGGTTAAATTGTTCATGTCAATGTTTTGGAAGAGCATTATTAGTTTTGTCACAAAAAAGCGATCGTACACTACTGGCCATTAAAATTGCTACACCAAGAAGAAATGCAGATGATAAACGGGTATTTATTGGATAAATGACTAGAACTGACATGTCATTACATTTTCACGCAAATGGGTGCATAGATTCTGAGAAATCAGTACCCAGAACAACCACCTCTGGCCGTTATAACGGCCATGATACGCCTGGGCATTGAGTCAAACAGAGCTTGGATGGCGTGTACAGGTACAGCTGCCCATGCAGCTTCAACACGATACCACAGTTCATCAAGAGTAGTGACTGGCGTATTGTGACGAGCCAGTTGCTCGGCCACGATTGACCAGACGTTTTCAATTGGTGACAGATCTGGAGAACGTGCTGCCCAGGGCAGCAGTCAAACATTTTCTGTATCCAGAAAGGACCGTACACGACCTGCAACAAGCGGTCGTGCATTATCCTGTTGAAATGTAGGGTTTCGCAGGGATCGAATGAAGGGTAGAGCCAAGGGTCGTAACACATCTGAAATGTAACGTTCACAGTTCAATGTGCCTTCAATGCGAACAAGAGGTAACTGAGACGTGTGACCTATGGCACCCCATACCATCACGCCAGGTGATACGCCAGTATGGCGATGGCGAATACACGCTTCCAAATTGCGTTCACCGCGATGTCGCCAAACACGGATGCGACCATCCTGATGCTGTAAGCAGAACCTGGATTCATCCGAAAAAATGACGTTTTGCCATTCTTGCATCCAGGTTCGTCGTTGAGTACACCATCGAAGGCGCTCCTGTCTGTGATGCAGCGTCAAGGGTAACCGCAGCCGTGATCTCCTAGCTGATAGTCCGTGCTGCTGCAAACGTCGTCTAACTGTACGTGCAGATGGTTGTTGTTTTGCAAACGTCCCCATCTGATGACTCAGGGATCGAGACGTGGCTGCACGATCCGTTACATCCATGGGGATAAGATGCCTGTCATCTCGACTGCTAATGATACGAGGTCGTTGGGATCCAGCACGGCGTTCCGTATTACCCTCCTGAACCCACCGATTCCGTATTCTGCTAACAGTCATTGGATCTCGACCAACGCGAGCAGCAATGTCGCGATACGATAAACCCAATCGCGATAGGCTACAATCCGACCTTTATCAAAGTCGGAAACGTGATGGTACGCATTTCTGCTCCTTACACGAGGCATCACAACAACGTTTCACCAGGCAAAGCCGGTCAAATGTTGTTTGTGTATGAGAAATCAGTTGGAAACTTTCCTCATGTCAGCACATTGTAGGTGTCGCCACCGGTGCCAACCTTGTGTGAATGCTCTGAAAAGCTAATCATTTGCATATCACAGCATCTTCTTCCTGTCGGTTAAATCTCGCGTCTGTAGCACGTCATCTTCGTGGTGTAGCAATTTTAACGGCCAGTAGTGTATTTGTCCACAACATGGTTTTCCGTTCGCAATAATTGAAGAAAAACAAACACGCTACCAATGTAACGCAACAGCTTATTATTTGTTATTATTTGTCTGGCATTTATATGAAATAATAAAAGAGAAAACTTCACAATTCGTTCATCTTTAAAAAAAAAAAAAAAAAAAAAAAAACAGAAAGCAGATGATCTGCTGTCTTTGTCTACATAATATAGTTTCGTCTATTTTCAGCCCTTGGAAACGTACATTACAAGACAAAAAAAAAAAAGAGTTCTCCACCTTAGTTTTCATATTGTAGCATTGACTATTCAAATGTCCAAATGTGTGTGAAACCTCATGGGACTTTACTGCTAAAGTCATCAGTCCCTAAGCTTACACACTGCTTAACCTAAATTATCCTAAGGACAAACACACACACCCATGCCCGAGGGAGGACTAAAACCTCTGCCTCGACCAGCCGCACAGTCCACGACTGTAGCGCCCCAGACCGCTCGGCTAATCCCGTGCGGCCATTGACTATTCGTGATGCCCAACTACTTGTTTGATCCTCGATTAAAACACATTTTTGAGCAGAGTTTCAAAAAATTAGAATCAGTAGGAGAAAAATATACCCTCTAAGTTTTGTTGTATTTACCTATCTTGTTCGATATTTCAGTTCTACGCATTTTGAAATGTATAAATCCAAAGTTTGAAACAGTCTTAGAATTTTTCAATATTCGTTCGATGTCTGTGTTTATTAATGGAAATAACAGCAATGAAGAATCGGAAAGCGGTTATTTCGGAAACTGGTTATTTGAATCGGTTTTGAGAGACATGTTAACATGTATATGATAAAACCGATATAATTGCAGATAGGTTATTTCAGCGATAACTGTCATTCCTACTGGGACTTAGGGCGGGAAAAAAACGACTGCATTAAACCGAATAGCTATTTTAGTTCCAAATAACAGGTTTTCTTCGGCATTTATTTGGTCTCGATTATATCAGGTGTTCTTTTATTTTGTACTAATAACCGTGTCAAAAAACGAAATACCAGTTAGCCATAGCAGAAAGGCAAAAATTTTTGGTTTTTATGTAAATGTTTTTTTACAAAAACGAGTAATTTTTAATAGTAAAATTCACGTTGCTTTTAAATATTGCGTTACTCTAGAAAATGGGAAAAACCATCAAACCTACTTTAACAACAATACCGAAAGAAACGAGTAACAAGAGTTGGGTACAGCATTGCTGACAAAAAAATGGTTCAAATGGCTCTGGGCACTTAACCTCTGAGGTAATCAGTCCCCTAGAACTTAGAACTACTTAAACCTAACTAACCTAAGGACATCACACACATCCATGCCGAGGCAGGATTCGAACCTGCGACCGTAACGGTCGCGCAGTTCCAGACTGTAACGCCTAGAACCGCTCGGCCTCCCCGGCCGGCTTTGCTGAGACAATAATGAACCTGTTACCACGTGGAGTAGCCTATCAGATGATTCGCGTGTACGTGCAATATGCAGGACTTGCCCTCACCAAATCTGTACGGCGGTTTCTCTCTGTCTTTACCGGACATCCATTGTATTGCGGAATGGCACCAAACCTTGTCTGGAACTATTTTACAAAGTGCCGTTTCAGTGCAGTACAATGCCTCATTTGCTTTAAAAGATCAAGAACGGGAGGAGCCACAACAAAACTCCGACATCATGTAAAGAGAAAACTATAAAATTTAACACTTCATTCATAATTCACAATAACAATTGGAAGTAGTTGATTTGTTGCCTGTATCTACATACACTGAAGAGCCGATTAAACTGCTACACTTAATATCGTGTAGGATCTCCGCGAGCACGCAGAAGTGCCGCAAACGACATAGCATGGACCCGACTAATGTCTGAAGTAGTGCTGGAGGGAATTGACACCATGAATCCTGCAGGGCAATCCATAAATCCGTAACAGTACGAGGGGCTGAAGATCTCTTGTGAACAGCACTTTGCAAGGCAGCCCCAATACGATCATTAATGTTCAAGTCCGGGGAGTTTCGCGCCCAGCGTAAATCTTTAACTCAAAAGAGTGTTCCTGGAGCCACTCTGTAGTAATTCAGGACGTGTGGGGTGTCGCATTGTCCTGCTGGAATTGCCCAAGTCCGTCGGAATGCACAATGGGCATGAATGAATGCAGGCGATCAGACAAGATGCTTACGTACGTGTCACCTGTCAGAGTCGTATCTAGACGTATCAGGGGTTCCACATCACTCCAACTGCACACCCCCCCACACCATTACAGAGCCTCCACCAGCTTGAACAGTCCTCTGCTGTCGTGCAGGGTCCATGGATTCATGAAGTTGTCTCCATACTCGTACAGGTCAATCCACTCGATACAATTTGAAACAAGACTCCCCCGGCCAGGCAACATGTTTCCAGTCATGAACAGTCCAATGTCGGCGTTGTCGGGCCCAGGCGACGCGTAAATCTTTCTGTCGTGGAGGCATCAAGGGTACACGAATGGGCCTTGGGCTCCGAAAGCACATTTGGATGTTGTTTCGTTGAATGGTTCCCACGCTGATACCCGTTGATGGCACAGCATTGAAATCTGCACCAATTTGCTGAAGGATTGCACTTCTGCAACGTTGAACGATCTCTTCAGTCGTCCTTGGTCCCGTTCTTCCAGGATCTTTTTCCGGCTGCAGCGATGTCGGAGATTTGATGTTTTACAGGATTCCTGATATTCACGGTACAGTCGCGAAATGGTCGGACGGGAGAATCCCTACTTCATCGCTACCTCGGAGATGTTGCGTCCCATCACTCGTGCACCGACTGTAAAATCGCATTCAAACTCACTTAAATCTTGATAACCGCCATTGTAGCAGCAGTACCCGATCTAGCAACTGCGCCAGACATTTGTTGTCTAATACAGGCGTTGCCGACCGCATCACCGTGTCCTGCATGTTTACGTGTCTCTGTATTTGAATAGCCGGCCGCTGTGGCCGAGTGTTCTAGGCGCTTTAGTCTGGAACCGCGCGACCGCTACGATCGCAGGTTCGAATCCTGCCTCGGGCATGGATGTGTGTGACGTCCTTAGGTTAGTTAGGTTTAAGTAGTTCTAAGTTCTATGGGACTGATGACCTCAGCAGTTAAGTCCCATAGTGCTCAGAGCCATTTGAACCATTTGTCCGACCAGGCAACATGTTTCCAGTCATCAACAGACCAATGTCGGTGTTGACGGGCCCAGGTGTGGTGTAAAGCTTTGTGTTGTGCAGTCATCAAGGGTACACGAGTGGGCCCTCGGCTCCGAAAGCCCATATCGATGCTGTTTCATTGAGTGATTCGCATGCTGACACTGAAATCTATAGCAATATGCGGAAGGGTTGCGCTTCTGTCGCGTTAAACGATTCTCCTCAGTAGTCTTTGATCCCGTTCTTGCAGGATCTTTTTCCGGCCGCAGCGATGTCAGATGTTTGATTTTTTACCGGATTATTCGTATTCACGGTACAGTCGCGAAATGGTCGTACGGGAAAATCCCGACTTAATTGCTACCTCGGAGATGCTGGGACCAATCGCTGGTGCGCCGACTATACTACCAGGTTCAAACTCACTTAAATCTTGATAACCTGTCATTGTAGCAGCAGTAATCGATCTAACAACTGCGCCAGACACCTGTTGTCTTATATTGGCGTTGCCGACCGCAGCGGCGTGTTCTGTCCGTTTACATATCTCTATGTTAGAATACGCATGCCTATACCAGTTTCTTTGGCGCTTCAGTGTAATACGCCTTTATCTGCTTGTAGCTTTTGAAATCGGAATAATTAATATGAAAAATAGTCCTGAATATTCGTAATGCCTGGGTAGCGGCATGATCATCGATTACAATATCATTTTTGGGCAGAGGTTCATAATATTAGAATCAGCAGGAGAATACTGGATATTTTTTTGGAGTATTGAACCACTTATCACTTTTCGAGAAAAGCTGACGGTGCTTCATTTTTGACCACTGCATTCTGCTCAGTACAGTGCGGCGACACACATAACCAGAAAATTAATTTTCGTGTTGAGACGGTGGTACAGTTAAAAGTTGTTGAATGACTGAAAAGAAACTAACCTTTTTTTCAAGAACTATGTTGTGCCAGAATGAAATTTTCACTCTGCAGCGGAGTGTGCGCTGGTACGAAACTTGGCAGATTAAATCTGTCTACTGGTCAGAGACAAGAACTCTGAACTCTGAACTCTTTTTGCCTTTCGCGAGCTGTTGCTCTATCGACTGAGCTGCCGAAGCACGATTCACGATCCGTTCTCATAGCTTTGCTACGTTCCAAATTTTACAGAAGTTCTCCTGCGAAAATTGCGAGCCCAGCACTCCTGCAGGAAGGATACTGCAGTGACTTGGCTTAGCCACAGCCTAGGGGATGTTTCCAGAATGAGATTTTCACTCTGCAGCGGAATGTGCGCTGATATGAAAATTTGAGTCAGATTAAAACTGTGTGCCGGACGGAGATTCGAACTTGAGACGGCCCAAGTTCGACTCTCGGTGCGGAACATAGTTTCAATCTCACTGGAAGTTCCAACTATATTTTGAAGAATGAAACTCATTGCCTTTAGCTATTACAAACATTCTTGCAAAATTACCCGTTATAAAAAAAATGAGAGTCTCCTATGAAATGATTTATTGAAATGGTAAAGGAGTGGTGAATCTATACTTATGAGTGCAGGCCAGATGAACTCATAACTTTTCTTTATCACATCTGAACAACGACACTAATTAACCCACGCAAATGGAGAAAAATCCTACTAAAACTTTGTTTTTTAAAACACATAATTAATTATATGCAGGCAAGCAGTGCAGCAACAACGTTACCTGGAAATCTTGACTTCTCAAATTATTCTTTACGATATCCTATTTCCAAAATTCCACATTCTCCGTATCTTTATCTCTGTGCTTTACAAGCTGTTCCTACACCGCTCAGTAGTATGTTCAGCACACGACTCACCAACTACTGTACCTTCTCTCTGAATGCTAACAGCAACGACAATACTACTAGCAACAAAACATTACATTGCTTGCATTCAGAACGTCTGTGGAGTAACATATCGACTGCTGGAAACCTCAGTTTGAAAACTGCCGAGTATACAGATGTGGAGCATGACGTATCGAACGAAAATAGAGTTTGCATCACTTTTCTTGAGTACGAAAAATAAGCTGAAACCTTACTTGCTCTCATAAAATAGAATAAAAATGGACTGTGGGTGCTCATCTCACATTAAAATCGTCGACTTCTGTCAGTAGTCGTGCCATTTCAAACTGCGTCCTGCTGACCCGTTGTGGTTTCCAACAACGCCAAACTGGCGAGGTTGCAGAGGTCTTCTGGTATTTGTGTACCGACATGTCCATGACATTACACCTTGAACGCAGCTGTTGTTATTGTGGTCTTCAGTCCAGAGACTGGTTTGCTGCAGCTCTCGATGCTACTCTATCCTGTGTAAGTTTCTTCACCTCCCAGTACCTACTGCAGCCTACATCCTTCTGAATCTGTTTAGTGTACTTATCTCTTGGTCTCCCTCTGCGATTTTTGCCCTCCACGCTGCCCTCCAATCCTAAATTGGTGATCCCTTGATGCCTCAGAACATGTCCTAACAACCGAATCCTTCTCCTAGTGTGCCACAAATTTCTCTTCTCCCCAATTCTATTCAATACCTCCTCATTAGTTATGTGATCTAACCACCTAATCTTCGGAATTCTTCTGTACCACCACATTTCGAAAGCTTCTATTCTCTTCTTGTCTAAACCATTTATCGTCCACGTTTCACTTCCATACATGGCTACACTCCATGCAAATACTTTCAGAAACGACTTCCTGACACTTAAATCTATACTCGTTGTTAACAATTTTTTTCTTCTTCAGGACCGCTTTCCTTGCCATTGCCAGTCTACATTTTATATCATCTCTACTTCGACCATCATCAGTTATTTTCTTCCCCAAATAGCAAAACTCATTTACTACTTTAAGCGTCTCATTTCCTAATCTAATACGCTCAGCATCACCCGATTTAATTCGACTACATTCCCTCGTTTTGCTTTTGTTGATGTTCATCTTATATCCTCCTTTCAAGACACTGTCCATTCCGTTCAGCTGCTCTTCCAGGTCCTTTGCTGTGCTTGACAGAACGGCGAACCTCGAAGTTTTTATTTCTTCTCCATGGATTTTAATACCGACTCCGAATTTTTCTTTTGTTTCCTTTACTGCTTGCTCAATATACAGATTGAATAACGTTGGGGAGAGGCTAAAACCACGTTTCACTCCCTTCCCAATCACTGCTTCCCTTTTATACCCCTGAACTCTTATAACTGCCCTCTGCTTTCTGTACAAATTGTAAATAGCCTTTCGCTCCCTGTATTTTACCCCTGCCAGCTTCAGAATATGAAAGCCAGTATTCCAGTCAACATTGTCAAAAGCTTTCTCTGTCTACAAATGCTAGAAACGTAGGTTCGCCTTTCCTTAATCTATTTCCTACGTCGTAGGGCCAGTATTGCCTCCCGTATTCCACCATTTCTACGGAATCCAAACTGATCTTCCCCGAGGTCGGCTTCTACCAATTTTTCCATTCGTCTGTAAGGAACTCGCGTCAGTATTTTGCAGCCGTGGCTTATTAAACTGACAGTTCGGTAATTTTCACATCCGTCAACACCTGCTTTCTTTGGGATTGGTATTATTATATTCTTCTTGAAGTCTGAGGGTATCTTGCCTGTCTCATACATGTTGCTCACCAGATGGTAGAGTTTTGTCAGGGCTGGGTCTCCCAAGGCTATCAGTAGTTCTAATGGAATGTTGTCTACTCCCGGGGCCTTGTTTAACATTAAGTCTTTCAGTGCTCTGTCAAATTCTTCACGCAGTATCATATCTCCCACTTTATCTTGATCTACATCCTCTTCCATTTCCATAATATTGTCCTCAAATACATCACCCTTGTACAGACCCTCTATATACTTCTTCCATCTTTCTGCTTTCCCTTCTTTGCTTAGAACTGGGTTTCCATCTGAGCTCTTGATATTCATTCAAGTGGTTCTATTTTCTCCAAAAGGCTCTTTAATTTTCCTGTAGGCAGTAACTGTCTTACCCCTAGTGAGGTATGCTTCTACATCCGTACAATTGTCCTCTAGCCATCCCTACTTAGTCATTTTGTACTTCCTGTCGATCTCATGAACGCAGCTACAGGCTCAAATACACTCCTGGAAATTGAAATAAGAACACCGTGAATACATTGTCCCAGGAAGGGGAAACTTTATTGACACATTCCTGGGGTCAGATACATCACATGATCACACTGACAGAACCACAGGCACATAGACACAGGCAACAGAGCATGCACAATGTCGGCACTAGTACAGTGTATATCCACCTTTCGCAGTAAAGCAGGCTGCTATTCTCGCATGGAGACGATCGTAGAGATGCTGGATGCAGTCCTGTGGAACGGCTTGCCATGCCATTTCCACCTGGCGCCTCAGTTGGACCAGCGTTCGTGCTGGATGTGCAGACCGCGTGAGACGACGCTTCATCCAGTCCCAAACATGCTCAATGGGGGGACAATTTCGGAGATCTTGCTGGCCAGGGTAGTTGACTTACACCTTCTAGAGCACGTTGGGTGGCACGGGATACATGCGGACGTGCATTGTCCTGTTGGAACAGCAAGTTCCCTTGCCGGTCTAGGAATGGTAGAACGATGGGTTCGATGACGGTTTGGATGTACCGTGCACTATTCAGTGTCCCCTCGACGATCACCAGTGGTGTACGGCCAATGTAGGAGATCGCTCCCCACACCATGATGCCGGGTGTTGGCCCTGTGTGCCTCGGTCGTATGCAGTCCTGATTGTGGCGCTCACCTGTACGGCGCCAAACACGCATACGACCATCATTGGCACCAAGGCAGAAGCGACTCTCATCGCTGAAGACGACACGTCTCCATTCGTCCCTCCATTCACGCCTGTCGCGACACCACTGGAGGCGGGCTGCGCGATGTTGGGGCGTGAGCGGAAGACGGCCTAACGGTGTGCGGGACCGTAGCCCAGCTTCATGGAGACGGTTGCGAATGGTCCTCGCCGATACCCCAGGAGCAACAGTGTCCCTAATTTGCTGGGAAGTGGCGGTGCGGTCCCCTACGGCACTGCGTAGGATCCTACGGTCTTGGCGTGCATCCGTGCGTCGCTGCGGTCCGGTCCCAGGTCGACGGGCACGTGCACCTTCCGCCGACCACTGGCGACAACATCGATGTACTGTGGAGACCTCACGCCCCACGTGTTGAGCAATTCGGCGGTACGTCACCCGGCCTCCCGCATGCCCACTATACGCCCTCGCTCAAAGTCCGTCAACTGCACATACGATTCACGTCCACGCTGTAGCGGCATGCTACCAGTGTTAAAGACTGCGATGGAGCTCCGTATGCCACGGCAAACTGGCTGACACTGACGGCGGCGGTGCACAAATGCTGCGCAGCTAGCGCCATTCGACGGCCAACACCGCGGTTCTTGGTGTGTCCGCTGTGCCGTCCGTGTGATCATTGCTTGTACAGCCCTCTCGCAGTGTCCGGAGCAAGTATGGTGGGTCTGACACACCGGTGTCAATGTGTTCTTTTTTCCATTTCCAGGAGTGTATAATGCTGTTCTATAGCTCGCCTACATTTTCTAAGTCTACATTCGTCAGCTTCTAGCTACTTCGTGGAAGAGATATTGCAATTTAGACCAGCGTATTGCAGCAATTTGTCACGGCAGGAACACAACGAGCATCCTGCACAAATATTGAACCATGCTGCCTCTATAGCCGTTCGTAATTGCGAAGGGGTTGCCGGTGCAGGATCTTGTGAACAAAACTGTTCAGCGGGGCGTTCCCAAAGGGTCGGTGCTGGGGCCACTGCTGTTTCTTATTTATATAAATGATATGCCTTCTAGTATTACAGGTGATTCAAAGATATTTCTGTTTGCTGACGACACCAGCTTGGAAGTGAGGGATCTTGTGTGTAATATTGAAACAGTATCAAGTAATGTAGTTCATGAAATAAGTTCGTGGCTTGTGGAAAATAATTTGATGCTAAATCACAGTAAGACTCAGTTTTTACAGTTTCTAACTCACAATTCAACAAGAACCGATATTTTGATCAGACGGAATGGGCATATTATAAGCGAGAAGGAGCAGTCAAAGTTCCTAGGCGTTTGGATAGATAGTAAGCTGTCGTGGAAAGCCCATGTTCAGGATCTTGTTCAGAAACTAAATGTTGCTTTATTTACCATTAGAACAGTATCTGAAATAATTGACAGTTCAACACGAAAAGTAGTCTACTTCGCATATTTTCATACGCCTATGTCGTACGGTATTATCTTTTGGGGTAATTCTTCTGATTCAAAAAGGGTATTTTTGGCTCAAAAAAGGGCTGTTCGAGCTATATGTCGTGTAAGTTCGAGGAACTCTTGTCGACCCCTATTCAATAGTCTGGGAATTCTGACATTGCCCTCACAGTATATATTTTCTATAATGTCGTTTGTTGTTAGCAATATTAGCTTATTCCCAAGAGTTAGCAGCTTTCACTCAGTTAATACTAGGCAGAAATCAAATCTGCATGTGGAGTGCACTTCCTTGACTCTTGTGCAGAAAGGAGTGCAGTATTCTGCTGCATCCATTTTCAATAAGCTGCCACAAGAACTCAAAAATCTTAGCAGTAGCCCAAACTCTTTCAAGTCTAAACTGAAGAGTTTCCTCATGGCTCACTCCTTCTATTCTGTCGAGGAGCTCCTGGAAGAGCTAAAAAATTAAGCAAATGCTGGTGTTACATTGTTGATTTTCTTTATTTAAACTTACGACTTGTCGCCTGAATATGTTTCTTATGTTTCATTTTATCTGTTTCTACTATCGTGTTATAATTTCATGTATTGACTCGTTCCATGACCATGGAGACTTCTCCTTAATTTGGTCCCATGGAACAATAAATAAATAAATAAATAAATAGATAAATAAAAAATGACATTGCGAGCATATCCCATAAACGTTCAATGGGATTCATATCGTTCTATCTTGGTGACCAAATCATTCCCTCCAGTAATTCAGAATCTTCTTCAAACCAATGGCGTAGAATTGTGGCCTGGCGACATTACGCATTTTCATACATAAAAAAATGCAAACGCATCGGTAGTCTGCTACCATACCCCTTTAACGTAACTTTCACCACACTGTCCTAATTGGTAAGTCGTAAGTCCCACACTGATTTCCCCTGTTATTTCGCGCAGTGTGGTTTGCCTTTTGGTACTGACAGTTCTACGCAAACGCCGCTGCTCTCGGTCGTTAAGTGAAGGCCTTCACTCACCGTGTTGGTCGTGGTGAGAGGTGATGCCTGAAATTTTCAATTTTCGACGCACTCTTGACGCTGTGGATATCGTAACATAGAAATGGAAAACGTTAGGGAAGCTACAGTAACCATTACCGTCTACATCTACATCTACATTCATGTTCCGCAAGCCACCTGACGGTGTACCTCTGTCGGTTCTCCCTTCTGTTACAGTCTCCTATCGGTCGTGAGAAGAAAGATTGTCGGTACGCCTCTGTGTGGACTCTAATCTCTCTGTTTTTATCCTCATGGTCTCTTCGCAAGATATACGTAGGAGGGAGCAATATACTGCTTGACTCGTCGGTGAAGGTTCGTTCTCGAAACTTCAACAAAAGCCCGTAACGAGCTACTGAGCGTCTCTCTTGCACAGTCTTCCACTGGAGTTTACCATCTCCATAACGCTTTCGCGATTACTAAATGATCCTGTAACGAAGCGCTCTGCTCTCCGTTGGATCTTCTCTATCTGTTCTAGCAACCCTATCTGATACGGATCCCACACCGATAAGCAGTATTCGAGCAGTGGGCGAATAAGTATACTGTAACCTACTTCCTTTGTTTTCGGACTGCATTTCCATAGGAATCTTCCAATGAATCTCAGTCTGGCATCTGCTTTACCGACGATTAATTTTATATGGTTATTCCATTTTAAATCACTCCTAATGCCTACTCCCAGATAATTTATGGAATTAACTGCTTCCAGTTGCTGACCTGCTATATTGTAGCTAAATGATAAAGGATCTTTCTTTGTATGTATTCGCAGCACATGAGACTTGTCTACGTTGAGATTCAATTGCCATTCCCTGCAGCATGCGTCAATTGGTTGCAGATCCTCCAGCATTTCAGTACAATTTTCCATTGTTACAACCTCTCGATACACCACAGCATCATTCGAAAAAAGCTTCAGTGAACTTCCGATGTTATCCAGAAGGTCATTTATATATATTGTGAATAGCAACGGTCCTACGACACTCCCCTGCGGCACACCTGAATCACTCTTACTTCGGAAGACTTCTCTCCACTGAGAATGACATGCTGCGTCTTGCTATCTAGGAACTCTTCAATCCAACGACACAATTGGTCTGATAGTCCATATGCTCTTACTTTATTCATTAAACGACTGTGGGGAACTGTATCAAACGCCTTGAGGAAGTCAAGAAACACGGCATCTACCTGGGAACCCGTGTCTATGGTTGTCTGAGTCTCGTGAACGAATAGCGCGTAGCCATAATCACGTTGGACACCCTTTATATCTTGTGTACGCCATACTACTGCCATCTAGATATTTGCATATCACTATCCCATGTCTTTTATCACCTCAGTGTGAAAGCTGCTTGTGTCTGATCGAAAACGTTCTTTATGTCTGGGCAATATGCCTGAATTTTATAAACTCTTGGTCTTGAGATCTTTTTTGTTTGTAATTGTTCTGAGCTTGTGCTTTCCACCACTTGTACCTATGCCGCACGGTGAAAAGAGGCGGAGGGCGCAAAATAGCATCTGGCGGCTTCTCCGTGGCGCTCGACGCCTATACGCGGGAGTGGGCAGCCCCTTATTCCCTTCGGGTAGACCACCCGCTTCTCTCCAGTGCAGGAAAGGTAGCCTACTTGGCAGAGGGCAGACCCGTGCTGCGCCGAGCAAACGTCGTTAAAATAACAGCATTTCGCGAGGCCGCTTAAAGACGTTTCGTTCCGCTTTGCAGACAATTTCCGCAACGTTGAAAGGCAAACAAATATCTCTCTGGAGACGTGAAAGCCGCACAAAAAGGTGGGCCGCCAGGAGGAGGAGAAGAATTCTTTCTTTCCTTTGAGCCAACAATGCGGCGGTGGTTCTCCCCAGGGAGTCAGGGGCCACGGCCCAGTACCCAGTACTTAGCGACGCCTCGGTTGTGGCTATGGCCGACTCCCCCCCCCCCCCCCCCGCCCCTCACCCCCTCTTCCCACCAACTTTCCTCCTCCCGCTCTCCACTCAGGTTGCGGCTGAGTTCCGTGGCTGTTGGAATGCCTTTTGTACGGTGCCGTTCCGTAACTTATTAAAAAAAAAAAAAAAAGATACTGCAGTATACCTTTCCTTAAGCGTCTTTCTGTGAGCCATTTATGCTGTGATGTTTTTTATACACAGCGTTGTTCCTAAGTACCTCTGGGCTTTGAGAAGAAGGTTGCTTGAAAACTACAAGACAAACAGAAAAATGACACGTATCAGTGGACAGAGAAACTCCCCAAGTTCTTAACTCTCGTTCCATAGGGGCAGCATTTTTGACGTGGCGAAAGTCAATACATGCCTGCAAGTCAATGTCATTGCTGCTACTTTCTGGGAGGGCACTACGACAGCAGTCCGTTTTGGAAATATGTTGAATTGCTTGCCTTGCCGGCCGAAGTGGCCGTGCGGTTCTAGGCGCTGCAGTCTGGAACCGCGAGACCGCTACGGTCGCAGGTTCGAATCCTGCCTCGGGCATGGATGTGTGTGATGTCCTTAGGTTAGTTAGGTTTAACTAGTTCTAAGTTCTAGGGGACTAATGACCTCAGAAGTTGAGTCCCATAGTGCTCAGAGCCATTTTGCTTGCCTATCTGTAGGAGTAAACTAAACTGATGCGACAATACGGAGCGGATCATCTGTCTACATATCTGCTACTGGTGCAGTTTGTATCTGCGCCACCACGCGTATGACGCATCAAAACTGGGAGAGATTCTCTGTCCACCGATACGTGTCAGTTTTAGAGTTCTGTGTCTCAGAAGGTAAAAAGGGAACCCTTACAGGTTCGCTTTTTTGTCCATCTGTCAGTCTGTCTGATTGTTAAGAAACCATTTTATCAGCAACGTTTACACTTATTATGTTGAAAATTATGCCACACACTGTAACACGCCCGGGGGTACAAATGGGTGGAGTTACCTTTAACTGTTTGTCGTTTCGACGGTGCGCCCTATCCTGCACCACGTACAGTCGTGGACAAAACGAGCGAGACCCGTCGCCTTTTCGTTATGCTGATCCGCACAGCTTTAAAGTCTGCTACACAGCGTAACAGGCAAGGTGACGAAGTGCTACCAACATACTACGCACAGGCGTGAAATTGAAAAACTTTCCGAAATTTGACAGACTGTTTTAGATCGTGTGTAAGACTATATTGATGCTGATTAGTCTGTTAACTACAACACCTAAATATAAGATATAAATGAAAGAAGAAACGCAAATTAGTATGACCTGTACTAATAAAAACGAATTTCAGCTTATCGAGATAACATAACTGTTTTAGTTAGACAAAGTACCCCAGATCTTTACGAATTGGCAAAATATTATGGGCATTCGGGCGCGAAATGGTCTGTGTCAACGTTCAGACCAGTCATACTGGATTACCGTTGCTGACCTACCATGAAATTGTGCAAATTTAGCAATGCGTGAAGATTCATAACGAAATTCAGTTAAAAGTCATTCAGTGCCACACTTAAGTCAATTCAATTATTGGCAGAAGCGGAAAAAGTAGGCACTAACAAGTATGGCCGGCCGAAGTGGCCGTGCGATTAAAGGCGCTGCAGTCTGGAACCGCAAGACCGCTACGGTCGCAGG
Source organism: Schistocerca americana (assembly GCF_021461395.2). NCBI lineage: Eukaryota > Metazoa > Arthropoda > Insecta > Orthoptera > Acrididae > Schistocerca > Schistocerca americana. The sequence goes on from NC_060128.1 coordinate 147,800,761, forward strand.
TTCGAATCCTGCCTCGGGCATGGATGTTTGTGATGTCCTTAGGTTAGTTAGGTTTAACTAGTTCTAAGTTCTAGGGGACTAATGACCTCAGCAGTTGAGTCCCATACTACTCAGAGCCATTTGAACCATTTTGAACAAGTATGAAATTCTATAAGAGTTTCATATCGACATCCACAGGGCGCTGGTACAGAATAAAGGTAGCAATAAAACGTATTGGGGGCTCGAGAATTTCTTGAAATTCCTTTACTGATAGCCTATCTGCCTCCATCGAGATTAGAACCGAAAACAAACTAGAACTCCCTTGCAGTAGCAAACGCCTATCACTACGCTAGTACACAACCCAGGCAAACAGCCCTCTATTATTACCCCAGACATGAATAAGCCGGCAATTTCGGAATGAAAATGGCAAAATGATCTGCAGTTTCTGTTGCATAGAGCTTTCTGGACTCAAAAACATGAATTGTCTACCTTTATGTCACCGCTTATGTGACAATCATTCGGGATGTTTATAGAAATAACAAAAAAATGTTATTAGCGAGTAAATTTAGTAGGATAATGCTGCACCACCCCAGGAAATAAACGACGACGTAGCTGCCAAACGTATTCTACAATGTTTCGAATTCTCCATTTGACGTGTCACAGCCAGAAAACGTTCATTAGCCGAAGTGTTCCTTAAGGTAGCTAGCAATGGAAATGCTCGCCCATCTAAAACGCGGTGGAATTAATAGTGGGATCTGAATTACCACGTGTATAGGCAAATGGGTTTTATTTGCATTCCTGTAAACGTGATTTGGATCGAAAACGTAGCTATGATTAATATGCTGATGTATCGACTGAAACTGGGACTTTTCGAATAAAGAGCAGGGGAAATTATTATGCGGCCCTCATCTTCAGTAACAGTGGTAGTTATTTTCGTTGTTAGGATTTCGTCACGTAAATCGGTAAAAATGGAACACTACTAGTCTCACTTTCTTGTCCGCCTATCTGCCTACCCAACCCTTAAAACCTGTTTACCTCGAGTACGGGTGGACATAATAAGCGGAAATGTATCGCACGTCCTGCGGTATACGGTCCCTTGGTGGTGTAAAAAAGTGAGCTATGTCAACGCAATCTAAAGATACGGCCGTTTATGTAAAGAAAATTTACGCGATAGGTCAAAAATGGCTCTAAGAACTATGCGACCAAACTGCTTAGGTCATCAGTCCCCTAGACCTAGAACTACTTAAACCAACCTAACCTAGCACACATCCATGTCCGGGGAAGGATTCGAACTGACGGCGCAAGGAGCCGCGCGGTCCGCGATATGACGCCGTTAAGCGCCCGCGCCGGCAAGCTGTTAATATCATCTGGTGTTACTAAAAAGTTATTCACTTCTGGTGAATGATTTTCTGCGCAGTCCATTTAAGAAAGAATAAAATATATTTGATGTTACGGAAGAGGAAGGACGCCTAATTCATGATGTTAGATTCGCAATCTGAGCATACATACTATCCATAACCACACTTTAGATCCAAGTCATAGTCACAGATATGCGAATACAACACATTGGCTTATACTCAAGGTATTTCGTTTCCCACGAAGTGGTGGCAGACGATGCTGTGGCGTCTTCGAAGAGCGAGTTTCTCCAGTGCTATCTCAGCACATCAGCTGAGCGAACTTACATAGTATGTTGGTAGCATTTCGTCGCCTTGCCTGTTATGCTGTGTAGCAGACTTTAAAGCTGTGCGGATCAGCATAACCGAAAAGGCGAGGGGTCTCTCTCGTTTTGTCCACGACTATACCTGATAATCCCGCGGCGGTCGTATTGTTCTGCTCCACACTGCTGCTGGCTTGCCTGTAATTATCTATCGAAATATGCAAGCTGGTTTAGGGGAGCCACTCAACATTAAAACACAACACTGTTCGACGTCTGGTATGAACAACTACACTCCTGGAAATGGAAAAAAGAACACATTGACACCGGTGTGTCAGACCCACCATACTTGCTCCGGACACTGCGAGAGGGCTGTACAAGCAATGATCATACGCACGGCACAGCGGACACACCAGGAACCGCGGTGTTGGCCGTCGAATGGCGCTAGCTGCGCAGCATTTGTGCACCGCCGCCGTCAGTGTCAGCCAGTTTGCCGTGGCATACGGAGCTCCATCGCAGTCTTTAACACTGGTAGCATGCCGCGACAGCGTGGACGTGAACCGTATGTGCAGTTGACGGACTTTGAGCGAGAGCGTATAGTGGGTATGCGGGAGGCCGGGTGGACGTACCGCCGAATTGCTCAACACGTGGGGCGTGAGGTCTCCACAGTACATCGATGTTGTCGCCAGTGGTCGGCGGAAGGTGCACGTGCCCGTCGACCTGGGACCGGACCGCAGCGACGCACGGATGCACGCCAAGACCGTAGGATCCTACGCAGTGCCGTAGGGGACAGCACCGCCACTTCCCAGCAAATTAGGGACACTGTTGCTCCTGGGGTATCGGCGAGGACCATTCGCAACCGTCTCCATGAAGCTGGGCTACGGTCCCGCACACCGTTAGGCCGTCTTCCGCTCACGCCCCAACATCGTGCAGCCCGCCTCCAGTGGTGTCGCGACAGGCGTGAATGGAGGGACGAATGGAGACGTGTCGTCTTCAGCGATGAGAGTCGCTTCTGCCTTGGTGCCAATGATGGTCGTATGCGTGTTTGGCGCCGTGCAGGTGAGCGCCACAATCAGGACTGCATACGACCGAGGCACACAGGGCCAACACCCGGCATCATGGTGTGGGGAGCGATCTCCTACACTGGCCGTACACCACTGGTGATCGTCGAGGGGACACTGAATAGTGCACGGTACATCCAAACCGTCATCGAACCCATCGTTCTACCATTCCTAGACCGGCAAGGGAACTTGCTGTTCCAACAGGACAATGCACGTCCGCATGTATCCCGTGCCACCCAACGTGCTCTAGAAGGTATAAGTCAACTACCCTGGCCAGCAAGATCTCCGGATCTGTCCCCCATTGAGCATGTTTGGGACTGGATGAAGCGTCGTCTCACGCGGTCTGCACGTCCAGCACGAACGCTGGTCCAACTGAGGCGCCAGGTGGAAATGGCATGGCAAGCCGTTCCACAGGACTACATCCAGCATCTCTACGATCGTCTCCATGGGAGAATAGCAGCCTGCATTTCTGCGAAAGGTGGATATACACTGTACTAGTGCCGACATTGTGCATGCTCTGTTGCCTGTGTCTATGTGCCTGTGGTTCTGTCAGTGTGATCATGTGATGTATCTGACCCAAGGAATGTGTCAATAAAGTTTCCCCTTCCTGGGACAATGAATTCACGGTGTTCTTATTTCAATTTTCAGGAGTGTATATTCTGAGACCATAAAAGAAAATCGCAGGTTGCACTGTTTATATTCTAATTCATAAGTGTTTATCCCAATTAATAGATGATTATCAGTCCACAATATCACTCAGACGAGCGTACGCGTAATCGACATGACGCGGGTGATTGTTGATGGCACAGAAGCCGAATAATCGAACGAAAGTTCTTACGCTCGCTACACTTCCAACTTCCACAGATTTCTTTTGGTACCAGTCGTCCTTGACACCAGTAATGATATAACACTGTCCGTAAAGTTAATTTTTCAGTTCGAACTTGTACGAGTGTGCACGTAACCGTCGCGGCGCGGCTGATAGTTGATAATGCGGAAACGCGATGATCGAACGCACGTCCTCACGCTCGCTACAAGACACTGGCACTTGTCTGCACGCTTTGATGGTAACTAACTTTTGCTGATTCACATCAGTTCATTCTGAGAGACCGAACACAGCGCGGGTGATTGATACCGTGCGACACGCAACGAGAGGATACACAAATAAGTTATCAGCGGCACTGCTCATATTTAAATTACTTCTTGACGCACTTTCCTCTGAATCATTTGCATATTTTATCACTTTACTGTAATAGCACTTACACTTCAACTTCCATACTAACAACACATCCAGAACCACCCACAATGCAACATAACAGTTCCTTGTCCCGCCCTCGACTATGCAGACGCGGCTGCCTGCAAAGGTACTCCACAACTAAGCCAGCGATATGACAATACGCTTTCAACACTAATGTCTACCGACCGTTGGTGGTGTAAAACATTGACGCTTCTATGTCAATACGATAAAAAGATGCGTCCATTTTTGCGAAGTACTTTGACAATCGCAAACTCATTCATCAAAACCAATAGGGGACTTCGTATCGACCTAGAATCATGAATTTGGCAACAACCAAGGTTTCACGGTAATAGTAAGGAAAAAATCCGATAGTTATTAATTTGTTATTACTTAACACGAAAACAATATTTATTGGCCATTTGATATGTGTATATCTGTCCGTCTGATCCATATTTATCGAGAATTATAACAGCAAATGAGAAATTACACAAAAAATTTAAACTTAAAATTGAAACATTCTCGAAAGTCTTGGGATTCCCAGGACCGATATCTCGCCAGTGCTGGTATCGATAACAGCAGGTCTTCAAGATTCTCGATTTCTAGGGCGGGTGAACTGGCTAAGTATGTATGGAACCCTCAGAGTGGAAGTCCTACTTGCACTTGTCCAATTTTTCCATATGTCTTCTAATGTCTGTTGTAGAAAATCGGATGCACATAGTTACCAGCCAGTTTCACTGACATCGATTTGTTGTAAAATCATGGAACATATTTTGTGTTCAGACATAATGACCTTTCTAGACTCTGAGAATCTCATCTGCAGAAACCACCGCCGTTTTAGGAAACAGAGGTCATGCGAGACACAGCTGGCCCTCTTTGTGCTTGATATACAACAGGATCTAGTATACCGGCTCCCAGGTTGATGCCATATTACTCGACTTTCAAAAGGCGTTCGACTCAGTTCCGCACTGTTGCTCGCTAGAGGAAGTTTTTTTAACAGGCAGGGAGCAGTACGTCGTCCGGGGTGACTTCAACAGAAACAAGCATCACATAAGGTGTGCCCCAGGGCAGCGTAATAGGTCCTCTGCTTTTTACGATTTACATAAACGATCTGGTTGATGGTATTGACAGTGGCCTTAGGCTGTTTGCCGATGATGCTGTAGTCTACAGGAAAGTAGTATCACACGAAAGTTGTGAAAAAATCAATCAGGATTCGCAGAAAATAAATGCGTGGTGTAATGACTGGCAGTTATCTATCAATATAAGTGTAACCTACTGCGTATAACAAGGCGAAAATCCCCATTAACGTACGAGTACAAAATAAATGATCAGTCTTTGGAAGTGGTTAACATCAGTCAAGTATGTGGGTGTGACTATTCGGAATGATTTCAAATGGAATGATCAGAATACACAAGTAACAGGTAAGGCGAACTCTAGATTACGGTTTATTGGTAGAATCCTGAAGCGATGCAGCCCTTCAATAAAGGAAATAGGTTTCAATACGTTAGTTATTCCAGTCTTATTGCTCGTCTGTATGGGACCCTTACAGTTGGGTCTGATTCAAGAGATTGAAAGGTCTAAAGAAGAGCGGCAAGATTCGTGACTAATACACTTAGCCATCGCGAGAGCGTTACAGATCTCACAGAAAGTTTGAAGTGGGACACACTTGCAGATAGACGACGCGCTAAACAGAAGGGGCTGCTCACTAAACTCCGACATCCAATCTTCACCGCGGATGTAGAGGATATATTATTACCACCAACTTTCAAGTCGCGTAATGATCATCATTCAAAGATAAGGGAAATTAGAGCTCGTACTGAGGCGTTCAGACAGTCGTTTTTCTCTCGCGCGATCCGCGACTTGAACAGAGAGGGGAAATATGACTTTGTCGCGAATTGTGCCCTCCTCCATACACCCCTTGGTGGCTAGCGGAGAATATATGTAGATGTAGAATGTCATGAAAAACCCCAAAGTATGAAGGTTTCCCAGAAAGTAATATACCGCGTGAAGAAAAACTTCAACAATTCGTTATTGACCATATCGAGAAATACACACACGAAAGAATGGTGTTTTATACACACATGCTATTTTTCCATGTAATCTCCATCCCGTTCTAGGGCCTTCCTCCAGCCAGAAAAAAGGGCGTGTTTGCCCTGTCGGTACCAATCCCTGGTGGCGGAGCGAGTGCTTCATTGTGTGAATCACCTCCTCAGCGTCCCCAAAATGTCTTCCACGAATGACGTCCATTAATGGCCCAAACAAGTGGAAGTCCGAGGGGCTAGGTCAGGGCTGTCAGGTGTGACAGCTGTGGATGTTCTCCTCGACCGCTGCAAATTGTGGAGCCCTGCCGAACCGCCTTCTGATGACCTCACCCTCCGCGCCCAGCGACTAACTATACTTCTGTCGCCGGCCTGGGTGGAAGAGCGGTTCTAGGCGCTACAGTCTGGAACCGCGCGACCGCTACGGTCGCAGGTTCGAATCCTGCCTCGGGCATGGATGTGTGTGATGTCCTTAGGTTAGTTAGGTTTAAGTAGTTCTAAGTTCTAGGGGACTGATGACCTCAGAAGTCCCATGGTGCTCAGAGCCATTTGAACCATTTTGTAATTCTGTCGACAGCAGATGCTCCACAGACTTTGCACCAGCGTTTGTGAATATTCCCTGCAGTTTCTTCCTCTGCTGTGACAAATTTAATGACGGCACGCTGCTTGTAACGTACATCATGTACAGACGCCATTTCGAAATTGTCCTGTAGCTACGCTATCTATCGGAAGTGATGGAAACTTGGCACACTCACTCAGCAGCCTTCAAATAATACGTACGTATTAAACTATCAGTTTAATAAGCCACGGCTGCAAAATACTAACACGAATACTTTACAGACGAGTGGAAAAACTGGTAGAAGTCGACCTCGGGGAAGATCGGTTTGGATTCCGTAGAAATGTTGGAACACGTGGGGCAATACTGACCCTACGACTTATCTTAGAAAATAGATTAAGAAAAGGCAAACCCATGTTTCTAGCATTTGTAGACTTGGAAAAAGCTTTTGACAATGTTGACTGGAATACTCTCTTTCGAATTCTGAAGGTGGCAGGGGTAAAATAGAGGGAGCGAAAGGCTATTTACAACTTGTACAGAAACCAGATGGCAGTTATAAGAGTCGAGGGGCATGAAAGGGAAGCAGTGGTTGGGAAGGGAGTGACACAGGGTTGTAGCCTATCCCTGATGTTATTCAATCTATATATTGTACATGCAGTAAAGGAAACAAAAGTAAAATTCGGAGTAGGAATTAAAATCCATGCAGAACAAATTAAAACTTTGAGGTCTACCGATGACATTGTAATTCTGTCAGAGACAGCAAAGGACTTAGAAGAGCAGATGAATGGAATGTATAGTGTCGTGAAAGGAGGATATAAGATGAACATCGACAAAAGCAAAACGAAGATAATGGAATGTCAAATTAAGTCGGGTGATGCTGAGGGAATTAGATTAGGACATGAGACACTTATAGTAGTAAAAGAGTTTTGCTATTTGGGGAGCAAAATAACAGATGATGGTCGAAGTAGAGAGGATATAAAATGTAGACTGGCAATGGCAAGGAAAATGTTTCTGAAGAAGAGAAATTTGTTAACATCGAGTATAGATTTAAGTGTCAGGAAGTGGTTTCTGAAAGCATTTGTATGGGATGTAGCCATGTATGGAAGTGAAGCATGGACGATAAATAGTTTAAACAAGAAGAGAATAGAAGCTTTCTAAATGTGGTGCTACAGAAGAATGCTGAAGATTAGATGGGTGGATCACATAACTAATGAGGAGATACTGAACAGAATTGGGGAGAAGAGAAATTTGTGGCACAACTTGACAAGAAGAAGGGATCCGTTGGTAGGACAAATTCTGAGGCATCAAGGCATCACCATTTTAGTATTTTAGGGCAGCGCGGAGGGAAAAATTCGTAGATGGAGACCAAGAGATGAATACACTAAACACATTCAGAAGGATGTAGGTTGCAGTAGGTGCGGAGAGATGAAGAAGCCTGCACAGGATAGAGTAGCATGGGGACCTGCAGCAGACCAGTCTCTGCACTGAAGACCACAACAACAACAACGTTTCACATTCGTAACATTGGTTTCGTTAGAGAAAAAAAATGCGGTGCATTACTTTCTGGGCAACCCTTGCATTTCTGCATGACAATATATGTATACGAATTACGGCAAAATTCCAACTAGACAGTTTGATGGTATAGCGCCTCTCCACGTTTTGCACTAATGAGAGGCCAGCATTCTCTTACTCCAACGTTAATGCTTCAGCGAGTATCCCATAGCATTGCTCTGCAACGCAGATCTGATCTTTCGCTCAGCCCAGCTAAATAACGACTGGTGCCGTTGTCACCGACTTAGCAGATGCGCAATCACGTCTCCATAACATGTCTTCATAAAATTATTCCAAATGATGTCTCTGTGTATGTCCGACATCTCTGTACAGACAAAAAGCTTAGCTCACTACTCGAAAATAGCCAGACTACATTCTGTGGCGCCTGTTTATGAACCACTTAGTATTTTAAGTGAGAGTTTCCATTTCTTAAGGGGAAGATTACTAGCTTTTGGTTCAAAAAATCGATTTTTTTCAAATTGCATTTTTGGATCCATAAAAGTGTTTAGGATCCAACCCTGACCGGTTTTTCCGGATACGGAACGGAAATGTTTGTTATTCGCGGTTGGACAAAAATATGCACCTGCCTGAAATGGCCTTTTTCACGCACCAGTGTTTTTCGACTTTGTAGCCGCGAAAAATGATTCTACGTACTTGCCCAAGGATCAAGTGATCATGGAGATTACGACGTACTACGGCTTGGCAATCCGACGGCATTCCAATTCGGTGGAACAGATGAAGAAGGCAATTTGGGCAACGTATTTCCACAAGTGTTCGACGGATGACCACCCACAACACCAAAATTGTCCGGCTGGGGAAACTGGTTGGTGCAAGTGGCGCATTGCAGAGGCTGCCGGACATCTGGACGAATGTCAACACGACCAGCCGTTCTCCAAAGAAGTTCAAAAAGTGATTCATCCGATCTACGAGGCCCTTTCGGAGGACGAGTTACTGTACCTGTGCTTGGGAGGAAACACGCAAAATTTTAAATGAAAGTTTGAACGCATGTGTTTGGAAGTTAGCCCCCAAGCATTTGCATTCTGGTGCGAAGACTGTGGAGATTGTGACTTTCCTGGCAGTAAGCAACTCCAGCGAAGGATATTCAGCAATTCTGAAGACCATGGCAACGATGGACGTCACCTGGGACTCTATTCGCCGCAGTTCGCCAAGCATTCGGACAACCACCGGATTCGAGCGGCCGAAATCCGCTTTGTCGTCGGCCGTACGAGCGGCTCTGGGGCAGCGCAGGATGGCCCAGGTCAAGCAGAACGCCCTGTATGAGGATAGGGAAGAACTAGTTTATGCACCCGGAATAGCAGATTGAAAGTGAGTTGCATAATATTGCATTTATATGTAGTCAAAACTTCAAACGCGTTTTTCTCGAAATGACGATTTTTTATCACGCGGTATGGTAACTTCGAATCTACTGAACCGATTGGCATGATTTATCCTTGAGGAGCTAGGACTCGATCCGAAAACCCTAATCCTTATCAAAGAAACGCTCACAAACACAACTTCTAAGATAAAATTCCTGGGTGAAATATCAGAGCCCTTCCTGATCAAAACCGGCGTCAGACATGGTGACGGCTTGTCTCCACTCCTCTTCAACCTTGTCTTACACAAAGTCATCCGAGAATGGGAAAAAGAACTGAAGAATCAAATTTACTGGAAGCCTATACAACTAGGAAGATCTAAAGATGGTATTAAAATTTCATGCTTGGCATTTGCAGATGACGTGGCCATTCTAGCAGAAAACGAGACCACAGCAATTAAACAGATAGACATTCTCAAAGAATGCGTCGAAAAAGTTGGGCTAAAAATTTCCTTCCAAAAAACCAAATTCATCTGCTCAAAATTTGAAACTCAAAAACTGACTACAAAATATGGACAAATTGAGAGAGTTCCATTCTTTAAATACTTAGGCGAGGTCCTAGAACCCACAGGGGGAGAGAAAACTGCACAAAAAGTTCGACTGCAAAAACTGAAAAGAGCATACTGGAAAACCCACAACATCTACAATAAAAAGTGTCTCTCCATTCACTCAAAAATACGACACTACAATACAGTAATCAAGCCCGAAGCACTATATGCCAGCGAAACACTCACACTCCATAGAAAAGGCGACCTGGAAGGCATCCTGAAAGAGGAACGCAAAATTATCAGAAAGATTCTTGGCCCAAAAAGAACGGAAGATGGATACAGGTTACAGTCTCGGAAAACTACAGAAAAATTATCTAACCTCGCCGCAGACATCCGGAAAAGAAGACTAAAATTTTACGGTCATATCCACAGACTCCCAACACCCAGACTCTCCCACAAAATTTTAATATACATTGAAAAATTGAAAACCATACCCTGGATACAGGAAACCAAAACAGATCTAGCAAATGCACAAATAAATTCTTCAGAAGTTATAAACAGAAATGTATACAGGCAAAAAATCAGTAGTTGGAAAGTACAACCCGAGAATGAAGTTTGCAAGAGACAGGGGACAAAATGGACAGAGGAAAGAAAGAGAATTCATGGGGAAAGAATGAGAGAAGTTTGGAGAATTAAAAAATTGAATCGGAAAAGCTTTGCGTGATCCGTATGGGTCCAATCGCACATAATAATAACAATAATATATATATATGAAAAAAATCCTATTTCTGCAAATGGAAGCCATTTTGTTTCCTATGGTCCAAATAACTTAAGCGCGGTACAACTTCTTAACAATCATATATACTTCGCTAACGTCAACTCAATTTTGATTTCAGACCAGCTCACCTGTGACATTCCGCGCATGGAGGTCTACATCAAAATTTTGTTTTGTTCCGACGGCACTTCCGCCTTTGATTTTCGACATTTCCGATCGAAAAAATTCCATTTTGTAGAGGAAATATCAATAAACATTTTGACTAAATTTGACATTTATATCTATAACGCATCCCGAGAAACAAATTTCTCAAAAAACATGCTTTTTTCTGGCCAAAGATAGTAAACCTCTCCTTAAGGTAATTTTACCAGTCTGTAGTGAAAATGGATGTATTTTACAGTGATATGATTTGTGTATAGTTCCATGTTCGTCTGTGTGTAACAACACAGTACGGAACCAGCGCGAATCGTTCATTGCTGCCTTTGTTCTGACTGAGATCGCATCTGGAAGCACTTCAGTACTAATGAATGTAAGTTTCTTGTCTCATTGAAGAGAGTCGTTCAACTTTCCTTACAAGTTTTCTACCTTTGAATTATCCTGAAGAATTAAACGTGGCCACTGTACTACTGAAAACTAGTGTGCATTTGAGTAATACAGTTAACTCATTTTCATTTTTTATAGCATTTTCTTGTATCTGCTGTTTATCAGTACCTGCACAGTTTTCTTACTTTGAAATTTGATGCTCTCATTAGGCCACGCCATGTAGACAAATTTTCAGTAAATATGTTTTTGAAACGTACTCACACAAGCCGAAGCTACTTACTAAGTTTGGCTTGGCCATAAAACCTGTTCTTTTTGACAAAGAGCTAAATCAAAAGAAGAACGAAAAAGAATTTCCTACATGCAGTCTTTGCTAACAATTCAGTTCGAGCACCGACTGACAGTTCCGTCGGTTATTGGTAGAATACTTTGTACATTGTGTATGAAAAGCACTAGACACAGGTGTAATATTGTACACGATTTATTATTTGTTACACGAACCGGTTTTCGGCTGTTATGCCATAATCAGGAACAAAGATAAGTATGTGGTGAAGTGAAATTTTGTTGGGTCAAAGATTTTAAACTAGTGCATGTACAGAGTATCATTTCCAGAGATGAAAATGTTAATTTTCTAACAGGAACAAGACAAGTTATTTTTCAGTGTAAATGCTAAGTACGATTATTTCACGAAAATAATATATGTGACACATTAACTAATGAACTATAGACAAATTACAACAGTTGTGTGTAGAAAAAACGTAACTGAACAAGAAGCTTTGGTACACATTCCAAAGATGTAGCTGAACAAAATGAACTTTCCTTTAATAGAGCATAAATTACAAACACACAAAATGTAATAGTGATGTTAATCAGGTGAGAGAAGCAGTTGTGATTATACAAGATAATTTTTTAACGTAACGCGAGAAATTATAGTAACTGAAATAAAGCAAATGGGTAGCATTTACAGAAGGGAACTGTGTCGGGTGATTCAGTACCAAGTTTTGGTTGATGGACATGCGTTATTTCATATGCATAATTTCAAGACAGTTCATCTTTTTACCCTTTTGAACGTGATGTAATACTGCACGTTTTACCTCGTAACTATGGCCATCTTTAAACTGGTGGTGTGCAAAAGTACAGTCCTAAGTTTCAACTTCTTTGGTGTTGCTTCAAGCGGGTATATATTGCCGTGCCTGACTGACCTACAATGTATTTTCCACAGTTACAAGTAATTTTATATACTCTGCTCTCTTCCGAAGTTAGAGAGCTGTCTTTCCCATTAGGCAAAAAGTATCGAACAGTGTTTTTCACGTAAAATGAATAGGAAGGCAGGGCAGAGAGTGTGTTACTGTGAATTGTCCAGTGATAGGGTTGTTATCATCAGAATTGATAGCAAACCAAGACCAACAACGATAGTTCAGGTATACATGCCGACGTCGCAAGCTGAAGAGAGGAGACGGAGAAAGAGTATGAGGATACTGAAAGGGTAATACAGTATGTAAAGGGGGATGAAAATCTAATAGTCATGGGAGACTGGGATGCAGTTGTAGGGGAATGAGTAGAAGAAAAGGTTACAGGAGAATATGGGCCTGGGGCAAGGAATGAGAGAGGAGAAAGACTAATTGAATTACGTAACAAGTTTCAGGTAGTAATAGCGAATACTGTGTTCAAGAATCACAAGAGGAAGAGGTATACTTGGTAAAGTCCAGGTGATACGGGAAAATTTCAGTTAGATTACATCATGTTCAGACAGAGATTCCGAAATCAGATACTGGATTGGAAGGGGTACCCAGGAGCAGATATAGACTCATATCACAATGTAGTAGTGATGAAGAGTAGGCTGAAGTTCAAGACATTAAAGAATCAGTACGCAAATAAGTGGGATACGGAAATACTAAGGAATGGCGAGATACGGTTGAAGATCTCTTAGGCTATAGATACAGCAATAAGGAATAGCTCAGTAGGCAGTACAATTGAAGAGGAATGGACATCTCTACAAAGGGCCATCACAGAAGTTGGGAAGGAACACATAGGTACAAAGAAGGTAACTGCGAAGAGACGGGTTAACAGAAGAAGTACTTAAATTGATCAATGAAAGGAGGAAGTAAAAGAATATTCCGGGGAATACAGGAATACAGAGGGGGGTCCGTCAGCGTACTACTGCCTGACGTCGTCTCACAGACGTTACGCCGGAACTGATATCGTGACAGAAAAAGTCTAGTCGAGTTTCACTGCCTACTTTCCAATACGAATTACTAACAGAGTTCAAACTCCTACGGCCTCGTACCCGGGCGCTTGTCATTCATTACGCTTGTGTTTACGCAAGATGAGGTGGAAGGCACATTTGAAAAACAGCATCATCCTCCACCCCTTTCCCATACAGATATCACACGGAAAAAAAGGGACGGCTGCTGGGTGCATATACGTGACTCGATGTGTTTCAGCTTCTTGCTTATTACGTCACCTCGTATTCTTATAATACGCTCTCATTAAAAGTGATTTGGATTTCGTCCTTACACGTGGTCGAATTTCATCGCGAGAATCTCTCAGGAGTTCATCAGCGTCTGTGGGGCTTAAGTCAATGTGTCGCTCGTTATCTGCTCCTTTTGACGAATCTATGGATTTTTTAAGTACGTCTCCAGAGACAAAGGTCCTCTTCCTATTCTTAATCTCTATGACAGCCTCTCCTCATATCGATCTTAGCTAGTACTGCATCTTTAGAATTCTCTACCTCGGTTGCTCTCGCGTCCGTTCCAGCGTCTGCACGAGTGTCGTCATAGCATCGATAGGAATCTCAAGAGAGCTACACTAGCGGAAAATAAATGCAGAGCCCTCAGCGACAACGTCATTTTATTGACAAACGAGGTGGCAGGTACTCCATCATTATAGGAGTATGTGATAAGAAGCCCGCCCGGTTAGCCGTGCGGTCTAACGCACGGTTTTCCGCAGTGGGAAGGAGCGCCTGGTCCCCGGCACGAATCCGCCCGACGGACTTGTTGAACCCTCCCCTTAGAAAAATTAATGAATTACTATGCTAATAAACCTCTTACGTTATTTGATTTTCAATCAGCTGAGCAGAGCTTAACGTACCCAGACATTTCTCTCTTTACTTATTCTGATCAACACTAAACTGACACACAATATTTTTAGCGCAACGCAATCTGACTTTCAATATTCCCTACAAAAGAATGGCCCTGACTAACAGTAACCTATACCTTTCATGAATCACCTACCTCACAAAAATCTTCGTTACTCGAAATACTGCAATACAGCGAGCGCCAATACTGCCAGCTAAATAAAAGATTCAAACTTCTGAAGGCACTAACTACTGATAGGCATAGTTAATAAATGAAAGATTTTAATACAGAACAAACAATGTATTTACCTTAATAATGTTCAAAAGTCATCATATATATATATATATATATATATATATATATATATATATATATATATATATATATATATACAGGGTGAGTCACCTAACGTTACCGCTGGATATATTTCGTAAACCACATCAAATACTGACGAATCGATTCCACAGACCGAACGTGAGGACAGGGGCTAGTGTAATTGTTTAATACAAACCATGCAAAAATGCACGGAAGTATGTTTTTTAACACAAACCTACGTTTTTTAAAATGGAACCCCGTTAGTTTTGTTAGCACATCTGAACATATAAACAAATACGTAATCAGTGCCGTTTGTTACATTGTAAAATGTTAATTACATCCGGAGATATTGTAACCTAATGTTGACGCTTGAGTACCACCCGTCCGCTGTTCGATCGTGTGTATCGGAGAGCACTGCAACATACATCGCGTTTCTACAGAATGATCTGCCACCGTTGCTCGAAAATGTCCCACTGGAAACGCGTCGACGTGTGTGGTATCAGCATGATGGTGCACCTGCACATTCCGCAATCAACACTAGGCTGACCCTTGAGAGGATGTTCGACGGGCGTTTAGTAGGACGTGGAGGACGCATAAATTGGCCAGCCCGTTCTCCTGATGTTACACCTCTGGACGGCTTTCTGTGGGGTGCGTTAAAGGAGAATGTGTACCGTGATGTACCTACAACCCCAGAGGATATGAAACAACGTATTGTGGCAGCCTGCGGTGACATTACACCAGATGTACTGCGGCGTCTCCGACATTCATTACGCCAGAGATTGCAATTGTGTGCAGCAAATGGTGGCAACCACATTGAACATCTATTGGCCTGACATGTCGGGACCCACTCTGTTCCACTCCGTAATTGAAAACGGAAACCACGTGTGTACGTGTACCTCACCCCTCATGGTAATGTACATGTGCGTCAGTGAAAAAGACCAATAAAAAGGTGTTAGCATGTGGACGTAATGTGCTGTTCCAGTCTCTTCTGTACCTAAGGTCCATCACCGTTCCCTTTGGATCCCTACGTAATTCGGTGCTCTCCGATACACACGATCGAACAGCGGAGGAGTGGTACTCAAGCGTCAACATTAGGTTACAATATCTCCGCATGTAATTAACATTTTACAATGCAACAAACGGCACTGATTACGTATTTGTTTATATGTTCAGATGTGCTAACAAAACTAACGGGGTTCCATTTAAAAAAACGTACTTCCGTGCATTTTTGAATGGTTTGTATTAAACAATTACGATAGCCCCTCTCCTCAGGTTCGGTCTGTGGAATCGGTTCGTCAGTATTTGATGTGGTTTACGAGATATATCCAGCGGTAACGTTAGGTGAGTCACCCTATATATATATATCAGTTCATGATATCCAGTATTGCAAATTTACTCTTTCTGATGGACACAAGTCCAGATCATCCGCTCTCAAAATTCTGCCATCCCTCTCCCCACATCCACCACTGCTGGCGGCTCACCTCCAACTACGCAACGCTACGCGCTGTTCACACCCAACTGCCCAACACTACAATAGCAAATATTCCAACAATGCAAACCAGCCACAGGCTGCACACAGCACAGCCAGTGATTTTCATACAGAGCGCTACGTGACGTTACCAACATAAAAACCTAAACAGCCTACTTACATTATGTCGAGGTCCGGTGAGCCGGCCAGCCTGTGGATGGTTCTTCGGTGGTTTTCCAACTGCCTCGGCGAATGCGGGCTGGTTCGCCTTATTCCGCCTCTGCTACACTATGTCGGCAATTGCTGTGCAAACGTCTCCACGTACGCGTTCACCTCCATTACTCTACCACGCAAACACAGGGGTTACACACACGTTCCCTGGTGTGCGTGGGAGGGGGGGGGGGGCATAGGGGGCCGAACCGCACAGTAACCCTGAAAGAGTAGTCCGTTGTGGGGCGGCGGAGGGGTGAAGTGGACTGCGGTAGCCGTCGTGGGGTTGTGGACCACTGCGGCTGCGGCGGGGACAGAGCCTATCCGTCGTTTCTAGGTACCCAGTTAACATACAATACAATACAATGCGATAAGAAATTCAGATCAAATGAAACACACGTGTCACAGTATACGGTGCCAAACAGTCATATCAATACATTGTGCATCCCTCTTTGTGACCAACGCAGGCAAACGATTATAAATGCGCCGAACGGAATATAGCAACAGACTGTCTCAGCAGCAACTCGAGAATCTTGCAGATACTGGAGAAACTTTCTGCTTCACCGTGTCCTATACGTGTTCAATTGGCGAGAGATCTGATGATACTACTGGCCAGGGCAGTTGTTCTACACCACTGATGACACAGCTAATGCAGCATGTGTCCCCTAATTTCGTTCCTGGATGACATTCTGTCGGCCATCGCTGTTCGCACACTGCCTCGAACCTCCCGTGCGTCCATACTACGCGGACCTCCCGAACCTGGTCTGTAGGTATGGCGATGTATATTGTCCCTTCCTTTCTGTGGTTATTAATGATTATTTTTATTATTAGAAACACAAGAATTGGATAATCATATATATATATATATATATATATATATATATATATATATATATATATATATATATTGGTGGCCAAAGATAAATATTAAATTATGTTTCAAATGAGCGCCTGGCTTACTACAAATTATTTCAAATGCTTTCGGCGAAATGTAATACAGGCTACGTTCACTGAGCTAGAATAAATCGTATCTTTGAAAGTATGCATTTTTGACGAAATAAAATTAGTGAAGCTTTGCACTTTAGTTAGTTGAATAACTTGAAATGATTCTTTCGGCTGCAGCTGCGGTGATATGTTACACAAAAAAGAAAATTTAAATACGCCGCGTAATGGCGGCCAATTGTTGCCAGTCAAAGATCACCTCTCCTCGCTTCGCAGAGACTGAAAAAATGCTAAATAACTTCTTGCAATTATTAATTCAGAAAGAACTGTTTGCATGGGTTCTTTAAGTAACTTTTTGTAAATATATTTCCACTAAGCACAGAATAGACACTTGAATTATTCGCTACGTAAAAGAACAAATAGAACAAAAGCTACCGCTTTACAATAGCAAGCGTGCCTTGCATACAGCAGAAGAAATGATCTGACTCGAAGTGATTTTAAATATCTTTTTTCTCTAATATATAATGACAAAGATAATAATGTTAGTTTCGAGAACGTTATGCACTACGAGCTCATGTAACATAAATAATGTCTTTTTATTACATTGCATACGGTATACTCTTTCTTTGAAGCTAATTTAATAAATTTTCATAATTAATTTGTCGTTTATGTCCATATAATATTATTCAAGGTCCTTTTATTATTTACTTCAAGTATATCGGCTTGAATATTTCAAAAGGGGCTCTTTAGATGTCTCACTGACCACTGCCGATGCAACGACCAACACCGATACACTGTGTAGCAACCCAGAGATACGCCCATCCAGCTTCTCGCAGGCCCACAGTGCGACCCTGTTCAAGTAGTTGAGGCTGTTTAATAGGACTACGTATTCGTCTGCGATGCATGGCCGATCCCCAGAACAAATGTTGCAAACAGTATTCACTGCTAAAGTCAGCACAGTTACTGCCCGCAGAGTGAAAAAGCAGCGTTCACAGACAGACCTCCTGACCGTCATCTGATCGACGATGACCGTGGCAAGTACACTGGAGCGCCAAAGAAACTGGTATAGGCATGCGTATTCAAATTAAAAAAAAAAAAAAAAAAAAAAAAAAAGGTTCAAATGGCTCTGAGCACTATGGGACTTAACATCTGAAGTCATCAGTCCTCTAGAACCTAGAACCACTTAAACTTCAATAACGTAAGGACATCACACACATCCATGCCCGAGGCAGGATCCAGACTAAAGCGCCTAGAACGCTCGGCCACAGCGGCCGACTATTCAAATACAGAGACATGTAAACAAGCAGGATACGGTGATGCGGTCGGCAACGCCTGTATTAGACAACAAGTGTCTGGCGCAGTTGTTAGATCGGTTACTGGTCTACAATGGCGGTTATCAAGATTTAAGTGAGTTTGAATGTGATTTTGCAGTCGGTGCAGGAGCGATGGGACGCAGCATCTCCGAGGTAGTGATGATGGGGGGATTTTCCCGTACGACCATTTCCCGAGTGTAGCGTGAACATCAGGAATCCGGTAAAACATCAACTCTCCGACATCGATGCGGTCGGAAAAAGACCCTGCAAGAACGGGACTAACACGACTGAAGAGAATCGTTCAACGTGACAGACGTGCAACCCTTCCGCAAATTGATGCATATTTCAATGCTGGGCCATGAACAAGTGTCAGCGTGGGAACAATTCAACGAAACATAATCGATATGGGAATTCGAAGGCCCACTCGTGTACCCTTGATGACTGCACGACACAAAGCTTTACGCCTCGCCTAGGCCCGTAAACACCGACACTGGACTGTTGATGACTAGAAACATGTTTCCTGGTCGGACGAGTCTCGTTCCAAATTGTATCGAGTGGATGGACCTTTACGGGTATGGAGACAACTTCATGGATCCACGGACCCAGCATGTCAGCAGGGGACTGTTCAAGTCGGTGGAGGCTCTGTAATGGTGTGGGGGGTGTGGAGTTGGAGAGATATGGAGCCCCTGATACATCTAGATACGACTCTGACACGTGACACGTAAGTAAGCATTCTGTCTGATCACTGTGCATTCCAACGGACTTGGGCAATTCCAGCAGGACAGTGCGACATTCCACAAGGCCGGAATTGCTACAGAGTGGCTGCAGGAACACGTCCGCTGTCCACCAAACTTCACAGACATGAACATTATTGAGCCTATCTGCGATGCCTTGCAACGTACTATTCAGGAGAGATCTCCACTCCTCGTATTATGGACGGCTCTGCAGGATTCATGATGTCAGTACCCTCCAGCACTACTTCGGACATTAGTCGAGTCCATGCCACGTCGTGTTGCGGCACTTCTGAGTGCTCGCGGGGGCGGGGGAGTAACTGCACGATATTAGGCAGGCACACCAGTTTCTTTGGCTCTTCAGTGTAAATCACTATCCCTACAACGCCTCAGTAGCCAGAAACAATTATACCCTGTTGCCAATGAACACAGTCTGTTTTTTCCCGGCAGTGTAATTCCTCTTTTGAAGCCTAAAGTGCGTTTCTTGCGCTTTTCATCTTTGACGTTGTACAGTTCTCTGTCTAGCGCATTTGTCAATCACTAGTTTTAACCTTTGCTACTAAGAAACTTCGATTACAGCATATACTAAACACTACGTATTAAATACAATTTTTTCATTTTCTATATGGCTTATGAAAGTTAGAAGTCACAGGAAATCATTACTCAACACTAAATGGGTGCTCTCTCGCATACAGAACGATATTAATCTTTAATTTCCACGAACAACAATTAGTCATAATCCACGTCTAAGACAGGAACCATCAAGTTAAAATTTTATTTGATCCTACTTGGGAAATTTTTAATTTAAATGTTCTTCCAATATGTCCGCTGACCGTCATATTTCAAAATGGTTCAAATGGCTCTAAGCACTATGGGACTTAACATCTGAGGTCATCAGTACCCTAGACTTAGAACTACTTAAACCTAACTAACCTAAGAACATCACACACATTCATGCCGGAGGCAGGATTCGAACCTGCGACCGTACCAGCAGCACGGTTCCGGACTGAAGCGCCTAGAACAGCTCGGCCACCGCGGCCGGCATCATCAGATTTGTTTGCCGTCGGTTCCCCATCATATCTTCTATTTATCTATTGCTAATAAATACAAGTTTTCTGTTTGAATATTTCTGACTTTGTCGGTGAGTTTTGCAACTACTGGATTGTGATGCATACGTAATACTAATTGCCATTCAAACTGTGTTCTGTATCGAGATTTGAACCTGAGACCTCTGCCTATTGCGGGCATGTACTGTACCAGTTAGGCATCTAATCGCAAGCCACGACCCGCCGTCACAGTCTCACTTCTGCCAGTACCTCATCTTCTAGCTTCTAAACTTCCCGGTCCGGCACTCATTTTGAATCCGCCAGCAAGTCTGTAATCAGCGCACTCCCCGCTGCAGGCTGAAAAATTCATTCTGCAAACTAATTACTTTTGTTGGTAATTGCAGTGTCCCATGATGGGAACAGCCGAAATGTTTAATGAATTGAAATGATAAATAAAAAGTCATTAAGCGCTCTGGCTGCATCATACGTAAAAAATGTACCTGGTGCCATCGCACGTGAAAGTGGTTTCATTAGCTGGCGGTATGAACGCAATTAATGGACGATTAGCAATTACCCGCCGACGAAAATCCGACCATCGAAGGTCGTGTCCAGCGTAAAAATATCGCCTAGGTCAGTGAGAAGAAGGATAAAAAGCCATGTTCGCTCAAAGTTCGCCTTACTATTGTGTAACACACATGCACTTTTCACTCCTCACGCAGCTAAGACGCCGGCCGCGGTGGCCTAGCGGTTCTAGGCCCTTCTGTCCGGAACCGTGCTGCTGCTACGGTCGCAGGTTCGAATCCTGCCTCGGGCATGGATGTGTGTGATGTCCTTAGGTTAGTTAGGTTTAAGTAGTTCTAAGTTCTAGGGGACTGATGACCTCAGATGTTAAGTCACATAGTGCTCAGAGCCATTTGAACCATATTGAGCAGCTAAGACTACGATCTACTGCCTGGAGTACAGCTTTTATTTTACCCACGTTTTGTGCTACCGCTCGCAACTCACCAAACAGAAAAACCATGTACTGGAAACTACGAATTTGGAGAAGTTCGTTCGAAAGAGGGAAGTGTTTCAGCATGAAGATCTGGAGCGAGCGCTACCGAAGTGATACTCCAATATTTCCTTCTCTGTGCGAATCGATGGTTAGAATTTAATTCTCATGCCAGCTAGTCCTCCGTACTTTAAATACAGAAAAAAAAACATTTTACAGGTGAAGAATGGTGTGAGCGAAGTTAACTGCTGCGTGTGTCTAACGTTACTCGAACTGTTAAGGTGGAGATTGCACAGTGGGGGGCATACATGTGCAACTTATTGTAATGCTTTGAATTTCGAGAAAAGTAAAGTTAAAAATTATTTTGATGAGGCGCACAGTAGAATCACATAGCAAAGGCGTCTGGCTGTAGTACACAGTTCAGTCACATTAAAATGACCCACGCCTATGTTGGGCGTTAACGTGCAGTAACTACACACAGGCGGCAGATGGCAGCACTAGCAGTGGAGGGAATACAAAGTGTGTCGGGGGACACGGAAAACAGTGCAGAAGCCCCAGAATGAGATTTTCACTCTGCAGCGGAGTGTGCGCTGATATGAACCTTCCTGGCACAGTAAAACTGTCTGCCAGTACCTCGTCTCCTACCTTCCAAACTTTACAGAAGCTCTCCTGCGAAACTTGCAGAACTATCACTTCTGGAAGAAAGCCATGTCTCCGCAATATCCTTTCATCGAGGGGTAGCTGAGATGATAGAGGTTGCCCGCGAACGCAAGTTCCAGAGTTCGAGTCTCGGTCCGGCACACAGTTTTAATCTCGCTGGAAGTTTTATATCAGCGCACAATCCGCTGCAGAGTGAAAATCTCATTTTCTTTACTGTTTTTTTCTCGCATATGTTAACGTTGCGTACCCCCGCGTTCACGTCATATGAGGGTGGAAATGAGGAGGGCTGAAAAAGTGTAAGTACACTTTGCTGTTTCGGATCAAGTTCAAATTTCTTTGAGTGGTTTTGAACGGTCCCTAGTGGTTCCAACCTGTACACGAGAGCCAAAATTTCGATTACTTTCAACGAGGATGGAGCTCCACGATATTCTCAGAGGAGTGTGGAAACGTCCGAGGATGTCAACATATCAAAGATTGTCAAGAATATCTCCCTGTCGTCCTCGTATTGCGAATTATCGTTCTCAATCGCGAAATGTGTGGGAATCAACGCTCATGGTAAAGGAATGGTTTCATTGGCACATTTTATGTTACCACTGAGGCCTTTTCGAGCCAGTTCTGAGAAGCGGAGTGTCTGAAATGTTTTCCTCGACCATCTCTAAGAAAACCGCGTGATTTTAGCTCTGGCTGTAGCGGTTGTGAGCTCATCACAGAAACATCAACAGTAAGGGTGAAATGTCGGTCAAAAGGATTGTGACGACCTTCCCATCTCGTCACACGCGGGCGGCGGGGCTCGGCAGAGCTGTGGTGAAATTTGCTGCCAGTGTGACACCATAGCTGACACGAACTTCTGACGTGTAGCCTTTAATTAATGAGTCAGTAGAATAAGTAATTGCACTGTATTGTATTAATTCTGAATTGAGGCAAAATTACGCAACTTAGAGTTGGCCATGTGTTAATTTCACGAACAAAGGTATATATTTACCTACTAAAATGTACTTTAAACAACGTCAATGACTAGCTGGACTTTTATATTCATAGATGCAGCGAATATTATCGAGAGGTTTGTTACTGTTTATGTTTATGGGCAGGCAACTTCATTGTATACTGAGATAAACAGGTACTGCAAAGATGTAATAACTTCCAAAGAAAATAAATTGCTCCTAACCTTTCCTATCCTATCGGACACTGAGTCCAAAGACTAAAAAAATGTCACCTGTTTGTAACAGGAATTTTTTTGACCAAGAAAATTTGACACTTAGCAAACTGTCATTCAATCAAGATGGTGTACTCAGCAATGAAACAAAGCAGTAGGCTCTGCCAGAAATATCAACTCTTAGACAATGTGTCTAATAGTGTATTTTAATATGACAGGATTCCATCTTAGGCAATTCATAACACTTATGAGTAAGCATTACAAATATGGACCGTTATACAGTTATATGACTTGTTATGTATTTCACTGTTATTGTCTAACCTGCTTTGAGAAAATAATGGCACTTTGAAACCGATATCATGATTGTGCAAGTGTAAATATGTAAATGTAACAACATTTTAATGGCGGTACTGAGTTTAAAGAAAGAAGAAGGAAAAAAAAAAGGGTCTGAGGATGGCGTCGCAGGGCGCCACGCTTTCTCAGAACTACAGAGGAAGGTTGTAGACACCTTCGGGCCAAATTTCAAACTTATGCATCACAATGAAAGGCAGTTACTGGGTTTCAAAAAAGTGATTCTGTTGCAAAATGTACAGGGTGATTCAAAAAGAATACCACAACTTTAAAAATGTGTATTTAATGAAAGAAACATGATATAACCTTCTGTTATACATCATTACAAAGAGTATTTAAAAAGTTTTTTTTTCACTCAAAAACAAGTTCAGATATGTTCAATATGGCCCCCTACAGACACTCGAGCAATATCAACCCGATACTCCAACTCGTTCCACACTCTCTGTAGCATATCAGGCGTAACAGTTTGGATAGCTGCTGTTATTTCTCGTTTCAAATCATCAATGGTGGCTGGGAGAGGTGGCCGAAACACCATATCCTTAACATATCCCCATAAGAAAAAATCGCAGGGGGTAAGATCAGGGCTTCTTGGAGGCCAGTGATGAAGTGCTCTGTCACGGGCTGCCTGGCGGCCGATCCATCGCCTCGGGTAGTTGACGTTCAGGTAGTTACGGACAGATAAGTGCCAATGTGGACTCTCCATACAGTTGATTGTGGAATTTGCAGCTCTCTGCTAGCTCTGCGAGTCGATTTTCCTGGGCTGCGAACA